>NC_085841.1:29819068-30556568 GCF_035594765.1 Anolis carolinensis | reverse complement strand
TGAAGGTAATTTTATACACAATATTTTTGATATTTTGCTTTCTGATGGTTCAAGGTTTATGTACCTTGAACAATCAGAAAGCAATGGTCTCCCTGTCTCAACCACTCATGTGGACCATTTTGGATTGTGGAGCATTTTGAAATTCCGGGTAAGAGAAATTCAACATATAGGTTAAGATTGGATCCAGACTTGGCACTTTAGTTTCTTGCCAACTACAGTTTGTATGAACCACAATTTCTTGTATTCACTTGAAACAGGAAAAGGTGATTGTGTAAAAACACTCTCAGAATCTTATTTTTTTTCTCCTTTCTCATGAAATGGGGAAAAAGGATATCATGCAACTCTAAATCTCACTGCAATGTGATCTCATCATAGTCAAGTGTTTTGCCTCACATTCAATGTGACTGTTTCCCCATATATATATATATAGAAAAGCAGATAGACTGGTTAGATAACTGTATATTCTCTTCTGTGAACTAAAGCAGAGTAACAAGCTTCAGACAAGCACAAAGGTTTGAAGACAACCTTATTGGTTGCCTATACTAATACTTTTAATTTGCAGATGAGAAAAACTAGAAAGAGTGAACATCCATAGGCTAACAAAATGTACGAACTGAAGCATGATAAACAAACAATGCAAATGAAACCAATAAAATCTGGATAGCTGCACAAAGGAAAAGAGCCCAAATATCTTTTGAAATAGTTGGATCTGACATTGCTGTGTGAATCCCATTTGTATGGCAGCTCCAAAACAATTCATTGGTGAAATCTGTGCTCTAATAATAAAACTTTATTTATTCCCTGCTCCATCTCCCAAAGGACTTGGGGCGGCTTATATTGGGACAAGCCCAAAACAGTATCACATCAATAAAAACAGTAACACAATAAAATCACAGTATAATAACACATCTTATAAAAATTAAAATAACGTAAAACATAGTAATCCCAATCAGTAGTTAACCACCATAGGACATGGGCCATTTTAAGGGGAAATGGAAACCTGAAAGTGCATGTTCTTCAATAACTAGGGATGGGAGCAACTAAAGGCAAGGAAGTGAATGGAACGGCCAAGGCCTATATAGATAAAAACCCTGCATCCTATAGCAGACAAATATGAAGAAGAGTTTCTAGAAATTTAGAAAGAGAAGAAAATAAACAGGAAAGGTTCTTATGCAAGGAATCTTTCCAGAATGCTCTGGTTTTGTACAATTGAGGGATTTGACAATTGTATAAGCCAGCAATGGAAATCACAATAAGGCATTTTAAAAAAACAAGTTCTTCTATATCCTAGTTTCAGAAGGAGAAATGTTTATATGGTATTCAAGGTACAAATGAGAGTAATCCTATTCATTGCCATTTGAACAGCACAGGTTCAAAAAGGAGGGAGGGGTTATAACCTACTCGGCCAAAAAGGCTCCCCAAGGATCAACAACAAATAAATAAATAAGTCTCCACTTTAGGTTTATAATCTAAAACAATGAAACCATCAGAAGTGAGGAACTGGCAACTTTTGGCAACATGTTTTTTTGCCTTAAAACTCTTCAGGGACCGGCAGCAGATGTCTTGGAGGTTGGCATCAATCCACAGTTCGCCACTTTGAGTATTATTGATCTAAAAGATATTGCACCAAAGTAGGAGAAAAGAGGAATGTGCAGACAATGGTACGGGTTCTGACAGATACAAAGGCAATTCTTCAAATTGCCATTTGGGTCAAAGTGGATTCCAGGAATGGATGGAGCAGGTCACTCCGCAGAGCTGGTTGCATAGTTCTGCCCCCACCATCTCTCCTTGGGACAACCTCATGAAGTGAGTTTTAGAGCTCCATGCTTTTCATTGCCAGTTGGGTAGCAGTCTTGAATAATCTTTTCAGGATGTCAGAAGCCTTTTAATATTTTCTGGTGCTTTTTGGCAGGTATCTGAAGTTTATGCGTGGTGCTTGTATACTTCCTAAAGTCCCAGAAATTGCTGCCAGTAATAAACAAGTCTGCTATCTCACTTTGCTTCACACGTTGCCAGATATGCAGCAGGAGAGAGCTGACACATTAAGTGTTTTACTCTGATAGCTGTTCCCCCTCCCAGTTCCAGAACAATTGTCATCTTACAAACTACAGGGATTGTAAATATCCAGTGTTGCATGGTACCATGTTCAATTCCTTGTCCATGAGCAACAATGGAGCTCGCTGTTTGCCAAGCAAAAGTCCAGCTGCTTTATGGAGAGAACTATGTAGTTGTTAAGGGGGATTTGAGCTGAATTTCAGCTCAGATGCCTTCTATGTGGGAGTGAGAAGAGCTTGTATCTTGTCAAGAGAGGAGTTATGCTTTGTTGTTCTCCAATGAGAGGGACACATGTGGCAGTGCCATATATATATTGTATGCTACTATTTTTCAAAGGCCAAGTACAAATTAATGAGAACAGAATTTGGCATCTTTCAATAGAAAGTAAAGTAAAATCTCAAAAGGAGTTGCCAGCTGGTGTGGTTGCAACACTCTGCTGGAGAATGTGTGGGCAGTGTCTTCTGAAATGTCAGCAACTTAAAGGGGTGGATAAATAAGTTTACAGAGTTTGGAAGAAGTCCTGTTTGGACTACATTTTCTAAGATCTCACAGCTGGCTTGACCATTGGCCTAGTTGGGGATTTCTGAAGAAGAGAAGGTTATTGTTTAAAGGTTTATTGAAAAGCTACACATTCGCAGGATTATTATTATTTTATTTAAAGAGGATTATTATTATTGACACAAAGACACAGTATGACACAGCAAGTGAGAGATATATGCTGGATTTATTATTTTGATTATTATTATTATTAATATTTATGTATATCCCAGTTTTTCTCTCAGTAAGAATTTAGAAAAAAGAGAAAGGGGAAAGAAGTATTTTAGATATAAATATCTTATCCAAACACATTGATACACTAATAATTTCCTAAGTTACCCCCGGTAGCACAGTGGGTTAAACTGCTGAGCTGCTGAACTTGCTGACCGTAAAGGTTCGAATCCAGGGAGCGGGGTGAGCTCCCACTGTTAGCCCCAGCTTCTGCCATCCTAGTAGTTCAAAAACATGCAAATGTGAGTAGATCAATGGGTGCCACTCTGGCGGGGAGGTGACCTTGGAGACATTTACAGACAACGCTGGCTGTTTGGCTTAGAAATGGAGATGAGCATCAAACCACAGAGTTGGACACGACTAGACTTAATGTCAGTGGAAAACCTTTACCTTTACCTAAACTACATGTCCTTTAAGTTGATATCTATAAAATGAATGTTCAGGTGTAGCTAAACCAATAAGATCTTCTCACCATAGAACAATATTATTATTATTATTATTATTATTATTATTATTATTATTAAACTTTATTTGTACCCCGCTAGCATCTCCCGAAGGACTCGATGCGGCTTACAAAGGCCAAGGCCTCAACACACAATATAACAATACAAAACAAAAGGCAAATTAAAACAATTAAAACAGTATAAACAACAAGCAGTAAACAATACGCTAAAACACAATAAAACTGGGCCGGGCCAGAGTAATGGGTACAAGATTAAAAGTGCTGATGTGACAGGTGAAATATAAGGCTTATAGGGCAAGTGCAGGGTGCGATATGCAATCTAAGTTCTAATAAAGTGCTTATAGGACTTGGTATTGGAGATTTCCTATTAATCTGGGAAGGCACATTGGAACAGCCAGGTCTTCAAGTTCTTTCTGAAGACTGCCAATGTAGGGGCCTGTCTGAGATCCTTGGGGAGGGTGTTCCAGAGTCGGGGGACCACCACGGAGAAGGCCCTGTCTCGTGTCCCCCCAACCGCGCTTGCAACGCAGGCGGGATCACGAGCAGGGCCTCTCCAGACGACCGAAGTGAACGCGTGGGTTCGTAGACAGAGATGCTGTCACGGAGGTAGGATGGTCCCAAACCGTTCAGGGCTTTGTAGGTAAGCACCTGCACCTTAAATTGGGCTCGGAAAGTAAATGGCAGCCAGTGGAGCTCCTTGAACAGGAGGGTTGACCTCTCTCTGTAAGGGGCCCCAGTTAACATCCTGGCTGCCGCTCGTTGGACCAGTTGGAACTTCCGAGCCGTTTTCAAGGGCAGCCCCACGTAGAGCGCATTACAGTAGTCCAGTCGAGGTGACCAAGGCATGGACCACCCCGGCCAGATCAGCCTTCGCGAGGTACGGTCGCAGTTGGCGCACGAGTCTCAATTGTGCAAAGGCCCTCCCAGACACCGCCGACGCCTGAGCCTCGAGCGTAAGCGATGAATCCAAGAGGTCTCCCAGACTGCGGACCTGTGGCTTCAGGGGGAGTGTAACCCCGTCCAGCACAGGTTGCCACCCTATACTCCGGTCAGGTTTACGATCGACCAGGAGGACCTCTGTCTTGTCGGGATTGATCTTCAGCTTGTTCCTCCTCATCCAGATAGACACAGCGGCCAGGCACTCGTCCAGCACCCGAGAGGCCTCCTTGGAATTAGGTGGAAATGAGTAGTAGAGTTGTGCGTCATCTGCATAGAGGTGACACCCAACTCCAAAACTCCGGATGACCTCTCCCAGCGGTTTCATGTAGATGTTAAAGAGCATAGGAGACAGAATAGAGCCTTGCGGGACCCCACAGCTCAAAGGCCAGGGGTCTGAGCAGGCGTCTCCCAGCTTCACCATCTGGGATCGACCCTCCAGGAAGGATCGGAGCCACGACAAAACCGTGCCCCCGAGACCCATCCCAGAGAGTCGTCCCAGAAGGATACCATGATCGATGGTATCGAAAGCCGCTGAGATGTCCAAGAGAACCAACAGGGTCACACTCCCCCTGTCCAGCTCTCTATGGAGGTCATCCACCAAGGCGACCAAGGCTGTCTCGGTGCCGTGACCAGGCCTGAAACCAGACTGTGACTGATCTAGGTAGTTGATGACATCTAGAAAACCCTGGAGCTGGGAGGCAACCACCCGCTCCAGCACCTTACCCAAGAAAGGGAGGTTGGAGATTGGTCTGAAATTGTTCAGCACCGTGGAGTCAAGGGAAACCTTTTTAAGGAGTGGACGAACCACAGCTTGTTTCAGGTAAGATGGAAAACCCCCCCTGCTCCAACGATGCATTAATGATCAACACAAACCAATCAACCAGCCCCTCCCTGGCCGATTTAATTAGCCAAGACGGGCAAGGGTCCAGAGCCGACGTGGTCGCCCTCACAATAGATGGGGACATGTTTATCTTTCCAGCCTCAGAGTATTAGTCTTGCAACAACAGAAGTATGCAAGATCCAGCAACACAAGGGTAAAGAGACTACACCTGTCTTTCTATCTATACTCTGTAGCTTTCAACCAATGGAGTAACCACCAAAAATGTCGACATTTTATGGCATAAGGAGCCCTCAGTGGCACAATGGGTTAAATCTTTGCGCCGGCAGGAGTGTTGACTGACAGGTTGGCGGTATAAATCTGGGGAGAGCGGGTGAGCTCCCTCTGTCAGCTCCAGCTCCCCATGCAAGGACATGAGAAAAGCCTCCCACAAGGATGGTAAAATATCAAACATCTGGGTGTCCCCTGTACAACATCCTTGCAGACGGCCAATACTCTCTTACCAGAAGCAATGTTTAGCCATCGAAATTTACTTTCAGTGAGTCACATTCTCTCAGCTTCAGGGGGAGGCAAGGACAAATCTCTGAACTAACTCTGCCAAGAAAACCCAATGATAAGTTCATTTTAAGGTCTCCATAGGTGGAAATCAAAGGCAGACACGCAAATAAAAGACATTTGTTGGCAGCTAAATGCAAGCAGACAATTGCTTGGGACAGTAGTATTTTGATCTATTCTAGCCAAAGTGGAAACAAACCCGTGTTTCAGTGAAATGAAAGCAAAACAAAATGCTTCTGCCAAGAATCTCACTGTCAAGGTTACAAATGAACCGCAAAAGGAAGCAAACCAATCTGAAAGGCAAGAGGAAAGAAAGCCAAGCATTTTCATGCTCAGTGAAGACCAACCAGAAAGATGTCTGGATTTCCCCGGCTTCATCTTTCCTTCCATCTTGGCCGGTGGGGTCACTGGGACTCTTGCCAACAGATAGCTTTCATCTGGTGTTTTAAATAGATGACGAAAAGGAAACTGGCAAAGAGGGAAAGTGAGAGGAGAATACATGCAATATTTTAATTATTTCCCCTTGCTAATTTACAGGCTTTAAAAATGCCTTATCAGTTTCATTAGGGAAATCATTTAATAATATGATACATGGAATGTTTTTGCTCCATGTTCTTGAATCATACTTAATGGAAGCCTTCAAAGTTGGACAGTAAGTGGACATATTGGTTTATCTGGCAAGTGGGAAGGGAAGACTGGACTTTGGTAGCAATTTTCTATGTCACGTTGAGGATGTTTTGTTGGGCGTACTAACAAAATACCCTCCCCATAAATATATAGCAGAGTAACTTATTAGCAGCAGCGTGAACCAGCACCAGTAGCCAAAAGTGATAAAAAGAACAGAAACACAGAATCCAATGTTATCTCTTCCTTAGGAGGCTTTTCTTTGTAGTAAAATAATATGGTTGCACTATTTATAAGAACAAGGTTTCCATAACACAAACAAAGTTCTTTATACAGTAGAGTCTGACTTATCCAACACTCGCTTATCCAACGTTCTGGATTATCCAACGCATTTTTGTAGTCAATGTTTTCAATATATCATAATATTTTGGTGCTAAATTCGTAAATACAGTAATTACAACATAGCATTACTGCCTATTGAACTACTTTTTCTATCAAATTTGTTGTATAACATGATGTTTTGGTGCTTAATTTGTAAAATCATAACCTAATTTGATGTTTAATAGGCTTTTCCTTAATCCCTCCTTATTATCCAACATATTTGCTTTTCCAACGTTCTGCCGGCCCGTTTACGTTGGATAAGTGAGACTCTACTGTACTTCCTTTTTTGAGCAGCAGTGGATAGTGAGATCCAAGCAGCTGTGGGTTAAGCCTGGTGAGGAAAAGAAGCCAACAATTCCAGAATAGATCTCACCAAGTTGAGGCAGAAGCCACCGAGGTATTTTATTTAATTTCAGCTGAAAGTGAGGCCAGCCCGCGATAATTCGCTAAAATAGGCTGAGATCCATAACACAGCAAAACATGCACTCTTATACAGTTTTCTCATTTGAAATTATGTGCCTGCCCCCTGAACTGGTTTGGTGCTGATTGGTCAGGGCGTTTCTGACATCATCAGCCTGGGAGGAGTGGCTGGGGGCTCACACGCCTCATCCAATGAGATCCTGAGCCCCACCTGTGATGCTGCCTCCCTGCTGGCCAATGGTGAGAGAGGAGGCGCAGCTACAGCAAAACAAAGAGAAATATTTGACATGATGACAGAATTACGGTTGGTCCTTCCCGGACCCTTTTGTCTAAATGATCTGGCGATAACTGAAACCCATCCAGCCTGACCTTTCTATTTACATAAGGAGCCTCGGTGGTGAAGTGTGTTAAAGCACTGAGCTGCTGAACTTGCAGACCGAAAGGTGCCAGGTTCAAATCCCGGGAGCCTCCTCTCACACCAAACTTACACAGGAGCTTCACACAGTAGCTTTACACACAGCTTTACACATGAGGCCTTCAACCTGGGGCTTCTCCCACCGAAGCTTCTCACACAGAGGCCCTGTCATGCTCTGAAGCTTCTCTCAAAGACCCAAAGACCCACCTCACACAGAAGCTTCCTCTCACAGACTGAGGCCTTTCTCCCACTGAGGCAAACTAAGACAGAGTAGACACACCTGCTTATATCCTGCAGCTTTTGCTGAGTCACTGCATCTATTTCACCCTTTCAGTGCTTGACTCACATTTTTGTAATTAAAAATACCTAGCTAATTTTTAATATTTCTGACATGTTTGCTTCAAGAGAACAACAAGGAGTGCATCTACACAATAAAGGTAATATAGTTTGAGACCACTTTAACTGTCATGGCTCAATGCTATGGAATCCTGGAATTTATAGTTTGGTGAGATACCAGCACTCCTTGGCAGAGAAGGCAAAAGACCTAGTAAACTATAGCTCCCAGGATTCTATAGCCACCGCAGTTAAAGTGATGTCAAACTGCATTACTTCTGCATTCTAGGCAACTTGGGTATGCTTTCTTAACATCCCCCAGAATGTGCAGATCGTTTTATTGAGATGGCTCTTCCAAAGCATTTTTATTCTAGCTTGCAGATTTTCAAGAGTACAGTTGGTCCTCTATATCCACGGATTTTGCATCCACTGATTCAATCTTTCATGGCTTGAAAGTATTTTTTAAAAATCCAAAAAGCAAATCTGGATTTTGCCATATCATATAAGGCACATCATTTTACTACACTGTTACATAGAATGAAACATGAGCACCCATGTATTTTGGTATCCAAAGGAAGTTCTGGGATAAAGTCCAATTGATACCAAGGGCCCATTGTATTTTGCAAAGGTAATATATCACACGCCCTATTTAAGCACAATCTCCTAGTATTAAAATACTGCTCTCTGTTTCATTTGAAGAAGCGACTTTTACTCCGTGAAATCTTATGCTGAAATAAATTGGTTAGTTTTAAAGATGTATGTATCAAGATTTATTTTTCCTTTGCTCTTTTTATACTGAAACTCTCCGACAATCTCAGAGGGAGCCCATTTTACACTATATTCAAGAATTATTACACATATAGTCATATTCAAAGAATATACTTATGTTTTACATGAATATGGGAGCATGTAAAAGGCATAACCCAGGTAATTCTTTTATGGCATTCTTTTATGGCATGAAAAGATAAATGTTGAGGCGGGACCAAGCTTGTTTTCTGCTGCCCCAAAGATTAAAACATAGAGTAATGGATTCAAAAGGACAAAAGATTCCAGCTAAACATTAGAAATAGCTTCCTGATGGTAACAGCTGTTCGATAGTGAAATCAGGTGAGATTGCAGTGGAGTCTCCTTCGCAGATTTTAAAACAGAGTCTAGATGGCCATCCGTTGAGAGCACTTTACTTGTGTGTTTCTGCATGGCATGGGGTTGGACCGGATGATCCTTCGGGTCTCTTCTAATTCTATGATATTATGATCCTGGAAAAGCTTTAATAACAATAAATAATAATAATAATAATAATAATAATAATAATAATACACTTTATTTATATTCCGCTTTATCTCCCCGGAGGAACTCAAGAGCGGATTACAGAATGCACATATAAGGCAAATATTCAATGCCTTTTACACACTGAACAACAGCATACAATACACAGACAAAGGTAAAGAAAGGTCTTCCCCCCTTTTCATCTCTTGTGTCTGGAGGCGATGCTCAACTCCGGCCATGGGGAGGTGCTCTTGTTCCATTTTTTCCTTGCTAATGTTGTCCATAGACATCTCCCATTGTGTTGCTGGAATGTCTGCATATCTGCACAGGGTGCCCTTTAACCTTCCCGCCGAGGCGGTACCTATTGATCTACTCGCATTGCATACTTTCGAACTGCTAGATTGGCAGAAGCTAGGGCTGACAGTCGGGAGCTCACCTCGACTCGAGGCTTTGAACTACCGACCCTCCGGTCAGCAGATTTCCTGCAGCTGGTGGTTTAACCCACTGCACTATCGTGGCCTCACAGAAATAAATATCTTTCAAACATAAGCTTTCATGGACTCTAATCCACTTTCTGAGCCATCAGATTTATCCATTTCATGAAGTAGATTGAGTTCATGAAAGCTTAGATATGTTGTTTACTCATTCTCAAACAATTCCTTTATATTTAATTACTTTAAGGTATTAATATTTGCGTATTGTCCAATTGTGCAATTAATGAGAGCCCTTTAAGTAAATTTAAAGGTTTTCCCCTGACATTAAGTTTAGTTGTGTCCAACTCTGGGGATTGGTGCTCATCTCCATTTCTAAGTCAAAGAGCCCGCTGTTGTCTGTAGACACCTCCAAGGTCATGTGGCCACTGGCATGACTGCATGGAGTGCCGTTACCTTCCCGCCGGAGCGGTACCTATTGATTTACTCATATTTGCATGTTTTCGAACTACTAGGTTGGCAGAAGCTGGGGCTAACAACAGGAGCTCACCCTGCTCCCTGGATTCAAACTGCTGACCTTTTGGTCAGCAAGTTCAGCAGCTAAGCGGTTTAACCCACTGTGCCACCAGGAGCTCACAATGAGAGCCCTTTATCCACGTTTATAAATGGACAAAAGGCAGCCAAACTTTCCAACAGTTCATCTCCAAAGAGAGTCCTGAGCTACAACGACTCCCTTGTACATTTTTCAGAGTTTGTGTATAGGAAAACATGAATTTATCCTAATACAAAGAATGTGATGTGGGTTTTTTCTGTTGCATCAGTGGCAAATAACAGCACATGGGCTCTCTTGATAATTTTTATTGGTTTTGACATTAAGAGGAAATGGAAGAGTGGTGCCCTGTGAACAGAATCATGTGAGTCATCTGAAGATCTCAATCAACCATGCAGTTGAATTAAATCTGTACAAATATATATATATCAAATTTCATATGACAGCATATCATCCCATAAATGCATGTGAGTAGCGGGAGAAGCTAATGTCACTCTGTCATAAAATAAAATAAAGGGGAGAGATTTTATTAAATGATGTTTTATGGTGTTTATTAAAATCAGTAGCTTAGGAGACAAGCTGATTATTCTACAGAACAGTAAAAAATACCAAGTTCTGGTGAAAAGTCATTATTTGTAAATTTGCGTTTTTCAAAAGAAATGAGCATTGGCACACTTTAAACCAATATGTGTCCCCTTGTCCTTTCTCTTTTGTGGTATGTCCTTTCTTTTCTGTAGTGCCCTATTGAAGTTATTTGCAATGGCAGCTGGTAGAAGGAGGAAGGGAAGCCCTCGGCTGGAAATATATTTAGGTCTCAGGGACCATCTGTTTCTGTCCCTTGTGACCTCAGCATTTTTTCCATTTGTTTCAATGGAGCTTACTCAGCCCAACCGTCAGCTGCATTTGGGCGCTTGCTTTTAAGTGCAAGTCAAAATCATAGTTCAGAATTTGTAGATTCAACAAAAACCTACCATATTCCAGCCTGGATTTCGTATTTGGTGGTGATCAAGATCACTTTCCTGAATTGAGGATTAATACAGTCTGATCTGGAATCAAAGAATTGGAAGAGACCACAAGGGCCATCCAATCCCCTGCCATGCAGGAACGCACCATCAAAGCATTCCTGGCAGATGGCTATCAAGCCTCTGTTGAAAAACCTCCAGAGAAGGCGATTCCGCCACACTCGAACGCAGAATATTCCACTACTGATCAGCTCTTACCGCCAGGAAGTTCTTCCTAATGTTTAAGTAGAATATCTTTTCTTGCAGTTGGAATGAATTGCTCTGTGTCCTAGTCTCTAGAGCAGCAGAAAACAAACTGGCCCCTCCTCAATGTGACGTACTTGCAAATACGTAAACATGGCTATCATGCCCCTCTTAACCAAGCTAAACATATCCAGCTTTTTAAGCCATTCCTCATAGGGTTTGGCTTCAAGGGACTTGTGATGGCATTGATATTGGAGGAGAATCTCCCTTATATGACCTTCTTAAGCACTGAGGTCTGCTGGGAAGGTTCACCTCTGCGTCATATCAGAGGTGGATATGACACATGGGAGAAGGCCATGTTGGTCATGGGATACCACGTGTCGCATACACTCCCTTTGGAGGCCCAATTGATATCAACACTGGCTTCAATTAAGTGCCAAGTAAACATACAGTGTCATAGCAGGTTAAACTGCTGAGCTGTTGAACTTGCTGACCAAAAGGTCGGCGGTTTGAATCCGAGGAGCAGGGTGAGCTCCTGCTGTTAGGCCCAGCTTCTGCCAACCTAGTAGTTTGAAAACATGCAAATATGAGTAGATCATCTGTAATGCTCCGGCAGGAAGGTAACAGCGCTCCATGCAGTCATGCCCATGGCTGCATGACGTTGGAGGTGTTGGACGTTGGACAACGCCGGCTTTTCGGCTAAGAAATGGAGATGAGCACCAACCCCCAGAGTCGGACACGACTAGACTTAGTACTAGGGGAAAACATTTACCTTTACCTTAAATACATGGTTGTTTATTAAGCCTTTTGGTCTTACTGATTTATTTCTAAATGATGATGTACTGGGTTTCTAAATTATTTTCAAAGCTTGTTGATGGTTTTAATATGTTCTTAGCTAATTTATTTCAATTATTTTAATGTTGTTTTAAAATGTTTTGAACTGTTGCTATCGATTTTACATGCATGGTATCCTAAAATCCTTGTAAAACGACAAATCCCACAATTTCATGGCAATTGAAAGTGGTGTCCAACTCCATGCATTCTACAGTGTAGATCAGTCATGGGCAAACTTCGGCCTTCCAAGTGTTTTGGACTTCAACTCCCACCATTCCTAACAGCCTCGGGCCCTTTCCTTTTCCCCCTCAGCCGCTTAAGTGGGCCTGAGGCTGTTAGAAATGGTGGGAGTTAAAGTCCAAAACACCCAGAGAGCCGAAGTTTGCCCATGCCTGGTGTAGATGCACCCTTGCTCTATGCAAAACTACAGGAATTGAAGAAAAATATCATGTCTGGGGCAGAATTCTTATTTGTGCCAAACTACCTTCATTTTGCTTCCACTCCATTGCTAAACTCTTTGTCTTTTCCCAGTTTGGGGTGAACGGTCGTATCAGGATAACTAACATCAGAAGCTTACATGCCCACCTTGTATTGGAGCAAAAACAGTTTGATCTGAAATACACGGATTCCAGATGGTTTCAGGATACTGAAGCTCTGACCTCTTGTGTTCTACAGATCAATATGTTAACATGTTTTCCCCACAAGCGTTACTTGCAGAGGACATAGAGTAACAGAAACATGGAAGACCTGTACATCCAGTACCATTTATAACTGGGGCCGGTTTTATTTTTGTTGAACTAAAGGACATGCCCTTATCATATCTAACAGGAGAAGAATATGCCTGGCAAAAAATCAGGACGAATTCATCTCGGCGAAATGCAGCTGTTTCTTCGTGTGCACAGCTTCTGTTTGAAGAGGTAAAGGTTAAATCAACAAATTAGCAGGAAAGGAGGAAATTGAAAGGGACAACACATTAGCTATTCTGCATGTAAAAGGCAGGTTCAGTGAGAGAGAATGAGTAAGGGTTTTTAGGTAATGTAAAATAAGACATTTTTAATAAACTCTCCTTCCCCGGAGGTTAGATGACCAAGGAGCCCCCCATTGGCACAGCGGGTTAAACTGCTGAGCTTCTGAACTTGCTGACTGAAAGGTCAGCAGTTCAAATCCGGGGAGCAGGGTGAGGTCCCATTGTTAGCCCGTTTCTCCCAACCTAGCAGTTTGAAAACATGCAAATGTGAGTAGATCACTAGAGTAGATCACTCTGGCGGGAAGGTAACGGCACTCTGTGCAATCATGCCGGCTACATGACCTTTGAGACATCTATGGACAACGCCGGCTCTTGGACTTAGAAATGGAGATGAGCACCAACCCCCAGAGTCAGTCACAGCTAGGCTTAATGTCAGGGGAAAACCTTTACCTTTATGTTACCTAGATGACCATTTGCTTGGATTGCTTTAGCTATGAATTTCTGTGTTGTAGGAAGGGTAGAAGAGATGTTCCTTTCTGTCTCTTACAGCTCTACAGTTCACAATCATTTAAACATGTTAATAAAGGAAAATAAGTACTATTTTTTCCGTTTCACCAGCTGCGACAAATAAAAAAGAGCCAGATGCAAATTTAAAACACACATACGATCCAGTTTCTCGAGGCAATGTTTTCCATATCACCTATTGACACAATCTTCCGTGGATTGTCAACAATACTTATGGGTGGTTGAAGCAGATAAATCAGTGCAATTGGTTGTAGTGAGGAAACCACAGATCAGGGTGGGCAGTTTTGGCTCCCCTTCTGATGTTCTTGGGTGTTCATCCCATTGGCTAAGATGGGTGTGTCTGTAAGGAAATACAGTACAACCTCCGTATCCATCAAGGACCTATTTCTGAACTTACGCCAAAAAAAAAATTGAATACTGTAATAGCAAACCCCATTAAAATGAATGACTTCTCATGGAAGTTACTATCAAGCCTAGTTGAAGGACCTATACACTTCCTATAAAAGTGTCCTCTTTAGAAAATTTACTGCGCAAAGCCGATAACATCTTCCAGAAGAAGCATTCCATAGACTTGCCTGGAAGCCCTAGAACAGGGGTGTCAAATTATTTTATGGAGTTGTCTTCAATGGGCCGTAGAATTCATGGATGGAGAATCTGTGGATACAGAGGGCCAACTATATACTTTTTAACATAGTGGTCAGTGCTCTTTAGTTTTCACACAATTTGGGTCCTCAAATGTTATTGAACGATAGCTCCCATCACTTTTTTATCATCCGCCATGTGAACTGCGATAATGGGAATTGCAACCCAACCCAATCTGCTATCATAGTTGTACAGAAAAAAAGGTGATATCGAACAATATTTCTCTTTCCACTCTGTTTGTGGCTCAGATTTCACAAGATCTGTATTGAACTATAGCATGATTTCCTGCCTATCTTAAGAAATGTCCTGATTTGTTCCATCTCTAGAACAAGGCATGTGCCTCTGTGTTGCTGGTTCCCTTTTGCTGTGGAGGAAGGGGAGGGAGTGTACTCTCTGGACAAAGGCCAGTTGATCACGTCTTCACTGCTGTCAGTTATTTAATGGTGTGCAGCCAACGACATTGACCCTACATTCTGACCTAAGTAATCAATCAATTTGATGTTTAAGACAAAAGTGGTACTTTGGGGTGATAAGGTATCTATTTAATATCAAACAAATCCTACATTTGTGAGATTCTTTGCCTTTCTTTATCCTCCTATTGTTCATTTCCTCCTTTATCTGCTGCTGCTTTAACTTTTGTGTTGCTTTGATAGGCAAGCCTCTGCTGTACTCAGGTTTCAAATGTGCTGATTTAAAATGAATGCATTACACAAAGATATTAGAAACATTTCATCAGTTATGTACCTCCTGTCCAATTATTTCAGTATCATTTCATGTGCAAATGTATTTCCAACTTCCCAGGGCTCCAGCCATATTTGCTAGCAGCATCCAATTTCACTGAAGGGTTGTTGTATGTCTTTCAGGCTGTGTGGCCATGTTCCAGAAGTATTCTCTCCTGACGTTTCGCCCACATCTATGGCAGGCATCCTCAGAGGTTGTGAGGTATGGATAAACTAAGTAAGGAAAGGAAAGAATATATATCTGTGTCCAAGGTGTGGCAAGAGTCCTTTGTCACTGGGAGCCAGCATTAATGTTTCAGTTAATCACCCTAATTAGCATTGGAGATGTTTTGTCCCTTGCCTGGGGGCATCCTTTGTTCAGTCAAGCCTTCATTGTGTTGGTTCCCATTGTTGTCGACTGTGTTTTTAGAGGATCGGGCCCCTTAAGGAGAGAGCCGATCCGGTCCTGAGAGAACGGACCTTGGCGGAGCCAATAGGAGAATATGAGCCGCAATACAACCTGAAGGCGAAATGAAGAAGGTCCGCCAAAGTTGAAGGAAAATCCGCCAAGGAGTCTTTATTGAGCGATTCAGCTGAAAAGGACTCTAGTAGTGATCATTCAGTCTACTAGGGTACCATATAACCCAAATAAAGCCATATTTATACAATGTTTCAGTCTGACAGCCCCTTGAATTTCCCGCCCCGCTCCCCCCGCCCATCTGATCGCGGATAGGCTAAAGGGTTGAACGAGGCGGGCTTTCGTTTCCCGCCTTGCTCTGCTGGCCCAATAGGGAGTTGCTTTTTGTCCCCACTCGGGCCAATCAGAGAGGAGAAGGCGGGAGTTATTGGAACAATGAAGTGACTGAGCAGGAAGGATCGGATTAAATCCTGCCCGGCCGAATTCTAAAGGGATTAATGACAGCAATCAAGGGTTCCTGTCACGTACACGGATTTCAGATATGCCTTGGGGTGTCAGAGGTGGAAGTAAGGATGGGTGGCGATGGGCCCAGCAGGGCGCCTTCCTGAGATGTCATTTGGAGGAGATATGACAATGTTTGCCTTGAGGGCGAATCACCTTTAGGTCAAAATACTCCGAATTCGGCGACTCAAGCCCTATATTGTCCATGCAATCTGAATCTGATTAGGTTAAGCGGCAGCGGATTAACCTTTTGTTTTTGGGAAGGTAAGCCTGGGTCATAGGAAATGGGGCATGTCCTGGGGCTCAAGTTGAGTTCGAAATATTCCCTATCTGATTTCATGAATTGGCAATTATATGAAATAAAATGAAAAATAAAATAAAGTTGGAATATAAACCCAGCTGGGAAAAATACATATTTTCCGGGGATCCCAAAGAGTACAAATACATATAGGCAGATAGATAGATCTCAAGGAGGTAAGGGAGAAGCCATAGAGGTGGGTTACATTGCATGAAGGGGAATCATGAATGATATAAACAATTGGAAAACATTTGATAAGAACGAAGTACACAACATCTGGGGAACCCAATATGGAAATTCATAAAAGTGGAGTTTTAGCAGCATGATTTCACAATTCATGAAGTTAGCCCAACGATTAGAAATTCATACAACAGTGATTCATGAGGGTGTCCGGGTACATAGAATATGAAAATTCACGGATACATGAGGAAAAGAGTTCATCTGTGGTGGAAGGAATTCATAGAGATGGCATGGGGGAGAGGCACATGTGGGTTGCAGTCTTTGGAAGTATAAGATTTCATAAGTCCAGGGATAGGTCTGGGGGAAGAGTGTTCTTCTCCTTCATAAAATTATGAAGGTATGAATGAAACGTGGAGGGCTCCCGTCCAGGCACCCTCCTGGCAGGCTGTAGAGAGGGCGAAGGTCCTTGGAGAACTATGTCTCCCCGGCGGAAGAGCGATCCCCCCATCCCCAGTTCACAGAAAGGGACCAGGGATCTCCTAAAACCATCCCGCGGGTCGCGGAGAGAGGAAAGTCCGGGATAAGGCTGGAAGAGAGCAGTCTGGCTTGAAAGGAGCAGTTGGTTCCGTTTGACAGTCAGCTGATGAGGTGCCGAGAACTGGACCGATTTTGGTTCCGCTGGTGGTCCTTGAGTCAGGAGCCTTAGAAAGGATTAGGACTAAAAGAAGAGCGTGCCAGGGGTAATTTTGATAAAGATATGAGCCAATTTGTATCGTCTGCTGTATTAACCTATGGCGGGGAAGCCTCTGCCAGGGTTTAAAGATCAGACGGGTTAGTGAGAGAGAGAGGGAGAGAGAAATTGCATGCAAAGGAAGGAGTCAGAGAAAGACACAAAATAACCAGATAGAGAGTGTTACTGCTAAAATAAATGCTACTTTTATTGGGGGATTTGTTACATAGTTCAGGGAAGGGGAAAGTGAAGAAAAAAGATCTTTTAATAATAGTCTGCTGCGGTCCCGCTCCGTTCCTTTTGGTGATGGATCTGCGGAACTCTCCGCTGCGGGTTCAAATTAATTTGAAAGCCGGGGTCTCGGTCATCACCATCTACTGTTTTGATTTTGGAGTTTTGTAATACTGGTAGCCAGATTTTGTTCATTTTCATGGTTTCTTCCTTTCTGTTAAAGTTGTCCACATGCTTGTGGATTTCAATGGCTTCTCTGTGTAGTCTGACATGATAGTTGTTGGAATGGTCCAGCATTTTTGTGTTCTCAAATAGTATCCTGTGTCCAGGCTGGTTCATCAAATGCTCTGCTATGGCTGATTTCTCTGGCTGAATTAGTCTGCAGTGCCTTTCATGTTCTTTGACTCTTGTTTGGGCGCTGCGTTTGGTGGTCCCTATGTAGACTTGTCCACAGCTGCATGGTATCTGGTAGACTCCTGCAGAAGAGAGAGGATCCCTCTTGTCCTTCGCTGACCGTAGCATTTGTTGGATTTTCTTTGTGGGTCTGTAGATGGTTTGTAGGTTGTGCTTCTTCATCAATTTGCCTATGCGGTCAGTAGTTCCCTTGATGTATGGTAAGAACACCTTTCCTCTGGGTGGATCTTTGTCTTGACTCTCATGGCTTGTTCTTGGCCTTGCAGCTCTTCTGATGTCTGTGGTGGAGTATCCATTGGCCTGTAGAGCCCAGTTTAGGTGGTTGAGTTCACCTTGGAGGAGGTGAGGTTCGCAGATTCTTTGTGCACGGTCTGTCAGGGCTTTGATTGTGCTCCTTTTTTGACTTGGGTGATGAACTAATTAGGGTGATTAACTGAAACATTAATGCTGGCTCCCAGTGATAAAGGACTCTTGCCACACCTTGGACTTTACACAGATATATATTCTTTCCTTTCCTTACTTAGTTTATCCATACCTCACAACCTCTGAGGATGCCTGCCATAGATGTGGGCGAAACGTCAGGAGAGAATACTTCTGGAACATGGCCACACAGTCCGAAAGACATACAACAACCCTGTGATCCTGGCCATGAAAGCCTTCGACAACACAATTTCACTGAAGTTTGCTTGTTTGTTTTTGTTCACTAACATGGCTAAAACAATGGGATAGTTATGACAGGAAAGGATTAACAGGATCAGGAATTTAGAATATGTAGATTCATATTCCTATTCATTCATATTGTGGGACCCCAGCCTAAAATTTGGCTTTTTACCAATGAATGGAAGCAGGTGCTTAACCTGTCAACTACATCCTGAAAACACTCAGAAGACATTTTAGCCCAAAGTTCCCTATCTAAGTTCAGAGACTGCCCCTGGCAGCGCAGCAGGTTAAACTGCAGAGCTGCTGAACTTGCTGACCGAAAGGTTGGCATTCAAATCTGAAGAGCTGGGTGAGCTCCCGTTGTTAGCCCCAGCTTCTGCCAATCTAGCAGTTCGTAAATTGCAAATGTGAGTAGAACAATAGGTGCCGCTCCAGCAGGAAAATAACGGCGCTCCATGCAGTCATGCTGGCCACATGACCTTGGAGGTGTCTACGGACAATGCTGGTTCTTCTTCGGCTTACAAATGGAGATGAGCACTAATCCCCCCCCCCCCCTAGTTGGACACGACTAGACTTAATGTCAGGGGGAAACTTTTATCTTTACCTACCAATGAATGGAATCAGTTGCTTAACCTGTCAATTACCTCCTGAAAACATTCCCAAAGACATTTTAGCCCAAAGTTCCCTATCTGAGTTCAGAGACTGGATATAAACATAGCAATGAGAAACTGGTTGGTGGGGGCTGGGACATGAAGAATTTGCAAGGACTGCTGGTGGGCACAGGGAAAGATAACCATCAATTTCTTGATTGTCTCCTCTGACTGATATTGTTTGTCACTGATGCCTTGGCAAACAATTTATGAAAGTAATAAGCCATTGGTTTGGAACTAAACTCAGGTCATCTCATGTAAGAGGAAAGAAATCCAACATAATTCCAAACTGCCTGTGGCCCTCCTTGTTAGTATCTCAGGGTGTTAAAAAAATTTGGAACACATTATAAACACAGACAGCAGCCAAAGACAGTATTTGCACAGTGTTAATGTATCACCCCCTATGGCTGCTGGTTTCCAGACAACTGCGTTAATATTGATTTCTTTCACAGGCTCTTAAATAGTCATCCTCAGCAGTTTCCTGTTTTGGACTCCTGTCCAAGCCTGGTACTTACGGTATAATCCTGGGGAGATATAAGCCGTAAGTCCCACTGAGCTCAATTGGGCTTGTTCCCAGGTGGGTTTAGATAAGATTTCAGCTGAAACAATGCATATGTGAATTAAGGCCAAATGAACACACATCTGCTTTCCTGGCAAAATATGCATCTATTTTTAAACAAATGTAAACTTTGCATTTCTGACACAGTCCAAAATGTCTTGCTAAGTAATTCTAATTTGCAAGGAGCAGCAGCAAAATAGAAGGCCATAATTTGTCATCCTTGTTTTATTTATTTGCATATACAAGCAGTCCTCAAGTTAAAACATAGTTAAGAACGGGGGTGAAACAACAGGAAGTGAGAGAAATCTACCCCTTGGAAGGGAAACCCAGTCCTGAAAGTGTTATAATGGGAAAAGTGTGTCTCCAATGAAGCTTTATCACCAATCCTTGTTTCCACATCCAGCCAATTTTTTCAAAATCTAATTATCATAGGGACAGAAAGTGAGCTGAAATCTGAACAGCACAGACAGCAAAATAAACACCACAGGGGTGTTGACCCTTCCTTATGCTATCCAAAGTTTAAAAACTTACATTTTGGGGTGGAGTTACACTTTTTTTTTTCCATGTCAGGAGCAACCGGAGTTGCTTCTGGAGTGCGAGAATTGGCCGTCTGCAAAGACGTTGCCCAGGGGACGCCCGGATGTTTTGATGTTTTTACCATCCTTGTGGGGGGCTTCTCTCATGTCCCCGCATGGAGCTGGAGCTGATAGAGGGAGCTCATCCGCACTCTCCCCAGGTGGGATTCGAAAGTTACACTTTAAAAATGTACTTGTTCTGACTCATATACAAATTCAACTTAAGAACAAACTTACTGAACCTATCTTGTTCATCACTTGGGGACTTCCTGTAGTTTCCCATGCCCATGCTCTTGTCTAGGCATTTTTAGTTCTGTAGATGCAAGGGTGGAATATTATGATTCCAGATTGTCTCCTTGGGTTTTATGTATTTTGGTGCCATCCTGTGACAAGGTCCTGGTTTAGTTTCAGTCCAATCCTTTTTCATTGCTGGAGTGGGCAAGCGCAGATGAAGGAAGGAAGCACTCAGGTAGATTTCTTTGTTGCCTTCGATAAATGAGTCATAACTTCTTATACTTATTTCATAGTAGTTATTGTGTGTCCCCAAGTATTTCTGATGTACCTGATGTATCTGATGTACCCTATCATGGGATTTTCCAGGCAGCATTTGCTCAGAGAGGGTTTGCCTTTGACTTCTCCTGAGGTTGAATGTGACTTGCCCAAGGTCACCCTGTGGATTCCCATAGCTGAGTGAGAATTTGAACTCTGATTTCCTAGACATATTCACCACACTGCAGGAATGGCATTAAAGTCTGTGGTTCCTAATCACTTCTTATGTTAATGGAGCCACTAATCTTCTCTAGGTTTAAGTTTGAATGTCAAAGTAGCCATCCAAGATGCCAACCCCGATCCCCAAACAGACTAATCACCACTGATAGTTCCAATAATGTCTGCTCTAAAGTGGTAAGGTAAAGGTTTTCCCCCCTGACATTAAGTCTAGTAGTTTCTGACTCTGAGGTGCTCATCTCCATTCCTAAGCCAATGAGCCAGCATTGTCCTCCAAGGTCATGTGGCCAGCATAACCGCATGGAGCACCATTATCTTCCCACTTGAGCGATACCTATTGATCTATTAAAATTTGCATGTTTTTGAACTACTAGGTTGGCAGAAGCTGGGGCTAACAGCAGGAGCTCAACCCGTTCTCCAGATTTGAACTGCTAACCTTTCAGTCAGCAAATTCAACAGCTCAGTGGTTTAACCCGCTGCACCATCAGGGACTCCACTCTAAAGTAGTGTTCCCAACCTTTGGTCCTCCAGATGTTTTGGACTTCAGCTCCCACAATTCCTAACAGCTGATAACCTGGCTGGGGTTTCTGGAAGCTGAAGTCCAAAAAACTGGAGGACCAAAGGTTGGGAACTGCTGCTCTAAAGCTTCACCAATATTCATCACGCCATTGACATGTGAGTCACCATAATTAAAACAGAATGAGAACTAACCCTGAGTGCATAGTTTAGAAAAGTTCCTTCTTTGAATTACAAAGAATCCCCAGCTAGAATGACCACTAAGGTTACAGCTAAGGCCTTCCACTCTACTTAGATTTCCATAGCACTGCTAACCTCCTGTTGCCATTGGGACAGTTTGGGGAGTCCTAAGTGGGCCTGATCTAGCATCTGCGATTCCAGATCGGCCCCACTTGAATGGTCAGTGTACAACCACCCCAAGATTCACCACTTCATTGACTTGGGAGTCACTACTCACCATATATTGAACTGCGACAGAAAGGAGATGGGAACTACCCCTAAGTGATTGCAAAGTTTAGAAAAGTTCCTTCTTTGAAGCATAAATTCCAGAATCTTCAACCAATACGGCCACTAAAGTCTACAGCAATCTTCCACTCTGCTTAGCTAACCTCCTGCTGCCATTGGGGCTTTGCTGGGGATCACCTGATATGGTTATATTGTTTTGATTACAAGGCTGGCCCATCTCTGAGAAAGGCAAGAGAATCTAAGACTAATCCTACCCCAATTTGCATGGTTTAGTGGTGACGTCAAGAAAAACCAAAACCAAAAACCACATTTCAAACTGAACATGAAGCAGCCTTCATTATGGGAAATATCTATGTATTTATATTGGTGTTAATTAGGTCACTTGATTCACAAGCTGCTCAGTAAATAACAAAACACACATGCATATTCATTCCCCATCCCTAAGGAAGTATCCATATTGCGCAATCTGGTGAAGACGCTGCCTGGTCTCTGGGGTCCCCAAGGCATTGAAGCTCCTAATGCTCATGAATGTGGAAAGTCCCCAGCTGATCGGCTTCGCTCCTGTTGGCAAATTCAATTTCTGCAGTGCCCTCCAACTCTTCTATGCAATCTGGTAATCCTGATAGTCAGAGAGGTCAAGCAAATAAAATGTTCTCTTGCTAAGGGGAATGATTAAATTAATTAGCCGTACTCCGTGGAGTGGAGAATTGGCTAAAGAATGTATTAACCCAGGGTTGTAACACTAGCTTTAAGAAAAGTTTAATATCACATGGAAGAGAAGCCACATTTGTGTCACTTCAAAATGGGCTGAAATTCTAGTAGGGCTCCAGATGAAGCCAGATTCTGCTTGAGGCTAAGAAAACAATAGGATCTCCTCCCCATTCTATGTACAAATGTTGGTTGTACAGTTGGCCATATCCATAGATTCTGCAGCCATATCCATACCCATGGATTCTGCATTGAACTGCATTATATGAGTCTACACTGACCATATAATGCAGGTTAATAGCACTGCATTATATTAGTTTACACAGCATTATATGAGTTTACACTGCATTAAATGTGTTTATACTGACCATATAACTGCATTTTATGGCAGTATAAATAGGACCAGAGAACAAGTAACTGCTTTCTACAGCTCTGTTCTTCTTATGTGAAATCTGCAAATATGTGTGTGGATGTGCACTAAGCAGTAATACGGGCCTAGCATCATTTTAGTTTCTGCTAATTAGCTTGACTTCATTTGCCTGCCATTCCCTGTAATAATTTCCACAGAAACATTATGATTAAGTTTTGCTCCACAGCCTGAAGGTCGACCTAATCTAATTATGTCTTTTCCTTGTGGCCTCCAAAGTTAATGAGATTGAAGGAGGTTGACTACCTGTCTTATTTTTTTATGGCATGTTTGTTAATCAATTTGGTTGTTTGGTCTTAGTATTATTATTATTTTTAGATGTATAAACCACATTTGGAAGTTTGTCGAGTCCAGAGGCAGACTCAATGCTTTGCAATCAAGACAATGTGACAGCGCTTTTTTCCTGTGCAGTCATCTGCTTCAACATCTGCAATGGTACTTCTTGAAGAATTATCAGTATTTAAGAAGTCAGTGGTATTCTTCTTGTAACTATTAGTGGTGGCATATAGTCTGAGATTTATTTTATTTTGAATTCAGGCTGTGCCCAGCATATATATATATATTTAAAAAGCATATAACTATGCTACATAGACAGTCCTCTGTAACCATTGATTCTGTATCTATGGTCTGAAAAGATTCCAAAGAAATAAAGACCACCCAACCTTGATTTTGCCATTTAATATAAGGGAAACCATTTTGCTACACCATAGCATATGATGAGGCTTAAGCATCCATAGATTTTGGTATCAACAGGGAGATTTGGTACCAAGCCCCAGTGGATACCAATGATTCACTGTAATTAGAATCACTAACAGTTTTGCGATCTAATTGTAATAATTTACAAGAGTTTTAATAAAACAAGATAAGAAGCTGCTTACTTTTACCAAATCAAGCCATTGGGTTTTTAAACTCAATATTGATTACAACAAGGGTGGGGATCTAAGCTGGAGACCTTGTGGTAGGGAACATGTGGCCTCCAAAAACTGAACTGAACTCACCAGTTCTATCCAGCAGATCCAAGAATGGACCATGAAAGAGCTGTAGTTCAGCATTACATAGAGGGCCAGACATTTCCATCCCTGGTCTACACTAACAAATAGTAGTCCTTTGGGCTTTCCAGTTATTTCAACACAGAACTGTTATTCACCCAGGGAACTTTTGTGTCAGAGACAGAACGCCACCAAATAGGATACAACACAGTTTATTGAGGTTACAGAACTAAAAATTGCCCGTGGGAAACAAAAGACTAGGCAAACACTTGACTTCAGTGTGAAAAGTAACAAAAATAACTTCGTTTGAGTTTAAACAGTTCAAAAGAATAAACCGGATTAAACAGAAGTTTAATCCGGGTTAAATCAAAAGTGCTTACTTCAGCCTGGCAATTAAACAAACAAAAACTGGTAAACAAAAGGTCAAAATGAACACAAAACCTAGCAGCAGATTCCCCTCTGCTACTCAAGAGCTACAGATGAGTAACTCAAGCTGTTTACTCCTCCGTGCAACGAGCGAAATCCAGGTCCAGGCACATCAATCAGGGTAACGGTGGTCAGCAGGGTCCCAATCCGGTCCGAGGTCGAAAGCCAAGCGCAGAAGTCTAAGGTTCCACAAGTTCCACTGATAGCCACAGAAGGGATAGTCCAGAGTCGTAGTCAGTCAGTCAGTCCAGCGTCAATCCAGAGTAGGCAAATAATGTCCGTCAAAAAGACGACAGAGGTCCAAGCTATCAAGATTAACCACAAGTTGCACAGAAAAACCCCACACAGTTCCTCCCGCCGTCTATGCCCAGTGTCCTTGGTAACTTACGTATCCAGCAACGAATCACACCCGTCTTCAGGAAGTTCCCCAACAAGAGCCCAAGCGTTCGTCCAGATTACCTTGCCCAACGCAATTAGCCATTGATCCTAAACCCCATTTTATGCCAGTTCATAACTCCTCATCGCTGTCAGCTGCTATCCTAATTCCAGGTGCCTCCTCATCATCATCCTCATCAGAGCTAAAACACCTTTGACTACGCCCCACAGCATCCCCAGCTGTGGATCCTGCTCCATCCCTCCAGCCCGTCCATGGGTCCGATCCTGCAACCCGCCAGTCGCCTCCCATGCTATCATTGCCGGTGACACCCAAATCCTCCCTCCCACGAGTCCATTCCATATCATCCTCCTCTGAGCTAACCATCTCTTCCTCCATTCCCTTGGTAAAACCCTCAAAGGAGTCTTCGTCTGTTGGTTCTGCAAATAAGTCTCGGAGCCGTTTCCTTTCGCGCTCCTCAAAAGAGTCTGACTCTCGAGGAGTCTTACGACCTCGTCTCCTAGTATCGGAGCCAGAAGGCTCAACCATAACATTTTGCATGTAAAAATCTGTGCTTGAACACAGAAATATGTTCCCTCTGGGAGACTATTAAAAAGGGGAGAAGATGTAACTGAATTTTAAGATGTGGATCTTGGAAAAAGGAATTAACATATTAACTGGTTTTGTTGCTGAAATAATTACAATGCTTCTACTCTGTAGCTTTAAATGGAATTGTATTACTGTGTGTAGATGTTGGATAAGTTCAACTTCTGTGAAAAGTGGAATTATACTATGCCTGAAAACAATACAAAATGTGGAAGAAATCACACTAATCAGAAAAAAATGGTTCCAAAACTGCAGTCCTTATTAAAAACACTTGCTTTGGCTCTCTACATTTTCTAATATAAAGTTGTGTTGTGCTTTGTGGACCCATACTGGGAGAAAAGTGGGATATAAATCAAATGAACAAATAAACAATTTAGAAAATGCACATATGTTTTCTTTTATTTTGCCCTTTCCCAGTTAAATTTCGGATAGCCAGGTCTCCACACACTGAGGAATGTAATTTTCATGTCTCAATCCATTTTTGCAAGGAAAGAAAATAAGTTTCTCCCCAGGTTCTCTCACTCTGGACATTTCCTTTTGCCAAACACATTCCAGCTGTGTTTGGCAGAGCTTGTGAAGTCATATTGGGCTACTTTGGATTTGCCACTGGTGTTTACAACAGACATTGCCAGAATATATCCAAGTATACATGGAAACATATCCCCATAAATGCTATTCTACTTGTCATAGCCAAGTGGCTTTATAAGGTAGGATGGATTCGGAATGAAGTACAGTGGGCCAACACGTTCCGCTGCAATTTGGTTCCAAGGTCACCAATGAGTACAAAAATCCATAGATGCTTTAATCCCATTATATTCAATGTTGTGGTAAAATGGTATTGATTTTATCAAATGGCAAAATCAAGGTTTGCTTTTGGGTTGGTTTGTTTTTTAAAGCCGTGCATGGTTGAATGTGGATGCAGTGGACTTACTGGAGTAGTATCTAACAGAAGCTTTGTGTGCAAATAGTAGAAAGCAATAATATTTACATTCAGGCTGTTAAAGGTTTCAGCTGCTGATTTCAGCAGTAAGGTCGACTTTTAAATCCCAGGGATTTACATTACGATGTTCAAATATGAAACAGATTTCTATCCACAGAAGTTTTCACAGTTTGGACATAAACATTATTGCCTGAGTATCAGGCTGCTGTTAAGGGCATAGATACAATGACCATCCTGAAAAGCTGGTAATCCTGCAGGAATATAGTTCAGCACTTTTAAGGTGCAGAGGACAAATTTCAAGCCTATCTCACTAAAATTAGGCAATGTTTTGTAAGGAAGTGGTTAAAAGCTGAAGTCTCAAAATCCAGTTTTAAAGGCTTGATTGAAGTTTTAATGGACAAACTGAAAGACTCAATAGCTGTTAAAAATGGAACTATATATCAGGGCTGGACGCAGCCCTCAGGATCTCCATGCTTGGTTCTGGCCTCCAAGTAGCAACTATGCTTTTAAAAAGCCTCTTTTGGTGAAAATAAAACCCTTTAAAAGTTTAATGCCAAAAGAGAAGGGAGAAGGCAGAGCTGGGAGTGGAGGCTGCATCTGCCAAGTCAAAACCCAGCTCTCTTGTGTCTGCCTTGCTTCTTTTCATCCCTTCACATGCTGATGATAAAAACCTCTGCTGGAACTCTAATAAGAGTTTTTAAAGATCACAAGTTCTATATGGGTGCCTTTTAAGAAACATGTGCACAAAGGATGATAATTCCACATCAAATCCCCAGTTCAGATGCACCCAAAATCTCATTCAGCTAAATGGAATTATATTTGAGTGACTGCATTCCAAATGGTATGGAAGAATTTGGAAGCCATTGTGTTTGAAATATAGGTTGAGCATCTTTTATCCAGAATCTTGAATTATTCTAGAATATGAATCTGCCTACACGGGTGGCTGAGATGGTGAGACCTTTGCTTTCTGATAGTTCAATGTACACAAACTTTTCTTCATGTGCAATTTTTTTTAAAAAAAATATAGTTTATATAATAATCTTTAGGCTAAGAGTAAAAAAAGATCCATATGAAACATGAATGGCTTGGGTACCATCTCCAAGACATTTCACTCTGTACATATATGCAAATAAGGGTATTCTGGTCCAAAGCATTTTGGACAAGGGATACTCAATCTATATGAAGTTATAATGAACTTGGCCCAAATGTTGCCAGGCATGTTTGCATGACTGTATTGCTGTTGTCTAATTGCATTGCTATTAGTCATTATAAATAGTATGTCTGATGATTCATTTTTTATTCTTGGTTAGCCAGCTGCCGTAACTGTCACCCCCCCCCTTCCCATTTTTCAAGTTCTTACATTTCTTGTGTTTAATGGTTGCTCAGCTGATCTGAATTTGATGTTTCACTTTCTCATCCTTGAATTTTAAAAGAAAACTATTTTTAGCTGAACCACATTTGAGGTCAGAACAAATTGTTAGGATCCTCCACTGGCATGTCTGTGCAATTACTGCTTCAACTTGTTAGTCTTCAAAGTACTTGGGAGTGATTTTTATGTTTCCTAGTACGTTTACTTGGGGTAATTTTGAACTGAATGCTCTTGCTCAATATGGTACTTATTTTGGCCCATATTCTGAAATAGGAAAGGGGTCTGAATATGCTTCCAGATGCTGCTGGACTGCATATGCCACCAACCATAACCAGCATATATAAGGAGGAAGAATGCTGGGAGGGGAAAACAAGCATTGTCTTCAAGGCTGCATGATTTTCCATTTGTTTTGCATCTTCTCTTTTCTCCGTGTTAACCAATTCCAACAGTTAATACAAAACAAGCAGCTACTTATTCACTTGATTTGCAAAAGTCTTGCTGCTTTGGTTTCCACTTTGGGAAAAAGGTGGAATATACACCAAAGCAAATCAACAGTTAAATACCCTAAGTGCTGATCTAGCAAGAACTTATTTTCAAACAAATAAGCTTGGGAACACAGCTGCAGTAAATTTTTGGAAACACAAAACTTTTGTGGTGAGCTTTCCCAGAGGAAGAGGAATGTTTCAAGACCATCTCTTAGCGCAGGTGTGGACAACTTTGAGCCCCCAGATAGTCTTGGAATAATAATAATGATAATAATAATAATAATAATAATAATAATAATAATAATATCATCCTGCCTGCTGTCCTCATTGATTTAAGTGGGCAACAACAGCAGATTAAAAACAAGTACCAGTTAAAAACACCTAACATCAGTTTAAAATGATATATAATTGCAGCTCCTAGCTTTCCTCACCACTGGCCTAAGGCTGCTCCGAGTTTCAGTCCCACAATGAATTTCCAGCAGCTTTAGGCATCATAGCCAATGGCAGGAATGCTAGGAGTTGAAAATTCAATAACATCTGGAAAGTCACACAATCCCCACTCCTAAAACACATACACGAGGAGATGGTAGTTTATCCTTCAGTCAGGATCTGGAATAACATGGTAAATAATGTGGGATTTATTCCCTAACGTGGTCCTAAATACCTGACTTTACTTTAATAATAATAATAATAATAATAATAATAATACCTCGTTTTATCTCTCCAAAGGGGACTCAAAGTGGCTTGACATAAGAGCATTAGAATGCTAGGAGGGGCATGGCAATGTGAGCCACTCTGGAAGACCACACTATCCCCACCATGGATTTATTTGCATCATGTTAACTAAGGTTAACAGTATGCAAAATCTCCAAAGGATGGAAGGCATGTACCTTGAGTTTGGAAGACTGCCTAACTTAAGACACTGTGGACTCAAGGGCTACATGTTATAAATATTTTCACATACGTTTCTAAGAAAGTTGTGAACCCACGAATCCAGCACATAATGGACAAAGAAGACACAGCGGTACTGTTTGGTTGATTTCTCCCCACCTACGCAGAATGTACTGTGAAGCTACCCTCTCTAAACTGCATCTAGCTCAATTGAGTTTCCACGGTGGTTGCCGCAGAACAAATGTTGATGTCTTTGGGCATTTTAAAGACTAAAAAATTGGCAGAACAATCCTATGTGGGCGTCTGTGAGAGAACTCCATGGTGGTAAAACACAATTACTGTATTTCATCAATTCTAAGGTAACACTTTCCACCTATATAAACATTTTGAAAACCAAGATGCTTCTTAGAATCACAGGTGCTTTCTATATATATAAATATTTTTTTCCTGTTTGTGATACTGAAATTGGTGTTTTAGTTTGGTGTTTCCCCTGACATTAAGTCCAGTCGTGTCCGACTCTGGGGGTTGGTGCTCATCTCCATTTCTAAGCCGAAGAGCCGGCGTTGTCCGTAAACACCTCCAAGGTCATGTGGCTGGCATGACTGCATGCAGCGCCGTTACCTTCCTGACGGAGAGGTACCTATTGATCTACTCACATTTTGCATGTTTTCAAACTGCTAGGTTGGCAGAAGCTGGAGCGAATAGCAGGCACTCACTCCACTCCCCGGATTCGAACCTGTGATCTTTTGGTCTGCAAGTTCAGCAGCTCAGTGCTTTAACATACTGCGCCACCGGGGGCTCCCTTAGAATCAATGGCATCCTAGAATTGATTAAACATGGTAGTTTTCCAATGCCAAGATTGAAAGTTTCTTCTGCTTTTCTTTTCCTCCAATGGAACGCACTCAATACAAATTGATCCAGTGAGTATTGGCATTACGAGGAGAAAATTATGAGTCCATCTACACTGTAGAATTAATGCAGTTTGGCACCACTTTACCTGCCATGGCTCAATATGAGTGGCTGTAGTTTGATGAAGCACCAGTACTCTTTGGCAAAGGAGGCTAAAGACCTTGTAAAACTACAGCTTCCAGGATTTCCTAGCATTGATCCATGTGGTGTCAAACTGCATTAATTCTATGGTACAGATCAGGGGTCCCCAAACTTTTTAAACAGGGGGCCAGTTCACGATCCTTCGGACCATTGGAGGGCCGGACTATAGTTGGCCACTGAGCAATAATAACAACAACAACAACAATAAAAAAGAGGGTTGGAAGAGACCCTTTGGGCCATTGAGTCCAATCCCCTTCTGCCTTTGTGCACCGAAAGCACAAGCAAAGCACCCCTGACAGATGGCCACCCAGCCTCAATGTTAATAATAATAATAGTAATAAAATTACGATCTGCCAGCTGCAAAAGGCCACCTACTGGGATCTGCGCGCATCATCCGAAAATAAATCACACCGTCCTAGACACTTGAGAAGTGTTCGACTTGTGATTTTGAGATACGAAATCCAGCATATCTATCTTGTTTGCTGTGACATAATAAAATAATAATAAAAAAATAATAACATAATAAAATAATAATAATAATAATAATAATAATAATAATAATAATAATAAAGAGGGTTGGAAGAGACCTCTTGGGACATTTAGTCCAATCCCCTTCTGCCTTTGTGCACCAAAAGCACAAGCAAAGCACCCCTGACAGATGGCCACCCAGCCTCAATGTTAATAATAATAATAATAATAATAATAATAATAATAATAATAATAATAATAAGGGTTGGAAGAGACCCCTTGGGACATTTAGTCCAATCCCCTTCTGCCTCTGTGCACCAAAAGCACAAGCAAAGCACCCCTGACAGATGGCCACCCAGCCTCAATGTGAAGGAGGAGGAGGAGGAGGAGGAGGAAGGGGGGGTTGGAAGAGAAGAAGAGACCCCTTGGGTCATTTAGCCCAACCCCCTTTTGCCCTTGTGCCATGGGGGCCGGATAAATGGCTTCGATGGGCCGCATCCGGCCCCCGGGCCTTAGTTTGGGAACCCCTGGTATAGATGCACCCTAACTTGACATTCACTATCCTAGGAGAAAGACCTTCATTACTATTGGCAGCAGAGTTTTCTGTTGGCATATTAGAGAATCTCTCAGAGGTAAATGCTGTCTGGGGATCTCCTTTCGACAACAGAGCAGCATCTGCACTGTATTATGTTTGTGCCATATCCTATGGATCCACAGTTGGGTGGGCATTAAACTGTAGTTCAAAGCTAAGGATTGAAATTCTCATAATTTAATTGGATTTCTTTCTTAATAAACATCTTCAGACACGATAATGCCGTCATAAGCCTTGACAGGTTTGTTTTCCCTCTTTGGCAAATTTAATATCTGTATAGCAATATACATGGGAATGGAAAAGGTAATGGTAACGAAAGAGGTTTTAGTAAGTTGCTGGCTTTTCTGTACATAACCAAATGTATACACGACATGAACAAGAAAAACATTCAGAATAATAATGAGTGATTATACTGCCTTTTCAGCAATGTTATGTTAATAGCACTGAAGATGTTAAATAAGCAGAGAATAGAATGATTGGCTATTGTCTGCTGTTATGAATGAATCCCTATACTCTTTTATACAAGTGAGTTTTCCATAGAGAAGCTGAAAACCACATTTGAGTCTTTTATTTTTTCCTTTTCAGACAAATGTTTTATTTTGGTAGCCATATGTATGCATGTGCATGTGTGTGAGTGTGTATATATACACACACAAAGTCAGCAGAGTATAACATGACATGTGGGTCACAACAGATCTTAAAGGTGACACAAAATTGTCCTTGCTCTCCTGCTTTTTGCAAGTGATGACAAAGTGCCATCTAGTGGAATGTTTGCATTACTGCCTATAAGACTAGCAAAAGCTTTATTAGAATAATAAAGTACAGTAGAGTCTCACTTATCCAACATTCGCTTATCCAACGTTCTGGATTATCCAACGCAGTCTGCCTTTTAGTAGTCAATGTTTTCAATATATTGCGATGTTTTGGTGCTAAATTTGTAAATACAGTAATTACTACATAACGTTACTGTATATTAAACTGCTTTATCAATTTGTTGTAAAACATGATATTTTGGTGCTTCATTTGTAAAACCATAACGTAATTTGACATTTAATAGGCTTTTCCTTAATCCTTCCTTATTATCCAACATTTTCACTTATCCAACATTCTACTGGCCCGTTTATGTTGTATAAGTGAGACTCTACTGTACCAAATTAGACATTTACATCTCGATTCACAAATAACTTAATCTTTAGTTTGTTGACTTTCAATGTTTTCATATGCCATTCAAGGAGATGTTGGGGTGCTGCTGTGAAACAAAGCGCACCTTTCCCTCATTTGTCTTTATACATTTGTTGTTGTCGTTCACTGACAAGCAACTGATCTTATCAAACAGGGGTTGGATATTTTGCATACCCTCCAATAAGCATGTATTGCAACTTCCAAAAATCCTTGTCAGCACAACCAATGGTGAAGGATGGTGGGAAACTAGCTCAATATCCAAAGGAGGCACAGAACCTTCCCTGTGTTAAATGTTGTTACATGTGTTGGTTTTTGTTAAAAGGAACTTTTATACCAACTAAGAGCTCATCTACACAGTTACTGTAATCCTGTACCAGTCTGGCATTGCAGTTCTGAAGTGGTCCCAGATTCAGTGGAGCTGTTTATGTACTCCATCCCAGAGTTGAGGCAGCAGCATGTACTAAGATTAGCCCGAACTGAACCTGATTTGATCCCGCTGGACAGCCATCCTTACCTAGAATCACAGAGTTGGAATAGACCTTAACACCCATCCAGTCCAACCCCATGCCATGTAGAAACAATCAGTCAAAGAGGGCCATCTTTGCTTTAGGGTTATTATCATAGGGGAATTTTGGAAGCAAGACGTGTCTGTACTTGGTCCCAGCGAGATCCAGGCTTGGACAAGCCATTTCAAGCCAATAACTAAGTAATCTGGGAACTCACCCGGCTATACTGGCCTACCTCTGGTCAGTGACAGTCTGTGAAATTTCCAGCACCTTCAGCGAGGTGCCAAGCTTCAATAGGAAGGATCTGCTCTTTCTACTTACAGCCAGACCAACTTGGGCATTTCTACCAGAGAAAGTGAGCAAGGGAAACTTTCATCTGTTCTTCGTCTCTGGAATCCTCCACAACCAGCAAATTCAAGAACAACCAGTTACCTTCAAACGTTAAGTATGGACTTTGTTGTGGGGAAATCAAGATAGTGCCTGGGTGGAGATAGACCCAAGACCAATTAATAAATTGTTAACATTTCTTGAAAGCAATAGCGTGGACATTGATTCTGTGGGGTGCCTTGCTCAAACAGGAAAGCAATCCAGTAACTCCCAAGTTGATAGAAAGTCGGGGCACTTTAACGCTAAAGACATTGATGCAGCAGCAAAAAAAGCCAATGGGATTCCGGCCTGCATAAATAGGGGTATTGCATCTAGATCCAGGGAAGTCATGCTACCCCTCTATTCTGCCTTGGTCAGACCACACCTGGAATACAGTGTCCAATTCTGAGCACCACAACTGAAGGGAGATGTTGACAAGCTGGAATGTGTCCAGAGGAGGGAGACTAAAATGATCATAGATCAAGCCCTATGAGGAGCGGCCTAAAGAGCTGGGCATGTTTAGCCTACAGAAGAGAAGGCTGAGAGGAAACATGATGGCCATGTATGAATATGTGAGGGGAAGTCATAGGGAGGAGGGAGCAAGTTTGTTTTCTGCTGCCCTGGAGACTAGGACAAGGAACAATGGCTTCAAACTACAGGAAAGGAGATTTCATCTGAACATGGGCCCTCCCTCCGGGTGTTTTGGACTTCAACTCCCGCCATTCCTCACAGCCTCAGGCCCCTTCCTTTTCCCCCTCAGCCGCTTAAGCGAGGGGGAAAGGAAAGGGCCTGAGGCTGTGAGGAATGGCGGGAGTTGAAGTCCAAAACACCCGGAGGGCCTAGGTTTGCCCATGCCTGTCGTAGACACAACCATAAACACGGAAACGGAAGTGACCTTCGCCGAGCTTCTCATTGCCCGCCTTCTGTCTTGTTCTTTGAACGTGGTGCTAATAACGACGACGGCGGCTCCAAAAGCTCAAAAGACTTTTTTCTCGCGCCGACCTCGGGCGCCACTGGCTGCGGTTGCCTAGTAACCGGGGCGAAACAGCCGTTATGCGACGCGTGGTGGTGTTGGGCGCCTCGCGAACCAATGGGAAGGCGGGCGGTTAGGTGTGGGCAGGGCCGCGGCTGGCCAGCCAATCAGCCGCAGGCGCGGCGTGATTTAAACATCCACTAAGGAGTTGAAGCTGCGTGTTTATTGCGTTGTTGGCTTCTCCCGGTGAAGGATGCCGAGCCGCCCCGAGGACTATGACGTTCTCCTCACCATCGGCGCCGGGTCCTACGGCAGGTGCCAGAAGATCCGGAGGAAAGCGGACGGCAAGGTGAGCGGCTTGGGAAAGACCCCTGGCGAGTCATGAGGCCTGGTTGGAGGTCTCTGAGCCCGTACGGAGTGCCTCCGGCCTTCATTTAGCTTCTAGCGTGGAGCACGTGAGACTAGCCTCGTGGCCATGGGTTGAGCGTTGGGCGGCGGCCCTGGAGGCCTGAGAAAGCCCGGGGTCACACTCTCTCAGCCTCAGAGGAGGAAGGCAAAGGTAAACCTCCTCTCAGCAAATCTTGCCAGGAAAACACTGTCGCCATGAAAACATGCGTTGAGAATTAAAGCAGGAAAGCCCATGGTAGTAAAAATGCACCCTCCTAACCAGCCCTAAAACTTGCCAGTGAGTGTGTACTATTCCTAAAGTAACTTATTTTGTGTTTGGTGAAAGGCAGTAAGATGTAACCAGGACTTTATTATTATTATTGTTATTATTATTATTATTACAACTACTACTAATGAGTATACTCTGTCATTCTCTTGTTATTGCTCTTGTTATTTTTTAAGACAGAGACAAGAGTGTGTTGATTGGTGTTTATGAATTTTAATAGGCTTTTAATAATTTTAGGTAATTCAACTTTTAAAAAAAATTAATAATAATAATAAAAAACTTTATTTATACCCCGCCACCATCTCCCCGGAGGGACTCAGGGTGGCTTACATGGGGCCACGGCCCAAACAACATAAGGACAAAATATAAACAACATTGTACAAATCACAATATAAAAAAGATAAAACAGTAATATAATAATATATCAATTAAAACAACAATATAGGATAAAAGATTACATTTAAAACATATAAATGGTAAGACTGTGATAAATACCGGATAGATTATTAAAAACCCTCTGGGGCTGATTAATGACTGTATCTCCAAAGGCCTGCCGAAACATCCAAGTTTTCAGTTGTTTCCTGAAGGAAGATGGAGAGGGAGCCATCCTAATCTCCCTGGGGAGGGAGTTCCAGAGTCGGGGTTATTATAAGCATAATTCTAATGCTTATGTCCTCAGTTTGAAATTGTTTGGTTGGTTTTTTTTTAAAAAAAAAGAATTGTCAGCCCCTTCTGAGTCTTTTTAAGAGAGAAAAAGTGGGATATAGGCCATAATGAATGTTGCAGTTAATGCTATTTACTGCATTTGTTTCTACCCCACTTTTCTCTCTTGATCGGGAGCCAAAGTGGTCCCTGACTTAGAAATCAATACAGTTTAAAACTTACAAAAATGTTAAAAGGGGGATTAAACATGCAATTCTTAAAGCAAGTCAGTTAAAGATCACATTTAATTTTAAAATAATTAAAATACTATACCTAATTCTCACAATGGGTTAAACTTACCTGAAGTTTGGGTTGCTGACCTGAAGGTTGCTAGTTTGAATCCGCGAAGTGTCAGCTCTACCTTGCGATGACATGAGAGAAGCCTCCCAGCAGGATGATAAGACATCCGGGTGTCTCCTGGGCAATGTCTCTATAGACAGCCAATTCTCTCACACAAGAAGCAACTTGCAGTATGTTCTCAAGTTGCTTCTGACATGATTTAAAAAAATTCTCTGTTCTTAAAACACTTATTGCTTTAAAATCCTGACTCTAGAAACCAGGGCTGCATCTACACTGTAATAATAAATAGAGTCTGGCCCCACTTTAACTATTATAGCTCAATGCTTTTGAACCCTGGGAGCTGTAGTTGGATGAGACACTAGGACTGTGTAAAACTACAGCTCCTGGGATTCCATAGCATTGAGCCATGGCAGTTAAACTGGTGTCAAAATAGTAGAGATGCACTCCAGGGTTCAAAACCCTGCTTGCCCCTGGAAAACCACTGGGTGACCTTGAGCAAGTCACACATGCTCAGAGACAGAAAATCCAAAGCCATAAGTGGGAAATGGCTTGGAGGCACATAATAACAACAGTCTCTAGTTCTAATGTGCTATTACCCGCATAATCCAATTGCTGCTTGCTAGACCAGTGTTGTATAGGCCCTTGAGGCATGTGTTTATGGGCTGGAGGTTGCAAAGACACTCTGCTGCTGCCCTTTCTATACTTTGTTTCTAACCTCAGTTTACTGAGAATAGGGATTATCGCCAGTGCATTTGGGCCCCATATTGGCCTGGCATTGCCTTAAAAGGTCAAAAAAGAAAAGCTTTTGTTCAGTAACTTCATACACAATGAGGGTAGTTAATGAGAAGTGATAGGGCAGGGTGATTGGTTGTATTTTGCATGGGTTTGAAGACACATTGGTCCTCAGACAGTTTTTGAAGGGGTTGCGCTCTCAATTTTTTTTTGACTAGCCATGCCTCACAACTTCCAGCTGTGACCATATAAACAATATTTCTTAGAAATTTTAACTATGATCTTAGGCATAAAAATATTGTGGAAATCTTTAGGGTATGCAGGACAATGGGTTGTATTGGTGTTAGCTTCTGTTGTTCAACCCCTGGCCCAAGGAAATGGTCCATTTCAACCTGCTGACATACTTTTGTATTCTGGTTGTGTTTAATTGCTGTAGTTGCTCTAGTTGCAAGATTATACATTGGTTTAATATTAATTCTGCAGTTAAGTATTAACCCTTTTGGATCTAATGACTCAATAAAAATCATAGAATCATATTGTTGGAAGACACCACGTGGGCCATCTAGTCCAACCCCCTGCCATGCAGGAAAAGCAGAGTTTCTTGCTTTTGCCTAGATCAATTGTGACAGTGTTGGCATTTTAGGTAATAAAGTAACTTCAACCAGACCTTCTATTATGATGCTATAGATTTGTGCTTTTTTTTTTTTTGTTCATCGTGGGAGAGAGATACCTGATAACAAAGCTGCCACACATTTAACCATTGTTGTAATAAAATGATGCCTGAAGCCGTTGGTGTGGTTTCTTCAATTTTTTCAGGTCTTGGTCTGGAAGGAACTTGACTATGGATCTATGACAGAATCTGAAAAACAGATGCTCGTTTCTGAGGTGAACTTGCTCCGTGAGCTGAAACATCCAAACATAGTCCGATATTATGATCGTATAATTGACAGGACAAACACAACTCTTTATATTGTGATGGAATATTGTGAAGGTGGAGACTTGTCTACACTTATTGCAAAGTCTACAAAAGAAAGGTTGTAAATCTCTTTTAACTTATCCTAATGTGTGCAGATCTGTTCTTGGTTCTATAATGGCTAACATTAGTCTTCAATGTATGTTAAACCATAAAACACCAATAATTGTGGGGGGGTTTCTACAAGAAATTTATTGGGTGATGAGCATTTAAATTAAATATTATTTGATTTTTGATACAAAAATGCTGACAACATAGTAGAGTATACAGAAGCAATTCCAACCTGATTCACTGTTTTTTTCCAAGTACATCTTGTGGGAAATTACAACATGATGCTATCCTTGGGATGAGCAAGCCAGATGATTTAAAAATATTTGTGTGGTTAATTCCAGAGAAGTGATGTGCGACACTTTTGGGCCAACATCAAAAAGTAGTAAACTGACAATTGCTTTGCTTTCTACACCACAAAGGTTTCTCTTCTGTGATGTCTTTCTGTTTGCTGAAAGGCTACAGATACAGGAATTTAACCTTGCACAATTCAATCTACTGAACATTACACACAGAGAAATCTTATTAACCTTTGAAATGTACCTCATAGCATATGCATGCAAGAACTATGTCCAGTGGCTTTTAATTTGTTTTTACCATGTTCTCCAGGCAAAGTTCAACATTAATAAGAGAAGCAACCTAGTAGCCTGAAGGATCGATATGATGAACTGAGAGTCTTCATGCTACTAGGCTGTCATTATAAGAACTATCTAATTTATACCTTGGGCAAGTTGTGAGCTGCCTTAAGTCCCATATTAGGAGAAAATGGGGAAATAGATTGAATAAATACACCAGAATATTTAGTTTGACCCTTCATTAAACATTACTTTCAATTAATGATGCCATGTGAGCATTGAAGTAATGTTGGTAGCTTTCTGTAACTTTATCAGTGAGAAATACTTGCTCTTTAGGAGAGGAAATAATAGAATGAAATTGTATTGCAGGTGTAATTTTGCTACTATCTTGATGAGGGAAGCAATTCTGGCTTTCTGATAAGGATGCCTAGCTGGCCTCAGGAGCCTTGGTGTTACCACTAAAAGGGGGAAGAAAACAAGAGTCTTCTGTACTACAGAGGAAATTACTTATTTTCACCCAATTCAGCATTGCTTGCCAGAGGGTTCTGAACAGCCAGTTATGCTCGTTTTGTATGGATTATAGAAGATAAGAGTGGGAGAAGCCCCTGATTATTCTATGCTGCTTTATCAGGGAGACAAAATGTTTTCTGACTTTGGGGGTGGTTTGAGTAAGATAATAAAGAGTGGGAATCTATCCTGTAGGTTGTTTTATCAACATTTCCATCCAACATCCTCCCAAAACATCTGCATGTACTGAAAGGGTGAGGAGTACAAGGTAGAATTTCAAGTAGTGGCAGTTCAGGAAAAAATAGAAATAAGTGTTTTATCTGTTCTTACTGTCTCTTTACTCCATTCCAACTGGGAGCAATCCCTAACTCTTCTCAGTCCAAGAAGCAGACAGTCCCAGAGTCTGACTAAGAAGCCAAGCCAATAAATTACACTTTAACTTTGTGTTAGATTTGAGTCACAGGTGAAATTTATAGATAGAGAGGGCTTGTATACTGTACTGTGTTTCTCAACCTTTGGGCTTCCAGATGTTTGGAATGCTAAGGCCCTGACCATTGATCATGTTGGCATTGGGGAGCTGAATTCCAAAACATTGGCTGCAGGTGGCTAAAGGATTCTGGTCACATCATATCTAGAGGCTGTCAGCTAGGAAAAACAAATACAGTACTGGAATTTTGTAAACTGTTCAAGATAAAGAAACAGAAATAGGTTTTTGTCTAAAGATAACCTTCCTCTTTCAACAGGCACTACTTGGAAGAGATTTTTGTCCTTCGAGTTCTTACTCAGTTGACCTTGGCCTTGAAGGAGTGTCATAGGCGGAGTGATGGGGGTCATACTGTCCTTCATCGGGATTTAAAGCCAGCAAATATTTTTCTCGATGGAAAGAGAAATGTGAAACTTGGTGATTTTGGCCTTGCTAGGATTCTTCACCATGACACTAGTTTTGCAAAAACATTTGTTGGAACACCATACTACATGTCTCCAGTAAGTGTCAAAACAAAAAACCTGTTAACACCTATATTTCAATGTGTTGTAGTCAGTGAACAAAACTGAAGTATGCCATGTCACACTGCAAGTCATCATCGCCCTGTGTTCTGAAGTGAAGCACCTTGAAAACTCTTCAGATGGGGGTGGCATTGGAGAACTAACAACAATTTCAAAGCTCTGTTGTAGTAACTATTTGTAGAATCAGATAACTACTACTGATGCAATTGCTTTTAGCAAGAGTGGGGATCTTCCCATCATATCTTCAGTGTGTTCTGGGGGGTTGGAGATCTTTGAAGATAGGTTTGGGACAAGAATAGTGATGCAGGAAGAAGGAACCATGGTTAGAAATCTAATCAAGGTCAGATTTTGCCTAGAAGTTTTTTTTTACTGAAATACTTATAAATATCAATGGCAATAACAGTTATGTATTTGTAACTTTGAACTATCCAGTTAAACTGGTTATATAGCCATTCATATAATGAAATGATGCATTTCCAGAAATGGAAACACATTTTGTTTTAATTGGGCCTTTGCACGATTAAACTCTGTGCGCCAACTGCACCCATTACTTGAGTAGCCAGATCTGGCCATCGTGGTACATGCCTTACTTACATCCCGTTTGGATTACTGTAACCCACTCTACATGGGGCTGCCTTTGAATGTTCAGAAACTTCAGCCAAAGAGCTTTTGCCAGGTTGCTAACTGGGGCTGGCTACAAGGCATGGACAACCCTCCTGTTTCAGCAGCTCACTGGCTGCCAGCTTGTTTCTGGGCACAATTCAAAGTGCTGGTTATGACCTGTAAAACCCTATATGACTCAGGTCCAGGTTATTTGGCTGACGGCTGCCCCACGACTCTGGAACTCCCTGTCCGGGAAGCCAAAATGCACCCCCCCCCCTTCTGTCCCTCCAGTGGCAGGCTAAAATCCTTTTATTCAGGCAGGCTTTTAAAGAAGGTTTTTAAGATCAAGTCTGGGGCTGCTATTGTCTTTAGTTCTGGATATGTTTTATGGATTTTAACTGGGAATTGTTTAAATACTATTTATATTTAATTCAATTTTAGTGTTTGTATATTTGTAGATTTTAAATGGCATTGAAATGGTTTTAATGTAAGCCAAATTGAGTCTCCTTGTGGAGAGACAAAGTTAGGTATAACTTAAAATAATACTGTTAATAATTGAGCCTGGTTAAAGGTACAGTTTTAATCCTCTTTTCCATAGTGAAAGCGGTTTTTGTTCTTTGACTTACAAGAATACCTTTCCTACTTGTTAATTTTGGCACAACCAAAACCAAAGTAAATAAAGTAGTAGTCCTATAATGTAATGAGTAGTAAAACTAAGCTGACACACAAATCTTTTTTCTATTTACAGCAGGTTAGTTCCACTACCTGCCATGACTTAAGTGAGACTTAAGACAATGATTTCAGTGTGGCTACTCTAAATATGGCTAAATTTGATTTCAGTCCTATTGTTTAGGATAAAGTCTAGTATTTCAGCAAGCATAATTCCTTCTGAAGATCTTTTGTGGCAGTATTTCCTCTAATATGTAGTTATTGGCATTCTAAATCTAAGGCTTGTATTCTCTTCTTAGGAACAAATAAACCGCATGTCCTACAATGAAAAATCTGACATTTGGTCTCTAGGATGTCTTCTATATGAGTTGTGTGCATTGTCGTAAGTATATAATACTGACAAAAAGCTTCTAGCAAATGTTTTCGATTAGTATTAAGCTACGTCTCATTGTAGACTTACTCTAGAAACCCAGCAACTAGAACGAAGGCAAGCAACCAAGTTCTACAAATATGGCTTTTATAATATTGAAACATTTTATGCAGGTGCTAGGGTCTAACTGAAGATGGTGTTTGTTTACGCTTTCTAGGCCTCCGTTTACTGCTTTTAACCAAAAAGAGTTAGCAGAAAAGATAAGAGAAGGAAAATTTAGACGGATCCCTTATCGTTATTCAGATCAGCTGAATGAGCTTATCACAAAGATGCTGAACCTAAAGGTAAAGTGACTTCAGATTATTTAATGTGGAACAAATGATTACTGTCAAGCAAAATCTAGGTTGTGGGTAAAGATAGTGTATACCCGATAATGTACCTTGAATATTATGTATCATTCTGATTTCAAGGATTATTGTCGGCCTTCAGTTGAAGAAATTCTGCAAAACCCTTTGATTACTGATTTGGTGTCTGAGGAGCAAGGAAGGATCTTGGAGAGAAAGGGGCGGCGATCTGGAGAACATGATAAAGTTGAAAGGCTTTCTGGAACTCCAGCGAATGAGCTGAAACTGAAGGAGCAGCAGCTGCAAGAGAGGGAAAAAGCCCTAAAAGAAAGAGAGTTTAGGCTGGAACGTAAGAATCCATGTAGCAAAGGTGGGAGTGTTTGTAACTAGAATTATAGCATGCTGTAACTAGAATTATAGTGTGCTAAATGCTCAAAGGATGGCCAAGATTTAGTTTAGCAATTGTATATTGTACAGTTACTCCAGAATCAATTCACTGAGTTAGTGAACTGTACCATTATACAACCATCCATGTTACAAGTGTAATGAGTTTGCATTCTCCTGTAGGAAAAAAAATGGATTTAGCTCCTCATCCACTGTTAAACTTGTAATTCTGCAGCCTTCTAGACAGCCTAATTGCTTGTGCAGTGGTTTAGGTCAATCAGAATTAACTGGTTAATACAGTTGACTCCTGACTTTCCCTTCAATTTTCTTTCATCTGTTTCGCTAAGTGATCAAGCATTTTTATTTCTCCTTATATTTTCCTATTTTAGGGATAAATTATATTCGCTGTTTTATAGTAAAGCTGTGCTGACCCTCGTAAACAAACCTGGAACACTGTTTTCAGTAGAATGACTTGGCAAATAATGCAAAATTATACATTGCTTTGTCCTGTGGGCCTAACTAATTACTGGTCCAAGTGAAAACCTGTCATAAATAATTGCCTTGACCAACTGCAATCTGATTAAAGTATTTGTCTCTTTTGTTCCAGAGCGAGAGCGGGAACTGTGTGTTCGAGAGAGGCTGGCAGAAGACAAACTGGCTAGGTCTGTTCTTGTAACATATGATGGTGTTTTTTGTGATGCAGTCCAATCTTATGGCATAAAATTTTGTGGAACAAATCCTGCTTCATCAGATGCATAGGTTGTAATTCTCAGTTGCAAGTACATATCGACATGCTGTTGAGGAAAATACATATAAATGATTGATTTAAATGGATTCTTAACTCCATCCTCTGTTTTTCTTTAACACAATGTCTATGCATACCTACAACAGAGGATCAAATCCCATGAAGTAGACTTTTATCCACGAAAACTTATGCACAATAAAATAGAAGTTCTTGTGGTGTGGCAAGATTGTTTTGCTGCAACAGAGTATGAAGGGGATTCATCACAAAATATTTGGACACCATATTTGCTTTTGCTGACCAATTCCTTTCTAAACAGGGCTGAGAACTTGATGAAGAATTACAGCTTTCTCAAGGACCAGAGACTCATGTTGCCAACAAGCAGCCCAGGTATGAGAAGATATAGGAGGCTCCTGCTGGACTACTGAACTAGAGATGCGGAAGCTTCTAGCCTTGTCACAAGTGAACCTTTTAGTCATTATTTCCCTGGGAAATATCTATACAGCTCTAGAATTGGGCTCATTCCTAAATAGCAGTGGAAAGAAGAATGAACATTTACATGTACTACATGTACAGTGAGAGTTAAAATACTCATTGTAGTAGTATTTGTCTAAAGGAATGGACACTTTAGGATGTGAAACCTTTTCACCTGTAGTGGTCCTCCTGTGTACATGATGTAAATTTACTGTACATTCGATCAGATGTGGCCAGCATCCGGTGTAAACAAAATGTTGGACAACTTAACTATTTCCGTCTGCTTTTGCTTGATTGTACTTTTTGGGCCCAGTTTAGATACTGTTGCTATCCAAGTTGGGATTGAACAGCTTTATGATTTCTATGAAAACGTTGTGTTATGGCTGTCCCATTCGAATACTAGGTATTTATGTATACACTGATCTCATTATTTTTTACATGTTTAAAATGCCAATGAATTTTTGATTTTTTTTATGAACGTTAATATTGGTCCCTAATAAAATATATTTTATCATATTGATTTCTAAAAGATTCAAATACAACTCAAAAACCTCTAAAATGAGTTACATGTTAATAGATCTAGGAAGGGCATTTAAACAAAATACTGGCACATTCCAAAACCATCCATAACTGCGAAACATGTTACCAGGTGGTCTGTATTCACTATCTTACTACTGCTCACTTATAATCCTATAATGAGGAATATTTATTTATATGTCGTAAAAGCAAGCTCGTACTGGTTATTTGAACCAGGTAGGATTTTCAATAAGTATCTAAGGAAAAAAACAGGCAGAGTACCCAAGTAGGACTCTAGCTCTTTTTATGTTCTCTTGTTGCTTACTTTCAATGCAACTGTTTATCAGGTTGGGATATACTAATCATTCTTTGAACTTCTATATCTTTGTTTCCTATTCTCTGCATGGTATGAAAACTGCTTTTTAAAAAAACAAATGACCTCTCGAGTATACAGATTTATGAGCAGACATTCTTTGGCCAATGCAAGTGCCTAGTTCTGGAATACTAGCATTGTATAAATCATCATCTTCGTAAAAGGTCCCAGCATAGCTCCTTAAACATAGTTTGGTGTGGTTTGCATGTGAATGACATCTTATTTCAAAACACTGTTCAATAAAAATATAATAAACTGCCTTATCATAGGTCAGGTCATTGTTCTTTGTGGTCCGGTAACATTAAAATAATTGGCAAAGACTTTCCAGGCTTTTAAACGAGAGTTTTTAGCCATGACTCCAGATAGTATGGATTATATTTGGGGGCCTCCCCTCAGTACAAACAATAAGCTATGGCCATTCATGTAGTGCATGGTACTACATTAAAATGTGGTTTCTGCTAAGCATACATGAAGAAATACATATATTGCATCTTGGCTGACACTTTGCAAATACAGCAGTTAGAAAATTGCTTATAGCGCAGCTAACACACATATAAAAATATTCAACTATGCAACAACAACACACATAAAAATATTCAACTATGCAACAATAACACACATAAAAATATTCAACTATGCAACAACTGTACAAATGAATTGCTTAATGTTTCAGGGTGGGTGTGGACAGTTTTCCAAATATTGTGGACTATAAATACCAGCATTCCTGACAGCTGGCTATGTTGCTTAGGGCTGTAGGATTTGTAATCCAGTAATATCAAAGGACAACATGCTTTTACATAGGCTTACATATGGAGAATGTGTGGCCGACTAGACACTTAGGGATGGCAATTCTCATTGTCCACTACCACCTACTAGTAATGGTAGAACTTGCAGGCTAACATCTGGGGACCTATCTAGGAACAAAGAATAGAAAAGAGCAGTGGAAATAATAAATGTTGAACAGAGATCTGAATAGAAAGCTGTCATAATGAGTTACAGTATTACTACAATACACGAGAAGCTAAAATACTGAAACAGATGTAGCAAACGTCTGAATGATATATAACTTCCCACATTTTGTCTACCATATAACACTTGTGGGCTATTAAAATGTTTATACTATAAAGGAGGCCTAAACATATGTTTTTAATTGTCAAGCACCTGGTGGATTTGCTAGACAACCTCAGTGTGTTCAGTTTTGAAGGTGGATATGTGAGTGGAATTGCTTTTTTGGGACAAATATGCCTAAAGATGTCCATACTTAATACAATTTTTAAAGGCAGCCATGACAAATGTTAAACTTTTCTGTTAGAAAGTCTTTCATTGAGGAGTGGCAGTTTGTTATATTGACAATTGTTTATAGTCACAACCTTCCTAAGTAAGATATATTAGATATAAGATAGTTTAAATAATGATGTCACAACTGAATGAGCTTTAAAACTGCTCTGACTGTATTTTATAATGGAAAAAAGACTGGTTGAAAGCAAACACACCAAATACTGCACTCAGGACAAATTGAACTTTATTATGATCAATTCAAGATTCAGCCTCCTGAAAATGAGACATAGACAAAGCAAGAATGAGTAGGATATAATGTAGCTCTGTGTACACAGGAAGCATATGACTTACGCACAGTAATGTCATCAGTCCAGTCCAACATACTGAAAACCTCATACCAAAGATGGACAAATACATAGCCTGAGTTTGGGAAAGTTACTCCCTTTGATTTTAAATTCTCAGAATCCTCTAGTTGAGCCACTGGCTGGAGAACTCTAGAGAATTTTAGTCCAAAAGATGTAACTTTTCCAAGCTCCGACTGCCAGAGCATTGCCTTTACAAATAATTTTCTTGCTCAGCTGTGTCCTTCCTCTATAAAATTACTGTAATACTTGTTGATGGGCTTAAGTGTCCTGTTGCATTCATTTTAGGGCAATAAATAATTGATGGCAGAACATTAAACTGAAGCAAGGCTGCTTAGCCACAAAAATGTATTCAATAACTGATAGCTTTTTGCTAGATCTCAGTTCAGTCTGCTTCACAGGAGTGCTATGATGATAAAGAGGCCATGCCCACACACCTGTTGTGAACTGTTAGGTGGAAATAAAAAGTAATTTAAAACACCTTATTTCATGGATTTAAATATCCTTCCGGATATTCATGAGTTCAATTTAGAAGTGAATGAAAAAACTTATCTACTGTGAGCATAAGGAAAGGGTATCAATTCCAGGTAGCCACCTTGTGCTTCTCTAGATGATGTTAGATTGCCACTTCCATAATTCATAGCCAGTGGTGTGAGATGATGATAGGAGAAGTAGTGTGATGACACCAGAAAGGCCACAACTGGTATAGGTGATCAGACATGTTTGTATGTTAATGATGGAAAAACCTTTCTTATGCAGTCCATCTTGAAATATGTGACACTGCTAGGAAGCTGACCAGTGCCTACAACTTATTTTAGTTTTAGTTGCAAAGCTGAAAACAGGACAGTTTCCTATATATTTAATGATCAAGGGATCCTGTAACAGGAGGGACGTAGTTTACATTCTGCTAAGTGTCTTCTCACACACACATAATCAAGCCATTTACCAATGGAAAAGCATCTGACTATGTTCTTGTAGCTGGACACCTAATACTATAGGATGATGTCAATGTTTGTGTCTAGCTGAAGGAACATGGCTGCACACTTCTGTGCACCTTTTCCACTAGTCAGTAATGGCTATGTTGGTCCGGGATACAGCAGGTGATGAGGATTGAAAGATGAAAATATATTTATACCAAGCAATATTTTTACATATCTTCTTGCTTCAAGATGTGTTAACCATTAAAGATACAGGAGACCCATTCCATATTTAGCATGGCAACCTAACTACACTTATTCTCCCAAATAAGACCTAACAGAAAGCAAAACATTGCTTGCAGTATACTTGCACTTTCCTGAAATAATTATAAGGAATAAAAACATAATTCACTGAACAATATAAGGCCTGTAGCAGAGACTACGATGTGTGAATATAGCCTGTATTAGACTCAAAAGTTAAAAGGGGGTAAAAAATTAATATTCAGAGGGTGTAAGAACATAATTTGAGAGTATTTTTTTCTTTATTTCATTTTCAAGGTGATGTATTACCAGGCTTTCCTACAAGAAAAAAGAAGGTCCAGTTTGGTGATGAAGGTAAAGAAAATGAGCAGTCTGTGGACAGCCTGGAGAATTTTCCTCTCTCCAAACAAAAAGGATACAACCTAAAGAAACGCCTCTATGCTGCTAACTTGCGTGCTCAAGCTCTGTGCGAACTGGAGAAACACTATCAGCTGAAAAGTCACCAGCTTCTAGGGATGCGTTGAAGACATGTGAATTTCCACATTTTGTATATAGAATTCTCCTTGTGTTTTATGTGCTGTCCTTTTACATATCAGCTTTTATGTGTTTATAGTGAAAATATGTGTAGGCTGGATTTAGAAAAGATGCTAAAGCATTTCAAACTATGTAAAAATACAGCTTGGTAAAATATATTTAGATCTTCCTGCTCAGACAGTTTGCATTTTGATGCTGTTTTTCCAACATTGATGGAGGATGTAGATTGGTTTTTTTAAAGGGTTGGAAATTATTTTTTAACGAAGTGCATTACAGTGCAGATAAAGTTACTGTGCCCTGTCGAAAGAAGAGTTTTTTTTTTAAATAAAAAAAACCATGCTTTCCAAACTTTGAATAAATACGGTCATTAATTTCAAGGAGAACAGCCCCAGGGAAAATACCGGATGCAACTAGAGCTAAGTCCATATAAAGCTTCCTGAACTTTTTACCTTAGACTCCAGAGGCAGGATTTGTGATGGGGAATTTCTGGCACTACAAAAGTTGGATATGCCAAACCTTATGGAAGTTAAGAGTGCAGCATCTGTTGGGGAGGGCACAGGTTTCCTGTCTTTGCTTTGGGGTCCTAACCTCGTGATAGCAGATGTCTTGTTTCTTCCCCATTAGTCCTTGGAAAGTTTGGATTATTGTTGTTGGAAATCTGGAAAAAAATGGAGCATTGCCTCATTTATAAAAAAGATAATTTGTTTCAAACCAACCTAAAGTGTACCTAGACAATGCCTTTCCAACCTTGTTCTTCAATGTAGTTACCAGATGTGAGTATAAATCAAAGTTTGGAGATCTCGGAAACAATTATAGGCAGTTTGCTTTTGTTAAAGAGTGCTTTTTATACATTAAATAAGAAATCAAACAAGAGAAGAGTTTATTTATTATTGGGTAAATATTTGTGTATTAACATGTGCACATGAATTTTGGAATGAAGCTCCCAGATTCTCTGTTCACATGGGGGCAACATGCAGCAAAAGACAAGAATAAGTAGGATTGTATGCTTACTTTTAACAGAACGGGGTGCATACTGGCTGTGACTGACTGCTTTTGTAATCCAAAACTTCAGTTAGAATTGAAGTACAGTAGTTTCACATATCCTCCTCTTTGCTTTGCTTAGTTCTCCAGTGGCCTGAAGATGGTGCACCTACCCTGCTAGTGTTGTGAATTGGCCATCAACATGAGTATTCATGAATTCAGAATGTGTATCTTAGTCCCAAATATATTTACAGTACTTCAAAATCCATCCCATCTGCTTCTACAAAATCCGTTAAACAACTTGACCTAGCAGTTCAGCTGTAACCTATTGCCGTGTACTATCTTATTTAATAAAATCATAGTTTCATAATAGACACTACCTAACTTTTCTGCAAAATCAATAATAGAGTTCTGTTTGAAAATAGTAAGGTATAATCTATAACAACAGTGGGGGGAAAGATGTGATTAAGAGCAGGAAATAAAAAACATTTATAACCACTGATTAACTCTTAGGTCTGGCAAAGGTTGGTTGACATTTTCCAGTTTTGTTGTGGATAATGTAATTTCAATGTGAGCATTAAGATGTGCTTAGCTTTCACACTGAAAAGCTGGGGGTTTTTATGTCTTGTTCTTTGTCTCAGGAATATGAAATACATAATTTATATATAAAAACAATCCCAACTAAATAATAATAATAGTAATTTTATTTTTATACCCCGCCTCCATCTCCCCGGGGGGACTTACATAGGGCCAAAGCCCGGACAAATACAGTAACAAATTCTAAACCATAAAGTCACAGGTCCAGATTACATCCCCAAAGTTTGCTAACAAATATATTTTAGTTGTGTAAAAGTAAGCAGCCGAGAGGCAAACAGCACTCCCTGCGGAGAGGATTTAGGCTTTGTTCTCTTTGAAGTGTGAAAGACAATATTTCAGATTTGCAGGGTTAGGATTTTCAAAAGCCTCCTAAACAGAAGTAGAATTCAGAGAAGACACTCATGTGCTTGGGATTTTTAGAAAAATTAAAATGTATTATATCTCAGGATTAAAATAACCACTTTCAGTGAGAACTATGCTTGAGAAGCCCTGATTTTTGTTTGCATGTGACTTTGTACCCGCAGGGATTAGCATACCTGTCTCTGAACTACAAAAGTCACTGGCAAATGAATTATTGGAATAGGAGAGGTGATGGCAAAATGTTCCAGTTGGCTATTTTTCCATATAACGACAGTGCTTTTTGTTACATCTCAATCCTAATTCAGGAGATGACAACAAGTAAGAGTGATCTATAGCTGTCTAATCAGATGTCCCACTGAATTAAATTAGTCTTATGCTCAGCTAAAGGACATATGATTGCAAAATGACTGAGCTATCTTGGAGTCCTGAGTAATTTTAGACAGGAATGTGTTGCCCATCCACTTCCCCCATTTTCAGAGGATGGGACTTACACCTTGATACTATGTATGCTCATGTAGAAGGAACTCCCAATGTGTACTCTTTCAAGGTCAGCAAATATAGAATGCCAGCTTTTGTCATGGTGAGCATTTCTTTGAGCGTGTCCTTGATGTCTGTCTCCTTCTGAAAACATCAGAATGCCTGTAGGCATCAGCAGGAAAAAAATGATGCACAAATTGGAATTTCTTTTCAACAGTAAACACGGACCATAAAAATGTAATCACTAACAAAACCCATTACTAATGTAATCCCATTCAACTAGTGGAAAATAGGTAAAGGTAAAAGTTCCCCCTGACATTAAGTCCATTTGTTTCCGACTCTGGGGTTTGGTGCTCATCTCCATTTCTAAGCTGAAGAGCTGGCGTTGTCCGTAGACACCTCCAAGGTCATGTGGCCGGCATGACTGCTTGGAGTGCCATTACCTTCCTGCCAGAGCGGTACCTATTGATTTACTCATATTTGCATGTTTTTGAACTACTAGGTTGGCAGAAGCTGGGGCTAACAACAGGAGCTCACCCTGCTCCCTGGATTCAAACCTGTGACCTTTTGGTCGGCAAGTTCAGCAGCTCAGCGCTTTAACACACTTCAACACCGAAGGCCCCTAGTGGAAAATATATAACAATATATTAAAATATAAATATTAATTTACTTACTGTACAGTATTCTGTACATATACTCCAAAATAAGTAGAACAGTATAGATTATCCAAAAGACAAATGGTCACAATTCAAAGACATAGCTATGATAGTCCAGAATATCAGAATGGAAAAGGATTTTGTAGCTTTGATGAATGTAGCATAAGCTTTTGTAGACTTAGTGTGCATCTACACTAAAGAATTAATGTAGTTCGACACCATTTATGAGCCATGGCTCAATGCTATGAAATCATGGGAGGTGTCGTTTTACAAGGTCTTTATTGTTACCTATTAAATCATGTTGGTGCTTTATCAAGTCCCAGAATTCCATAGCATTGAGCCATGGCACATAAAATGGTATTAAACTATCAATTTTATAATCTAGATGCACCCTTAGTCTATGGAAGTTTGTTATAGTTTCTTTCTCTCCATCTCAAATGGACCCAAGATCTAATCAAGCCTGAACTGTTAACAGAACTCAAAATAACTTGAGGCTAATATATTTCGTACATGCTGGAGAAACCTGGAGGCAGTAGGAAAAAACCATATTACAGCCAGATTGAATCAAATCAGACCTTACAAGACCTGAGCAGAGTTGTTGATAACTGTGGCTCTTGGTGATCTCACACATAAAGTGACTGGAGATCAAAGTCGTCTTGATAACCTCCCTCTCCAATTTAATGGAATAAAGTAGATAGGACTGAAGACAATCCTATAACATTTCCTTTGAGTAAACACAGGGCTGGTACATGTAGCTATTCCAATTTTTCCTCCCCAGCAGCTATAGCTTTAAGGCTGAAAATGAAGGTCATCAAGAACTGTCCATGCAAGGATTCAACTACTGGTCTCCCAGAGTCGTCTCCCAACACACGGACTACTACACCACATGGTGGTCTTTAAGGCAGAGTAATTGTATCATCAAAATACTTCCATCCCATTGAGTACAGTGCCATTTGATCCCTTGTTAAGTATGGATGATGCCATCCTCACCATGCCAATATCTCTTATCGCCGGCCATAATGGCTGATTGGAGATGCCATTTATCATCAGCTGGGAGGTCACAAACTCCTCACCCTTGCTCTACAAGAACTCTTAAGCCTTAATTCACCAAAGGTTGTTTTGGGTCACTGCCTTGGATTAAATATTAATTTTTACAACTGGAGAAGAGCTGATAACCTGACATTAATACCACATTACATGACTTTTTCATTTAATCTTTTTAGCCAAACAAAGCAAGGCCCAAAAGTTATGATAACGACAAAGAATTGCCTGTGTCTGACACAGTGTGGTGCAGAAGGATAAAGAGCCCTCCTGGGAATTTTTCTAGCTTAATCCTGGTTATAATCTCTGCGAACTTCTTTTCCGTAACCGTCAGCAACCAGTTCATGTCACAAAAAATATAGATCTTGATTTGAAGCCGATGGAATGTCCAGGGCTCGTGATTTCAGGCTTGTTCTGTTGCAGTGTGTGTTGGTAGCAACACAAAGGCACACCGAGGGTGCCTTGCTTTCCCAAACAAAATTAAGCAAGAACTGATTTAGGAGCCCAGCACTTATGAAAGTCTTCCCAAGCCGCTTGCTGTTTCTGCCGATTTAGTGATTAGCATCCAAGATTAATATGAAGCCCTCAAGCCATTTGTTAGACTGGAAATGGGAGATTTTCCACAGTGGCGTTCTCTAAAGGAAATTAATTTTGATTGCTACTGAGCCCAAGTAATTGAACTATATGTCTATTAGTCTGGAGTTAATTGTTTTGTTGCCTTGGATAACTGGATAGATATGACTTGAATAACTGGGTGGATACGAGGATATAAATTATTATGTGATCCCATAGTTCAATATCGAAATCAGGGTTGAAACATGTCTTAGATAAATAAGTACTCACCTTTCTCCTTTATTTATTCAGGATGTCTACCTTTGGGTGTGTCTGCACTGTAGAATGAATGCAGTTTTAAAGCACTTCAATTGCTCATGACTCCTATGACTGTTCAGGGCTTGCAAAGCATAGCTCAATTGTATGGAATGCGTAGTTTGCTAAGGCACTGGCAGTCATTGGCAAAGAGTAAAACTACAAGCCCCATGATTCCATGACAATTAAAGTACTTTCCGACGTATAGGAACCCAATACAATGTTCCAACCACTATGCAAGATTGATATGCTGTTTTCAAATCTGACAAGAGGCCTTCAAAGTAGATTACAAGAAAAATTAAAACACAGATAACATAAGCAGTTGAAATTTGGAAAGTTATTTTTAAAATAGGGAAAAAAGAGTTTTAAATGTTGTTTTTTCAACTAAGAGCACACCTTCAGCGTGACTCTGTGGTCACCTTCCAGCAGAGATTCCTAGAGGGAACATATTACAGTAGAGTCTCACTTATCCAACACTCGCTTATCCAACGTTCTGGATTATCCAACACATTTTTGTAGTCAATGTTTTCAATATACAGTAGAGTCTCACTAATCCAAGCCTCACTTATCCAAGCCTCTGGATAATCCAAGCCATTTTTGTAGTCAATGTTTTCAATATATCGTGATATTTTGGAGCTAAATTCATAAATACAGTAATTACAACATAACATTACTGCGTATTGAACTACTTTTTCTGTCAAATTTGTTGTAAAACATGATGTTTTGGTGCTTAATTTGTAAAATCATAACCTAATTTGATGTTTAATAGGCTTTTCCTTAATCCCTCCTTATTATCCAAGATATTCGCTTATCCAAGCTTCTGCCGGCCCGTTTAGCTTGGATAAGTGAGGCTCTACTGTATCATGATATTTTGGTGCTAAATTTGTAAATACATTAATTACTACATAGCATTACTGCGTATTGAACTACTTTTTCTGCCAAATTTGTTGTATAACATGATGTTTTGGTGCTTCATTTGTAAAGTCATAACCTAATTTGATGTTTAATAGGCTTTTCCTTAATGCCTCCTTATTATCCAACATATTTGCTTGTCATGGAACCCAGTTACAGGGCTTTGGTAATTCAGCCCTGTAACTGGGAGTCATAACATAAACAATCCCAGGAGCACCTGGCAGAAGAAGATAGAATATGCCTGGGAACTTGGGGCCGAAAGTATAAACAATTATAATTGGTCTAGTGTGTGAAAATGGTAGTAATGTGATATTGGGGGTGGGACTTGATGATGATATTTACGTGTGGTGTTACGTAGCATCAAAAGTTATAAAAATAGTTGTATGTAAACATTGGGTCATTCCTGACTTTTCCAAAGTCATGTGTTCTTCAATAAAGATTGGATTTGAGAGCAGCCATCTCTGATCTGCGTTCAGACTGATCCTTTGAAGTGAGCAGGACAATTAAGTCAGGAATCCAGTTCTCACCCTCCTGCAAATTTGCAGTGAAGTGATAATGAGCAGGGAAGGAGATCAAAGCCATGACGGAGCAAAGGGGCCTCCGCTGGGAGCTCTGCCGTTGGCAGAAGAGACATTGCAAGCCATAGCTTCCTCTACGGGGTACCCCAAGCCGGACGGCGTGACCCAGAGGATTCCCAGAGGGGGAAGAGGCGTTCCGGCGGCGGCAGAAACCAGTTGGGGATCTGGAGGAAGCATGCCGGAGACCGTGGCCCAGCGGTTATCCATCCTGGAAACTCATTTATCCAGGCTGTCGGATACCGTGGGGAGAATAGTGCCAATATTGGAAGAGAATCTCCAAAAAGAGCACATCCGATATGGCGCCGAGAGAGAGCCAAGCAAAGGAGGCGATTGGAGCCAGAGGGGACAGCGAGCTTCAACGCAGAGTCCCGCGGCGGCAAGGGACGAGGGAGACGAGGAGTATTGGCAAGAGCTGGAGTTCCGGGACAGAATGGCGCGCGAAGTGGAGCGCCAGCAAGCTCTGGGAACTCTGAGGCCGCCAACCCCAACAGAGCTCCCAACCCCCCGAATGGGCGTCGGAGTAGAAAGACCACTGGGGCCAGGGATCGGGTCCAGTGGATTAGCTGACGAAGGCGGAGAGGAGCAGGAGATCCAGGAAGAGGAGGAGGATGTGCCGTACGACGGGGAAAGGCGAGATGCGGGGGCTACAGCGAGGCCAGTATGCGGATGGGGGGAAGGGCCGACAGCGGCGGCAGGATTTCGGGAGCCGCGCAGAATGACCACCGGAGTGGGGCGCGGCGTGATCCAAGGAAACCCGATGCAACCCTTCCCCATGCCTCCCAGACAGCATCAACGGGCCGCTGAATGGATGCCAAGAAGGGAAGATCTCAAGCTAGAATACGGAGGGGAATCAGCCGAACTGAACTTTTTTCTAATTAGCATCAGGGGATACATGGAAGACAATGCACACACATTCCCCTCCGAAGCAAGCAGGGTTCGGGCCATCGGCAACACACTAAAGAGAGGAGCGGCCAGCTGGTATGTGCAACTACATGCCAGACAGGACCCATGCCTGAGGTCAGTGCCCCGCTTCCTCGCCGCACTGGAAAACCGGTTCAGAGACCGGCTAGAGCAATTGAGAGCTCGAGACCAGCTTAGAGGAATAAAGCAGAGGGACAAAACGGTGCCCGAGTACGCAGAAGAATTCCTCCACCTCGCGGAAAGGGTACCAGAGTGGTCTGAAGTGACCAAAGTGGAATTATTTAAAGAGGGACTACGCCCCGAAATTTTCAGCTGGGCAGCGCACAGAGATGACCCCGAAACGCTCCAGGGATGGATTCAACTAGCGGGGCGCGTTGAATCCACCCTGGCCCAAGTAAAGCGCTTCAGGAGCAGCGGCGGCCAGCAAAGACCGGTGGCGAGAGGTCGAGGAGAAACGAGGAAGCAGGAAAGACCCGGAGGGAGGCCGGGGATTCCCTCCAGAGGAGACGACAACAAACCTAAACCGGGATGCTTTGTATGTGGGAAGACGGGCCATCGAGCAGCAGAATGCTGGGCACGGAAGGGGGAGCCGCCAAAACCCTCAAAGCCCAAGCCAGCAACCGGGAGGCGTGCGGAGGAGGAGGTGCAAGCCCCAGAATCTCCAGAAAAATTGGTGAGTCGGGACAAACGCATGATAGTAGTGCCAATCTGCCTATCGGGGCTAGAGAATCGGGCCACCTGCAAGGCATTTGTGGATTGTGGTTGTTCCAGGAATATTATAACTCCAGAGTTAGCAGGAGCATTGAAATGCCAGCAGATGGCGCTTGACTCCCCAATTGCGTTTTCGCAGCTAGACGGATCAGTGGCTACTGGGGAAGTATCTACAAAGGAAATACGGGAGGTCCCATGTAAAATAGGCAAATGGGAAGGAAGAATATCCTTTGTGATAGCCCCTATTGCCACATACCACGTAATATTAGGGATACCATGGCTCGAACAGGCTAATCCCGAAGTAGATTGGAGAGGAAAGAGCCTAGCATTTAAAGAACAGCAGACGCAATGGGAGATAAGCAAGATTGCAGAAGAGGAGGACGAGGGAGATGAAGAAGGTGAAATAGACCCACTGCTATTGCCACCTGAATACAGAGACTTTGTGGATGTGTTCAATCAGAAAGAGGCAAGTAAATTACCTCCCAAAAGGAATATAGAAGTAGAAATTGAAATAACCCCCGGAGCAAACTTACCAAAACCAAAAGTGTATCCCATGTCTGTGCAGGAGAAGGAGGAATTGAGGAAATACATTGATAAAAACCTGGCGCGGGGCTTCATTAAGCCATCCAATTCTCCTCTCGGGGCCCCAGTGTTATTCAGGAGAAAGAAAGACAACTCCCTAAGATTGTGCATTGATTATCGAAATTTAAATGCAATTACTAAGGACAATAAATACCCTATGCCCTTAGTAAAGGATTTAATTACCGTATTGAAAAAAGGGAGCATATTTACTAAACTTGATTTAATTGAAGCATACCATAAATTAAGGATCAAACCGGAAGATACTTGGAAAACTGCATTTTCCTGCGCATTCGGCCATTTTGAATATAAAATTTTACCTTTCGGTTTAAAAAATGGAGGCGGGTGCTTTATGCAGCTTATAAATGAAATACTGCACCCATTGTTGTACAGAGGGGTATTCATATTTCTTGATGATATCTTGATTGTGACTGAAGATAAGGAAAAGCACGTGAAATTGGTCCGGGAAGTTTTGCAGAGACTAAGAGAAGCAAAGCTGTACGCAAAACTGTCCAAATGTGAATTTAATAAAACTCAAATTGACTTTCTGGGGTATCGGATATCTCCAGAAGGGTTAGCTATGGATCCAGCTAAAGTATCAGATGTAAAAGAATGGGGAGTGCCTCAAACAAGGAGGCAATTGCAATCGTTTCTGGGGTTTGCAAATTTTTATAGATCCTTCATAAAAGGCTTCGCGCAAATAACTGCACCCCTTACTGAACTTTTAAAAACAAAAGGGAAAGGAGAGACAGCAAAAGTAAAAGCTCCTGGCGCCAAACTAAGTTGGACGCCAGAATGCCAAAAGGCATTTGAAACCCTAAAAGAATGCTTCACAGAAGGACCCATTCTAAAACACCCCGATATCAGGAGCCCTTTCATAATCCATTGCGATGCCTCAGACTGTGCGTATGGGGCAGTACTATTGCAAAAGGATCAAAATGGGAACTTAAAACCCTGTGGATATTTGTCCCGGAAGTTCAGCGAAACTGAAAAATGTTGGCCGATATGGGAAAAAGAGGCACTAGCCATATTAAAAGCCTTAGAATGCTGGCGACACTTTCTCGAAGGAAGCGGAATCCCATTTGAAATTTGGTCTGACCATAAGAACCTCCAGTATTTAAAGTCCCCTCGAAAATTGTCCCCCAAACAGATTAGATGGGCACAATACTTCAGCAGGTTCGATTTCCAATTAAAGTTTTTTCAGGGGAAGCAGAATGTCTTGGCAGATGCTCTTTCACGCATGCCTCAACACGAAGGAATACCCACAGCAAAAGAGGGAACAATATTCTCTGACAAACAATGGGGTTTAGCTGTCAGAACAAGAGCACAAACCCAAAAGGAGAACACTGCTATGGTTGAACTCGACGGAAAAGATAATTGGGGAAACGAGCTGAAACAGTCTTATGAAGGAGACCAGTGGATCGCATCCAATGCAGAACAGGGGGAGCAGAAGGGGGGATTTTGGTTTGTGAACAAGAAACTGTATATCCCAGCAACATTAAGGATCAAGATTTTGCATCGTTTTCACAACAACCAGAGCGCTGGTCATACAGGAATTACAAAAACAACAAAAGCAATAGCAAAACATTGCTGGTGGCCAGGGATGAGGAAGGACATAAAAAATTATGTTGTTCAATGTGATGATTGTGCCAGAAATAAATCGAGAGGAGGGAAGCCAATGGGATTATTACAAACAGTAGCAGAACCTACCAGACCTTGGGAATGTGTAGCTATGGACTTTGTGGGGGAACTACCGGTTAGCAAAGGACATCGTTATATTTGGACAGTATTGGACCTGTTTTCTAAACAGGCCCACTTTATAGCACTGACGAAACTACCATCAGCCGAGAAACTAGCTGAATTGTACATAAACCACATTTACAAACTGCATGGATGTCCCAGTAGAGTGGTCAGTGACAGAGGAGTACAATTCACAGCAAAATTTTGGGAAAAATTCCTGGAAATGCTAGGAGCAGAAAGGAGTTTAAGTTCTGCTTTTCACCCCATGACAAATGGGGCGGTAGAACGTACTCAGCAGACACTTGGGCAGTTCCTTCGAATGTACTCTAACATGAGACAAAATGACTGGTCTCGGTGGTTGGCTTTTGCAGAACTAGCTTTTAATTCGACTATACATTCAGCAACAAATAAAACCCCCTTTGAAGTAGTTTACGGGTATGAAATACAGCCTCTGCCCCAGCTGCCGAGATGGACAGAGAATGAGGGAACAGAGGCAGGGAAATGGAAAGCGCAAATGATGGAATGCTGGAGTCAAGTGACTGCATCCTTAAAAGAAGCACATAAAAAGTATAAAGTATTCGCAGACAGAAAGAGGGTGGAAGGTGATAAATTGGAGAAAGGAGATTTAGTGTGGCTAAGTACCCAAAACATCAAACTGGGGCTACCTTCGAAAAAATTGGGCCCTAAATATATTGGACCATTTAGAATACAGGGTGTTATCAACGAGGTGACTTTCCAGTTGGCACTGCCAAAAAGTTTAGGGAAAATACACCCTGTATTCCATCGTAGCTTACTGAAAAAATATATGGGTACTTTGGACAAAATGGACACATAGAATTATTGTTTTGTTTCAGGCTTGTGATGAAAGAAGAACCGAAGAGGAGGACGAAGAAAAGGAGGGCACCATGTCATGGAACCCAGTTACAGGGCTTTGGTAATTCAGCCCTGTAACTGGGAGTCATAACATAAACAATCCCAGGAGCACCTGGCAGAAGAAGATAGAATATGCCTGGGAACTTGGGGCCGAAAGTATAAACAATTATAATTGGTCTAGTGTGTGAAAATGGTAGTAATGTGATATTGGGGGTGGGACTTGATGATGATATTTACGTGTGGTGTTACGTAGCATCAAAAGTTATAAAAATAGTTGTATGTAAACATTGGGTCATTCCTGACTTTTCCAAAGTCATGTGTTCTTCAATAAAGATTGGATTTGAGAGCAGCCATCTCTGATCTGCGTTCAGACTGATCCTTTGAAGTGAGCAGGACATTTGCTTATCCAACGTTCCGCTGGCCCGTTTATGTTGGATAAGTGAGACTCTAATCGAATCTGTAAATAATCCAATTTGCAAATGTTAAACCTGGAAATGCAGAAGGGCAACTCTTGATACAATTTTTTAAAGTAACTTGTTGGTTTTTAACTGAAGTAGTGTCTATTTCATTGCTTTAAAAAAGAAATTAAATACCACAAGCACTGGGTTATGGTACAAATAGTACTACACCATTTTATTTTGTTATAACTTCTCTACTCACAACCCAAAGCAGCCTTTGAACCGTACTAATATTCCTCTTCCCCTCTTTGATGAGGAGCCCCTCGTGGTGCAGCAGATTAAGCCACTGAGCTGCTGAACTTGCTGACCAAAAGGTTGGCTGTTTGAATCCAGGGGGCGGAGTGAGCTCCCGCTATTATCCCCAGCTTTTGCCAACCTAGCAGTTTGAAAACATGCAAAATGTAAGTAGATCAATAGGTACCACGTCTGCGGGAAGGTTAACAGCACTCCATGTAGTCATGATGGCCACATGACCTAGGAGGTGTCTACAGACAACGCCCGCTCTTTGGCTAAGCAATGGAGATGAGCACCAACCCCCAGAGTCGGACATAAATGGACTTAATGTCAGGGGAAAACTTTTACCTACCTCTTTGATTACTCTTACCCGGTTTCCCTGAAAATAAGACATCCCCAGAAAATAAGACCTAGTAGAGGTTTTGCTGAATTGCTAAATATAAGGCCTCCCCCGAAAGTAAGACCTAGCAAAGTTTTTGTTTGGAAGCATGCAGGATCGGTAAATGTACATACCATAGATTGTTGTACATGGAAATAAAAGTAGTAACAAGAAATAATAATAATAATAATAATATAATAACTTTATTCTTATATCCCACCTCCATCTCCCAGAAGGGACTCAGGGCAGCTTACACAGGGATAAGCCCAACAACAACATAAATTTACATACAAACAGAAATTTAAAACAGTAATTTTAAGCAGTATAGCAATAAAATATAATATAGAAGTTCTTAAAAGGATTCAGTTTGGTTATGCTGTTTTGTGATGATAACTACTGTACAGTAGATAATAAATTTTCATTTTTAAAAATTCAACCATAAATGTGAATTCGTCTTTGTGGAAAACTAAGACATCCCCTGAAAATAAGACCTAGCACATCTTTGGGAGCAAAAATTAATATAAGACACTGTCTTATTTTCGGGGAAACAGGGTATTTCCCCATAACTATAAAAGTATCCAGAAACAAAAGGAATGATGTTGTTCCTCATTTAATGGCCATTTTGTTGCTGTTGTTGCATGCCTTCAAGTCATTTCTAACTTATAAGGGAAGTCTGGATTTCTTGACATGATTTGTTCACAGCCGGGTTGCCTTTGCCCTTCTCTTAGGCTGAGAGTATGACTTGCCCAAGGTAACCCATGGGTTTCTATGGCTGAGTTGGTATTCAAACCCAGATCTCCAGAGTTGCCGTCCTGCGCTCAAACCACTACATGTTGACTTTCCAACTGCAATTTAGCTACACCTTCTCCATTGGGGAAAATGAGCTAATAATTACACATAATTAGTTAGGCACAAGTCATCATTTCCAAGTGGTTAAAAGGGTTTCAGCAAAGAGCCTTTGCCAAACAGAGCTGGAAATGCCAAGGAAAAAAACTGGGACACTGACACACAATGCATGCCTCCTATCTGTGAGAAGTCACTCTTATCTCAGGTTAAAGTCCCAAATCACGTAGCACTGATAAGATTTCCTATGACTTAAAATTATTTTATAGAAAAAGAACACAAAACCTTGTCTATCTGTACAGCATAAGCATTGTGACACATCCACATATGGAGCTAAACAGAACAGAACTACCTGCATCTCAGAAGCATTGCAATATTTTTAGTGCAACTTATCCATTTTCATATATTTTTTTAAAACAGCATCTTCTTGTATTTTATTCTACAAACTTTCTCCGCTGTCCCTCCTCCTCCTCTCCCTTTGATGGAAGACAGTTTCCCAACAGAGGCATATGAGTTAGTCATATGTTCAAAGGATTACCCACAAAAAATCCTTGTACTTGGTTTAAAAGATTGCAAGGAATACTGCATTTTATCCTGTCTTTCGGAGAAAAAAATATGTTTATTGTCCAGCTGGATTAATTCAATTAAGGTTAGGAGGTTTTCGACTATTTTCCTTCTTAATGTTGGACTGAAATCCTACATCCACTGTTGGGGCAGAGTTTGGAAAGTAGTTGTAATAGTTACAATAATTCAGAGTGCATCTGCTACACCAGGCATGGGCAAACTTGGGCCCTCCAGGTGTTTTGGACTTCAACTCCCACCATTCCTAACAGCCTCAGGCCCTTTCCTTTTCCCCCTCAGCCGCTTAAGCGGCTGAGGGGGAAAAGGAAGGGGCCTGAGGCTGTTAGGAATGGTGGGAGTTGAAGTCCAAAACATCAAGAGGGCCAACGTTTGCCCATGCCTGTACTACACTGTAGAATTAATGCAGTTTGACTCTACTTTAACTGCCATGGCTCAAAGCTCCGGGATCCTGGGATGTATATTTTGATGAGCCACCAGCATCCCTTGTCACAGGAAGCTAAAGAGTTTGTAAAGTAACACTTTCTATGGCTCCATGGCATTAAGCCACCTCAATTACAGTAGAGTCAAACTGCATTAAGTCTATAGTGCAGACACACCCTACTTTCCATGAAACCGTGTGGTTTTTTTGTAATGAAAATAGTAACACGGAGACTTGTGTTATCTTAATGAGCAATAAAAGTTGTGTCACAGCCTTTCATAGATGTCAACATTGCACTTCACAATCTATATATATGAGGGTAATGAAATTTCAGCCTAGGACAAAACAATAAAACTACACATCCCAGAAACACTAAACTTGGCAGCACAACCCCTCATCCATGCCTCTACGTTCATACAACAAAAAGGAAAAGAAAAACAAAGTCCTAAATAGAGAGAGAGGAATAACTGTTTTTATCCAATTGCTGCCAGTTAGAATGCAAAGCTCCGCCCACTTGGTCTCCTAGCAACCCACTCAACCCAGGGGACAGGCAGAGTTAGGCCTCACTTAGGCCTCTTCCACACTGCCTATAATATACAGATTATCTGATTTTAACTGGATTATATGGCAGTGTAGACTCAAGGCCCTTCCACACAGCTATATAACCCATTTATAATGGACTTAATGTAAGGTAAAACCTTTATCCTTTACCTTAACTACCACCAATTCCTTTATTTCCCATACCACTATACTTCACCACAGCAACGCATGGCCGGGCACAGCTAGTACATCTATACTGCACTAAATAAAACTTAGTAGACTTTCAAAGGGCTACTGCATCTCCTTATACTTTTTATAAGTGTTGCTTTAGTTGCTTTGATAGTAAAAAAAAAATACTGCAATAATAATGGTAACTACTACCTGCCTTGGAGTCATAAGTAATTAAAGTAACAATACTTTAAACGAAACTGAGAATAAGAAAGCCTTACTGAACATTGCCTTACTTACATTGCAAAAGCTTAATCACAGGCCAGAATTCAACGGGTGAAGAATTAAATAGAATAGATATACAGAAGTGAAAATGCAAAGTTCAGCAATGCAACAGAAGGAAATAAGATTTGGCAAACCCAAAAATCCCCTGTGAGGGTCACATGAAGCTTACACACCTCGTCGTTCTCTTTCGATCCCCACTGCCTCCTTATGAACTCTTTATGGAAATACCAACATCTGTAAGAGGGCTCTTGTGATTCTAAAGTGACTCTTAATTAAAGTATAGACAGAACCAGCATGGTGTTGAGTCCCTTCGGGGAGAGAAGGAGGGTTATAAATAAAGTTTATTACTAGATAGTAGCAGTTTGAATGTTGGTTGGACTAAACCAGGGGTCCCCAAACTAAGGCCCTCCGAGGTCATTTACCTGGCCTCCGCTCTCAGTTTTATAATATAATATATTGTATATACATATAATATTGATAATAATATTATAATGTAATACAATATAACACTAATAATAATACATATAATAATATTAAGTATATATTCTATTTTACATATAATATTACTAATAATATTACAGTATAGTGGTATAGTTCAATACAGTAATATATAATGCTAATATTGTGCTATGCTAATAATATAATATATTGTATGTACATATAATTTGTAAGCTACTCTGAGTCCCCTTTGGAGTGAGAAGGGTGTGATACAAATGTAGTAAATAAATGCAGTAAATAAATAAATAATAAATAAATACATTTTAGACTTAGGCTCGCCCAAAGTCTGAAATGACTTGAAGGCACACAACAACAACAACAACAATCCTAATTAACTTGACGATCTCATTGGCCAGAAGCAGGACCACACTTCCCATTGAAATCCTGATCAATGTATGTTGGTTAAAATTGTTTTTATTTTTAAATATTGCATTGTTCTTTCATTTTTCTTCTTCTTGTTGTTGTTGCAGTTATTTTTGCACTACAAATAAGACATGTGCAGTGTGCAACGGAATTTGTTTGTTTGTTTTTTTCAAATGATAATCCGGCCCCTCAACAGTCTGAAGGATAGTGGACCGGCCCTCGGCTTAAAAAGTTTGGGGACCCCTGGACTAAACCATAAGGGGACCAGGGTTCAAATCTCTGCTCATCCACAGAAACCCACTGAGTGACCGTAGCCAAGTCACAATCTCTCAGCCTCAGAGGAAGGCAACAGCAAAAGTCTTCCAAAGAAATCCTGCCAAGATAATCCTTGGGCTGGCTTGCCATATGTTGCAGCTGACTTCAAGGAGCATAAGAGCAAATCAAAATATTAATTTCTGCTTGAATCAACACGTATGCTTTCAAGGTTAGCATAAGGGGAAATTCAAGTCAGTGAACTGTTGCCAGGAAGGAAATACGCCCAGCTCTCTTGCTCAGCAACTTTTCAAATGTGGCCTAATCTCTTACAATTGCTTGAAATGGGCACAGTATCTCCTCCTGACCCAGAATTTTTAAATTTCATTCATAGTTGCTCACCATTAACGTCGGAATAACCCAGATGCCCGATCATCCCTGGCATTAATTGTTCATCTGGCATGACATAGTTGAAGACGTCTGGAGGCCAAATGCCATTCCTCCCATGGATGGCACAGAATGCAGGGCCTGTCCTGCCCATTCCCTCCTTTGACATCCTTAGGCTTTAGTGCAAACAGAAATTGCTTGCTGGGGGAAGCTTTTCCACCACTTTCTTAAGTAACCATTGCTTGGGAGAAAGGGGGAGAATGACACAGGGCACATCACTAAGCAGCCTTGCTCAGTTTTCAGAGAAGAAACAAAACCTATTTGTTGCACAAACAGTCTTCTAGGTATGCAGGAGTGAGCAAATTGAAACTTACATTAACAATTTAATTTATACCCTAGTATCAATCAATCGATTAATTAATGTGGGAACCAGTCTGGTTTAGTGGTTTGAGTTAGTTAGGTGATCCCTCGTTGTCCGAGTATGATGGCCTTCCAAGTGTAGTGTCCTGGCAGTGGGTACGTAAGAGACTGTCGAGCCTTGTTCATGACGCGCATGTTCTTCCACAGTAAGGGCATTGGTTTTCAGACAAAAGGCGGTCCCGGTCAGGGTTGGCTTGATGCACCTTCCTCTTGGCACGTTTCTCCCTTTCACCTTCCATTCATGCCTCTTCAGATTCCACAGCACTGCTGGTCACAGCTGACTTCCAGCTATAGCGCTCAAAGTCCAGGGCTTCCCAGTTCTCCGTGTCTATGCCACAGTTTTTAAGGTTAGCTTTAAGCCCATCTTTAAATCTCTTTTCCTGTCCACCAACATTTCGTTTTCCATTCTCAAGTTGCGAGTATAGTAACTGCTTTGGGAGACAGTGATCGGGCATTCAGACAACATGGCCAGTCCAGCAGAGTTGATGGCATAGAAGCATCACTTCAATGCTAGTGGTCTTTCCTTCTTCCACCATGCTGACATTTATTCACCCATCTTCCCAAAAGATTTACAGAGGCAATGCTGATGCCTGATGGAATCGTTCCAGGAGTTGAGTGCGACGTCTGTAGACAGTCCATGTTTCGCAGACGTATAACAGGGTTGGGAGGGCAATAGCTTTATAAGGTGCTTTGAGTGCTCTAGAGAATAGGGTTCAACTCTGGTCAGCCATGGAAATCCACTGGATGACCTTGAACATGTCACACTCTCTCAGCCTCAGAGGAAGCAAAGACCAAACCTTGCCAAGAAAAAACTATGATAGGTTCACCTTAGGGTCACTAAAAGTTGAAAACGAGTGGAAGGAACACAACAGCTCAATACACCTCACACTGTTGCAACAGGGTTAAAATAAGACAAAAATAAAAACCTGGAAATTTGAAAAATTTAAAAAAATATAAGGTAGCCACAGTGTAATATTATGCATAATAAAAAACAATAAACCATAATTTAAAAGATGTAACAATGAAGGTACAAATACAGTACACTTACTATCTTAAAATCCTTTGAAATATATGGCTCATGCATACTGAAGTGGAGCCGCTGGTGGCGCAGTGGGTTAAACCCCTTGTGCCGGCAGGACTGATGACTTGAAGGTTGGGTTGCTGACCTGACGGTTGCCAGTTCAAATTCAACCTGGGGAGAGTGTGGATGAGCTTCCTCTGTCAGCTCCAGCTCCTATGTGGGGACATGAGAGAAGCCTCCCACAAGGATGGTAAAACCTCAAACAGCTTGGGCAATGTCCTTGCGGACAGCCAATTCTCTCACACCAGAAGTGACTTGCAGTTTCTCAAGTCGCTCCTGACATGAAAAAAAATCATACTGAAATGATGGAATAAAAAGGTCTTTCTTGCCTATTGTAGTAGTAGTATTTATATCCCACTTTTTTCTCTCCCAAAGGACATTAAAAATCATAAGAAATCATAAAGCAAATAAATAAAATAATAAGAAGAAATCATCCTTTCCCCTTTTGTCTCCAACTTACTTCAGTTACTACAAACTGAATTAAAAAGGCAAAAGTAGGCGACCTTCAGCAGAGAAGAGAAAAAAAGAGGCAGAGTCTTGCAAAGGCAAATGACTTCTGGCTCTCCAAGCTTTTGCATTTTTCCTAGGTGATAACTTTTGCCATCTTGACCACACTCCAATGCTGCTTAATCGCACATGTCCTAGTTGTAATCTATAACATATTGGATGACTTACCTGCCAGCAAAAGGACAGCTTCCAATTGCAAGGAATTTCAAAACCTGGGAGCAATCACCAAGAAGACCTTCTCACATGTTCTGACCAGATGGGCTTCTGGGGATCGGAAGGCCTCCTGTGAAGACCTTAAAGGCACATATGCTCTGCAAAATTAATACAGTTTGACACTACTTTAACTGCAGTGACTCAAAACTATAGAACAGGTATGGGAAAACTTCTGCTCTTCAGTTGTTTTGGACTTCAACTCCCACCATTCCTAACAGCCTCAGGCCCTTTCCTTTTCCCCCTCAGCCGCTTAGCCCCAGCTCCTGCCAACCTAGCAGTTCGAAAACATGCAAATGTGAGTAGATCAATAGGTACCGCTCCAGCAGGAAGGTAATGGCGCTCCATGCAGTCATGCCGGCCACATGATCTTGGAGGTGTCTACGGACAACGCTGGCTCTTCGGCTTAGAAATGGAGATGAGCACCAGCCCCCAGAGTCGGTCACGACTGGACTTAACGTCAGGGGAAAACCTTTACCTTTAACTTGGACCCAAACCATATGGAGCTTCACAACCAGCATTTTGAATCTGGAAGTGTGGAAAACTGGCTGGGGTCCCACGTGATTAACTGAGATGCAGGTGTGTCATTTCAATGGCAAAGCCTGGAGACCAGAGTAGACTCCCACCTTCCTCTTGTTTTCATTGCTTCAGTGGGATTTCAATGGCTAAAAAACGTTTCTAATAGCATTGCTGTGGGTTTTCTAGGACGTATGGCCATGTTCCGGAACAGGCATGGGGGGGGGGATGTGGGGCTTCAGCTCCCCCCCCCCCCCCGAAATTCTCAGGGTGGTCCGTGAGAAGGCCTTACTGGAACTGTTTATGTTTATTCATATCATGATCTGATCACCATGCTCAATATATCCCATATGCATGGGGGTATTGGGATAATGGTTTGCTAGGGTAGATCCTCTCTCAGACTCAGCCCCCCCCCCAAATAAAAATCCTGGCTACGGGCCTGTTCCGGAAGCATTCTTTCATGACATTTCGCCTGCATCTATGGCAGGCATCCTCAGAGGTTGTGAGGTCTGTTGGAAACTAGGCAAGTGGGGTTTATATATCTGTGGAATGTCCAGGGTGGGAGAAAGAACTCTTGTCTGCTTGAGGCAAGCGTGAATGTTGCAGTTGGCCGCCTTGATTAGCATTTAATAGCCTTTCAGCTTCAAGGCCTGGTTGCTTACTTCCTAGGGGAATCCTTTCCCCCACCCATCATATTCCACAGATATACAAACTCCAATTGCCTAGTTTCCAACATACCTCTCATCCTCTGAGGATGCCTGCCATAGATGCAGGCGAAATGTCAGGAAATAATGCTTCCAGAACATAGCCTTACAGCCTGGGAAACTCATAGCAACCAGTGATTCTGGCCATGAAAGCCTTCGACAACACAATGTTTTTTATACACCTGCAGTTGCGAGGTGAAATACAGGACAGGCCTCCTATACCTTTAATAGCTGTTGTAGAAGGGATAATTTCGGCATGTGTTGCTTGTTCAACAAGCCATGCACATTGACATTCTCTCTGCTCTGCATCCAGCAAAAGTAATTTTGTATTTTCCTTGGAAACCTATAAAATGCCTGCTGTATGCATGGCTATTTTCATTGTGTGGATGGGTTTCTGATGGTCATGAAATGCTTTCAAAATGCTTGAGAACTAGTACACTGATTCATTCCAGAGCGTATCGACACTGTAAAATTAATGCAGTTTGACACTACTTTAACTGTTTGATGTTACGGAATCATGGGAGTTGTAGTTTAACAAGATATTTAGCTTTCTTTGCCAGTGCCTCACCAAACTACAGTTAAAGTGGTACCAAACTGTATTAATTCCACAGTGTAGCTTGCTGCACCCACAGTGACCTACTGCAGCAGAGCTAATTGCTGCTGGAAAAGATTCCGGTAATAATAGAAACAGAGTTGTAAGAAGGACAATGAATTGTTGCACAAGAGTGGGAGCTCACTAGAGGCAATTATTTCCTGGGTGTTGGAATAAAGACATGAAAAAGCCATACCTGGATAATGAGCTTAGCTGGAGATATGACAAGGATTTATTTGGTAGAGCTGCATGTTGAAACAGGAACACAACAGTATGCAGACGTCAATACACATCAATTACCCTTGCAAGGTAGAATATAATAATGAACGACTCATGATGAAAGGCGCATTCAAATGTTAGGGTGACGGCCCACGTCGCCAGGCAAAGTGAAAAGGTCGTTTCCTTGTAACTAGGAGACCAAAACCTCTCTGACCCAACGAGTAATTTTAATGCTGTATGCCTTTAAGTCATTTCTAACTTATGGCGTCCAACCCTAAGGAGATCTTATTTTGGGATTTTCTGGGCAAGATTTAAGAGGTTTAACCTTTGCTTTCCTCTGAGGCTGAGAGAATGTGACTTCCCAAAGTCGGCCAATGGTTTTCTATGGATAAGTGGATTCGAACCCTGGCCTCCAGAGTTGTTGCTCATCCCTCAAAACATTATACCACACTGGCTGGGGCACAATAGTGTATCCTTCCCCAACATTGGTGCATGTAGAATGAATGCAGTTTGACTATCATGGCTCAATGCTGTGGAATTGTGGGAGTTGTAATTTATTTATTTACTTCATTTATACCCCGCCTTTCTCACCCCATAAGGGACCCAAGGCAGCTTACAACTCCAACAAGATTCAATACCCCTTGAAACATAATCTATAGCCTTCTTTGCCAACGAGCATCTCGCCAAACTACAACTCCCGGGACTCCATCACATTGAGCCATGGGAGTTAAAGATGTGGCAAACTGCATTCATTTTACAATATAGATTTTTTTATTGTGTCAGAAGCAAATTGATAATATACTGCAAGTCGTTTCTGGTGTGAAATAATCAGCCCTCTACAAAGATGCCCAAGGGATGCCTGGATGTGTTACTTACCATCCTGTAGAAGGCTTCTCTCATGTCCCCACATGGGAAGCTGGAGCTGACAGACGGGAGCTCACCCCATCTCACGAATTCGAATCATTGACCTTCATGTCTTCAGGTCTGCAGTTCAGCTGGCACAAGGGTTTAACCCATTGCACCAATCTGGCTCCTTTACAATATAGATGCAACCTTTGTGACTCCTGATGTTTTGGACTCCACCTCCCATGACTGCTCAGGGCTTGCAATATCGGCTAGGAGCGATGGGAAATGCAGTATAAAATACCTGGTGGGCATCAGGCAGGGACAGGCTGGTTTAGAATGGCAAAGCACGAATTCCAAAGCAATTCCTTTGATTTGGGTGTTAAAAATACAGAGTTTGATCCAAATCCAAGCATGCTTTGAAGAACTAAAGACATCCTGTTGATTTCTCGTGATCCAGTCAAATGGGGAGCCATGTGCACACCTCATTTGCAAGATAAATAGGTGTGGGAGGTGATTTACTGTTAGCCAAAGTATGACTAAATTTGGAGTCAACTGATAATCCAAAATCTCAGGGTTTGCTCCAAATCTGTTTCGAATAGACACATGCAGAGACCAAGGGCAGGATCAGAAGTCGATTTATTGCTGCGTTGGCCAAGGAAATCTCGCAAATCTGATATAAATCATAGTTACAACATGGACATTTTATAGACATTTCAAAGAATAGATATTTTTTATGATTGGTGCAAATTATGATCCGCAATCTTATTGGTTCTAAAGTACATTCATTTACAGTTTGTGATTGGTGCATGGTATGGCAGGAAACTTAATAAAGTTCTTGATAATAGTGATTCTATTATTCTTGTTGGAAGAATTCTTGAGTCCGTCGCCTGTCTACGTATCACTGCATTCTGCCCTGCAGGAAACACGTCAGTCCAGGATGGGATTATCTTGAGAAACTATGCCTGTTGATTGGCATCGGCTGGCAAAGGGAAAGATACCAATGGTAGGAGATCACCAATAGGTGATATTTCCAAACTGATGGGTTTAAGGTCTCAAGGGAGAAGTCTATTGTGTGGAGGGATGACATTGTGGTGTTTCCAGCACATATTTGGCCAAGAGCTCTATCTGCACCCTTATCAGAATTCATTAACTGTTGGGAAAGGAATGAGTTGTCAATGGGGTCAGTGTGGGTTGTTCTAATCTTTCAAGCTGAGCAGGATAACTTGAGGACATTCCCAGACCTCAGTTCTTTTTTTGGTCCATGTTTCAGACAATACAATCTATTATAAGGCTCTTCCAGATTGGTCCACAAAAGTTTGTTGGGTTTTGTCGGTTATTGCTACTTCCGCAGTCATCTGTTCCATTCTTTATGATTAATTTTTTGGATCTATACTATGAATATTACAATTTTTTGGATGTATACTATGAATATTACATTTTGGTTTTCTGAGACAATTCTATAGGTTGAAATTTGTTTCCACTCTGAATTTTTTGGAAGTTTTTCTTAGTATTAAAATGCAGTTTTACTGCTATCCCGATACACTTTAGCTTTATAACACTAAACATTAAAAACAACGAAGGATAATAATACTTTCTGTTCCAATATGTCTTGGAATAGAAAGGAAACAGACTTAGGAGTGGAATAAAATCTAGCAGTTGGTGCTGGGCTTGTTAGAAGATACTCTGGATCAAAATAGTTTGTTTAGATATTTTAAAAGTATCCTAAGAACTACAGTAACAAATTTCACACTCCAGCTATCTCCTAACGCATTTGTCTCATCTGGAGAAGTTAATAGATAATGGACATTTTTCCCTTTCCATGCTACTCTCAAGTTGGACTACTTTATCCTGCCTAATTTTAGAACATGAGATGTTGGGTTGGCTCAATGGTGCATCTAATCCAACTTTCTATTTTACACAGTAGCTAACTAGATTCCTTTGGAAACTCTCAAACTGGCTTGTGTTGGAAATAGACATCACCACTGCTCTCCAAATGCTAATATTCAGTAGGATCAGGATGAGGAAACTGCAACCCATGACCAGTATATGGACCCCAGTCATTCTATCCCAGGCATGGGCAAACTTCAGCCCTCCAAGTGTGAAGTCCAAAACACCTAGAGGACCGAAGTTTGCCCTTGCCTGTTCTATCCCCATCCTCCAGGCTGCTTCCAATTTTGGGGCAGTTGCCCTCAAATTGCCATTCCTGGACAAATTACCCCTTCAATGAAAAACTGCTGAAAATGGAATGTCTAAGTTACTTCAGTAAATATAAGAAATTTAGTTGTACACAATTTTAAATGCTTCACTCTCTGGAATGCAAGACATAGGGACTGGAAGAAAATATCTTTGAAGATGAGAATTCTATTTTGGGGGGAGCTGCATCCCTGAATGCAATTCATCAACATCTGGAGGGGCACACCATTCCAAACTTTGCTTGAAGGTGAGAAGTAGGGGGGAAATTGACCATAATTGCCCTTTCCTTGGGTTGGAGAAAGTAGAACCCACAGTCCATAGTATCTCTAAGGCAGGCCTGGGCAAACTGCGGCTCTCCAGGTGTTTTGCACTCCAACTCCCACAATTCCTAACAGCCTATCGACTGTTAGGAATTGTGGGAGTTGGAGTGCAAAACACCTGGAGAGCCTCAGTTTGCCCAGGACTGCTCTAAGGCCTTTCTGTGGGTTCCAGAAGTCTTCATTTTCTTTTTTAAAAAATAAAATGACTTTAGGAATGTGATTGTCCTCTGAAACCATATGTGTCCCTCAGCTGTTTTCATCCAGAATGTCTAAGCCAGTGGTTCTCAACCTGTGGGTCCCCAGGTGTTTTGGCCTACAACTCCCAGGAATCCCAGCCAGTTTACCAGCTGTTAGGATTTCTGGGAGTCCAAGGCCAAAACATCTGGGGACCCACAGATTGGGAACCACTGGTCTAAGTGGACTTTTCCATGATTGTCTCTCCAGTTAATTTAGGTATCAGCTGAAGTGCTGGCATAGCCTCCAGAGGGTCCTAAACTTGAAAATGCTCCTGGTACTTGTTGACTACAGGACTAAAGATTCACAAGTCATGCAAACATGAAATTGTGCAAGCAAATATACATGTTTATATATTTACACATGTGTATTTAGAAAGAAGGTTGCAACAAAATAATCAACTATCATTAGGAAACATTCCATACATTTTAAAGGGTATATTGCAGTGGTCTCAAAACATTATGCTAGTTGAAATTCAAATCAATATACCCGCTAAGCATCAGTTTAATGAACTGGTGTCATCAAAAGATATTATTCTTAGATAATACCATCTATCTGAGCATACAAATATCACTAAATTTGTTTCAAGGGTTTCCAGTATGGATTTTTCAGTATTAAAATTACCCTAATTTCAGCTTGTTCAAAGGCTAAACTGGAGAAAAAGGTGGATATTTTCAGTTAATTCAAGCAGGAAGTGGATGGAAGTTTCACTACAAAATATTTGGGCAGTTGCGAGTTTTCCCCTTTCTCTCCATGATAATGAAATTATTTCCAGGAGAATGTGATTATTCATAGAAGCAGCTTCAGTATCTTGAAGATACCAGATCCTGACTGATCTCAGAAGCTAAGCAGCGCTAAACTTGGTAAGGATATTACCGAGAAATACCAAGAGTTGTAATAGGTTGTTTTCAGAGGAAGTCAATGGTAAACCTCTTAATAAATATTGCCAAGAAAATTCTATAATGGGGTTGCTCTAAGATACATGATAATAACAAAGAGGACACAGGTGAAGACACCCAAGAATATGATAAAAATAAATGGGCCACAAATAATAGGACAAAACAATAAAGCTCATTGTTATGGTAATCAGTATAACATGCACATTTGCATCAAAGGGTGTATTTGTCTCTGTATTCTTCTGAGTCACTGTAATATCTGTGACTCGCCATTCTTCCTCATGTTTTAATAGTTGTGCATCTGGATACATTTGAGCATGAAGGATATAATTAAAGGTGGACTAGCCCAAATTCAGGTTCCAAACAGTATCACCTTCCTAAGCCAGATCTGGACTTTGGTTTATTATTTGTCACCATATTTATATATTCTTCTCAAACCACTGAGTCATAATAAAAGAAAGGATTTCGTGTCTCACCTTATGTTACACCACGGTGGAAATAACTTATTGTTTAATCAAGAGTTAATGTATGAACGACTATAAAAAGTTCATGCTTAGCACTTTGCTGTGTAGAAACTAGAGGAGTTTATGTTGCATCAGACAGAAAGCACCCAATTGTAGTGCCGTGGTATGATTTCTGCCACTGCCAATTATTCCAGTTTGCCCTTTTTGACCTTAGCACAGCTTGTCTTGGTTGGTGCAGATTGTGCACTAGAGAGCAAACACTGAAGTGAGATTGGCACTGTACATGAACCATTGCAGAGAGCTACTGGTTAACTTTAATGATATTCCCAATATTTTTGTTGGTGTAAAATTCTGAAACTACTTATTACTTTGTCATAAGGGAAGCTTTAATTCGGAGCACTGTGAGGCAGTCAAACAGTGAAATAGTTTACGCAGGAAATGTTTCCCACAATCAATCTTTAGATGACATGAAATAGTTACAAGGCACATTTTACCCTAAAGTCCAGAATAATATATGGTAAGATAGATGGACAAAAACTAAGACCTCACCAATTACAAGCCAAAATCCTGTTGGGGACGTATATCTTTGCAAGTGGATGTCTGTGGGAATTAGTATTGTGCTCTTCCTACGTGAGGGAAACAGCAAAGTAACTGATGCGTATGGATCCTATTGTGCATTAGGATATTGAAGAGGGAGTGACAATGTTTATCAGCACACTCTTCCCAATGTCCTATTACATTTATTTATTTTTGCAATTCACTAACTTAAAAAAAACTTTTCCTTATTTTGAGTGTATAGCATATGGCTTATTGAATCCCTTTTATTCCAGATCACCAGTTTTTGACATGAAGCCTATTGTCTGAGACTTGCCATCTGCCAAATTGTGTAGGGCAGCCGTACACATGCAAATTCTTAGACTTAAGATGTTGCTGTTTCAAAGCCCACTATGACTCCCTTTGTATGTGTGTTACTAAATGAGTGAGAAACTCTTAGTGGAGTGCCTGGGAAGAATTATATTTGGACATGATAAAAAAATTCTAAAGCAAGTCATTATAATGTGTTGTCGAAGGCTTTCATGGCCAGGATCACAGGGTTGTTGTGTGTCTTTCGGGCTGTGTGGCCATGTTCCAGAAGCATTCTCTCCTGACGTTTCGCCCACATCTATGGCAGGCATCCTCAGAGGTTGTGAGGTAAGGAGAAAACTAAGCAAAGAGGTAAATATATATCTGTGGAAAGTCTCACCCTAGACTTTCCACAGATATATATTTACCTCTTTGCTTAGTTTTCTCCTTACCTCACAACCTCTGAGGATGCCTGCCATAGATGTGGGCGAAACGACAGGAGAGAATGCTTCTGGAACATGGCCACACAGCCGGAAAGACACACAACAACCCAAGTCATTATATATAATTTAAAAACTGTCCCAAGTGTTACAAAAAGCATTTTAATATCAACACACAGCCTTTGTTGTTTTTAAATGAAATCTTTAATTGTCTTTTAGAGGCATTGACATCTGGCAGAACAGTGACCCATTACATGACATAGAAAAAAAAAGGCCAGGAATTGTACCTCTCTCTCCATAGTATCTCCATAGTATCATAGGATGTCTGCTTTTGGCTTCCTCTGAGGCTGAGTGTCAGTCACCCAGTGAGTTTCATAGCTGAGCCTGGTCTTCCAGTGTTCTCGGTCCAGCATTCAAACCAGTACCCTGTGCTGGCTTTATCATAGCGCCCCTCTGACTACAAATCCCATAGGATGCAACAGCAGCAATTAACATGGCACCAAAGTGCTGTAATTGGGCAATGTGAAACACTGAATTTAGCATCTGGAGTTCACACAACACTCTGACTGATGCTATGTCAGGGCATCTAAACCATTTAATAGCCTATACAGTTTAATAGCCTAAAGGTTTTTCTCCTCCCTACACTTCAAACCCTATTTGTTTCACCTTGGGTAATCAACTATAATGATCAACATTTTTTCAGTGTTTTTCATTTTTTAACGAAGTCTCATGTAAGCCTGTGTGGCATAGTGGTTTGAGGGTTCAATTCCTCAATCAGCCGTGGAAGCCCAATGGGTTACCTTGAACAATCACACTTTCTCAGCTTCAAAGCCCCTCCCCCCAAACAAATCCTATGAAGAAAACCCCATGATAGGTTCACCTTAGGGTTGCCATTGAAGGCACACAGCAAAAACAACTATGATGTGTATCCACTCTCTTGGTTTGAAAAATTCATACTATCTTAGGATAATATTTCTAGGTTTCTTCTTTTTTAAAAACTAGTGTTAGGTTCATGATTCCATACCACACAGTAGTACCGTACCATACATTAGTATCAAGAATAAAATAATCAAATCGAGTAGTACTGATTAGACTACAACCTTAGGTTAAGTAATTTCCATTGCGATCACCCAGCATTTAAGATGGCACTTGGCCAAGTGATCAAGATAGACAAAAATCCTCATTGATATTAGTGATTTTGTAAGTGCTGAATCAAGTGGAAGCAGCTATGGTGATGCTTTTTTCCTGAAGTTGTAAGTGGACAGTCTTAGACCTATGGCCTTGTATGTTTTTTAAATAGTCAGCATTTGTTGGCTGAACTAACTGATAACTACTGCTTTGGACATTTGTTCTTACTGACCTAAACGAAATACCAATCAATAATTGGACTCCAGACACTTTTGTTATGGATTCAGTCACATCTGCTTGTTTTTTTTTAATGCCAAGTCACAGGCACTAATCATATATATGGGTCAGTAACACAAGGCAAGTGGTTTCAAAATGATTGATAAGGGTTGTCAACCATTTCATTGGCCACTGTTGTTGTGTTTTAAAGCTTCACCTTATAGTGATAAAAATGTTATGTTTGTGACCTATGATGACCCTAAAGCAAACCTCTAATGGTGCTTTCTGAGACTAAGAGTGTATGCTTTGCCCAACATTACCCAATGGGTTTTCATGGCTAAGTGGGGAATCAAACCCCCAACCCCGGAGCTAAATGCTCAAATCAGTACAACATGCTGGCTCTCCAGATTAAAACGTTCCTTTCCAAAATTCTTCTTCCCACTTCATACCTATAATATACTGCCCCCACTGATATTTGTAGCTCTCCACATTCATTGGGGTTAGGAGTGTAGGATGCCCATGAAAGTAAAAAAAGGTGAATTAAAAAAAAACCTGACAGAACAACTCACTTGAAATCTCTAGGTTCTCCAGCATGGTTGTATGGTTTTTTGTTTTTTTGTGTGTGTGTCAGGAGCGACTTGAGAAACTGCAAGTCACTTCTGGAGTGAGAGAATTGGCTGTCTGCAAGGACGTTGCCCAGAGGATGCCCGGATGTTTTGATGTTTTTACCATCCTTGTGGGAGGCTTCTCTCATGTCCCCGCATGGAGCTGGTGCTGAAAGAGGGAGCTCATCCACGCTCTCCCCGGGTTGGATTTGAACCTGGCAACCTTCAGGTCAGCAACCCAACCAAGTCACAAGGCTTTAACCCACTACGCCATCGGGGGCTCCATGGTGGAAGGATGTATTATTGAAGGCTTTCACTGGGGGAATCACTGGGGAGTTGTGGGGTTTCCGGGCTGTATGGTTATGTTCCAGCAGCATTTTCTCCTGATGTTCCGCCTGCCTCTGTGACTGGTATCTTCAGAGGATCCAGTTCAAAGCAGATAATCTGGATTTTATATGGAAATGTGGATGGGTCCTGGATTATATGGCTGTGTAGACATATAATCCAGTTCAAAGCAGATAATGTAGATTCTCTGATTTGGTAATCTGGATTATATGGAAGTGTAGATCCATCCTAACTGTCATGGATCAATACTATGAAATCATGGGAGTTATAGTCTTTTGCTATCTCTGCCAAAGAGTGCTGGTGCCTCACCAAATTACATATCCCAGGATTCTATAGTATTGAGTCATGTCAGTCAAAGCAATGTCAAACTGCATTAAATCTACAGTGGAGATTCACCCCTGGTTAATCTTCGGTCATCCAATTTTAAGCTGTTTTTGAAATATCCCACTTTCTCTCTCCTCCCACTTTCCCCCTTTGTCTTTAGCTGACTTCAATTGCTGATCTTTCTCCTGCCAGTACACATAGGCAAAAGCAAGCTGATACAGCCCCTGGTTAGTTGGTTAATTCTTGACCACATTTTGATTTGTTTGGTTTCAGCCTGTTTCACCCGTGAAATGTTGAAGGTTATGAAATACCACTTAATTTTGATATTAGATACAGGGCAGAATATGATACATATTCTGCACTGTATCAATTGGGTTCTTTAACAAAACATATGTAAGTGACATGTATCTGAGTTCTGTTAAGGTGTTAAAACAAATATCTACACATTCCACTATGGGAGACATGACCTCTATGCTGCATATTCCTTGAACGTGCATTTATGGGCTGAATGGGGTGTATCTAGAAATGAATTGGACAACGAATGCACAATATCTGGAAGGATAAACAGATGCCAGCTGGGGAATGAGCCCTTAATCTGTTCTATTTTTAAAAAGGAGCAATCGTGACATCTTGTTGTAGCCAGGAATGTACCCAATCTTAATTTGGATGTGGCTTTACATTAAGGGAGTGCCTTGAGCAGGGTTTGCTCTCAGTGGCCCTCTCTATGTGTGAGCCCATTGCCCTTCTCCATTCATTGGCTCTATCCCCCCTAATAACCCTGACTGTCATCCACCTTTGAACTAACCAAAGAAGGAAAATGCTGGGAGTGTTCCACACTGAAATGGGAAACTGAGATGATAGAATTAAAACTGGATGTGGGGAAGAGGACGTGGCATTAGGGGAGCCAAAGGAGCAGGAAGGACCCACAACTGGACTGGATTTCAGAGTTTGGCATTTATGCACATTGTGATTAAGAATTCCCTGCTTTCCCCTTAAAATAATTCAATCCAGAATATAGAAATAATGATGTTAGCATTTCAAAAGATGCCTTCCCTAAACCGTGAAATCTATACCACATCCTGAAAAAGGTCCTTTAGAGCTGACCACTCACAGTATTCTCCAGGCATCCCAACCAGTAACCCCAAAATAGGAACTTTTCCAAGCTCTGGTTGAGAGTTGATCATTATATTGCCAATATTGAGAGATCCGGAGAGAACTCGTTGTTTTGAATGTTTCTTCAGGAAAACAACAAACCTACATCTCTAACGCTAAAGGTTCTTATTGAGAATAAAAGATTTCTGAACCTAGAATTCATTTTGAATGCTAGAACTAAATGGAGTTCCAAATTCTTCATATATTTGTTGTGAAGGTATTTTGTTGTCCTCATTGTTAAACCAGTGAGAGTCAGAAACCTTTGCTGACCTACTTCAGATCACTTAGATTTACCAGTGGATTCACTGACATACAATTGAGCTATTTTGCAACCTAGCTTTGATCAGGCTGTAACTTAGGCGGAAGCTTTAAGCAAGAAAATAAAAGATTGAACATGCATTTGAAAACCGTTTTTTTTTTTAAGCGTGTAATCTTTTGGCCTTAATATATATAGTAGAATAACATTTTCCCCTTTCTGGTAGCTGCTCTTTGTTCGAGCAGCAAAACATAAAACATTGGGTTTAATTATTAGCTCTTCTGATGTCACAAAGTGTTCAATGGGCCTTCAATGGTCTCAAGAGATAACATAGTCCTGACACACCCAAAAGCTTGCATATAAAGATATCTACAACAAAGGAAAAATAGTAGTTGTTTACCTCAGTGGAGAACATTTTTGAAAAAAAAAAGATAAAATGAAAGGTTTTGGGGAAGAACACTTTTCAGATACATGTTATTTTCCAGTTTTAGGAACTGTATTATTCATATCTTTAATTCTCTTTGCTAGATGGAGTTCTTTCTAAATATACTTGGCTTGGATTCAAATTGGACACGTAAGTATCAGAGAATAACCATGGAGCATTTTTGGCATGCAAAACCAGAGCGGAGATGGTAGCATTGCTATTATGGTTTGTGAGACTTCCATGGTATGTATGTTGCCTTATTAGATAGGGAAGGCCTAAGCAAATTCTAAGTGTTAATAGCAGATACTGCCACATTGTTGTATAATGACAGGACAGCTCCAGGAGCATTAATGAGTTATTAATCTAATCCTTTTAAAATAGACCAGTGTCTTGTTCTCATTAGTTGCTTCCTGGTTGCTGAGCTTATTGTGTCTTGTTCTGGAAGTCTTGTGCAAGGTTCAGTATTTCTTCAATTTCATTTATCAACTGAATTTTTGTCTTTCTGCTTCATCTTATGATCTTGTTTTTAATCACATAACACATCCTCCTGAAACAGAATCTTTCAAATATGTATCTTCGGACAATGACTCCTTGAATCATTGGAACCTGGAGTCTAGTAACAAACTTTTGCAGTTCTTACTCCTATTCTTTTGGTAATCCCACCTTCCAACCAACACTGAATCTTACTGCTAGATTTTCATATCTTCTTTCTGGTTCAGTTGATATTCCTGTCCAAAGGGTGTAAGTGAATACCTTGTCCTTCTGCACATCGTATTTCTTTCAGACAGTCCCATCAGTCAGTTCTCTCTTTTTAATTAGTTCTTCTGATTTATATGTAGATTCATATAATCTAGTTCAAAGCAGATAATATAGATCAGGGGTCCCCAAACTAAGGCCCGGGGGCCACATGCGGCCCATGGAAGCCATTTATCCGGCCCCCATGGTGGCAGCTCGTTCCTCCTCCTCCTCCTCCTCCTCCCTCGCCTGGTGGTGCTTGTTTATAATAGTATTTTAATTATTATTTAATTAATTATTAATTATTAAGGGGTGCTTTTCTAGTGCTTTTGGTGCACAAAGGCAGAAGGGGATTGGACTAAATGGCCCAAGGGGTCTCTTCCAACCCTCTTTATTATTATTATTATTATTATTATTATTATTATTATTATTATTGACAGAAGGACACATACATAGCAAATGAGATATATATGCTGGATTTTGTATCACAAAATCACAAGTTGAACACTTCCCAAGCAGTTAGGACTGTGTGATTTATTATTATTATTATTATTATTATTATTATTATTATTATTATTAACAACATTGAGGCTGGATGACCATCTGTCAGGGGTGCTTTGCTTGTGCTTTTGGTGCACAAAGGAAGAAGGGGGTTGGACTAAATGGCCCAGGGGTCTCTTCCAACCCTATTTATTATTATTATTATTATTATTATTATTATTATTATTATTATTATTATATTTTATGACACAGCAAACAAGATAGATATGCTAGATTTCGTTTCACAAAATCACATTCGAACACTTCCCAAGTGTCTAGGACTGTGTGATGTATTTTCGGATGATGTGTGAAGATCCCAGTAGGGTGGCCTTTTGCAGTTGGCAGATCGTAATTTTGTCAATGTCTATTGTTTCCAAATGCTATTATTATTATTATTATTATTATTATTATTATTATTACTATAACATTGAGGCTTTATTTGTTCCCGTTTCGTTTTTTTACTTCAAAATAAAATATGTGCAGTGTGCATGGGAATTTGTTCATAGTTTTTTTTTTAAAACGATAGTCCGGCCCTCTAACGGTCTGAGGGACCGTGAACTGGCCTCCTGTTTTAAAAGTTTGGGGACCCCTGATATAGATTGTCTCATTTTATATGGAACTGTAGAGATACCTTAGAGATACCACAGAAATAACAGCAACAACAAATGGGTAACAGGATTGGATCACTTCAAAAAGCAACCTTCCATGTTTTGTGTCCCTTTCACAAAACCTGAATTAATTGAGCAAGTACAACCCTACTGCTCAAATTGTGATGAAATGCATGTTTAGATGTTATAACTACCCATAATTATCCAAATGAGTTGTTTTTACAACTGACAGAAAATACAACGTAATACTAACAGTGATTTCCCCTTATATTTTAGTATATTAATTCTCATTTTGTGGCCACAAGCCATAATTAGCATAGATTACAGTCAGAAGAAAAACAGAAACTTTAATAACACACAATATGACATGCTTGATATTCATACATCAATAACTGCCACTTGTAGTAGAAAGTAGTTGATGAGAAGGTGGAAAAATTCAAAATTATGCAAGCTTACTTCCAATAGCTCATGAAGATTTGGGAAATTATAACATAACTACACTCACTCATAACATAGCCATTGCATCAGAAGTATTAGCATATGAAAAACTACTCGCATTTTTTATTATTAACTGTGAATAGTTACCATTGAACTATTTTGAGTGTTTTTCTCCCCTTCATGTTTTGCACCTCTTAACAGAACTTGGGGAAGTTGTTTTAAGACTATAATTCACAGAGTTCTGTAAACGCTGCTTGCTGAGGATTATGGGAACTGTAGTGTACTTATCCAAACTCTGGTTTTCAAAAGCTTTAGGCTCTCCTAAATGACATGTTTGCTACACTGATTTCATAACGGAATTCACTGTTAGTATGATTTATTGATTAATTATATTTATATTTCACCTTTCTTCAAAGAGTTATGGTGCACTATGCCTTGAGGAGAGATAGGTAAGAAATAAAATGTGTTATTATTATTGATCTCTTTGCACTTCACATGAAGTTTTTCTTGAAGAAATGCAATATTTGTAGTTGATGCTTATGATAATTATCATGATTTTGGGAAGTGTGGCTATTAATTGTAATACTGTACCTTTGATACATAAGGGGGATTTTGGAATTTGAACTCCTGTTCTGTTTATCAACTTTGTTATGGCTGCTGGCTAAAATAAAAAAAAGGTTCAAAGTCAAACAGAGAAATTCAGCATCTAGTTTTAAATAGTGACTTAGAACAAATACTTCTGAATCTTTGCTATATCTATAGCAGAAATGTTTCTATATGAGAAAATTAATTTAAATAGCTTGTTAATTAGCCATCCACAGAGCAATTTTAGTAATCGGAAGAGATGAAAAGATAGTTGCTACGTTCTGTCTCTCTCTGGAATTCATTATTTTTAGAATTTTTCCTTTCACTGAATCATTATCACTTGCTTTCCAAAGAACAGAAGATTCCATGGAAAGATAAAAAATAAAGATGATTTTTGGATAATAGCCAACACCATTTTCTCCCAGACATGAGTATTGGATGCATTTTCTCTTAAAATCCTGATACTTGTCTTGTCTCATGTGACAGGTGTGAAACACTATATATTGCTTTGATTCAGATATTCTTGATTTCCACTACAAAAATGAGATGCAGCACATTTGAATTTCGTTTAGACTCTCCTGTTCCCCATCCCTCGTCATTTATATTGGTCACAAACCAAGTTCAAAAACATGGTTTCAAGATTTTAGTTTATCTCTTAGGCATATGGTAGTATTTTACTTGGGAATTCAGAGGGTGCAAACTATACCAGGTGACGCTATCAAAGGAGGTGACATCACATGATTGTCTATAAAAATGTATCTTCATAAAAATAATCCCTTTTCGGTGTTCCTACATGACAGTGGGTTGGACTGGATGGCCCCTGGGGTCTCTTCCACTGGGATTCTATGATAATGTACTTTTGGAACTTTCTAATGAGCATGTGCGCCAGTCAAAGCTGTCATTATGATAATAATAATAATCATCATCATCATCATCATCTTTATTTATTGTAGAGTCTCACTTATCCAACATAAACGGGCCGGCAGAACGTTGGATAAGCGAGTATGTTGGATAATAAGGATTAAGAAAAAGCCTATTAAACATCAAAATAGGTTATGATTTTACAAATTAAGCACCAAAACATCATGTTATACAACAAATTTGACAGAAAAAGTAGTTCATTACACATTAATACTATGTAGTAATTACTGTATTTACGAATTTAGCACCAAAATATCACGCTATATTGAAAACATTGACTACAAAAATGCGTTGGATAATCCAGAACGTTGGATAAGTGAGACTCTACTGTATATCCTGTGCGGCTCACAAAACACTCAAGGTGTAACACAAAGTACAATTAGTGCAAAACAAAACACAGGCAATAAACAGTCAACAGAGGCATTATTACACAATGATGCTTCTAATCACATGGTTTTGTCTGCAGGCACTACAAGAACACACTGTTGTGTTTCATTGTTGGTGGGTATTTCTTGTAGTTGCTGGTATTTTATTTATAATCTTGTGGTCTGGTCTGGTCTGGTAAGGGAAGAGGTCTGTGAGGGTGACGCCATGAGTTACTGCACTGGGTGACACCAATCCTAGTGATGCCATTATAAGCATACATAGAAAAATCAAATTTCCTATGTTCAGACACCACAGCAAACTGTGATTACTATAGCTTTGAAAAACTAGGATGTGACATTTTAGTTCCTTGGGGAAATGTTTTGTTACAGAAACAAGACAGGATTAGATGTGCTATTTAGGTATTCAGTGCCATTGTCACCTGAATTATTTGTAACTCCCTAAATTTCAGCCAAGTTGCCAAAAGTTGTCAGAAAAATATCCTAATAAATTGTTTTCTTTTTAACTTTGGGATACCTTTCTCTTTCAGCTAATGGGATTTATAGGGACAAAGAAATGCCCCACACTGTTTTTCAGCAAACCATAATGCAGCAAGGCAGAACTAAAGCATTATGGTGATCAATAGGTTGCCCCAATTAGAAGAAAAATAAACTACTTTCATGGAGGGCATGGATCATGAAATAACCATCTGATCTTGGAAGCTAAACAGGGTCAGTTCTTGTTAGTACTTGGATGGGAGGCCACCAATGAATGCCACATAAACTATATTGCAGAGGAAGGAACTGGCCAAACCATTTTTGAGTAGTCCTTGGCTATGGCTGCAGCTACACTGCCATATAATGCAGTTTCAAATTGTATTATATAGTCAGTGCAATTCGTATAATGTAGTTCAATGCTATTAAACTGCATTATATGAGTACACTGACAATATACTGTAGTTTCAAACTGCATTATATGGCAGTGTAGATGGGACTTATGATAACCTTGTGGGTTATCATAGGTCCTTATGGGTTCTTCATAAATTGATGGGTGACTTGAAGGTACACCACACACACACACACAAAGTCACATTAAACCATGGGCACAATCCTAATCCTGACTCTGGTCTTCATACATTGGAATTCTCATTGAAGCCAGAACATATTCTGTAACTGACTGAATGCAATTTTTAAAAATCAAAGTACATCAAAGTTAAAACTTAAAGCAAAAGTATTTGATCTTCTCTCAGTTGGCAAATAGAAGAAAGAAGTGGGGAAAAGAAGCCCACTGGCTCTCTGGGACTTGCTATCATGGAAGAAACTGTCTTCCTACTACATCTGAACCATCTATTCGGCATGAATATTATATTTCCATACATTAAAACTAATTATACCTCCAATTTTATCATACTTTTTAAGATTCATAACTAATTTTCAAATGCATTTTGATTTAGGGGAAAAAAGCGGATCAAATAGAATAATTCCAAAAATCGTTGTGGTAAAATACTGGAAAAACTAGAATTAACGAAAATAATAGTACAATTGGCTGTCTACATATGTGGTTTGACTTCTATGGATTTGATTATTTGTGAATTTGATTAAAATGATATGACTAGGAATCTCTAGGTCAGGCATGGGCAAACTTTGGCCCTCCAGGTATTTTGGACTTATTGGCTGTCAAGAATTGTGGGAGTTAAAGTCCAAAACACCTGGAGAGCCGAGGTTTGCGCATGCCTGCTCAAGATCCTCCATTGTCAACACTGGAGGACCTAGAGATTTTTAGAGAGAAACTACTCTCTGAAATCTTTAGTTTCTCCTCTGTGTGGTCAATGTCTACCAGTTGAGGTGGAGGACCTAGAGATTTCTAGAGAGGCGTTCTCTCAGGTAAAAAAAAAAAATCAATGTTTTTCCATTCATAGCTTTTCTGTGCCGCTATCCCTAAAAACATAGAAGGCTGACTGTATCATGTAGAATTTGAAACAATATTTATTCTGCTGCAGGAATGAGATGAGACTCTGATCTCGCTGTGCAAAGTATCATGATCATAATATGATGATGGCCTGCTCAGGGTTTCTTATGTTATCCAACTCTATTTAGGTCTTGGCTACACCTCATCAGGTGTGTGTATATAATAATAATAATAATAATAATAATAATAATAATAATAATAATAATAATAATAATAAATTATTTGTATTTTGCCACCATCTTCCCGAAGGGACTCTGGACAGCTCACAAAGCACCCTGAAGTGCCACACATCAAATAAACAATACATAAACATAAAATAATATTAACATGAGATTACAACCACAAACACACCTAAAATATACACCTGGAATTAGTAGGTTGTTGCTCATGACTGCCTAATGTCTTTCCACATCTACCTGAAAGCGGATCCCAAACAAGTATTTTCCCATACATTTCTCTTGTAATCCCTTCATGCAACTCTTCCAAGGGATTGCATACATACAACTCACCAGGTATTGGTGGACTACATTATCCCTGATTCCTGGTCTTGGTTCTAGAGCTGACAGACGTTAGAATTCAACATCTAGGTCAAAATTCCTAAATACAAGTTTATAGGTAAATTTTGCTGCCCATAGCTGAGAACAAGGTTTTCAGCTAGATGGACTAGTGATTTGACTCATATTCGGCAAGAACAGGGAAGCAACAGGAATAATTTTGCCACCTGAAGCAATTCAATATTTTTTTTAAAAAATAAACCTAATAGTTCCATCTTCTCTTTCTTCAAAATAGTTTCTATCTGTTTTTCTTTTGCACTTCCCACGTTTTGCTTATCTTTGGGGGAAAGTTGCAAATACCAGAATGCAACACCTACAGACCATCTGCTGGTTCTGAAGATCAGTTCAAAATTATGAGTATTTTAGCACTGGGGCTGTCATTTCTAACTTCCTAAGGATTTCCTGTCTCAGTTAGTTACTATTTTTATGGTCCTATAACTAATAACAGTGCAATTTTATAACATATCTTCTCACTGTGGAGTTCACTAACATTAACTCACAGTTTAGTGCGTATAGGACTGCAATCTAATTATATTGAATGGTTCAAGACAGTAAGGACATGATGAAATATAAATTTAAAATGGCACTTATATGTAGCGCAGTGGTTCTGTTGCAACCAGTATAAAAGCAAAAGGGTTTGTCAGAAGTTATTTATTTTAGAATAAATGATGAACTATACATGGAATAATCTATTTTACTTTTTGTTTTTATTCTGAGGAATTTCAAAACAATGCTCATCTCTCTACTTCTCCCAAACAATTATAGTGCTATAGCATACCAGCATGTGCTCTAACATTTCATAGATGAAAACCAAGGCACACCGGGCCAAGCAATATCAGTGTGGTCAAAAGTTACTAATGAGAAAGAAGGGACAATTTAGGAGAGGCTGTCACAGATTGATTGGGAAAGCAAGATTTTGCCCCTTTGCCCCACCCAGCTGAGTTTAATGCAATTCACTTTTGCACTTCAAATTCTGTTTGCAGCAACTGAAGTAAGCTGAAGACAAAAGAGTATTGCGGGAGAAGAAACTGTGACATTTTTAAAGCAGATTTAAAAGAGTGGTGACAGAAGATTAATCAGGACTACTTATGCTGAAATGAGACAAAGTAGTTGAAAGGTATGCATCCATGAAATGGCACAACTATTTCCATTTTTTCCCCAATTCAGAGAGTAGAAGATTTGCCTTTGGTGATTGGACTATTTCAGCAAATCATGCCTTGACTTTTAAGAAGAGTCCTAGTATAGATGCAAGAAACCGATACCAACGGCACCTGAAGAATATCTATAGTGGCAACAACAAATAATAAAATTCTGCAAAGCTTTATTGTATCTGGCAGAGCCCACTGTCTTTCTCAAAACAAAGAAGAGAAGGAGAAAATTCCTGACTTCAGCAAGATATAAACGAGTCCAATACAGGTAGCCCCCAAGTTACAAACATGCAACTTATAAACGACTCATAGTTAAGAATGGGATAGGACAACAGTAAGTGAGAGAAATCTACCCTTTGGAAGGGAAATTCATTCCTGAAAGAGTTATCATGGGGTAAAGGTGTCTCAACTGAAGCTTTATCACCAATCTGGGTTTCCACAAAAAGCCAAATTTTTCAAAGTCTATTGTTACAGACACAGAAAGTGAGGTGAAATCTTCTGAACAGGGGCACAGACAGAGAAACAAACACCACAAGGGTGTTAATTGTGATTATATGTATGTGAGTCTCTCCGGGGAGATAGGGTGTAATATAAATAAAATTATTTTATTGTATGACACAGCAAACAAGATAGACATGCTGGCTTTCAATTAAAATTATTATTATTATTATTATTATTATTATTATTATTATTATTATTTTATTTTATTATGACACAGCAAACAAGATAGATATGCTGGATTTCATATCACAAAATCACAAGTCGAACACTTCCCAAGTGTCTAAGACTGTGTGATGTATTTTCGGATGATGCGTGCAGATCCCAGCAGGGTGGCCTTTTGCAGCTGGCAGATCGTAATTTTGTCAGTGTCTATTGTTTCCAAATGCCGGCTGAGATCTTTTGGCACGGCACCCAATGTGCCGTTCACCACCGGGACCACCTGCACTGGTTTCTGCCAGAGTCTTTGAGGTCCTGATAGCGGCTGAGTTTTTCCTGTTGTTTTTCGTCAATGCGACTGTCACCTGGGATGGCAACATCAATGATCCAGACCTTTTTCTTTTCCACAACTGTGATGTCTGGTGTGTTGTGTTCCAGAACTTTGTCAGTCTGAATTTGAAAGTCCCACAGTATTTTTGCATGCTCATTCTCCAATACTTTTGCAGGTTTGTGATCCCACCAGTTCTTTGCTGCTGGGAGGTGGTACTTGAGGCATAAATTCTAATGAATCATTTGGGCCACATAGTTGTGCCTCTGTTTGTAGTCTGTCTGTGCAATTTTCTTACAGCAGCTGAGGATATGATCAATGGTTTCATCAGTTTCCTTGCACAGTCTGCATTTTGGGTCATCAGCTGATTTTTCAATCTTGGCCTTAATTGCGTTTGTTCTTATGGCTTGCTCCTGGGCTGCAAGGATCAGGCCTTCTGTCTCCTTCTTCAGGGTCCCATTCGTGAGCCAGAGCCAGGTCTTCTCCTTATCAGCTTTTCCTTCAATTTTGTCAAGGAACTTTCCATGCAATGTTTTGTTGTGCCAGCTGTCAGCTCTAGTTTGTAGTGTGGCTTTCTTGTACTGGTTTTTTGTCTGCTGTGCTTTGAGGAGTTTCTGATTTTTGACTTCAATCAAAGCAGGTTCTTCACTTTGCTTTATATATTCTGCCAGGGCATGTTCTTCTTCTTTGACTGCTTGTTTTACTTGTAAGAGTCCTCTGCCCCCTGATCTTCTAGGCAGATATAGCTGGTCAACATCACTGCGAGGATGCAGTGAATGATGAATGGTCATGAGTTTTCTTGTTTTTCTGTCCAAATTGTCCAGTTCCACCTGTGTCCAGTTTATGATGCCAGCAGTATATCTTATGACAGGTATGGCCCAGGTGTTTATGGCCTTGATGGTGTTACCTCCATTGAGCTTGCTTTTGAGAATTTTTCTGACCCTTTGTGTGTATTCTTTGCTGACCACAGTTTTCACATGTTCATGCTTGATGTTGTCCAGCTGTAATATGCCCAGATATTTATAGGCCTCTGGCTGGTGACACTTTATTGTTTGGCCATTAGGCATATTTATGCCCTCACTTTCAATGATTTTTCCCTTCTTCAATGCCACTGTCGAACATTTGTCCAAGCCAAACTCCATGCTGATATCAGTGCTAAAAATTCGGACAGTGTTAGTCAGAGACTGGATTTCAGTTTCCGTTTTTCCATACAGCTTCAGGTCATCCATGTACATCAGATGCAAAATTTTGTGAGAATTCTTAGATGTTTGATAGCCGAGATTTGTTTTTTGTAAGATTGTTGACAGAGGGATCATGGCAATAATGAAAAGCAGAGGGGACAATGAGTCTCCCTGGAAAATTCCTCTCCTGATGTTGACAAGTCCATAGCTTTCATTTCCAACAAACAGTTCAGTTTTCCAGTGCTCCATCATGTTTTCAATGAAGGTGACAACGTATTATTAATTATTATTATTATTATTGGTGCAAATATACATACAGTCAAATCTCAGTTAACCAGAACTCTCAAGCAACCAGCAAAAATATGAAGAAATATTGTTTAAAATCAAAATACATAAAAAATACAGTAAAACTGCATTGCATTGAGTTGTTAGTTTTTATTTTAATTAATGTATGTCGATATTATTGTCAAGTCATTACAGAGTTTATGGTATAGTATAGTTTGGGGTATAGTATTAGTTAGGTTTATTTTTAATAGTAACTGTTTAGCAACCAGAAACCACATTTATCCTGCATCTAGAAATCCCCATGGGTGCTGGTACAGTAGAGTCCCACTTATCCAACATTCACTTAGCCAACATTCTGGATTATCCAACGCAATCTGCCTCCCGCCTGGATCCACAGCTATTTCTCTAGGCAGCAAAGACTGAACTTTTAATGGATTTAATTTCTGACAATGTTGTTACTGTAAGTTCATTTTTGGCAATTCTATTTTTATTTGTAGCCAATCTTTTGGTAGTCAATGTTATTTGCAGTCAATGTTTTCAATACATTGCGATATTTCAGTGCTAAATTAATAAATACAGCAATTACTACATAACGTTACTGTGTATTGAACTGTTTTTTTCTGTTGATTTGTTGTAAAACATGATGTTTTGGTGCTTAATTTGTAAAATTTGTAATTTGATGTCTAATAAGCTTTTCCTTAATCCCTCCTTATTATCCAGCATTTTTGCTTATCCAACGTTCTGCTGGCCCGTTTATGTTGGATAAGCAAGACTCTGCTGTAACTGAGACAGTTGATGTCTATCCCTTCTTTTCCCCATGTCTGCAATTCAAGGCAGCTTATAAAGAGATTAACTTTAAAAGATAATTTTAAAAACTTGAAGTATACAGTAATATCAAAACATAACTGGATCAGCACCTCTCCCATTAAAAGCCTCTTCTTCATCAACAATTCAATTGCTAGAAGTCTGCCTAAATAAAAGGTTCATTGCCTGCTGGTGGAGGACAAGAGGGTTAGCTTGGTTTTCTCAGCCACCAAGAAGGTCCTGTCTCACATCATCTCCAATCATGTTTCTGAAGGCTTCAGGATGAAGGGAAAAGTCTCCCTAAGAGTCATAAAACCTGAGCACCTTTCAGATGACTTGGATAACGAGTTTTATAGGTCACATATATCACTATGAATTGTTCCCAGCAGTGACCAGTGGCCCATGAAGGTGATGTAATGAGGAAGTTGTGGGTTGTTGTTCTTGTCTTTTTCACTGATGTGCAAGTGGGAAGGCATTTGTGAGATTGTTCTGTCTCACATGTCAAAACTACTGTGACAGGCATTCGGTTAAATGAAATTCATTTTGGGCACAAGTGGAGGTGGATGCAATTTTCTGCTCCTCCTCACGCAGTAAAATGTCTTCTGGTATCACTGAATGCTACCTAGTGACTAAGTTGTATAATGACACTATCCACATACTTTGCCAAGTGTCAAATTTAGGACACATTCCTTCTCTTCTCACCTAGATCTCAGCCAATATACTCTTCTATTATAAGATATAGTATTACTGTAGGGATTGTATCAATTTGACCAGAGGGGCAGAACTGGAAAAATAAGGATTGGTGCACTCTAGAAGAAGACTGAAAATGAAGCTGTCATGAGTCTCACTTATCCAAGTTTCACTTTTCCAAGGTTCTGTTATTATCCAAGGCAGTCTGCCTTTTAGTAGTCATTGTTTTTGTAGTAAATTTTGCAATGTTTTGGTGCTAAATTTGTAAATACAGTAATTACTACATAACATTACTGTGTATTGAACTGCTTTTTCTGTCAATTTTTTGTAAAACATGATGTTTTGGTGCTTAATTTGTAAAATCATAAGGTAATTTTATGTTTAATAGGCTTTTTTCTTAATCCCTCCTTATTATCCAAGATTTTCACTTATCCAATGTTCTGCCAGTCCATTTATCTTGGATAAGTGAGACTCTACTGTATATATTTATACATGTAATATGTATGTATGTGTGCGTGTGTGTGTGTGTGTATGTATGTAGTTCAGAGCCAGTGTGGTGTAGTGGTTTGAGACGAAGACTCTGGAAACCAGGGTTCAAATCCACGCTCATCCATGGAAACCCATTCTCAGCCCCAGAAAACTCTGAGAGGTTTGCCTTAGGGTCAACGTAAGTCAGAAACACTTGGGAGATACACAACAAAACAATGTATCTTTATACACACAGATTAAGCCCATGGATCTTGTATGGTTCTGTCTAGATTTGTGTGCAGTTACAGAAATGATCCAAAACACCTGTACTATAGAATTAATGCAGTTTGACATCATTTGACTGCCATAGCTCAGTGTTATGGACTCCTGGAATGTGTAGTTTGGTAAGGCATCCGCACTCGTTCGCAAAGAAGACTACAACTCTCATGATTCCATAGCATTGAGCCATGGCAGTTGAACTGATGTCAAACTGCATTAATTCTACAGTACAGATGCACCCTAGAGGATGGGAAACTATGCTCGGTCTGCAACAAGGCATGGAGCAAATAAATGGAAGAGATTCTTCTCAAAAGAAAGCAATCCATGTGTCTTAAGGACAGGGTTTGCTTTGTTATGAAACCGTTTCCAGAAAAGAGAAAGAATGATACTGTTATGAATCAACAAAATTCCCAGTTGAACTCCCATTAGCCTTGGATTCACTAAATTCATAAGTCAATCCTCCCTGTTTATGCTGACTCGGAAACATGGGGGTTAATTCTCGTATTTCACAATTTTAGTTCTTTTTTCAGAAATGTTCTGTTTCACATCCCACTCAGTTTCCAGCAAAGGAAGGATGTGTAAAGAGCCAGACCTTTTGACTAATTAACTATCAACTTCCATAGTAAGGCAAATCACCCACTTATTAACTCATATTAATGATATAATGGATAGTGACTATGAGAGAAATATATCAATGAGCTAATCAATTGTATGTCTAAAATTTACTGGTTGCATAATTGAATATAGGTGGAAGCAATGGTGTCTTCCATATTATTAGGGAAATTTGTTCATTCCATGTTTCAATCTAAACTTTAAAGGGACCATTTGGGTGCTGAGCCTATCTCAAAGTTTTGATGTTGGCTGACATTTTGAATTACACTTATGGGTTTGTAACTTGGGTGCATTTACACTGTAGAAGAATTTTGCCCTTCCTCTCGACTGAATTTCTTTACAGCAATTCAACTAGCTCTTGCCACACCACCTCCTTTCCTACACCTTTATACAGAGATTTCTCTTCGATAGCCTTCTTTTCGTTAAACAAACTTTTAAAAATCCTCCCCGAATTCACTTTCCAGCTGCTCTGTTCCTCCTCACTATACATCCAATCACTCCTCAGCAGCCAAAATGACTTTTGACTCCAACAACAGCTGCTTGTATTTTCTCCACTGAACGCCAAAGCATATACTTTTGTTTGTGAAGGTAAATATAGGCCTAATTTGCTATTCTGATTGTTGAGAAATGCATTTCCTGCTACTGAATGGGTTAACACTTCTAATTTCCGGATCTTTTTTGGCCCAGCCATCCTTCACTGCCTCTGCTAAAGTCACTGGGCAGTACCAGGAGCAAGGAATTAGGTGCTCTCTCTCTCTATTTGTGTACATATACACACAAGCACGATTTCAGGATGCAACAGAGTCAAGGATACAGATACTTGAAAAATCTAATATTTTAGTTAAAATATTGTGGTTTCATCTGGTACAGGAGGGGGTTCATAGGGGTAACACAATGAGTTACTACACTGACGTCAATCCTAGTGACACCACTGGTTTAGATCATTTAGATCATTCACCATTGTAAATATATTTCCAAAGCCACCTTAACAGCTAGCAAATCATCTAAGTAAAGTTCAGATGTTGATCAAGGCATAAAGAGGACAACATTTCCAGGATCTTCCCAACAGCGAGAGAAGTTGCAACAATCAGAAGCTGGGTCCCCATTGCAGCTCCTCCTTGCAGCTGATGGCTATAAAGATGAATTTGGGGAATCTGACCAAGAGACATTACTTAGTTATATAGGATATTATTATGCATTACATCTGAAAGGAATTATGTCCTGGTGGATAGACACAACTAACCCAATTTTAACTGAATTCATATCTCATCATATGGAATTTAATTCCTTACAACAATAACAATAGGAACTGCCATCGATATTATACAATGTATGTGTGAGAGTACATGTGTGGCTTCAAGTTGTCTGTGAATTTATGGCAACCTCATGGATTTCATATGGTTTTCTTAAGTAAAAAAATACTCTTCCTCTCTCTTTCTATATATAAAAATAATTTATAATCAGGATGAGCTGAAACCTTTAATAAATATATATTCATCTGGAGTCTACAACTGAATGTATCTCCCAACAAGAATACACTTCATAGTAAAACACACACAAGGTTGTCATTGTGTGAAGATTTGGAACCTGAACGTGAACCCTGAAATGTTTACCATTAAGCCAAAAACAGAAAATTGACAAATTCTGGGGCAACAGAAAGCAGAGTTAAATCAGAAGAGCACTCACAGACTATAGAAGTAGCTACTGTGTTGTTTAGTTGAAAGTCATGTTATTATACTGCGACACAGTAACTTCAGCAGATAGCAAAAGATTTCCCAGAATACCTGGTCATTGACAATTCCTAACAGCAAGAATGGATGATCCCATCCTCAAGCAATTTAGTCTGAAATAGCTCAAATAAAATAAATTAGATTACTTGAGAATAATACATTTTAAACATCTAACTGTTGTAATCTTGCTTTCTTATCTGATACTGCAATTATTTCAGCTGGTTTAAATGTCATTTCATTATCAAATGAATAGTTGGAATATCTAGAATCAGAAGTTTCTAGTGCTAGTTGGTACTGGAATCAATTTCCGCAATTCACATGTAGACTATTCCCTGGCAAGTATCTGACCTATCAAGACTGCTAAAGAATAATGGCATTTAGGAAATAAGGATAATTACGACTGGCTGCAACAATAAAGTGAAGCATGGTTTTTTTGCCCTCTTATGACAGAGATACTCAAGTAATTTCATAATATTTTTCCAGAAAGCACCGTAAGTATCTTCCAGGCACAATTGAGCATAACAAATTTAAACTTGTGTTTTGGATGGTTTCAGCTCTGTGAAGACGAACATGGCTGAATGATTGACTGAGGCTGCTTTCTAACAGATAGTTCCTATTGCAACCAATCACAGAAACTGGCCCAATCAGGGAGAGTTATGTTTTTATTCCTTTGTACCAGGATCCATAGCTAGCATAAGCATGAGTGGGGACTCCTGGGAGATGCAGTACAATGGCATTTGGAGGTCTGCATAACCCCCATCATTCGAATTAATATAATTTTTAGTAGCAACGAGTGTACTTGTTCAGTCAATGAAAACTTTGTATGTCAATATTATCACAATGAAATTAATGGGGTTCTGTATGAAGCAACAGAAACAACTCACTTTGTAGCAGAAAGATCTTCCTCCAGTTAAGGAGAATACATATACAACTTGTCTTTGTAGTAGACATGACTTTATACAAGGAATATTTACAGTATAGCAGAAGACTGGGACTCTTCTCAAGTTCTCCTTCCAGACACTCCCAGGTACAGTAGTTGAAACCTTCTTACAAAAGGCTCTCACTGGTCTTGTTCTCCAATTCTTCAGTATCTTTGTAACTTTCTCTTCAACAGCAACTCATCAACACAACTCCTTCAACACCAACCCTCGACAGTAGGGAAGCTTTTTGCTACTTTAGTACCTTTTACAGCTACTCCACCCTAACCAAGTAGCTTGATTCTTAATGCTTACAATATAGTTGGACTTGATCCTTACACTTACTTACACTTCCTTATTGTGACTTAAGAACTGACATACTGAAAAATTATGACAAATATGTGAATGTATGGATCCAATACAATTGGATTTTGGACCCATCCACATAATTTGCCTTTCCACTTATGGAAGATGATGTCGAGTTTTCTGTAAAATGAGAAGGAGGCAGAGAAATTGTACAATAATGGTCTTGTTAAGAAGCGTTTCACTAACTGGCTAGTTGATTAACGGCATTAAAGTTTAATTTTGTCTTTCATTTAAAAAACCACATCATAATGCCTAGCTCTGTTAGGGTAAGCTATATAGCTCTCACGTTACTACAGGCATTACTATTTATGAATTACTTTACTGCCCATTAGGGCTTCTAAAGTAATCTATGAAAAACTCCCTTGGGAGGGAGTACTGTAATTCAGGTGCTTTTTTGTGATGATTAAGTCAATACTTTAAATACTGCAGTTGTTTCTGCCCAGAGTTTAGGAATGATTTTAATGTTTTAAACCCATATGTTGATTTTAATTATATCCCACACTCACCCTGCCCCTGATTACAAGCTGGTTCAGTAATTAGTAACTATATATATAGCAAAATCAGACAGAGTTCATAGTCTGTTATTCCATGGTTTTAAAAGAGATTGGGGGTCCATCTACACTGTAGAATTAATGCAGCCATATTAACTGTATTTGGAGACACATTTAAACATGAAGAATTTGTAACTTCCAGATGTTGTTGGACTGCATCGAATCATAGAATAGAATAATAGAGTTGGAAGAAATCTCATGGGCCATCAAGTCCAACCCCCTGCCAAGAAGCAGAAATTGCAAAGCACCCCAGACAGATGGCCATCCAGCCTCTGCTTAAAAGCCTCCAAAGAAGGAGCCTCCACCACAGTCCATGGGAGAGAGTTCCACTGCCGAACAGCTCTCACAGTTAGGAAGTTCTTCCTGATGTTCAGGTGGAATCTCCTTTCCTGTAGTTTAAAGCCATTGTTCCGCATCCTAGTCTCCAGAGCAGGAGAAAACAAGCTTGCTCCCTCCTCCCTATGACTTCCCCTCACATATTTATACATAGCTACCATGCCTCCTCTCAGCCTTCTCTTCTGCAGGCTAAACATGCCCAGTTCTTTAAGCCGCTCCTCATAGGGCTTGTTCTCCAGACCATTGATCATTTTAGTTGCCCTCCTCTGGACACATTCCAGCTTGTCAACATCTCCCTTCAGCTGCAGTGCCCAGAATTGGACACAGTATTCCACTATTCTAGTTCCTGTTATCTCTGCAGTTCCTGTTATCTCTCACCAAGGGCTATGATGAGTGACTAGTGATGATAGCAGCTCAGTCCAACAATATCTAGAGAGCCACCTTTGCCCTAAGGCTGCATCTACACTGTAGAATGGATTCTGTTTGACACTACTTTCACTGCTATGGAATAGTTGGGAGTTGTAGTTTACACGGTCTTCGTCCTTCTTTATCCAAGTGTGATGATGCTGCATCGAGCCACAGCGAGTTGAATCTATGGATACAGAATCCACAGAGGGCCGACTGTGCTTCTATTTTGATTTTTGTATTGAATTGTTTTGAATATGGTGTTAGCCACCTTAAGAGACCTATGATCAAGAGAAAGGTGGACTATAACTGAATAAAATAATAATAGTATTCATAACACTAATTATGAGCTTTGGAATTTTTTGAAGGAAATACTTTCGAGCTGTGGTTGGTTGAATCTATGGATATCAAATCCATGGAGGGCTTACTGTACTTTTATTCTGATTTTTGTATGGTTTTTAACATATTCTTTTGAATATGTCAATAACTACTTTGAGAGACTTATGATCAGGAGAAAGCTGGAATATAAATTAATCAAATAGTAGTATTATTTTCAGTATGTTGATAGCTGCCTTGAGAGTCATATGATCTGGAGAAAGGTGGGATATAAATGAATAAAACAGTAATAATAGCAGCAGCAGCAATAATAAGGAATTTTGAGAATTTTCGATATTTTCAAACTATGAATAGATGAATCAATGGACACAGAATCTATGGAGGGCTGACTGTACTTTTATTGTGGTTTTTATATTGTTCTTGTATGATTTTAAACATGTTGACAGCTGCTTTGGGAGACATATGGTTTAAAGAAATGTGGGATATAAATGAATAAAATAATAGTAATTACAACAAGAATAATGCTAGGGAGATTTTTTTTAGAATTTTGGTCTATTTTCAAGCTGTGGGTGGTTGAATCTATGTACTATTCTGGTTTTTGCAATGTTTTTAATATGTTAATAGCTATTTTGAGTGACTTCATGATAGCTGCCTTGAGAGAACCATGATCTGGAGAAAGTTTGGATTGAAATGTATTAAAAAAAACAGTAATATTGGTTCAATATGTTAATGAGCATATTTACTATATTTATATTTAATATGCAAGAAGCAAGATGGGATATAAATGTATAAAATAACACTAATATTGGTTTCACGATATTGATTTTTTTTTTTTGTGTCAGGAGCAACTTGAGAAACTGCAAGCCGCTTCTGGTGTGAGAGAATTGGCCGTTTGCAAGGACGTTGCCCAGGGGATGCCTGGATGTTTTGATGTTTTTAAAATGCTTGTGGGAGGCTTTTCTCATGTACACGCATGGAGATGGAGCTGATAGAGGAAGCTCATCCACGCTCTCGCTGAGCTGGAATCGAACTGGCAACAGTCAGGTCAGCAACCCAACCTTGAAGTTATCAGTCCTGGTGGCACAAGGGTTTAACTCACTGCACCACCAGCAGCTCCTTACGATATTGAAAATAAATATATTAATTCTACTGATGGCATTTAACAAGCCAGGAGCAAAATGGGATATAAATGTATAAAATGGGTTGTCAAAGGCTTTCATGGCCGGAATCACTGGGTGGCTGTATGGCCATATTCCAGAAGCATTCTCTCCTGACATTTCACCCACATCTATGGAAGGCATTCTCAGTGGTTGTGAGGTATGTTGGAAACTGTGGAAGGTCCAGGGTGGGAGAAAGAACCCTTGTCTGATGGAGGCAAGTGGGCATGTTGCAACTGGCCACTTTGATTAGCACTGAATAGCCTTGTAGCTTCAAAGCCTGGCTGATTCCTGCCTGGAGGAATACTTCGTTGGGAGGTGTTAGCTGTCTGTCTGTTTTTATTGATTCCTGTCTGAAATTTCCAATTTTCAGAGTGTTGTTCTTTATTTACTGTTCTGATTTTAGTTTTTAAATACTGGTAGTCAGATTTTGTTCATGTTCATGGTTACCTCCTTTCTGTTGAAATTGTCCACATGCTTATGGATTTCAATGGCTTCTCTGTGTAGTTTGGCATGGTGCTTGTTAAAGTGGTCCAGCATTTCTGTGTTTTCAAATAATATGCTGCGTCCAGGTTGGTTCATGAAGTACTCTGCTATGGCCGACTTCTCTGGTTGAGTTAGTCTGGAGTGCCTTTCATGTTCTTTGATATGTTGTAATGTATATTATTATTTATTGTATTGTTCAATGTATTATGATGTGTTGTTCTTTTATATTCTGTTATATTGTATTGTTCTGGGCATGGCCCCATGTAAGCCGCCCCGAGTCCCCGTCGGGGACATGGTGGCGGGGTATAAATAAAGTTTTATTATTATTATTATTATTATTATTATTATATTATTTGGGCAATGCTGCATTTGGAGGTCCCTATGTAGACTTGTCCACAGCTGCATGGTATATGGTAGACTCCTGCAGAGGTGAGAGGATCCCTCTTGTCCTTTGCTGAATGTAATATTTGTTGGATTTTCTTGGTGTAGATAGCTTGTAGGTTGTGTTTCTTTGTCAGTTTTCCTATGCAGTCAGTGGTTCCCTTCATGCATGGTTCCCTTCATGCATCCTCTGGATGGATCCTTGTCTTTTCTCTCCAGGCTTGTTCTTGGTCTTGCAGCTCTTCTGATGTCTGTGGTGGAGGATCCATTGGCCTGTAGAGCCCCATTTAGGTGGTTCAGTTCACCTTGGAGGAGGTGGGGTTCGCAGATTCTTTTTGCACCCAGTGATTCCAGCTACGAAAGCCTTCAACAATAATGATATTTGTTTAACAATACAGTAGAGTCTCACTTATCCAACAATCGCTTATCCAACATTCTGGATTATCCAACGCATATTTGTAGTCAATGTTTTCAATACATTGTGATATTTTGTTGCTAAATTCGTAAATACGGCAAATACTACATAGCATTACTGCGTATTGAACTACTTTTTCTGTCAAATTTGTTGTATAACCTGATGTTTTGGTGATTAATTTGTAAAATAATAACCTAATTTGATGTTTAATAGGCTTTTCCTTAATCCCTCCTTATTATCCAACATATTCGCTTATCCAACATTCTGCTGGCCCGTTTATGTTGGATAAGTGAGACTCTACTGTATTGATAATAAATACATTTAATCTATTTGTGATATTTAAAATGCCAGGAGCAAGATGGGATACAAATGTATAAAATAATATTGGTTTCAAGATGCTAATAAGCATAGTTGCTATATTTATGGTATTTAATGTGCCAAGAGCATGATGGGATATAAATGTATAATATAATAACAGTAATAGGGGTTGCAATATGGTGATAATAAATATATTAAATATGTAATATTAATATAATATATTAATATATTACATATTTATAGATATGTAATAGTTTAATATGTGTTGAGAGAGAGCATTGATTAGGGAGCAAGTTGGGATATGAGTGAAAATCATCCTCACCATCACAGTGAAGGGAATGCTTGTGTGCCTTTTTTTGCCTCACGTGAGGGAAGTCCCTGCCTGCGTGTGCTGTGAGGTACCTTTGGCTGCTCTGCTTCGGCGGGGCCTGGAGGTGTCTACACGCGCCTACCTTCTTTCCTTCCGCGATTCCAAGGCGCGGCGAGGGGGGAGCAGGTGCCGGGTGGAAAGGAAAGAAGGCGAGCCGAGGAGGGCCGTGTGGAAAAGCGGGGCCGCCACCTCTCCGCCTGCCTGCGTGCCTTCCCTTCCACACCACCACCTTTTGCGCCAGTTCTTTCGGAGGCGGGGCCGAGAAAGGCGCGGATTCTGATTGGGCGCCCTGAAGTCCTGACAGCTCCTTGGCCACGCCCACAAAGGCCGCGAGGGGAGGGCCGTGTGGAAAACACAGGGGCGGGTCCTCGCGCCTCTCTCTCGTTGCCCTCCTTCACTTACCATTCCTTCCATACAAACCCGAAAGGGAAAAAAAAAGATTATATCAGAGGGAGGGAGAGAGAGAGAGAGAGAGCTGTCACGGCGTAAAAGTGTCCAATCAGAGTCTCGCACTCTTCTCACCGCCCCGCCTCTGATATAAACTTAAAACACGGAGAGAGGCGTGGCCAAGAAGAGGCAGGGCTCGGATTGGATGCCCACAAGACAACACAAAAAAAGGTCCATATCAGAGGCGGGGCTGAGAAGAGGACGAGACTCTGATTGGACATCTTTACACCGTGACAGCTCCCCCTCCCTCCCTCCCAAGCAGGGAGGCGTGGCCAAGAAGAGGCAGGGCTCGGATTGGACGCCCACAAGCCATGACAGCTCAGCTTCCCCCGCCCCTTTCTCTCCCCATGGCCACGCCTACCGCATCCTCGAAGCCGAGCCGGAGAGCCAATCAGAACGCGGCCTGCGAGGCGTGTGGGATTGGCTGGCGGAGTGCTTCTCCGACGCGGCCAATGGCGCCTCGCGGGGCGTGGCCTGTCGCCGTGGCGGCCGCCAATGGCGCGCCTCGAGGTGGGCGGGGCGCGTTCTGGGGTTCCGTGTGGAAAAGGAGTGTGTGAGGGAAAGGAGGAGGAGGGGGTTCGGGTGCAAAGTTTAGTTTCAAACCGTCTGCAAAGAGCGGCGGCTGAGGCTGAGGCGAAGGATAAGAAGGGATCGGCGAAGGGGGAGAAGCGCACTGAGAAGCAGCAGCCGCCGCAGCCATGGGCACCGAGGGTGCGGGCCTCGACCCTAGCCGGCGCCACGGGACTGCTGCTCCCCATCACCGTCGCCGCCGCCGCGGATGCCGCCGGGCCCGGCTGATGTGCATGCTGGCGCTGACCTTCGTGTTCTTCCTCGTCGAGGTGGCCGTGAGCCGCCTCACCTCCTCGCTGGCCATGCTCTCAGACTCCTTCCACATGCTCTCCGACGTGATGGCGCTGGTGGTGGCCCTGGTGGCCGTGCGCTTCGCCCAGCGGACGCGCGCCACCTCCAAGAACACCTTCGGCTGGGTCCGCGCCGAGGTCATGGGCGCCCTCGTCAACGCCGTCTTCCTCACCGCGCTCTGCTTCACCATCCTGCTCGAGGCCGTCGAGCGCTTCACAGAGCCCCACGAGATCCAGCAGCCCCTCGTCGTCATCGGCGTCGGCGCCGCCGGGCTCCTCGTCAACCTGCTCGGGCTCTGCCTCTTCCACCAGCACGGAGGCGGCGGCGGCGGAGGGGACGGCGGGCACGGGCACTCGCACCGCGGGCGCCGGCACCAGGGACAGGCCCAGCGGGGGAAGGACGGCCAACAGCAGCAGCTCCATCAGCAAGAGGAGACCAACACCCTGGTGGACAGCTACAGCGGATCCAATGGGGTCGGCATGGAGAAGATAGGTGAGGGAACATGGAGAAGATACCTGAGAGTACATGGAGAAGACTTGGGCCCTGCCTCCAGGTGTTTTGGACTTCAACTCCCACCATTCCTCGCAGCCTCAGGCCCCTTCCTTTTCCCTCTCAGCCGCTTAAGCGGCTGAGGGGGAAAAGGAAGGGGCTTGAGGCTGCGAGGAATGGTGGGAGTTGAAGTCCAAAACACCTGGAAGGCCCCAAGTTTACCCATGCTGTGTGCCCTGTCACCCAATGTACTCCCCTGGCAACCCATTGTCTTGGTTACTGTTATCTCCTCATCTTCCTCTCAGCACACAGACAGTGTGGTCAGCAAGGAGAAGCTGGGAGAATAAGGAGCAGCTCCTTTTCCTAAGCTAAAGTAAGAGAGATCAGGGCTTCAGGCTGGGATAAGAGGTTTTGGACTTCAACTTCTACAATTCCTATCAGTATAAGGTATTTTGACAGGTGTTTTATTTCATTAGATACTGGGAATAGTGGACTTCGGCTTCAGCTCTTGGTGAGCATCTTCAAAGTTCTGGCCTGAGTTTACGCCAGGCATGGGAAACTTCAGCTTTTCTGGTGTTTTGGACTTCAACATTTATCATTCATAACAGTTGGCAGGCTCTGCCTTTTTCTCACCTAAAATAAGAGAGATCAGGGCTTGTGGTTGGATTGAGGAATAAGGTATTTTGACAGGTGTTTTATTTCATAAGGTTGCTGGGGATAGCGGCTTTCAGTTTCAGCTCTTGGTGGACATCTTCAAGGTTTACACCAGGCATGGGGAAACTTCGGCCCTCTGGGTGTTTTGGATTTCAACTCCCACAATTTCTAACAGTCGGTAGGCTGTTAGGAATTGTGGGAATTGAAGTCCAAAACACTAGGAGAGCCAAAGTCTGCTGAGGAAAGTGGCCCAAAATTTCAGTGTAGTTACACCTAATAAAGTCCTCTCACCCTTCACTGGCTCTTATGTCTCCCTCTGGATTGAGGTATTTTCCTATATCTGTTCTTGAGTTGAGGTTGTGTCATCCTTAATTTGCTCTCCTAACAACCCCCTATCCCGGTTACTGTTATCACTCCCATTTTTTTCTGGGAAAGGAATGGGAAGCTCTACCTTCTCCTTACCTAAAATAAGACATATCAGGGTCACAGGTTGGGTTAAGTGATCAATGTCTTGTCAAGTGTTCTTTTTCATCCTCTGCATTTGGTCAACTTGGCTGGAAAAAGTGGCCCTGGGCTTCATTGTAGGTAGCTGCTGGCTTCTCTCTTTCTGGATGGGACGTCTTCAAGGGGCTGACCTGTGGTTGTCCTCAATTTACTCTCTTGTAGACCCCTGCCCTGTTACCACCCCATCTATCTTACTAGAACATACTTGGCAGCTCCATGGAGAAGCTAGGTGAGTCCTGGATGAGAGCAGAGAGGAAGCAGCTGGAGACCTGCTAACTTTCTCCCTCCTTTTCCCCACCTAAAATAAGAGAGACCACAGCCTCAAGTTGGGTTAAGGGACAGGTACCTTGTCAAGCGTTTCGTTTCATCCTCCATATTGGATCAGCTCAGGTATATACACCTGGTAGGAAAAACACCTGCTAAGCACCTCTCACCCTCCACTGGCTCTTATCTCTCCCTCTGGACTGAAGTGCTTTCAGGCACCTGTCCTTGAGTTGAGATTATGCCATGATACCCCCAGTTTTCACCTCTGCTAACCCTCTGCCCTGGTTACTGTACCAGCTGAAGCAGCTTTGACAGGCTCAACATGGAGAAGCTAGGTGAGATCTGGAAGTGTGTGAGGAATAGCAACTAGTGATTTGCTAACTTCTCCTAAAATAAGAGATACCAGGGCCTCAAGTTGAGACAGGTGACAGGTGTCTTGTCTCCTTCATTGGATCCACTTGGCTTAGGTCTGGATATGCCTGGTATCAAAACTGTATGCTAAGCACCTGTCCTGAGTCTTTTTTCTCCTTCTGAATGTGACATCTTCATGGTTGTCATGCTATCCCCAGTTTATTCAGATGGGGTTGAGGGACAGATGCCTTGTTTTATTTCATCTCCTGCGTTGACCAGCTCAAGTGCTGCAGAAAGTGACTCTGGGCTTCATTGTAGGTATATCTGGCAAGGAAATGGCATGCTGAGCACCTCTTACCTTCCACTGGCTATTATCTCACCTTCTGGAAAAGACATCTTCAGGGATATGATCTGAGGTTGTGTCATGCTACTCCCAATTTACTCTCCTGCTGACCCCATACCCTGGTTACTGTTATCTCCTCATGTATCTTCTTGCACACATTTGAAGCATTTCTGGTTTATTATGGGTGCACCCTGTCCACTAGTTACTTCTTGCATAATGAACGCTGTGATTAAAAGGAGTTGAAACTGCCTTTTCGCTGAGTCATAAAAAGGGGAAGGAAGACAGAAAGCGGGTGTCCAGGTTTTGATGATCAAGTGGTGTTGTAAGGAGTCCAGAGGCTTCTCCATGGTAAGGCATTTCGGTAACTTTCTGTGGAAGACTGCCTGTGATGCATAGTTGCAGGGACTTGTGCGCCTCTTTCAGTCAAAGTGGGGAAGCAGCCATGCTTCAGGTATCTAGGTGGTGCTTTAATTTATAGGTCATGCACCAGAAAGTATTGTAAGGTATTAGGGTTCCATAGTTGACAGGTATGATTTTCTTGACAAATCTCTTGGGGAAGAGTTGCTCAAAAAGAAGTTTGGAAAACATTTCCCTTCCTTGCATTCTCTGGAGGATCACCAGTAAAGATTATGGGGAAAGAGTTGATAGCTTTTTTGGAGGACAGAGACAGGCAATTGTGATCCTTCAGCTCTTTTGGGATAATTGCTTGTATTAGTTTGAGTCAGCATAGGTAATATTGAGGGATGCTGAATTTCAGGAACATTAGAAAGACCACAAGTTTCTCCTTCCCACTATAGGAAGTTGAAGATACTCTGTAAAGCAGGCAAGCTCTTTTCTTATCATGCATAACATGACCCTTCAATGTAATTCCACAAAATGAGAGTTTATGCTACAGGTTATCTGCTTTCTGCATGAAATCTGGTGTCCTTGTGGAGCTAAATGAACTCAGCAACATGCCTGCTCTACACTCTAGTATGTTCTAATTTCTTGAAGAATTTCTGTAACCAGGACTTTAAATTAAATCTAGAAATTAAAGGAATTATCTCACCCCAAAATGACAACCATCTTTAAGTTAGCTCTGGGATGCTGTCTTTTTTTTTTAACAAAGGCAATATTTTTATCTTTCCAAATATGCAATAATATTAGGCATTACTTTTATTTGGTTACATGCCTTGCACTACTTTCATATACTTAAAATATTTATGCAGCCTATTGAGTTCAAGACAGTTTTCTGGGATCACATGAAAATAAAAAAACTAAGTGGTACAAGTGCTATTGTTCTGCTAAGTTATCTGCCCTCCTTGCTTCAATATATCTGTAACTCTATTGTCATTTGAGCTTTTGTTTCCTTGTCAGCAGGTTTTTTTAAATCAAAGGTGAGGTTATCTGAATAACCATCTTTTAATTTCAGGCCACTAGAACACATAATTGGTCTTTCATGTATTAGATACACCTTAAACGAAGAACGTGTTCTCTATAATACAGATGCACCTCAACTTATGATAGTATCTTGCATTATACACTTTTAATTTATGCCAGTGAGCTTGGTTATTTCATATTATAATGTTTAGCCAGAGTGTTCGAATCATAATTGTGTATATTACACCAGGCAGTGAAACTTTAGCTATAGATAAAAGAAGTCCAATGTAATCATGGCTAGCCCATTCATCCAGGCTAGCACATTGAGTTTTATTTTTAGTTCAAAATTAGAAGAGGGGCTTCCTATTCTGCTGTTGTAGTGGTGCCTGAAAGTTTTTTACTTAAATGTTGGACACCTAAAAGCACACGGTTGAACATTCATCAGCCTAATGTTTTCATGCTGCTGCTGTTTTTTCCAGCACATGCAAACTTAATTCTTGATCTCTATTTTGAGGATGGCATCACTTGCATTTGTAAAACTCATTATATAGGTGGAGTGTAACTTAGTGAAACAAATGTAGGAGTTGGGATGGTTCAAGTTCTACCGGTTGTGTTGTTGAAACCACCGGGCAAGTGGCATTTAACTCATCAAAGATATCTGTATATTAAATATTCCAAACCCCTTTTTATATATAGTTCAAAGAAAAAATAGTCTCCTTCTATAAAGTCTTGGTTAGCAATCCCTTTGTGGCTTTTCAGTGAGAGAACTGTTTTCATATCAAGGGGTTACATTGCTGTTTCTCAAAGCTCATGGTTATTTGGTGTGTCTCAACCTGCATTGCATCCAGAACCTGTCTGTCATTGATGGAAGGACTCCTCTAGTAAAGTATTCCTGCTTGTAGAATGGGAAAGGGGGGGGGAGGTGTTCACCAATTTCCTCTCCTTATCCAGGTTTATATGGAGTCCCATCTGCTCCAAAAGATTGAAGGACCCTCTAGAACATGGGCAAACATTGGCCCTCCAGGTGTTTTGGACTCCAACTCTCACAATTCCTAACAGCCTCAGGCTTTTTTCTTTTCTCCCTCAGCTGCTTAAGCAAAAAGTAAGGGGCCTGAGGCTGTTAGGAATTGTGGGAGTTGAAGTCCAAAACACCTGGAGGGGCAGTGTTTGCCCATGCCTGCTCTAGAATATAATGGAGAGTTGATTAGTGCATATTACATTTTAAAATATAAAATGCAATTATGGAATGACAATTAAAATTGAGAGCAGTACTAGTAAAACTGAATACAGTAGCTGCGTTTGACTTCATGTCTTTTTGATACACTTTCCTGGCTCCATGCAGCGTGGTCACACATAAGCTGCTTTAGAGGTTTTCTGTTTACTGTAATGAACTTTGACTTGTGTGGTGTGAGGAGGGAAGTTGAGCATTTTAAAAAACCCAATAACATGCCATTTCTCAATTCTCTTTCCCCAAATCTTGCAACACACAGCTGCTTGTTCTCTTACTCCTCCCTTTTGTTTCTGCACATTTAATTATTAGGATCTTAACATTGCATCGCCATGCTTAAGAAAGAACAGGAGAAGTTGAGTAGCATTTTGGCTCAGAAATGAGTTATGAGCCTTGAAGTCTATATTGAATTTTTGCTTGTGCTATAAACAAGGCTCTTCTTTTGCAGCATGGACTATTCATTCTCTTGTAATAGTGACCTACTTTTACAGAGTTATCGTAAGGGATATTGAACATGACATTCTTTGAACATTCTCAAGTGTTGATCTTTAGGAAGTGAGAGTTATATATGTGCCCAGCCTGGCAGCAGTACCACTTGCAGCAATGCTACCCCTTTGTTGCTGTTTCCCCCGTCTTTTAAGATAGAAATCAAGGAGAAAAATGCACATGTAGTAAAAACATTACATGCTGCTGTCAAAGGTACCTTTGAAGCAGTTGTAATCAGCTCCATAGTTTTTGAAGAAAACTGATCTGGATGATCGTAGAAGCCATTTCTCTGTGATACAGCATACTGTGGACACATGCTAATGATATAAACACCCTAAAGGCACCAGATTCTGCCTGGTAAGCACTTGGATGGGTGACCACCATTGTGTACCTGGTGTTGTGGGCTATATTTCAGAGGAAGGAACTGGCAAAACTATTTTTGAATATTCCTTGCCTAAGAAGACCTTATGAAATTCATAGCGTTGGCATAAGTTGAGAGGTGATTTGTACGTACTTATACACACAATGTGATATGCACACAAGGGGGGAGGGTTTAGTTTTCCATGCTTCTGTTGTCTAAATATTGTTAGCAGTTGGTTAAACCATCCACCAAGGCTTCCTGTTGGTTTAACAATGTTCTTGTTTTTGCAGGTGATTCGTCGAAAGAAAGCCAAATGGAACTACAGCCAAATGGGAATGTTAGCAATCATTCCTCTCTTGATATGGAGGTTGATGTAGATACTAGCGGTCAACTTAACATGCGTGGAGTATTTCTTCATGTCCTTGGAGATGCTTTGGGTTCAGTAATAGTAGTAGTGAATGCCTTAGTATTTTATGCTTATTGGACTCCATGCCCGGATGATGGGCTTTGCATCAATCCATGTATCAACGACCACTGTGCCGAAAATGGTACTCGGATGTCTGCTCGAATGGATGCAATGGTTCTAGACGAAGTTACCATTGCTGGTCCCTGCTGGGTTCTATATTTAGATCCTGCCCTGTGTCTGATAATGGTTTGCATTCTGCTCTACACAACATATCCACTTCTTAAAGAATCGGCTCTCATCCTTTTGCAAACTGTTCCCAAACAAATTGATATCCGCTCTTTAAACGAGAAACTCCGCAAGCTGGAAGAAGTTGAAGCGGTTCATGAATTGCATGTTTGGCAGCTAGCAGGAAGCAGGATCATTGGGACCGCTCATATAAAATGTAAAGACCCAGAAACTTACATGAAAGTGGCAAAGGATATAAAGGAGATCTTTCATGATGAAGGGATACATGCAACCACCATTCAGCCAGAATTTGCCATTGTGGGCTCAGGTGTGGATTTTGAGGCTGTGAGCAGCAAATGTGAGCTTCCCTGCCGAACCCAGTGTGCTCTCAAGCAGTGTTGTGAGGCTGCTGAAAAGACTTCCGCAAAGAAGACTGAAAAGTCCCCCTCAATTAGTATTTCTTGCTCAGAAATAGTCATTGACTCTCCACACCACAAAACCCGGAGGACTAAATCAGAGTGCATCCCTGTCGTAAAGCTAGAGATGGGATCTGACCCCAACAAACAGTTTGAATCTTCTTTGTAATTCCGAAAGTTGTGCTGAGCGAAGTTTGGATTCAATCACAGGTTGACTGTGAGAAGACAGACTAGCATTAAAAGACACAAGTTGCAAAATAATGTAATTGCTGAAGTCCCTGTTCTTGTCACAAAACTTAAATCTAGACTGTCTGCTGGGAAGAACATTGTAGTGCTGTCCTGATCCAACGTTTGCTTATGTTAACTTTTTGTTGAGTAGCACAGAACATTTTGCAGATGCTGCAATAACTCTGCAGAGCCAACTTTAGTTTAGTTTCAAATTAAAATTACATTATTCCAATAGCCCCCTACACCCTCAGACATGGAAGCTGTTCCGTGATAGACTTCTTGTTGCAATTGCTCTTTTTGCTGTGTGTATATGTTGTCTTTCTCAATATTTTACAAACCATAAGAAGGAGAAGAAACCAAAGTTGGTAGGATTTTTAATGAGGAAATTCAGACTTTCTTCTTAAATGCAAAAGTGAATGCTATTTCAAAGAGATATACCATGTAGCATTAGTGGTAGCATCCTAAAACATATCCAATACTTGTTGACAAAAACAACAAAAATGTCAGTCGTGTTGTTTTTGGGCCTGTGATATAATGAAACCTGGCTGCTTTGAAAATAGGAATTGTGAAGAAATAGATGCACATTTCTTTTGGGTTGCAAGGTTGACTCTTCAGATGGATGTTGGACACACTTTTCTTGGGGTTTATTAGTTGTTATTCCTTCCCCTTTCTCTTTTTCTTTTAAACAACTTTTGTTGTTGCATATATAATTATAGTTTAATAGAACTGACATAGACTCATGCTGGGACTAGCAAACTAGAGTTGGTCTCCATCCTGGCAATGTTTTCTACCTTGGTAGGATGAATGGGTTACTAGAGGATTTTTCAAGTCTTAAAGAAATCTGGCAAATAGAATTCCTCATTATATACGGTCGAAAAATTAATATATTTTTCTTTCAAAGTATTTATGTTTCATTCTGAGCCATTTTGCAATTAAGTAAAGCAAAGGGCAGTTGAAATGCTTCATATGTTTAAAAAATGCAGGGAGCCACCTCTGGAACAACATATTGAGCTGACATGAGTGTTACAGTAAAACCCTCCATTTGTCATCATGGGAATGAGCTGCAGCGAGCCTGGCTTTGCATTCCCCCATCTGGCAAACCATGAGGATAAGATTCAATGTTTATTGTCTCTGGGTTAAAAAATGAATTTAACTTTCTGTCTAGATTCTTCTGAGGTTAATTTTCATTCTGATGTGTTTGAAACAAACCACCTTCACAACCCATGCTTTGAAGTTAATGGGTTTTAAGCCAACCCAAGTTAAAATTAAACCATTGTTTGTCAGCTTGAGATGAAGCAAGCCATTGTGGTAAATGGGAAAAAAGAAGCAGAAGCCTTGGGTCTTCTCACTGCACTGAGGGAATGGTGCGATGTCCAAAACGGGCATTTTTCTTTTGCTTGCAACAGCTTGAAGATGCAGTATGGAGCCAAGTCCTAGCCCAGTTCAATCTTGTTGCATGCAATTGATTGTCACAATGCCAAATCTTTAGTGAATGAAGTAGTGGGAGGAAGTGGCTTCTCCTTTCTAATAGTCACTTGTTGTATACATTTATGGATTGCACTCAAGCCGCTTGCCCAAGCCTCTTTAAAAACAAGAAACTTTGTGGGGAGTAACCCAGTGTTGAATGCAAAGCTGCTAGGTGAATTTTTTTCAGAATCGCGTTGCTGTTCTAAAAAAGACCAGAGTAAACACTTGACTGTGGTGGCATTAATGTAATGGATTCTAAAGCATTTTTGAAAGCCCAAGTTTGATGACTGCAGGATAGCAAAACATTATTCTAGCTGTGGTCTGAGCACTAACTACAGTTACTGTAGTACCAAGTACTATCAGAGGAACAGAAGACTTTAGTCAACTTCATTAATTTATTTTCTCCTGTACTTCTGGGAGTTATCTTGCATTATTTAAATGCAGGCTCTTTGATAATGAATGTCTCAGTCAGTGGAAACTGAGGTTTATTTCCTCCCTCTAAAAATGCAAAGAAAAACTTAACTAATTTGCTCTTGTCTTTATTAGCATGGAACTTAAGAAAAAAGTGAGTCAGCGAGCAGCGGATGTCATGTCCCTTGCCCCAATAGTATTGCATTCAGACCTTGTTTTTGCAATAGAAACCCATTCTATAACTAGCATGAAGTGTGATAAACCTGTACTTGTAAAATGATCAAGTAGAGTTGGCAATGCTTTTTGGGGTTCCTTTTATTATAGAGGTTGCCAGTTAGTTCATCCTAATAATTTGGCTTCCATAGATTATTGCAAACATGCAGTAGCTCTGCTGTAAAAATTTGATGCAGTTATAATTTAAATTGGGACAATATAATAGTTTTAAAAGTTTCAACTATTAAGAGTATTAAGAAACAGGCCAAAAAGGCTACAACTATACATTTCAGGACTTGATGCCAAGCAAGGCATAGCAACTTCAGTGCTTATAAGGATGAACTAACTCCTTTTTGTTGAAAAGTGTGATTTCCGTATCCTATATAACATGCTTGACCAAGACATTCTCCTCTTTAACCCTGTCTAATAGTTAATGGGACCCTTTCTTTATTTGGATTTTTTCTTGGGTATATATTTAGGAATATTATAAATTGTTTTCCTTTCCCCTCCAAAATTGCTGCATCTCTCTTTAAAGCGCAAATTTCAGGTCTCATTTTGAGTGTGCACTGCAGTGATAAGAGAGAAAAGCAGTTAATTTTATGCCAGGTGTAATCCTGATTATATTTGTTATGCAACAGCTTGCTTTTATGGCAGAATATGTTGTATCAATTTTCTTTGTAAACTTAAGTATAGTTTTTGGAAATGTCAGCTAGCTAATTTCTTGTATATGTTTGGAACAGAACTGAACACCTTGAATAACTCCCAATTCCAGGAGGCGTTTTTTTACTTGATGACATGAATATTGATGTTGGCTTTGCAAAAACCTGTATAGGGTAAACACTGTCCTTTTCTCCTCGGCACCAACATTGTTGTGGAGGGCTTTCCATTCAGGCCAGAGGTAATGATCACACACTGTGCTCAGCATGGGCATTTGTGGCGGACTCTTTTAATGGGCCTGAGTTGGAGATGGGAATTTGTTTCCCAGCAAAAGTTGTGCTCGGGGCTTTCTGGGAAACTGCAGTAAATACATTAGGAAAAAAAATGTGTGTTGCCAACTGAAAATCTTCATGTTTCACTGTTTGCACACAGCTGAGCAAGTGCAGATCTTGAAAAAGTTTTTCTTTGGAGTAATTTGTGAGCTTTAGTTCAAAAAAAGTAACTTTCTGTCCTCTAACATCAACTCAGGGGTTATGTGAAGCAGTTCCAAGGGAACAGATGGTGGTTGCATTACTCAAGGATTTGAATTGGGGGGGGGGGGCACTCTTTTTTAGAGTAAAATGGTGTTTTTAAAAATGTCACCTAAAGTTCTGGTGAATGTTTTGAAACCACTTTCTGCTATAGAGGCAAGTAGTGCTCAGGACGTTTTGTTAAGGTGTGCATTCTCTTTTGTCTCTCCTGGGTTGTGGCTCTTGCCATCTGCAAATGAAGTTGCAGTCTGGAGCCTTGAAGATCAAACCATGGATGAGCATGGCCTCCATTCAGTTAATGGGAAACTTATTTGTTTTGACTTCAATGCACTTTCCGGCTTTCTCGTTGACTGCAAAGGAGGAGGAAACTGCTTTGGCACTGCATCCCCTACTTTTTGACTGGTTAGTTTTCTTGTGAAAGGAGTATTACATATTTAAGGATATTGAGTACAATATTTAACTATGCTGCTTTAATTTCATAACAGCATCAATGTAGCCTTCTGGGACTCTGGCTTATGTTTACATAACAATTACTGAATATTGCAAGAAATATTCTGTTTTGGTTCTATTTGGCACCATCTTTTCAGCTCTTGAGGGACTGAAAGGTACTAATGCTTCATGTGCCTGAAATACCTATTTGATTTTTTTTGTAAGCCAAATGCAGCCTTACTTATAACAGGAGCTTTCATTCCTTTGTGCGATCTTGGGTTTGTGTCATTAAACTGCCTGTGTTTAAGAACACTTCCATGTCTTACAAATGTGTGGGCCTGTTTTATTCCCCACCCCACTTGCTGTATGTATGTATTTAAGTGTTCTTGAGCTTCGTCTCCAAATCCATCTGCTTTGTGGTAGCTAGAGAGGCCTCGCCTCTTGCTTCATAAGGGTTGTGTTTGAAACCAATGTCTAGGGGACATAATGGCATATCTGTATCTGGTGACATCGTACCAGTGACAATGGGCTTCTGTTAAATCAGTGATGCTACTGTGTTTCTTTACATATACACTAAAGACTGAGAAGGAAATAAATGTTGCTATATAAACTATGAAACCTGGAAATGGTACTTTGTTTTTTTCCTCCCATTCATTTATTGAAATGATTTTAGAGGCCAAGTCACACGTAGCATGATGCAGAATTAGATGGTGTTTGGGTAAAAAGGTTTCAATATACCTCAAACACCAATCCAAATGTGTAGAACTGACTTCTATGCTCATATCTCTTAGACAAAGACATTCACTCCACAGACTAATTTAGCTGCTTGGTCCAGTCCAAAAATATAGAAGCTAAATTATATCTTTCCATTCTTCCTTTCTATCCTTACATTGAGGTTATATACCATGTAGTCTATTACATCCGCATGCTACTATGACTTTTCTCCAGGTTGCATATAAAACAACCTATGAGATAACTGAAGACTTTACTTTCACTCTGAAAGCAACTCTTGTAATGCCCTGGTTGGTACATCCTGTTTTAAATGAGAGGATTTTACAATAGGTAGTGGCCACTGAACTATTATTGATCAACTTGGCCAATGGACCCAAAGATATTTTGATTTCTCAATAGCACTTCCTTCTCTTACTCTAATCCAAAGTATTCTTGAAATAACAAGAGAGTTGTAAAAGCAGTTACAGCTTACTTTGTCCCTTCCTGGTTAGGTTTTCATTTGATTTGAGTTTACCTACAGGTTATATTTTTTTAAAAAGATCCTACCCTTACCCAGTGGGCTTTCTTAAACTATGAGACTAGAGTCAGCTCAAGATGTTTTGCTTCTGGAGGCAAAGAACAAGATGGCACTTTTCACTCCTCCTACAGAAGCAAGCTGGATTGGTAATTAAATGTCTTTCAACACCAGCAAAGGGATGTTGTCCTCCACGATGCATGAAGGCAGTAGGTGACCTCAGGAGGCTCCAAGAAATGCCTTGAGGCACATACAGCTCTGTCTTCCCAAATACAGGAATGGCAAAACCACCTCTATCCCCCAGCATTCACCACCTCAGGTAGTTGTCTTGCTCCAATGGCTCTGAGAATAAATATCAATGCATACAACATTTCAGGTAAAGTACAAAGGTATGCTTTAGCCCAGGCATGGGCAAACGTTGGCCCACCAGGTGTTTTGGACTTTAGCTCCCACAATTCCTAACAGCCGGTAGGCTGTTAGAAATTGTGGCAGTTGAAGTCCGAAACATCTGGAGGGCCAAAGTTTTCCCATGGTTGCGTTAGCTAAAACCAAAAATTTGTGCTAACTAAAGCATTTTGTGCATTTACTGGGATACCAGATCTTGATCATGTATAAAAGAAAAACCCTTTTATTTTCTTACCATGTCATTTTTCATTGCACTGGATTTGTTTGTATTAGTGAAAATTCCAAACTGGTTTGCCCATTTCAAGGTATGAAATGACATAGGCCAGTGTTTAAGCAGAGCTCCAGTCTCATTGTGTTTCATGTGGCTTCTGTGTCTACTTTTATGTCAACAAAATTCTTCAGGTGTAAATATCTTAACCAGGCAAGCTCTTTGGGCTGATAACAGTTGAAGCTGTATGACCGGAACACATTATGTACTTGGAGCCCCTTTCAACAAAGCTTTTTAAAATGCCATAGGGATGCTGCCAAAACCACAGGCATGATCCGAAGACACTTTGAAGCGGTTGCACTATTAATAGGATTTATATTATTTGTATATTATTTGTATACACTTATTGTAAACAATAGATTATAAAGTCCAGACAACTAAACCTGAATGGAAGATTGCTATTGTAGACTGACAATTAAGCAAAGACATAGTTGAAAAAGCTTCTAGATTGATGCTTTCTAGCATTAATAATGAAAAAAATTGAAGCATTAGACTTCTTCTCTTCCAGCAAAATTTCTCCTCCAATCAAATTTTCTAAATGAGAAAGTGATTGCAAAATAGAAGCATTTGGACTTGGAAGCATCACTTTCTTTGTGTGATAGTCCTTCAGAGACAATTGTCTTAGTACATCTAGATATGTTTATGTATCTTTACGTACATCAGTGGCTGTATTCTAAGCGTACAGAAAATTATAACTTGTGTTTTTTTCTTTTTTTCTGGATTTTGATAGCATAAGAACTTATAATGAGCCATATGCATCTTGTAACACAAAGACTAGCTGAGAGATGGAAGTTCTTGTGCTGCACCATGGAATTAATGCCATTTGACACCACTTTAAATGGCTCAATGCTATGGGATTATAGGAGTAGTTGCTTTACAAGGACTTTGTCCTTTTTTGCCAAAGGGTAAACTCCCATGATCTCATAGCATTGAGCCATGGCAGTTAAAGTAGTATCAAGCTGCATTAATTCTACAGTGCAGATGAACTCTAAAGTTACTTCTTTAGGTGCACAGAGTACATTGTAATCACCTAATTTGAAATATAGGGATTTCGTACAGATGTAAAGAATTCTTTTATTCCATACCATGCATCCTCTCCCACAGTAGTTTTTCTACAACTTGGATTCCTCATAATTTTCCTGCTGCAGTGCTGCAACTGCTATGATGCCTTGTAATTTTCCCAGGGTGTATAGAGTAACTTTCGATGCTAAGGACGTCAAGCAATGTGACATAACTACATTTTCCAGCCTCCCTGGCACAATATTCTCTAAGTGGCAAATAGGTGCAGAAAGATACTTCCTTCCTCCTCCGCTGCCACTCCCAGGAGCAGTTGTTAGATGAGTGGGACACTTGAAGAAGTGATTTCGATACAGAAGGATGTTGTTGTCCTTTCTTGTCCGCCACAGTTAATTATGAGCACGTTTGCTTGATAAATATGGTCTCTCTTCAGCAGAAGCACATCTCCAATGAAATGTGTCTTGGGCTGCCCATGTCTCAGCATATGTGAACAAACTGAATCAGCAGGGAAACAATGATTTGGAAGCAGCCAATCCTTTAACATGAGCCAGATTCTTTTTGGAAAATAGCATAGCCTTTCCTTGCTGCTGTTTGAACACATTTTTCCTTGTCTAACACAGGTTGACTTAGATGCTGAGTGAGCAGGTACAAGGTCTAAAGGCGAGGCAATGTGGCAGACTCAGCAATTCTCCTCTTAAGCCTGTAGCACTTTGTCAACACCACACTGGATGTCTTTGGCAGCAAAGGCCAGTAGAAGTGGGGTTCTCGCTCACCGTAACCCATAAGCACACCCAAATACCCAGGTGTGTAAAGAAAACAGTACAAGACCTTGCACAGTATAAGCCAAGGGAGAACAGGAAAAACGGGGCTAAAATGTTCGGGACTTTGAAACACAATGTACATGAAAGCAGTGGCAGAATTCATCCCGGGGAATGCAAAGGAAGATGGAGGATTTATCTGCCTTCTGTAGAAGTATTACTCTCAAAATTAAGAGTTTGTAGCAATGAGAGTGAAAATAGCAAGGGCATTTTGAAGATTAGGACTCCCCTGTGAACTGCATGGCTTCAGAGTTTGGAGTGCAATTTGGACCAGGAGAGGAGAATAAACACTCCCAAATACAGATGGCCATCCACATTTGTGGGTTAGACTTTTGTGGATTTGATTATTCACGGATTTAATAAAAATGTTCACTCTTGAAGACTTTCCTAGACATTCCTGGTGTTCTCTCAGGTAAAAATAAATAGCCATTCACTTTTTTTCACTTTCATAGGGGTCCTATGCTCCTAAAAGCAGCAAAAGTGGAGGACTGGCTTTACTCTGTAGTAGAGACAATGAATCTGTGTGGGCCAGCTTAGGTTTGAGGTGGGCAGAGGTTCTCTTCCCATGATGTAGACTTGATGAATGGGTGGTAATGTATATACTGCTGTTTTTCTTTTATTACTATATATCTGTTGGAAGGCAAACACAAGACTTCATTTTTAAAGGTAATGAAAAAGAGAGACATCCCCACAGCTGGAAAATAATTATAGCCATAAGCAGCAGTAGTGTAATATAGTCGGCCCTCGATATCTACACATTCTGCATCCATAGATGCATCCACTGCTTGAAATATATCTATCTATCTATCTCCAAAAATCTCACCTTGATTTGGCCATTTTACGTAAGGGACGTACTATGCCATTGTATATAATGGTACTTAAGCATCCACAGATTTTGATATCTACTATCTACAGAGAACCCCGGGACCAAATACCAGCAGAAACCTTCCATTAGGACCAGCTGAGACACTGTAAAGTGGCGAGGGAGCGTTCAGGTTAATAAAACTCTTATTCAGACTGTATGTTAAACAAATGAAATGTATGTTATGTGTATGGGGGAGAGGTATAATGTTGAGGAGCTGGATAGAAAAGCTTCCCTCTTTGAAAGATAAGGTTGTAAGATGGAAAACAAGCAGCTTTATAGGCTCGTATGCAATCTTATAAATGTCACCTTCGAAGGAGGAGGTTCGTTAAGTTCATTTTGATTTACTTTCTGAGAAGAGGGTGTGAGACTGCAGGCTTAGTTGGCCTAGTCATTCGGCCTCTTGCGAAAGTAAAGCATGAACAGCAGATGTGATGGAAATGCAAAATACAAAATTGAATCAGTCGTACACCATGATATGAAGTCCTGAAGTGGCCAATAGGTTTTCTTTCTTTACATTATGATCTTATTGTGGAAATTTGCATTACATTTTCTTCCTCTCAAACTATTTGGATGAACTTCTGCCTCTTGGAAAGAACTGCACCCAGTCTCTGGGCACATATCCCTTTGGAAATCAATGGCAATCATAACCTTATTGAAAAGGTTACCTGTGTGCCATGAATGCTTATGAATATCACTTGTTCAAAGGGTTGACTTCTAACAAGATCATGCTTTTCTTGACCAGTGGTTTTCAAAAGGTAGTCTCCACATGTTCATAGAGATTCACATTTGCCAAACGGATATGACATCATTTTTCCTTTTCAATAAGGTTATGATTGCCATGAGTCCTTGGTAAGAATGAGGCACAGATCTTACATTTAAAATACTGGATATGAATTTTAGGCGGTTCATTAAGTGAGACTTCATAGCAGTGAATTAAATCAAAGTTGAATAAGACTGAAATGTGTCTTCTCTATTTCCCCATTGATAGAGGGGTTCAACAAGGTTGGCACTTTTTCCTATCCTTTTTTTTTTAAATGGACATTACCTTTCTTCAAAGACAGCTAACAATGCTACAGTTGCAGATTTTAAAAGAGAAACTTGATCGAAATACAACAAGCTATTTATTAAAACAGAATAAAACAGAACCAAAGCCCTTTCTATCACAAACCAGCTGACTTGCCAAAGCGATACCAGAATAAAGAAGTCTTTGCCTGCCAACAGAAAGAAAAGCGCAGGGAATTCCAGTGTCAGGGAGTGACCCGAGTATTTGTTTGTTTTGCTTTGATCATTCTGAGGAAGAGCTCTGGCAAATTCATACAATCGCTTGCTATTTTGTGATTTTCCAGTTTGGTTCATAATAAGGTAATGCTTTCTTCTTGGCTCCCCTCTAACAGACATCAATCAGATAGTTGCTTACAATTTTCAGAATTGCTTTGCTCCTTTTTGGAGCTATACTTTGCTCATTCGAGTAGCTGCTGATTGTTGCAGACAATATTTTCTGCCTGAAAATGATGGCGCCTTGCCTGACCTTTTTGCTCTCAAGAATCAGGCATTTCTAAGCTACTGCGATTGCTCAATGCAAATAAACACTTTTCTGAGATCAAGAGCCTTGTGCTTTCAAGTACCTTAGTGAATATCTTCTTCCACATGAACCTTGCTCTTGTACTTTGGTCAGAACTGGGATTAAGTCCCATTACAGAAAACAATTGACTTCCAAGTAAGCATATATTGGATTGCACTGTTAGGGTGCATCTACACTGTAGAATTAACACAGTTTGACATCACTTTAGCTGTGCAATGCTATGGAATCCTGGGACTTGTAGTTTGGTGAGTCACTACCACTTTTTGGCAGAGAATGCTAAAGACCGTGTAAAATTACAACTCCCATGATTCCATAGTATTGAACCACAGCAGTTAAAGTGGTGTGGAACTGCATTCATTCTGCGGTATAAATTGGAATATAGAGCATAGAGAATGTTAGCGAAAATTTCCGGGAGGCTGGGCATGAGAATCCAATGCTGCAAAGGTGAGACAGCATAATAATAATAATAATAATAATAATAATAATAATAATAATAATAATAATAATAATAATATAATAATAGTAATTCATATAATAATAATAATAATAGTAATTCATATAATGATAATAGTAATTCATTTGTATACTGCCCTATCTCCTCGAGGGGACTCAAGGCAGATTCCAACACATACAGAGACACAAGGCAAACATTAAATGCCTCGAAACAATGAAACACAGACACACAAATTGTAAAAGCTTTGTGAGTAGTGCTCACTACTCTGTGAGTAGTACTCATCTCCATTTCTAAACCAAAGAGCTTGTGTTGTTCAAAGACACCTCCTGGTCATGTGGCTGACATGACTGCATGAAGAGCCTTTTACCTTCCTGCCAAGGCGGGTACTTATTGATCTACTCACATTTGTATGTTTTCTAACTGCTAGGTTGGCAGGAGCTGGGGCTAACAGTGGGAGCTCACTCCACCCCACAGATTTGAACCGCTAGCCTTCTAGTCAGAAAGTTCAGCAGATCAATGGTTTAACCAATTACACCACTATGGTCCACATTATTTTAATATTTTATGGTGAGTTCATGAGGGCAATATCGTTGAATGATTTCAGCTACTGCAAAACTGCAGGTTCGAAAGCCTGGCATATCTAGCTAATTCAGAAGGCCAATCGGACACAGACAGATTAGAAGGCAAAACTAGAGGTTTATTCTCAATGGTCAAAGAGGATGTCAGCAGAGAAAGAACTCCAAAGTACTGATATACCCCAACTGTGAACACATGGGTTTATTTATAGTACGCTTGACAGAAAGACGAAGCAGTACAGAATAATTGAAAATTGCGACATTTGTTTACTGTCTGTCCTGGAGGGTGCCGGCTAGGATCCACAGTCTCATTGGAGGAGGCACGAGTCTGCTTCTGAGCCAATCAGCGGTGAGGCGGGAAATGTAATAAACTGTCATTTATGAAGTTGAAGTCACATGTGTGTTTTGAGTCCTTCCCAGAAACTGGGTGCATCTGGTGGAATGCAGTTTGATGGATGGTTGATGGGGCCTGATGGTCCAATGCCAGCTGGACAAAAGAGGTGCTGACCGATGGACAAAAGGTGTTTAAGGTGCAGAGAGGATTCACAAAAGAGGTCCAGGTAGGTGCTATAGGTGAGGCAAGGTTCTGAGCGCTAGCCTAGAACATAGCATGCCAGATAGAGAAAGGAAACCCAAAATGCTCTGGCTCAAATTTATTTTATGACCCTCTTCCATTCTTTCTAATTTATTGTATGGAGATTATGGTGGTTTTTCTCTGGGTAAGGGTGAAGCAAGGGCAAGGTGAATTCACATTTTGGGGAATTTCCAAGGAATTTCATAGAAAGGTTACTTGTTAGGGTAATTTAAATTACCATGTTTTCCAATGGATCCAAATAATTCATAATCTGGGATCTGATTTCTCGATATCAATACATTCATTACATTACCTAAATCAGGAGAACTGGGTTTCTTTGGAGCTACAGAGGCCATGTACAGAATTTAATGGCTACCCCATGTGTCAGTTGAAGAAGTACCTCTTTTTCCCATGAAACAATGTCTGATAAGTTTCTCTCTATCGTGTTAAAGGAATGAATGAACAATTAAAGTGCTAAATGGCTCCACACACACATGAGCAGGGCCATCACAAGGAACTTTGCTGCCTGAGGCAAAGGTTAAGGCTTCTCTGCATTTGTACTTAGAGGCGTTGCTTTGTTGTTATCCTTGTGTGCCTTCAAGTCATTTCTGACAACTAATAACCCTCAGATGAACCTATCATGGAATTTTTAATAATAATAATAATAAGAAGAAGATAAATACTATTTTTTTTAAAAAAATTATATCCCGCTTTTCTCTCTAAGGAGCCCCGGTGGCGAAGTGTGTTAAAGCACTGAGCTGCTGAACTTGCAGATCGAAAGGTTCCAGGTTCAAATCCCGGGAGCGGAGTGAGCGCCTGCTGTTGCTCCAGCTTCTGCCAACCTAGCAATTTGAAAACATGCCAATGTGAGTAGATCAATAGGTACCGCTCTGGGGGGAAGGTAACGGCGCTCCATGCAGTCTTGCTGGTCACATGACCTTGGAGGTGTCTACGGACAATGCCGGCTCTTTGGCTTAGAAATGGAGATGAGCACCAACCCTAAATCTTAGTCCAACACATAAACTTCTACACAATGTGTAGGATTTAGTGCAAGGGGGTTTCTTTAGGAGAAGGGTGTGTGCATGTGTCTGCTTTTGATGTTCTTTTATCCAAAAGATGGGTTCGAGACAGGCTTCCTCAATGAGTTGAATGCTTTAGGAAGTTGTTTTTGGGGACTCTAGTCTGGGAGCAATGTTTTTCTTTGCTTTTCCTTTTCCTTTATTGTTTTGGATGGTGGGGATACAAAAAAGGTTGCTGGCATCAGATCTTTTTTTAGGATAGCAACATTATAAAGTAGCAGTAAGTGGCACAGACAGAATTATTCATGGCCATAACTATTACCACTTTGAAAGAATGTAAACCAATGGGAATTTCCCCAAAAGTAGAATAAAAAGCATGGTGCAATGGTTTAAGTTTGGAGTCTGGACTGTGGGATACCAGGTTTACCTCCCCACTCAGGCATGGAAACCCAGTGGATGGCCTTAAGTCACACTCTCTCAGCCTCAGAGAAAGGTGGAGGCAAGCCACCTTCCAAATAAATCTTGCCAAGAAAATATGTTATACATTTGCCTTAGGGTCACTGTAAGTCGGAAGTGACTGGAAGGCACAAAACAACAGCCAAGCTGAATGCCATCTCAACGTTGATAGGGTTTCATTAGTTAGGAATCAGCTTGAAGGCACATGGCAACCAAAATCTGAATCTCTATGAGAATTTAATCAGAAACAGAGTGACCCCACTTTGAAAAAAAAAAAACTGGAGTATTCCCAACCATAGGAAGTCTATGTCTGTACATGGATTTCCTTACTGACAATGCAGAATATAAAACCAGTGGCACAAAATGCAACATTTTTGCATATAAAACAAAAACCAAAACCAGCCAAAGAAAAACCAATGCATAGCCGATATCGTTACAGAAAGGTGTGTTGATAACTGCAATTCCAAAACAATGCTGGTTATCAAAGAAAAGAATGAACACATGGATCAAGAGGAGACAAACCAACATAGAAAAAAGGTCATTTGCTGTATATGCCAAAGAATATATGCAAGCCATAGACATCCAAAGTAAAAGCTCCATCTTTGACACAATTTTTAAGGCACTTGAAAGCCAATGTCATCTGGCTGTTACCTTCATTTTTTAAGCAAAACACTCCCAGCTCTTTTAATCATTGTTCATAGCCATGGTACGTCTTTGTAGAAGGCTGATTCTCTCACACCAGAAGCAACTTGCAGGATGTAAATAAACGATCTGACATGATAAATAAATAAATAGCCATGGTTTCCGGAGTTCTCACTACCTCTCACCTACCTGGAGATATAGCTGACCTGAAGGAAGCAGTCCTTTTATCTTGTTAAAGCTAACTTGCTATAAACAGTGTGAAAAAGCTGCTTTCTTAGGTTAAATCTCCCAGCACGTTTTGACCAGAGGAGCAATTGGCCATTCTGTCTGGGGAATATTGGCTGTTGGTAGCTTTTTTGCAGCTTCTCATTCTAATATATATCACAAGCTGTATCGCAGAATGAATAGAAGTATATATACGCACATTTAAATAAATGATTAATAACAACTAAATCGTTCCAAGTAGCTCAACATCTCTAATAGCAAAATGCATGGAGACAATGAAAAATCCATTGTCTTCAAGAGAGTGGCAGGGAATTTCCACAACCTGTGCCTCATTTTAATAAGCCAAGGATCTGGCTAGACCTGAACATATAAGCATTTGTGCTGGATACAATAAGCAAGCAATGTTGCAATCACCACATAAAAACCATTCAGGTTAAAGTTTTTATCACATCTTCTAGATTATGAGATCATGAGCTCGATTCATGTCATCTGTATTCCCACAACATCCACCTGCAGTTGCAAAACATGGGATTCCAACAACAGTCCATGGGTTGCAAAAATGCGGACATAATAATTTATTAAAGGTAAAGGTAAAGGTTTTCTCTGACATTAAGTCTAGTCGTGTCCGACTCTGGAAGTTGGTGCTCATCTCTATTTCTAAGCCAAAGAGTCCATAGATGTCTCCAAGGTTATGTGGCTGGCATGACTGCATGGAGTGCTATTACCTTCCCGCCAGAGCGGTACTTATTGATCTACTCACATTTGCATGTTTTTGAACTGCTGGTTGGCAGAAGCTGGGGCTAACAGTGGGAGCTGCCCCCGCTCCCTTGATTTGAACCGCCAACCTTTTGGTCAGCAAGTTCAGCAACTCAGCGGTTTAACCCACTGCATTTCTGGGGGCTCCTATAATAATCTATTAAGGGGATTTAAAAATAAATAGGGGGTTAGATTAGGAAGGGTGGTCTCTATTTTCTGGTTGGAAAGTAATAGAAATTTGCTTGATCTGAACGTGCAAGTTGAGAACAGAAGTGGAACATCCTACTAAATTTACTTTTCTGTAGCAACAGTGGCAGCAATAATAACAATAATAACACAATATTGCAACAGCAATTATTATTATTATTATCTGCAATTATTATTGACACAAAGACAGAGTATGACACAGCAAACAAGATATATATGTTGGATTTCGTACCACAGAATCACAAGTCGAACGCTTCCCAAGTGTTTAGGACTGCGTGATGTATTTTCGGATGATGCGCGTAGATCCCAGTAAGGTGGCTTTTTGCAGTTGGCAGATCGTAATTTTGTCAATTCTTCTTCTTATTTGCTATTATTTCACATGATATGACGTCACAGTAGTCCCCAGATTCTGGAACTCCTTCCTCAGAAGTCTTTCTGATTAAGGGAATGACAACCATTTCAGCACAAATAGTAACATTTCTAGGATGTCTGATTTCATTTCTCATCATTTTCTGACAGCTACTGAAAATACCTTTATTCTGACTAACTCTTAAAATTTAGTTGTTCCTCCCAGTCCCATCATTTGTAGCAGATATGATGCCATCACTGCTAACAAGAGCTATATTTACATTTCGTAGATGGTTCTTTCTAGGCTTTGAAGAGTTTTAAAAATTTGGCTTTTAAAAATTGTTTTGGGCCATAGTGTATGTGTTGTCTTAAGTGCCTGAGGATGGATCTACACTGCCCTATATAACAGGATTTGATCCCAGATTATCTGCTTTGAACTGGTTTATATGAGTCTACGCTGCCAGATAATCTGGGATAAGCAGATAATCTAGAATCAGATCCTGTGATATGGAGCAGTGTGGAAGGGGCCTTAGAGAAGAATGGCAGATAAAAATGCAAATAAATTGGTAATACAGTAAGCTCTGGATATCCCTTGGAGTTTGGTTCCAGGATACCAAAATCTGTGTGCTCAACTCCCATAATATACAGCAGCATTCTAAAAGGGAGTTTCTTATATAAAATGGGAAAAATCAAGGTTTACTTTTTGGAAATTTGGGGGGGGGGGGGAGATAATATTTCATTTGATGGACGGTGGAATCTGTGGATATAGAATCCATGGCTAAAGAGAGCCAACTGTACCATTGACTTGTGTGATCAGGCAGGATGGTATCTGAATAAAAAGACAACCAGTATTTATTTTAAACAGGCAAACTGTGGACCACATTCAAGATGTCTATGAATCAGAGCAAGTAAGGGCTTATACGAATATGTACACTCATGGGTAACTAACTACTAGTCACTTTATTTCTGATGAATTAATAATACAGAATTTATACTTCATTGTGTTTTAATGAAATAGTGAAACTCTCCGTCAATGCCATTATTGGTCCATGTTCTCCCATAAACAGTTTTCAGTGGGGATATGACAACATTTCAAGAGCAGTTTTTCAGATTTAACTTACAGAGGCTATTTAGAAAATTGCGCAGTGTAGAATCAGAATATTATTTGTTTAAACCGAGGGTGGAGAACCTCTTTCAAGCACCAAAATCAGCTGCGGAGAGGTTGTTGAGAGAGATTGCATTCCAGCGAGAGGCAGGGCCAAAGGCAAGAGGTTGAGACTGAAATCAAACCTATTTTAGCCTGAAGTTCTTACTACTAGTAACTAAGCATAGAAGAGGCATGTAAAGCTTTTTTTGTGTATAAGAGGATGTCATGGGCAAGGAGATGTGGCTTTCTGGGGAACATAAGATGGCTAAATTGGGTGTCCAGGAAAGCCAGTTGCTATCTCAGAGCCTGATGTTTCACACTCCTGGTTTGAATGATAGATTTCAATAAAGTTGCATCAGAATAGGTGTACAATGAAATTGAGTGGGTAGCAGAAAGCCATTTATTATGAACAGTCAGCTACGCATACAGACAGGGGCAATACCGTTATTATACATGGTGAAAAGAGGACTTCAGCTGATACTGCCATATGACCCAGAGACCAACCGTACTGCAGAATTTATAGCAGTTTGACACTGCTTTAACAGCCATCACTCAGTGCTATGGAATCCTGAGATTTGTAGTTTGTTGTGGCACTGGAACTCTCTGATGGGCGGATTAGGCCACCAAGGTTTGCGGAACCGGAATATGGCAACTATAGCCTCGGGGTTTTTTTTTTAAAATTGTGTCAGAAGTTAACATACTGCAAGTTGCTTCTGGGGACCATCTTTACAAATACTTTTCTTTATTAGGGGGGAAACTAAAATGATCAAAGGTCTGGAGACCACACCCTATGAGGAGTGTCTTAAAGAGTTGGAAATGTTCAGCCTGCAGAAGAGAAGGTTGAGAGGAGACATGATAGCCATGTATAAATATGTGAGGGGAAGTCATAAGGAAGAGGGTGCTTATTTTCAGCTGTCCTGGAGACTAGGACTTGGAGCAATGTGTTCAAATTACAGGAAAGGAGAAAGAACTCTTGTCTGCCTGAGACAAGTGTGAATGTTGCAATTGGGGGAATCCTTTGTTGGGAGGTGTTAACTGGCCCTGATTGTTTCATATCTGGAATTACCCTGTCTCCTGAGTGCTGTTCCCAATAAAGGATTCCCCCAGGCAAGAAGCAGCCAGGCTTTGAAGCTGCAAGGGCATTCAATGCTAATCAAGCTGGCCAGTTGCAACACTAACACTTGCCTCAGACAAACAAGAGTTTCCAACAAACCTCACAACCTCTATGGATGCCTATCATAGATGTGGGTGAAATGTCAGGAGAGAATGCTTCTGGAACATGGCCACCCAGCCCGGAAAACTCACAGCAACCCAGTGATTCTGGCCATGAAAGCCTTCGACAACAGAATGAATACAGTTTGACTCCATTTTGACCACCTTTGCATCATGTTATGGAATCCTGGGAGTTGTAGTTTGACAAAGTCTTGACCCTTCTCTGCCAGAGCGCTGGTGTCTCATCAAACTACAAATCCCAGGATTTCATAGCATTAAACTATAGTAGTTAAAGTGGTGTCAAACTGCATTATCTCTACAGTACACATGCATCCTAGCCTTCCAGGGTGATTCTATGGTCAACTTTAGGAGGAACTTCCAGTGGAAATTGACCATAGAATTGTGCTGGGAGCCTAGAGAAAACAATACTCTAGGCATTTTCTTGGTCCTCCAGAGTAATTCTCTGGAATTCAAAGCTCTTTGTATACAAATGGAGCTGCATTCAATGATCATAAGTGGGTCTACTGCATATTTGATCAAGAGCCAACGGCGCTACAACTTATTTCTTCCCCAACAAGCCAAACAAACACATCAAAGGTATACCTGAGGTTCTTTTATGAGCTTTGTTGGGAAAGAAACAAGGTAGAGCACTCACAAAGCACGCCACATCCAGGCTCCATGAAAAACAAGCAGGAGAGCAACCAGAAAGTGGAAACTCTTCCCTGGCAACCTGCAATCCGACTGGATCCGGCATGTCATGACATGAGGACCAAGCCTTTGTTTGGAACTTTAAGCTGCCCTGACCTTAAACAACAATAATAAAAGGCCATTGCCAGATCTGCTGCTCCTGCTGTAAATCTGTGCAACTTCCTTGATTTTAATAAACAGCACAGCACAAGATGTGTGAGAAAACAAAAGCTAAAGAAGAAGTGGAGAAAATGAAGAAGTAGCAAGAAATAGAAGCAAGAAAATTTTGTGCTGTAACACTATTTTGAAATGATCCAGCCTCTCTTTAGAAACGTCTGCCTGTTTTGCAAGCAGGGCAGGGAAGCAAACATGAAAATATTTTATTTATTTGGGAAAACTCAACTTAGAATGCATTTCCACTATAAAACTAAATGAGCTTGACACCACTTTATTGCCAGGGCTCAATGCTATGGAATCGTGGGAGCTGTAGTTTGGTGAGGCACCAACGCTCTGGCAAAGAAGGCAAAAGAGTTGTAAAACTACAACTCCCATGTTTCAATGCTTAATTGTACATTAGACGCAACCAGAGAGTATGTTTTACTACAGGAAATTTGTTTAAGAATTCTGTACAACTCAAAACTGGGACAATTAATCTGAAGACTATGAGCTGAATTGCCTTAAGGCCAATAAGTTGGATTGTAGATAATGTTTACCCTAAAAGCCAAGCTCCACTGATTTTACGGGACACTCATATGAAATAGGTTCAGAGCTGCGATGTCATATAAATTGCCTCCCATTAGTTCTTTTTTCCCTCCAAAAATGAAGATATAACTAAAGCTACAATTGCAGCTCAAAGAGGAATAATTTTACACCATTTGCAGTGAAACTGTAACTTTTTATTTGATGTTATGGTTTGAGAATATGATCACGCTATATATGGTGGAATGGGGAAGTCACATGGTTCAAGTGTGCCATATGTTGCTATATTAAAATAGTTCCCCCAAAATTAACTAAAGGGATTATTTTTAAAATAGTGACTATATTATCACTGGTAATAGTAGTAATATTTATGTCCTGCCTTTCCTCCCACTTGGGACTCAAGGAAGCTTGCAACTGATTAAAATAAATTTGCTAAATGCAGATTTTTAAATATGATTAAATAATAACAATAAAGAAAGTGTTAGGATTTTCTTGTTAGGGAAAACTCCCAAAAACAGCAGAGCACCCAAAAATACAGAACAAGGATACTTATAGTTGAGCATTCAGCTCACAGCAAGCAGAGCGTGAAGTGCCGTGCGGCTGTAAAGAATGTAGAGCTTAGGAGGCAAAGATCCAGAGTTCAGTCTTTAAGATTACACAAGGTTTATTTACAAAAATAAAGAACTACATTTCTTAATAGTAAATAAGTGGGTCTGAGCTAGTCTTGAACTCTATCTCTGTAGGGTTCAAAGGGAGGGAAAAAACCTCCAAGCACAGAATGAGAGCAGAAACAGAGAGAAGAGAAGAAATAGATACATTCCAACTGTCGTTCGGGAGACAGAGGGAAGGGATTTCCCTCAGTCTATTCTAAGCTAACTAACTCATTGAGGACTACAGACTTGGGCAGTATGGGGTTGAACTCCAACAGAAAGTACATGGATGAACCAGATCTGGGAACCGTATGTAACTCATAGTCCATCTATGTCACCAGTTTAGGACAACTAACTACTTTGGAATCTCTTGGAACTAGAACTTGAAACAATTGCACCTGAAAAGAAAATTTTCATGTTCTTAAACATGTTGGAATACTCTACAGATTTAACTTTAGTGAAGATTTTATTCACTGCAATGGGTATTTCTTCCAAGGTTGCAATCTATGTGCATCGCATTGCAAAATAATAATAATAATAATAATAATAATAATAATAATAATAATAATAATAAATCTTGATTTATATCCCGCTTTTCTCCCTCACGGGACCCAAAGCTGCTTACAACATATTAAAATCACATAAACAACAATCACAGCACATCAATAATATAAGCATAATAGGATAAACAGATTAAGAAAAAACAACTACAGTATGCATTCAAGTTCATGAGGCATATACGGATGACTCTAGAAAATACAAGAAAAGTCAGTTTTAATAAGACGATTTATAGGTGTTTGAAGTTCTATCTAGCTTTGAAGCTGGCAATACATCTAACAACAAAATGTTTAAAAAAGAGGTGCAGCTTCTGAATCAACTCACATGTTGCTGACACCAAGACTGGGATCTAGATTGCAATCTTTTCAAAGAATGATGAAATCATTTACTAAGCAGCTATCAACGTCAAGACAGAGAAGGCACAAGGGCCAAGATGGGAAATCAGCTTTAAATATTGGCTGGGGGAAGGAGTGGGGAGTGAAAGAACACCAAAATGCAAGAAGTCAAAAAGATAAGTCAGAAAGGTAAGGTTTCCCCTGACGTTAAGTCCAGTCGTGACCGACTCTGGGGGTTGGTGCTCATCTCTATTTCTAAACCGAAGAGCCAGCGTTGTCCATAGACATCTCCAGGTCATGTAGTCGTCATGACTGCATGGAGCGCCGTTACCTTCCCGCCGGAGCGGTACCTATTGATCTACTCACATTTGCATGTTTTCGACCTGCTAGGTTGGCAGGAGATGGGGCTGACAGCGGGCGCTCATTCCGCTCCCGGGATTTGAACCTGGGACCTTTTGGTCCGCAAGTTCAGCAGCTCAGTGCTTTAACACACGGTGCCACCAGGAGCAGAGCCTTAAAACAGTACTAAAATATAGTAGAACTAACATTAAAGCAAACCTCCCAAAATGTTTCAATTTATTTCTTCTCAGGACCAGACCCACTATTTTGCAATGCAAAGTGGCTGCCTTGAGCAGATTTCAGGTGTCACGAAAGCCAGGAAACTGGTAATTATTTCATTGGTGGTCACTATATTTTTATATCCAGGAGTAAGGAAGCGACGTCAAGACTCATGAGCAAAGATAGTGTGGGTGGATACCTTAAGATAGTCCTTCTCAAACTATCTGACGTAGTTTATTGGTAATCCTCTCCTTGTTAAACTATAACTCCTATGATTCCATAGCTTTGTCCCACGGCAATTAAAGTAGTGTCATTAATTAACTGCATCAATTCTGCAGTGTAGATCAGGCATGGGCAAACTTGGGCCCTCCGTCTGTGATCGAGGTGACCACCCTCCCCCCCCAGGACTTTGTAAAAGATAGTTCAAAAACCAAGACTTTATGTTCTATATTCCATATATTTATAGTAGAAGGTGATTGAGACCTTTTTACTGGAGTTTACTGTGGATTATCCCGGCACTCTGAGGCAAGAGATAACAACTTCATGAATTGTAAGATCATGCTGCTAAAACTCCACTTTTATGAATTTCCATATTGGGTTCCCCAGATGTTGTGAACTTCGTTCTTATCAAATGTTTTCAATTGTTTATATCATTCATGATTCCCCTTTATGCAATGTAACCCCCCTCTATGGATTCCCCCCTTACTTCCTTGAAATCTGTCTATCTGCCTATATGTATTTGTACTCTTTGGGATCCCCGGAAATTATGTGTTTTTCCTAGCTGGGTTTACGCTCCAACTTTATTTTATTTTTCATTTTTATCTCATATAATTGTCAAATCATGAAATCAAATGGGAAATATTTTGACCCCAACATGAACCCTAGCCCCTATGACCCAGGTCTCCCTTCCCAAAAAAACAAAAGGATAATCTGCTACAGCTTAACCCAATCTAATTCAGATGGCATGGACAATATAAGGCTTGAGTCACCAAATTCGGAGTATAGTCCTAAAAGGTGATTCAGCCCCCAGGGCAAACATTGTCATATCTCAGGAAATTCCAGGACGCTGGGCGCCCTGTGGAGCCTATCAATTTTGGCTCATCAACACCCATCACCACTTCCCCCTGACACCTTAAGGCATATCTGAAATCAGTGTACATGACAGGAACCCCTGATGACTGTCATTAATCCCTTTAGAAGTCGGCCGGGCAAGGACTAATCTGATATTTCCTGCCCTGTCACTTCATTGTTTCAATAGCTCCCGCCTCCTCCTCTCTGATTGGCCCGAGTGGGGACAAAAAAGCGGCTCCCCATTGGGCCAGCAGAGCAAGGCGGGAAACGAAAGCCCGCCTCGTTCAACCTTCTAGCCTATCCGCGATCAGATGGGCGGGGGAGCGGGGCGGGAAATTCAAAGGGCTGTCAGACCGAAACATTGTATAAATATGGCTTTATTTGAAACATATGATACGCTAGTAGACTGAATGATCGGTACTAGTGTCCTTTTCAGCTGAATCGCTCAATAAAGACTCCTTGGCGGATTTTCCTTCATCTTTGGCGGACCTTCTTCATTTCGGCTCCAGGTTGTATTGCGGCTCATATTCTCTTATCGGCTCCGCCAAGGTCCGTTCTCTCAGGACCGGATCGGCTCTCTCCTTAAGGGGCCCGATCCCCTAGAAACGCGGTCGATAACACGTCCAGGTGTTTTGGACTTCAACTCCCACCATTCCTAACAGACTCAGGCCCCTTCCTTTTCCCCCTCAGCCGCTTAAGTGGCTGAGGTGGAAAAGGAAAGGGCCTGAGGCTGTTAGGAATGGTGGGAGTTGAAGTCCAAAACACCTGGACGGAGGGCCCAAGTTTGCCCATGCCTGGTGTAGATGCACCACCTCCAGTGACACTACAGTACAGCTCATGTCACTTGTGCCCAAGTCTGATGCCAGTACACTTCAATATCCTTAATATTTCCCATTTTAATTGGGCATAGGCTCAATGAGTGAATATATATCTTACACACCACTCCAGAAAAACATTATCCCAGATACCTATGGCCTTGAAGAGCTGTGACCAACAGTGAGCAAGATGGGCCAATGTCTCAACTCCGTATATACAGCTTCATATATACAGCAGAGTCTCACTTATCCAAGCTAAGCGGGCCGGCAGAAGCTTGGATAAGCAAATATCTTGGATAATAAGGAGGGATTAAGGAAAAGCCTATTAAACATCAAATTAGGTTATGATTTTACAAATTAAGCACCAGAACATCATGTTATGCAACAAATTTGACAGAAAAAAGTAGTTCAATACGCAGTAATGTTATGTTGTAGTTGCTGTATTTACGAATTTAGCACCAAAATATCACGATATATTGAAAACATTGACTACCAAAATGGCTTGGATAATCCAGAGGCTTGGATAAGCGAGGCTTGGATAAGCGAGACTCTACTGTAATCATCTTTATCATTTTGCACTTTTAAATAGCAGATTGTGCTTATAATGAAATCACTAGATTGGGTGTGTTAAATCTTGGCTATTTCCGTCACACGACACTCTAATTGCAGCATGAGACAGTCTTGGTATTTCCTGTTCTTTGAATGCTTCGTTTTGTTGTCCTGTTTTCATTTTTCTTTTGAAAAGGAAACAACTTGGGTTCTTTGGTGCTCACCTGGGAGTAAGTCCCACTGGCTTAAATCCACCTGTTAGACCAAAACAGAGAAGCTGCAATGGAACAAAAGGAACCTGGCAAATCAAGAGTTATCTGGGGCTCCTTCCATAGAGCTGAATAAAATCCCACATTATCTGCTTTGAATTGGAATATATAGCAGTGTGGACTCAGATAACCTAGTTCAAAACAGATATTGCAGGATTTTCTGCCTTGATATTCTGGGTTATATGGCTGTATGAAAGGGCCCTATGGGTGAATCTGCACACTATAAATTGAATGCATTTAGAGTAATAGAATCATAGAGAGACCTCATGGGCCATCCTGTCCAATCCCCTGCCAAGAAGCAGGAAAACCACATTCAAGCACCCCCAACAGATGCCCATCCAGTCTCTGCTTAAAAACCTCTAAAGAAGAAGCCTCCACACACTCTGTGGCAGAGTGTTCCACTGCTGAACAGCTCTCACAGTGAGGAAGTTCTTCCTAATGTTCAGATGGAATCACTTTTCCTGTAGTTTAAAGCCATTGTTCCATGTCTCCATGTCTCCAGGGCAGCAGAAAACAAGCTTGCTCCCTCCTCCTTATGATTTTCTCCTCACATATTTATACATGGCTATCATGTCTCCTCTCAGCCCTCTCTTCTGCAAGCTAAACATGCCCAGCTCTTTAAGCCACTCCTCATAGGGCTTTGACTCCACTTTAATTGCCACGGTTCAATGCTAGGGAACCCTGAAAGTAATGATTTTATAAAGTGTTTTCCCTTCTCTGCTGAAGTGTGTGGATGCCTTACCAAACTTCCATGATTCCACAGCATTGTGCTGTGGCAGGTAAAGTAGGGTCAAACTGCATTAATTCTACACTTTAGCTACACATTAAATTTCATTGATCCAATGGGTGTGTTCTACTTGAGATCAGTGATTGTGTTTAATAATAATAATAATAATAATAATAATAATAATAATAATAATAATAATAATAATAATTTTATTCTTATATCCCGCCCCATCTCCCCGAAGGGACTCGGGGCGGCTCACATGGGGCCATGCCCAGACACAACAAACACAGTTTAGGCTACTGGATTTAATGTTACTTTGTACAGTTAAGAGAAAATTCAAGAATTTGATTTGAAGATCAATATGATTTCCTCCCTTATTTAATCTGGGGAAAGTGCAAAAGCTGGTTTCTTTACTCTTGCTTCAGGACATTGACTATGAGACAAGATCCTCTACCAAGTAAGCATTTTTCTGAGCTGCTGAACTTGCTGACTGAAAAGTTGGCAGTTTGCATGAGGTGAACAGGGTGAGCTCCCACTGTTAGCCTTAGCTTCTGCCAATCTAGCAGTTCAAAAATATGCAAATGTGAGTAGATCAATAGGTACCGCTTCGGCAGGAAGGTAACAGCACTCCATACAGTCATGCTGACCACATGACCTTGGAGGTGTCTACGGACAACGCTGGCTCTTCGGCTTACAAATGGTGAGCACCAATTCCCAGAGTTGGACATAACTAGAATTAATGTCAGGGGCAAACCTTTACCTAAGAATCCTGCTCCATGCAGGTAATTTCCCCTTAGATTTATAGCATTCCAGGAACACTGAAAACTGTTCAAACCTAGAAATCTATCTTCTGTGCCCGCTCTTTTTTCCTTGCATGTTTAAATCTGAATTTGGAAAGTTTAACCAAAGCATTACATTTTTGCAGTGGGACATTAAACTGGGAGGAGGATTTGTAATTAGAATAATAGAATCCTAGGGTGGGAAGAGACCACAAAGGCTATCCAGTTTTGTCTGCAACCATATGGAATACACAATCAGGGCATTCCCAACAAATGGCTATCCAGCCTCTGCTTAAAAGCCTCCAAAGAAGGAGACTTCACTACACTTCTGGGCAGTATATTCCCCTGCCAAACAGCTTTTATCATCAGTAAATTCTTCCTAATGTTTAGGTGTAATCTCTTTTCCTGACATTTGAATACATTGTTCCATGTCCTAGTCTCTAGGACAGTGGTTCTCAACCTGTGGGTCCCCAGGTGTTTTGGCCTACAACTCCCAGAAATCCCAGCCAGTTTACCAGCAGTTAGGATTTCTGGGAGTTGAAGGCCAAAACATCTGGGGATGCAGAGGTTGAGAACCACTGCTCTAGGAATAACCTCCTCTTGTCCTTCCCTTGTATACTATTTCTCAGAGGCAAATGCTTAATCTGTCCAATGACAGGACCAGCACTGAGTCCTGTTACAATGGAGCGTGAAAAGGTATATTGTTTAGGTTTTACTGTGGCATTTTTATACCTATTTCTGTCTATTTCACACCTTGGCACACACCTTGAACTATAACTCCCCAGAGTGGTGTCATTTTGGGACTATAATAATAATGAAGGGACCATAAGCCAGAAGGTAGTAAACTATTGCCTATGTAGTTTTGCCCCTGCATATACCCCTCCCTTCCTGTGGGATGGTGCCTTCCTTCAGGAAGTTCCAGAGAGAGAAGAAAGCTCAGAGTAAACAAGTTAGGTCATTGGTATCACTTATGCCAAGTAGGTGTGGAAGGTGAGGAAGACCCTTAGCCATTGGTCAATTTTAGATAAACAAAAGGTATAAATTCTTTGTTTGCTACGACATGCTTTGCGGCAGCCATTTGCATTGTACTGCCCTCTGGAGTATGTATGGCTGTTCGCCTTCTCACAGTTGTGGTGAAAATAAACTTTACTTTTTGCATCTCTCACGAGACTAAGTTTCTCTGTCTGATTTCCCTCCTGAGCCAGGACCCTTTGAAGGTAATTGTCTTACAACAACAACGAACAACTTTATTTGTATCCCACCACCATCTCCACGAAGGACTTGGGGCAGCTCACAGAAAGCACTCAATAGTGCAATAATATACAAATACAGTAGAGTCTCACTTATCCAACATAAACGGGCCGGCAGAATGTTGCATAAGCGAATATGTTTGATAATAAGGAGGGATTAAGGAAAAGCCTATTAAACATCAAATTAGGTTATGATTTTACAAATTAAGCACCAAAACATGTTTTACAACAAACCTGACAGAAAAAGTAGTTCAATACGCAGTAATGCTATGTTGTAATTACTGTATTTATGAATGTAGCACCAAAATATCATGATGTATTGAAAACATTAACTACAAAAATGCGTTTGATAATCCAGAACGTTGGATAAGCGAGTGTTGGATAAGTGAGACTCTACTGTACAACAATATACAAAAATTTACAGATCAACAAGAATACAATTAACTGGCTGTAGATTCTTGGTGATCAGCCCTTCAAAAGTTACTTTCACAGGCTCTGTCTATATGGATTGAATGGAATTGTTTCTAAATGGATGAAAACACTGCAACTGAAATAATCTGACTTGCCTGTTGGACGTGATAGCCAGCTTTTTCAGAGGCTAATGCACAAAAGGGGAAGCCTGTGGTTTCTGAATAAGTCGCAATCCACATAACATGAGCTCATATGATTTTCTGGCAACACTTCCTGGTTGGGTTCAAAGACAGGCTGGTAACGCTTGTTTATTCACAGAAATATAGGCAGTGTTATGCAAATTGAACTTTCTGGTACTTCAGTCTTTCAAAAGGTATACATCTGAGCTCTCTAAATTCTTGATATTTGCATTAGAATTTGATGCCTACAATTCATTTATACCTGTGGAAGGTTTCACTGACCCACAAAGGACCGCAACCCCCACCACGAAAAGATGTTTTCCATGAATCACGGTCTTTGTGTATCCTCATCTGACTGATAGGAGCCGAGTGCAAAGAAAAATGACTCACAGGGAAAGTCCCAGGTTTGATTCTCAGTTAAACAGATCAGCCAGCGTGTGATTGGAAAATGCTTCTGCCAGTACAATGCTTGAGGAAAAGATTTTCTTACCTTCCTATTTGCTGTGTCAGGATTTGGGTAGGCTTGCAGCCTCTCACAATAATGTTAGAACCCTAGTTTTCATCTGCCTCCATCGGCTTGATCAGCAATGAGGAATGATGTTCATTGACATTTGGAGAATTACAGGTGACCCAGCCGTGTTGTACAAAGTGGCACAATTAGATAATTTTAGGGCTAAACTACAATAGAGTTTGTTTAAGGGAAAACTGGTGTGAAACAATAGTTAGGTTGGGTTTCACTGGGACTTCTGCTTCCCTTCCAACCATGAAATCCAGTGCTCTTTCTTGGCCTGACCAACCTTGCAAGATTGTTGTGAGAACAAAACATGGAGGAGATTATTTATTTATTTATTTATTTATTTATTTATTTATAGACCACTTTTTCTCACCCATAAGGGGACTCAGAGCGGTTTACAACATAGTAAAATGGCAAAGATTCAATGCCTCACTTCCATATAAAAACAATCACATACAACCATAAATTAACTCATTAAAACTATATAAATCATCAAAGATACCATAAACATTAAAACTTTAAATATTAAGACATTTAAACATTGCATCGATCCTGTGGTTTCCTGCAGCTGCTTGCGTATTGCTATTATTCGTGGAATGACTGCTTGCGCAGTCAGATTTTAAACTGTTTCCTAAACGCCAGGCGGGAGATGCTGCTGCCAGGAGATCCTTGGAGGAAATATGTCAATAATACGCATGATGCTTAAGGTGGCATTAGGAACTACTTCTGTTTTTTTAAATGTAAGTGAAGAAATGTATTGGTTTCCATTTTACATCATTTAAATTGATTTTATCCTATGCACCCAAGACCTTTGGATATAAAATGGGATATTTTAATAATATTTTATAGAGCACTTTTCCCAATTTAATCTGGAATTGTCTCACATGTGGACAGACTTATTCTGCTCTCCAGCCCCATTCTTCAGCAGGGATTGTGATAAAAATCAACCACAGCATGACTATAAGGGATAAAACTTTAGTTGTTGCCTCATATCCATAACTAGGTCAAAGCAATTTCGTTCAGGATCAATTTTCTTCAGGTTTAAATTCACTTCTGTGAGTTATTGCCAGAATAAATGTTTCCTTTTACTGTTCCAAGGATCATAGAATCAAGAGTTGGAAGAGATGACAAGCGTCATCCAGTCCAACTCCATTCTGGCACGCTGGAATACACAATCAAAGCACTCCTGAAAGATGGCCATCCAGCCTCTGCTTATAAACCTCCAGAGAAAAAGATTCCACTACATTCCGAGGCAGCATATCCCACCATTTTACTGCTCTTAAAGTAAGGAAGTTCTACCTATTGTTTAGGTAGAATCTCTTTTCTTGAAGTACCAACTATACCGCTCCAAGGCATTGAACATGTTTTAATTGTTTTTAAATTGTTGTTGTTGTATGCTTTTTTTGATGTATTTATTGCTGTGTTTGGATTTGTTTTAACTGTTGTATTTTTATATTGTTTGGGCATGGTCCCTTTGTAAGCCTTTTTTTTGGGGGGGAAGGGGGGAGAGGACTATAGTTTGAAAAAAAATGAACAAATTCCTATGCACAGTGTACATATCTTATTTATAGTGTAAAAAAAACAATGAAAGAAAAATACAATATTTAAAATTAGGAAGAATTGTAGCCAACATAAACTTACTAGTATTTCAGTGGGGAGGGAAGGCTTGCTTTTGGCTGATGAGAAAATCAAGTTTATTAGGATTGTTGTTGTGTGCCTTCAAGTCGTTTTAGACTTTGAGCAACCCTAAGTCTAAAGTTTAGAGCAAGGGCAGGGTAAAGGACCTTGGAGGGGCACATCTGGACAACAGCCCTTAGTTTGAGAACCCTTGATCTACAGTGTAGATTTACAAATGAAGGATAAGATAAAAATTCCAGAGAATCTCACATGACAATGTGCCGGAAAAAATAATAAAAAATCTCAGGGACTTCAGTCCATCCTGATCCATGTGGATAAGACAATACTGTAGTGGTTGAGGCACCAAGCACCATTTACTCCAACTTCATACTTGTAAGTGGCTAGGAAGACCAGTTCAGTGTCAGCCTAAAAATACTGGTATGGCATGCCTGGGGCTGGTTTGTATCCAAAAAATAAACTTAAGCAGATTCAGGAGAGGCCCAGAACACACTGTTGTGTAGCTTCTTCCTATCTTGTGTTTTGCAATGAGCATACCTTCCTTCTGAATTAAAACAAGATAGAGAGAAAAGGAAGAATAGGGTTCAGGAAATTAAATTTAGCCAGAGAAACAGGCTCTGCAAAGAGTTGCTGATACACTGACTATCATGAAAAGAATTTGCTAACTGACTAATGATGCTTTGGAAGAAACCAGCATTCTCACTGCTCCTAACTTTTCACAGGGTGGTACAGGCACACCTAAAGACTAAAGCTCACAAAAGAGTGGATGCTCATGCACATGGATGGCTCCACATAAATGAGAAATAATAATAAGGTGGTAAATATGCTTCTGGTGATAAAGCCCTTCAATGCATGTGGAGATTCCTATGAATAATTCATGGCATGTGGAAAAGCACATGTCAGAAAAAGCTGGTACATCCTTTCTTTCTCTCTGTACTCTATAATCAGGGAAAATTTTAAGGCTGTTGTTAGTATAGAACAGGGGTCCCCAAACTAAGGCCCAGGGGCCGGATGCGGCCCATCGAAGCCATTTATCCGGCCCCCACGGCACAAGGGCAGAAGGGGGTTGGGCTAAATAACCCAAGGGGTCTCTTCTTCTCTTACAACCCTTATTATTATTATTATTATTATTATTATTATTATTATTATTATTATTGAGGCTGGGTGGCCATCTATCAGGGATGCTTTGCTTGTGCTTTTGGTGCACAGAGGCAGAAGGGGGTTGGACTAAATGGCCCAAGGGGTCTCTTCCCTCTTTCTTCTTCTTCTTCTTCTTCTTCTGGCTTCAGGCCTGGGCACAGCACTGAGACGGCTTTGGTCGCCTTGGTGGATGACCTCCGCAGGGAACTGGACAGGGGGAGTGTGACCCTGCTGGTTCTCCTGGACATCTCTGCGGCTTTCGATACCATCGACCATGGTATCCTTCTGGGGAGGCTCTCCGGGATGGGACTCGGTGGCACTGTTTTGCAGTGGCTCCAGTCCTTCCTGGAGGGCCGTTCACAGATGGTGAAGCTGGGGGACACCTGCTCGGACCCCTGGCCTTTGACCTGTGGGGTCCCGCAAGGGTCTATTTTATCCCCCATGCTTTTTAACATCTACATGAAACCGCTGGGAGAGGTCATCCGGAGTTTTGGAGGGTGTTGCCATCTCTACGCAGATGACACACAAATCCACTACTCGTTCCCACCTGACTCCAAGGAAGCCCCTCGGGTGCTGAACCAGTGCCTGGCCGCTGTGGCGGACTGGATGAGGAGAAACAAGCTGAGGATCAATCCTGACAAGACAGAGGCCCTCCTGGTCAGTCGCTCGTCGGATCGGGGTATTGGGTGGCAACCTGTGCTGGACGGGGTTGCACTCCCCCTGAAATCACAGGTCCGCAGTTTGGGGGTCCTCCTGGATTCAGCGCTGACGCTTGAAGCGCAGGTGTCGGCGGTGGCCGGGAGGGCTTTTGCACAACTCAAACTTGTGCGCCAACTGCGACCATACCTCGTGAAGTCTGACTTGACCACGGTGGTGCATGCCTTAGTTACCTCTAGACTGGACTACTGTAATGCGCTCTACGTGGGGCTTCCCTTGAAGACGGCCCGGAAGTTACAGCTGGTCCAACGCTCGGCCGCCAGACTAATAACGGGGCGAGTTACAGGGAGAGATCTACTCCCCTGTTTAAGGAGCTCCACTGGCTGCCGTTCATCTTCCGGTCCCAATTCAAGGTGCAGACCATCATTTATAAAGCCCTAAACGGTTTGGGACCCGCCTACCTTCGTGACCGTATCTCCTACCATAAACCTGCCCGACCTCTCTGATCATCAGGGGAGGCCCTCCTGTCGCCACTACCTATATCTCAGGCTCGCCTTGTAGGAACAAGGGAGAGGGCCTTTTCTGCGGTGGCCCCTCGCTTGTGGAACTCGCTGCCCATTGAAATCAGGCAAGCCCCCACCCTTTTAGCCTTCAGGAAAGATTTAAAAACATGGCTCTTCCGGTGTGCTTTCGGAGAGTAAATGTTCTATGCTACTCCCCCCCGATATTTACCCTCTAGACTGGTTCACTATCTGATGTCCCGTCCCTCGAGGTTTTATTCTGATCCCTTTCTCACCCAGAGTTTTAATTTTTAATCTAGTTTTTAAATGTAGTATTCATGCGGCCCGCTCGTGTTATATTGCTGTTTTGATCTTATGTTGTACTGTTTATTTTATGTAATGTATTATTTAATTGTATTATGTTATGGTTTATTGTATTGTCTTGGGCATGGCCCCATGTAAGCCGCCCCGAGTCCCCATTGGGGAGATGGTGGCGGGGTATAAATAAAGTTTTATTATTTCTTCTTCTTCTTCTTCTTCTTCTTCTTCTTCTTCTTCTTCTTCTTCTTCTTCTTCTTCTTCTTCTTCACATTGACGCTGGGTGGTCATCTGTCAGGGGTGCTTTGCTTGTGCTTTTGATGCACAAAGGCAGAAGGGGATTGGACTCAATGGCCCAAAGGGTCTCTTCCAACCCTCTTTTTATTGTTATTGTTGTTGTTATTATTTATTTATTTATTTATTTATTATTGCTCAGTGGCCAACTATAGTCCGGCCCTCCAATGGTCCGAAGGATTGTGAACTGGCTCCCTGTTTAAAAAATTTGGGGACCCCTGGTATAGAAAGTGGTTCTCAACCTGTGGGTCCCCAGGTGTTTTGGCCTACAACTCCCAGAAATCCCAACAGCTGGTAAACTGGCTAGGATTTCTAGGAGTTGTAGCCCAAAACACCTGGGTATCCACAGGTTGAGAATCACTGGTATAGTAGAACACAAAACACAGAGTTCAATATCATTTCTTCCTAGTCCAGTCTGATTTTATTGTGTCCCATAAAGTAGCAATCAAAAGGACCAATGAAAGAGTATCAGGGTGCATTAGTATACACCTACATGTAACACACGGGTGTGTACTTGAAAGTAGTGGCATTATTAGTGGTTAGATTGCCGAGCCGATACTCTTCTGATCAGAGCCCTAGTATTCACTGAGCCCTGAAACACAGTCGATGACCTAGAGGTCATCACTCCTTCGCAGCTTGATCTGACACACAGGCTTGTACTGATGACAAAGCAGAGTGGAGAAGAACCATGGATAATAAATGTAACTAATAATAATAATAAATAAAACTCTATTTTATTATTTTTAACCCACCGTATCTCCCCTAGGGGACTCAGGGCAGATTCCAGATACTGCCGCAAACTGGTTACAAAGCTATGTAATCTTTTGATATGTAAATTATTTATATTTGGTCCTTGGTCTCTGCTATGATTTGGTTCAGGACAGCTATGTGGTAGATGAAGCTATAAATGCCAAAATCCATGAATGCTCAAGTCCTGTTGTGTACAAAGGTGTAATAAAATTGTGTTCCTTGTCTAAAATGATGAAATCAGGGTTTGCTTTTTGGTTATGTTAAATTTTAGAATACAGTATCCATGGGGGAAATGGGCCAACGTATGCTGAACTGTGTATAATAGTGAATCCCATATTTTGGCTATACTTGGGCCAGAAGCATATCATAATAGATTAACACTGGGAACCTAGAGATGCGCACAAACACTTCTGGGGGAAATACTTTTTGAAGTGTTGGATACTGAATCCATGGATAAGGGGGCGTGCTGTAGTTTCATGCAATGGATAGTTGAATTCATGGATGCAGAATCCGTGGATGCAAACTGTATATGTTTCAAATGAAGCTCTGTAATAATCCCCTTTGATCATTATGACCGTGGTGAGTGACTGTATAAAGCAGTGTTTTTCAGGCGAGCAGATAGGAGACTCCTTTTCCCTCCTATAATGTGCCAAAGACTGATATCATATTTATGCTCTTGGTCTACAACTGTTTATTTTTCCCCCAAGAAGTTCTCCCCAGACCCACAGTTGATGACTTGCAGGTTGTGCCACAGACCAACACTGAGTAGAACTGGTATGAAGGAAAATGATAAAACTGTGATCGAGGTGACCCCCCCCCCCCAGGACTTTGTAAAAGATAGTTCAAAAATCAAGACTTTATGTTCTATATTCCATATATTTATAGTAGAAGGTGATTGAGACTTTTTACTGGAGTTTACTGTGGTTTACTAAAACTCTCTGCACAAAAGGTGTTTGACCTTTTAGCCTGAGGCAAGAGATAACAACTTCATGAATTGTAAAATCATGCTGCTAAAACTCCACTTTTATGAATTTCCATGCTGGGTTCTCCAGATGTTATGAACTTCGTTCTTATCAAATATTTTCAATTGTTTATATCATTCATGATTCCCCTTTATGAAATGTAACTCACTTTTATGAATTCTCCCTTATTTCCATGAAATCTATCTATCTGCCTATATGTATTTGTACTCTTTGGAATCCCCGGAAAATATGTATTTTTCCCAGCCTGGGTTATATTCCAACTTTATTTTATTTTTCATTTTATTTCATATAATTGTCAAATCATGAAATCAAATAGGAAATATTTTGAACTCAACATGAACCCCAGAACCTATCCCATTTCCTATGACCCAGGCTTCCTTTCCCAAAAACAAAAGGATAATCTGCCACCGCTAAATCCAATCAAATTCAAATTGCATGGACAATATAGGGCTTGAGTCACCGAATTCGGAGTTGTTGACCTAAAGGTGATTCGCCCCAAGCCAAACATTGTCATAGCTCACCCAAAGAAATACCCAGGACACCTCAGGAAGGCCTGTCAATATGGCTCATCACCACCCATCTTTGCTTCCATCTCTGACACCCCAAGGCATATCTAAAATCTGTATACGTGACAGAAACCCGGACATCCCTGATTGCTGCCATTAATAAAATAGCACCCTTTAGAAATCAGTCTAGCAGGACTTAATCCTCTGGTTCCTGTCTCTGTCACCTCATTGTTTCGCTAACTCCCGCCTTCTCTCTCCTGATTGGCCCGAGTGGAGACGTAAGGCAGCTTCCTATTGGGCCAACAGAGCGAGGCGGGAAACGAAAGCCCGCCTCGTTCAACCTTCTAGCCTATCAACGATCAGATGGGCGGGGAAGCAGGGCGGGAAATTCAAAGGGCTGTCAGACTGAAATTTTGTATAAATATGGCTTTATTTTGATTGTATGGTACTTCTAGTAAGTCGAATGATCGCTACTAGAGTCCTCTTCAGCTGAATTGCTCAATAAAGACTCCTTGGCGGATTTTCCTTCAACTTTGGCGGACCTTCTTCATTTCGGCTTCAGGTTGTATTGCGGCTCGTATTTTCCTTTTGGCTCCGCCAAGGTCCGTTCTCTCAGGACCGGATCGGGTCTCTCCTTAAGGGCCCCGAGCCCCTAAAACGTGGTCGACAACAAAACAATGTCTAATGTAAGACGTAGAGCCCCGGTGGCGAAGTGCGTTAAAGCACTGAGCTGGAGACCGAAAAGTCCCAGGTTCAAACCCCGGGAGCGGTGGGAACAGCCGCTGTTAGCTCCAGCTCCTGCCAACCTAGCAGTTTGAAAACATGCCAATGTGAGTAGATCAATAGGTACCGCTCTGGCGGGAAGGTAACGGCGTTCCATGCAGTCATGCCGGCCACATGACCTTGGAGATGTCTATGGACAACGCCGGCTCTTCGGCTTAGAAATGGAGATGAGCACCAACCCCCAGAGTCGGTCACGACTGGACTTAACATCAGGGGAAACCTTTACCTTTACCTTTAATGTAAGACCAGCTACTCCCAGTGACAATGCCACTCCTTTTCATCTATTACTTGTTCATGTTTCCTGCTCCCTTGTCACCATATATATATACTAGGTGTAACACCATGTCTAGGGGTCACAGTGCAGTACTGAAAACCGTTAATGCTAATTTATATAAATACCTTTTGTTCTGTAGGCAAATTAGACAGGGTGAATTTTACATGAATAATGGATGATTGTATATAGTTCTTTGGTTTAACTCTCAAAACACATACGCATCTGAGCAGAGCAAGGCCTATTCCTGCCCATTGTTAGCATCACTAACACTTGACCCACTGTGATATACTTTCTTCCCTCTGCCCTGTTGTTTGACCTCTGGATTTAGCTAGATGCCTTCCCATGGTCTTGCTTAAAGGAAGACATCCAAGTCACAACTCCAGTCCTTGTAACTGGCAGAGCAGTGTGTGTAACAAATGACTACATACAATGGATCTCTCAGAATCACGGAATCATAGAGTTGGATGAGATCACAAGGGCCATCCGGTCCAACCCTATTGTGCCAGGCAGGATGACACAATCAAAACACTTTTGACAGATGGTCGACCAGCCTCTGTTTAAAAACCTCAAGAGAAGGGGGCTCCACTACACTCTGAGGCAGCATGTTCCACTGTCAAAAAGCTCTTAATATTCAGGAAGTTCTTCCTAATGTTTAGATGGACTCTCTTTTCCTGTGATTTGAATCCATTGCTCTATGTTCTAGAGGTGCAGAAAATAAACTCACCCCCTCCTCAATATAACTTTACTAGATTCACAAAATAGACAAACATGTACACAAACTTTTGTTTCTCTGTAAGAATGGCAGTGAGGTTCATTGAGACATTATAACACTCTAAATAAGCTTGCATGAAATGGGAAATCCTAAGAAATAGGAATTATGTGTGTGTGTTTGTGTGTGCTGCAGTCATTATTCTATGGCAGTCGTTTGCAACCTTTTTTTGACCAGGGACCACTTGACTGGAGACCACTTTGTCCATGGACATCTTTGAGCAGGGACCTCTCTCCGGCACTAGTACCAAAAGGGTTACGAATCAGTTTTGGTCAACTTTAGATTTGGTTTGGTTATTTGGGGCGATGATTCAGAAAACTGCTTTGGATAGACCACATCAGCTCTAATTTCTGATACAAAACATATTCCATCCAGTAGTCACCATCTGCTCATCCACAGAAAATCATGTTTAGTAATCTTGGGCTGATGTGGTCTATCTAATGCCATTTTCTGAATCAGGGTCTTACAAAGAGCTGCTTTCCCATTCCAAATCTGGTGTTTGGCAGTGGGAAATAATAATAATAATAACACAACAACAACAACTTTGGGGGATGCCAATTTTCCCCGCATATCTCGCGGACCATATCACGGCCCATGGGTTAGGAACCACTGCTCTATGTAAAATTCACATTACAATGCTCAGTCAGGGGGAATAATTTGTATTCTGCCTAATTTCTGTGGAGTAGGTTCCTATACTGCTCATGACCAACCCTTTCTGAAAGGAATCACATCCATTAGAAATAATAGGAACAACTCATTGTGTTTGTGTGTGTGTGTATGTGTGTGTGGACAAAGGAGATTTCCCAGAATAGTTAAGAAAAGGATTGGGGAAAAAGAGGTATATTCTTTCTCGGAGAAAATATAAGGTGGTGAAGATGAATTAGGATCATACAGACTCTTGGTAGAAAGATAGCAATGTATAAAATAAAGATTAACAGAAAGAAAAGAATCCATACCATAGTCAATGTAGCTATGAATGACAAGAATATTAACAGTCTTGCTATGGCTGAAAGAAGATTAAAATCCATCCTTCACCTTAAAGGGGAATAGTTCGTCTCTCAACTATGAAATCCACAAATGGGGTCAGAATCTAAAATCAAATACATTTTTGGGACATTATCTTCGACCATAGAAGCCGAAGTGCAGTTTATCATCATCTTCTAAATCAATAACCTTCACTTTCCAGCAGAATTGCTTTGGGACATGAAGGCAGTGTAAATTAATACAGATCAATATTTTATCCCATGGAGCTAAGTCTTGCAGTTGCATTTTATCCTTCCCACCCGCTGCATTATTGTCCTGCTTTTCGCTTCCTGTTGAGAAGATCAGGGAGCAGAGGATGTTATTTGAGAGGCCTCAAGTTGAGATCCTGGATGGGAATTGTGAACCGTAATAGTAGATAATGCTTTGTAGGGTAGAGAAAATACTCTGATCTGATCTATAAATTACTCTGATAACTCTGATCCATTAGAAAGTTTCTTATGGTCTTCATCACACAAATCCACTATTCCACAGCAGTTGCATGGTCACCGATACTGTGGATACATACTAGTATGAGGACTGCCATTATTGCAACTCTCAATTCACACAACTGTGTTGATTCTTTAATTTGTGGTCCGGTGGTCATATTTCCGCATATTCGCTATCACCTTAGCATGCTTTTTAAAAGGGAAATATCACTTTAAAAAACAGTTTGGGAGTGATAGGGGAGAGTGGAGGAAAGACTCAGGCCTCTTCTACACTGCCATATAATCCAGATTATCAAAGCAGATAACCCACATTGCTTTGAACTGGATTATATGAGTCTACACTGCCATATAATCCAGTTCAAAGCAGATAATCTGGATTGTAGAAGGGGCCCAAAGAGAATGTGAATTCTTCTTTCTGGCTGAGGTTGATTACTGAGTCATGCTGGAGAATTCAGAAATTTCTAGAGAGGGTATGTTAATAAATTCTATGAATAATCAAATCCGCAAAATTAGCAATGCCAACTGTAATTTCTTTTGTCAGCTTTGAATCTCTCTCCGTGTAGCTTCATTGAAAGACTTGGCTGTGGCAACATGAGAATGGGGAAAAAAGATCTCCACTTCCTTCATACTGCTCATAACGTTTACACCTCTATCTTCTCCCTTTCTATTTGCTTGTTTCAGTAAATCAAAGAGCTCCAAGCATTATATCCTCTCTTTGGCCTCTTCTACACTGCCATATAATCAAGATTATCAAATCTGATTATCCACATTATCAAATCTGATCATCCACATTATCTGCTTTGAACTGGATTATATGAGTCTGCACTGCCATATCATCCAGTTCAAAGCGGATAATCTTGATTTTATATGACAGTGTGGGGAGGGGCATTTGTCAGTCTTATGTTTGTTGCCTGTTTATATATTGTTTCCTACTGTATAATATCCTTTCTAAGGCGTGTATGCTTCCAAGTGTACAATGGCACTGGATAATACAATGGCAGTATGATATTGACAATTTAATTTTCGGTTCCTTTCCCAATGGTTTGCTTTTTTCACAGCAGCAGCCCACGATTCACCTATTTATTTACTACGCAGTGTATAGTTGCGTACAACTGCATTACTTTGAAAACTAGTGTGGCTGATGTCCTTCAGTTTTTCTAAATGTTTTTTAACATCATAAAATAATAAAGCACATGAACATGATAATAAGCTTATGTATAAAAACTGAGATTTTAAACCTTCACTTTTTAGACATGCATGAAGCTACAAAGTAGACAAAACTTTGGACCTGATATCCTATAGCACATAAATCAACAAAACAAACAGGATCAACTAGCCACCTTTCCAAGAATAGAACAAAAATGAATTAGGGTTCATCCTCCTAAGGACATTTACTGCTCAGTAAATCCAATGTAACTTTTCGGGATTTATTTCTCAGAAAACATATAAAATCAAGACAACAATAAAAATATCACTAAGAAGATTAAAACAGGGCCCCCTGAAAGCAAAATATTTTAAGGGAGATGACATAGATGGCACCAGGACACTGATGAAATGACCGCCAGCAGCTTTCCAGGGTTTTAGGAAGAGGTGATGCCAAAGTCTGGAACTGGTGTTTATATTTTAGAGGCTAAAGGACATTTTACTTCCAAACTATATTCAAAGGCAGCGCCACATAGAGACGTTGCTGTAGTCCAAATAGATTGTGATTAAGGCATGAACTACCATGGCCAAGTTAGGCATCTCAAGGTACGGGTGCAACTGGCGCACAAGTTTTAGCTTTGCGAAGGCACTCCTGGCCACAGCTGTCATCTGGGGTTCCAGGGTCAATGATGAGTCCAGGAGCACCCCCAGACTGTGAACCTGTGTCTTCAGGGGGAGTGCGACCCCATCCAACACTGGTTGTAATCCCACACCCTGATCCGTCTTTCAACTGTTGCTGTCGACAAAGGCTGTTGCTACAGTAGGTGAAATTGCCCTCTGTGGTGTCACAGGATTGGCTGTTGCTAGGTGAAGTGGCCCTCTATGATGTCAATGGGAAAGAAAGGTGACATACGAGTGGGAAGGAAGGAAGGAAGGAAGGAAGGAAGGAAGGAAGGAAGGAAGGAAGGAAGGAAGGAAGGAAGGAAGGGGAAAAAGAAGAGAAAGAAAAGGGAGGGAAGGGAAGGAAAGGGGAAAAGGTATGAGGGGATAGAAGGAAAGAAAGAGAAAGAATGGATGAAAGCAGGGAGGCAGTGGCTTCTCTGACATTCAGGCATCGGTTGATATATATGCAAGTGCTTTTTAAATTTTTGACAGTGTATTAGCTGTCAAATCTAAGACGACTTGAGAGTATGGGGCGGATTATACAGGAGAAGGTGACCCTGCAGTTAATCTGAACTCAAACCATGTAGGTCTTTAAAGTCAGAACCAACACTTTGTGCTTTGCTCGGAAAACTAGTTGGCAACCAGTGGGGCGATTTTAGTACTGGTTGGATATGCTCACTCCTGGGTATACTTGTAGCCAATCTGGCTGCCATATTTTGGACTAACTGGAGTTTCCAAATTTGATATAAAGGTAGCCAAGTGTACAGTGCAGTTCAGAAGACTGCTATATTCATTTACTTTCACCTAAGTTGAGACCTCTAGGGGTTTCAAAAACCTTTTTGCCCTCAAATATCCTACACATAGTTCAATATCACTGTTTTCTGTTAAATAAGTAAGAACATATGAAAAAAATCTCATCATATATATGGACAGAGACACTTTGCTTTTTATTTCTCTGTGGTTTCGTACACTCTCCCAGTGTTACAGTATGCAGAGCATTCAGAGGTTTATTTCTTTTCTTCTGCTCTCTGACTCAAATCACATGTATTGCTTCATCACCTCTGCATTTCTACTGCCACATTCTGGGGAATTTCCCAATTCACACTTATAAACATATTTAATTTCCTTATATACTTCCTTATAAACTGATCTATTTAAAGCAGTCACTTCCTGACCAATCTTGTTTTTGTGCCATTCTTCTGGAAACCAGATTGAACAGATATATAAGCTGCATGGTCGGTCATTGTTGTACAGTGGAATGAATTCGACTTCTATTTAAATTAGACTAATTATTTCTCACTGCACATCCATAACTATAAATTAGCATAAGAATCATTCATGCATAGCTATCTCCTTTGTTTCCTTCTTTTTCTAGGAAGGAATCCTTTTCATGCAGCAAATCCTTCCGGCTTCCGGTTGTTTATGCTGTCTTGATAGTCTAGATTAGATGTGTATCTTCACTACTCAGGGTGTGTCTACACTGTAGAATGAATGCAGTTTGACACCCCTTTAACTGCCATGGCTCAATGCTATGGAATCCTGGGATTTGTAATTTGGCAAGACAAGGAGACACAGCCATATAACCCAGAATATCAAGGCAGAAAATCCCACAATATCTTCTTTGAACTGGGATATCTGAGTCCACACTGTCATATATTCCACTTCAAAGCAGATAATGTGGGATTTTATTAAGCCATGTGGAAGGGGCCTCAGTTCAAAGGAGATATTGTGGGATTTTCAGACTTGATATTCTGGGTTATATGGCTATGTGGCAGGGCTCTCAGATAATCCAGTTCAAAGCAGATAATGTGGACTGTCTGCCTTGATATTCTGGATTATTTGGCAGTGTAGAAGGCCCTAGGATATGTCATCTAAGTATAAACATGATATTCACAGCTACAGCTGGTGCAGATAGCCTGAAGGTAATTTTGTGCACCATATTTTGAAAAATTTTGTTCATGAAACAAAGTTTTGTGTACACTGAGTCACCAGAAAGCAAAAGTGTAAGGATTTTTCCAGATTACTCGATAAGCGTTTGTAATGAAGTATGAATTTTTGATTTACAGATGTTGTGTTTAATTGTATGTTTGTGTTTTAAAAGGGTCAGTATTTCAGTTATTGCATCTCTGCACTCAGAGGTTGGTTGCCACGGAGAAGTGGGCAGAGCCAACTGCCGTTTTGTGGAAGAAGTGCAGAGTTTTAAAAAAGCAGTTAGTCTGTGCTCTAATGAGGCACAGGGAAGACTAATCCTGGGTTGAAAGGATCAGGGAGGCTCAACTGCTTATTTTTGAGTCAGTTCAAAACAAGTTTGGTGACTTATTTAATGCAGTCTGTGTCCTGATAGGAAACTGAGAATTTGTGATTGTATATCACAGGGTGACTGCAGTTTAAAAGCAGTAGAGAAAGAAGTGACATTTTAGGAAGTTTGAATCACCTCATTCTAATATTGCAACTGTTAACTAAAGTGCCTCTAAGGAGAAACGTTATTGTAACCATTAAGCTCTGTGCCTGAATAAACTTGTTATTGTTCCTCAAACATCTAAGCCTCTGTCACATATATTATGAACTGAGTTGTGTTACCATCTAAGTAAATAAGAAGAAGAAAGAAAACCAAAATTTAAAAGGCCTCCTCTCTAGTTCTTTGGTGGCTGCATCTTCTCAAAGTGGTGTCAAGAGTTAATAATCCCCTTTACATTTGGTGGCAGCATTATAAAGACTTTATAATTTGGTGGCAGCTTTTAATAAAATAAAATCCCTCTTTACAGTGTTACTCAACCCATACTAATTGCTCTGTTGTTTTGCATTGTTCCTCTCAAACTATCAAGCCTGAATGGTCATTAGAAGTCAAGATGACTCAACTGTTGTTCTTTGGACATATCATGAGAAGACATGACTCACTAGAAAGGACAACAATTGGTAAGGGAGAAGGCAGCAGGAAAAGTAGAAGATCATATTACAAACGGATAGAGGCAATCAAGGAAGCCATGGCGCTGACCTGCGTTGAGGACAAGAGGGTCTTGGAGGTCTCTCTTTCATAGGGTCACTACAAGTTGAAGTCAACTTGATGACAGTTAACGACAAAGTGAAAATCTCTGGATTCCATACGACTGAACCTATGCATGTGCTTTGCCAATATTTTCCACATGAAAGTAACATGTGGGTTTGTTTGTTCAGCTTCTGCTGATCTTTATTTTCCTCTTTGCCAAATGGGCATGATCTTTTGGTGAACATGATCTTATTCAGGGCTTTGGTGCTGATGTGTTTCACTGTCTATTCCGTAATTCACATGGTATTTCTCATGGTCTTTTATTTCCCCCTGGATTCCTAAGCACTGCCAAGTACCTCCTTGAATGAAATCCAATATTTAATCAGCATTTATCGGCTGCTTTTCTGGAAGGGTGCCCAGTATGTGTATGCTTAGAGAGAACAGCCCTTGAGGTGTGGACTGATGCGACATTTCCCAGAAGGGAATGACAAGTGTAAAGGGGTGGGGCTCTCCCAAGTGTACAAGGAAACATATTCTGGGGAGTGCCTGGATCTCTAAGATACAGTCGGATGTGTTTCTCTCCCTGGTGCCCTTGTTGCTGCCTTGGGCAACTTTGGTTTATGCAACCATTATTTGCACTGCATACCAAGTGCATCAGTGTGACAGAAATGGGCAGACTCAGAATACAAAGTCATATTTTACTAATCCCATATTTTTTCAAGCCCAGCCCATTTCTGTATTGTCCAGGATTTTAGTGGATTTTTAAAAACTTCCAAATGCTGTGATGCTTCGTGGATATAAAAGTCTTTCAATATGGTGATATTAGGGAGGCACCCGGGAAGCTAAGCAATAATTTACTGCAGAAGGATAGAGATGTCACATCCAAGTCCACCTCCTGGAGAAACATCCATATTGCAATATCTATCAATTGGAGGTGCATGAATGAATGCAGTTTGACATCACTTTAACTACCACGTTGCCATGCAATGGAATTCTGGGAGTTGTAGTTTTTCATGATCTCTGCCAAAGAGGGCTGGTACCTCACCCAACTACAACTCCCAGGATTCCATAGCATTGAGTCATGACAGTTATGACAGTGGTGTCAAACTGCATTCATTCTACAGTGTGGATTTAGCCCATGGTAGCTAAACAGAACCTTCCAAAAGTGGGGTAATATACCTGTAGTCCAGTAAGCTACAACTGGGGTATTGATATTTATGGGGGCTTGGTTCCAGGACCCCACCATTAACATCATGATCTATAGATGCTCAAGTCCCATTATATACAATGGCGTACTAAAATGCCATTCCTTACATCAAATTAAGGATATAGATATAGATATAGGTATAGATATATTCAAGCCATGAGTGGTGGAATCCATGGAAAAAGAATATGTGGATACAGAGTGCTAACATTGCTTTTCAACTTTCAAATCCTTTCAGATCCTATTGATGACCTTTCTGAAAATTTTCTGTCCTTAATTCCCTTTTATTTGATATAGATTAGTATGCAAGTATTTGTACACACAAACCTTCTAAAAATTCAACCTGAGAAAGAACCATTTGCTGGTGGAAATGTTCACTTGCAGCCAACAAATGCAGCCCACCACTGACTCCTCCTGCAAACTACACAGCAAACTGATGCCACTTGAAGGAACGAAGCCCAAGAATCTGGATTGTCTGTAAAATCTCAAGTTAAAAAGGAAGTTATTTTTTTTTAATTGATTAAAACATAATGCACTGCATTGCAAACAAATTGCTAAGGACATCATGTGTCAGGATCAGACTGCCCATGAAGTATAATTTTTGTAGTTTGTGTAGACAAACCCTTTCTTCTGCACAAGGCAAACTGTACTGAAACACTGGATAATAATATAAAAATAAATATCCTATTTCTTTGATTCTAAAACACATTCCCCCTCAGTATCAACAGGAGCATCTTGGATGTGTGTGTGTGTGTGTATGTATGTGTGTGTGTGTGTGTGTGTGTGTGTGTGTGTGTGTGTGTGTGTGTGTGTGTGTGTGTGTATATATATATATATATATATATATATATATATATATATATCTGTTGGTTGTACTGAAATTAGTCTGTCATACAATCAATCAATTGCATGGCGAAGATTGTGTCTACACTGTAGAATTAATGTAGTTTGACATCACTTTAACTTCCATGGCTCAATGTTAGGGAATCCTGGTATTTGTAGTTTGGTGAGGCAACAGGACTGTTAGGCAGAAAAGACAAAAGGCCTAGTTAAACTACAACTCCTAGGGATCCATCAATCGAGTCATGTTAAAGTAGTGCCAAAGTGTATTGATTTTACATTATCCCTGGCTCAGAATCCATTACAATTTCTCACAATTTCTATCCAAAACTGAAGCACCATCAAAAGGGAACTCTCTTACCCCCTTTGCCACATTCTTGACACACATTACATCTACTGCAGTCATTCAGCAACTCATTATGAATATACCACACATCCTTACATGAAAGTCGGTTCTCAGTTATTCAGAGTGACTTTTGAATACACATGCATATGACTGAGCTGCATATTTCACCAAATCTTGCACAAGCTTCAGTGCTAAACTGTATTTCAAAATCCTCTGCATTTTTAATGTTTGGATTGGATTTAATCCAGAGGAGAGAGTCACTGCATTTAGGCTCATCAAAATCAAATCTGTTGGACCAGGGCCCGAAAGGTTTACTGCCTCACAAACATAATTTTGTGATTTGCCTTGGCTATAGATGCTGAACCATTTATTTGTCTTTTCAGAATTCCATGTTATGCATTGATATTACACACACACATACACACACACACGTATAAGCACTTTTTGAAGGACTTTCTGTCTGCTTTCTTCCAGTGTCCAGCTTTCACAACTCTATATAAAAATCAGAAACACCATGTTAAGGATTATTCTGAGTTTGGTATTTAAAAATGTTATGTGCCTTCAATTCATAACTTTTAGCGACCCTAAGGCCAACCTGTCACGGGTTTTCTTAACAAGGTTTGAGTCTGAGAGAGAGTGGATTGCACTTCATTCACTGGTTGCACTGGTCAGAAATGAACACGGAAGAATAAAACCAAACTTAATACTTGATATTCATTATGCTCCAAATTTAATATGAACGTCTTGAGTTTAAAAGCATACGTGAGGTTGATACAATTCTTTTCCTTAAAAAAAAATCAATGAATGAGTGCATTATTTTGCATATTCTGATCCTTTGTTTTCCTGCAGCATCTACTATCTTTTTTCTTCATCTAAAAAAATCCATTAGAGAGGCAAAGCACAAATGCATAATTTTTTTTTGACTGGAAATGCCTGTCCACTGTCTAAAAACACCGAAGTTATTCCATGCATTATAGAGAGAAAAGGTCTCCCGCAATAGCAAAGTCCACCATTGGATAGATCTGCTTTTCATAGAATCATAGAGTTGGAAGAGACCTCATGGGCCATCCAGTCCAACCCCCTGCCAAGAAGCAGGAAAGGGGTTCACAATTAACCTTGATATCATTGGAAATTGAATATAATGAGATGATTTCCACACTGTGGTGTTGCACTCGTGTCCTCTTATGTTCATATTGTATAATCCATATCCAAAGGGACTGCAAGGGAGTAGGGATGGCAATATAGTTGCAAGCTTTATGGATGGGATATATGCTTTGTTATCAGCCAGTGATCTTTTTTAGTAAAGGAAAATATTGCCATTACAGATGTATCTCTACATTTGCAGTTTTGACTTTTGCAGATTTGATTATTCATGGATTTGATTTAAAATGTTATTGCTCTAAGAAGTTCTAGGTCATCTTGTGTGACTCCAGGCATACTGAAGGACCTAGACATTTTTAGAGAGAACATCTTTCTAAGAATCTCTAGGTCCTCCAATGTGATGCTGTGGGCAACTTCCAATGCAGAGTCATGCTGGAAGACCTAGAAATTCCTAGACAGATAGTCCCTCGGGCTAAAAAAAACCCTAGCAATTTCTTTATATGTGTTTTTTCTCTTTCACAGGAGCCCTACACACCTCACCCCAGTGAATGTGGAAGGCAGACTGTACTGCTTCCAAAGTTTACCAAGAGGCATTAGTTTGCACCTCCTGAAATTTATCCCTGTTGTTCTTGATTTCCAGAAACTGCACAAACAACCCTCCTTGCAACACTGCATCCAACACCTGCCAGAAGTTTTGTTATCCATCACAGCGGAGGCATAATTACCTACTTCATTTGTCACCGATTGCCTCAGCTTATGGGGTAATGGAGCATCACTGATAAAATGATTAGCATTCAGATTAGCAAGGATGTTTAATGGGGCAGCATGCGAATGTGAGTTAGAGGGTGAGATGACATTTTCTTGGATGTAGGGAAGGAACTGGCAATCTCTCTTTAAAACCAGATGAGTAGTCCTGTCACCGCCAATTGAGCAATGAATACTTTCTCCATCGCTTGCCTCCACAGCAGGAAAGGTTATATATAGTATGTTGCATTTGTTGCCGGAGAAGGGATTAGAAGCTTTGTGGTCTGAGTAGTTTAGCCTTCCCCATTTCATTATGCAATAGTGGAATGTAATGCTGGTGATCATTAAATAAAGAAAATGGGTTTGGAAGTCCCTTTGTCAGGATTTCTAGCGGTGCATCAGTTATGTCCTGCTTTCCACCACTAGAGGCCACTCCTGCTTATTCTAAAAGAGAGTTTTCCTGGCTAAACATAGCAGTGTAGTAGGAAATCTGGAAGTGCAACTTGAGAATTGAGCAAGGCCTTTTCCATAGCCATGCCTTCCCTCCACAAATTCTAGCCAAGACATTCATTCATCATTCCCCAGCTCTTGGTAGGATTGCTGCTGAAACACAGTTTGAATGGAATGCTTCCCAGCATTTTCATTTGAGGGATTTAGGTCTCCCTTTTAGTTTTTCTTCCATGCATAGATCTCTCTCTCTCTGTGTTGTTATGGCAGAAGATGGAGCAGAAAAGGGCTTCTGAGGAGTATGGCCTTTGTATTAATATTACAAATTTAATGCGGCAAAAAATGTATTGAGGACTTTATCACACCACCATGCTGGCTTGCCACCATCTCATTAGTGTAGGGCAGAGCTTTCCAAATTGTGTGTTGCGATACATTGAATTGTGTCAGCTTCAGTTTGTAGGTGTGTCATGTGAACATAACACAAAACCTCTGAGTCTTTGTGAAATAAACGATAAATCGTATATTTTCAAAAATATAAATGAAAGGTTTTCACTATGTTGTGTCCCTGTACACTTCGCTATTACAATTTTTGGATATGTCCATATCACTTATAAGAGGTTGGTTTAACCCCCAGTTTGGTAGTAAACCTGAATTACTGTGTCTCAAAATAATGCATGTCTAAAAAGTGTATCGCTAACATGAATTGGTTGGAAATTTCTGATGTAGGGAATGGAAATATACCCATTTAGTACATTTAGTATTGCACTTCTTTGCATTAATACAACAACATTGCTTTGGCAATGTATGGTTCTGTGGTCTGTCATCTGCACAGTCTCCATAATTCTGCTTTCCTGCCCTTTTCCCAATCCAGTGTGCCTTTTGGTTTTTATAATTATTTCCATTTTAATGCAGTTTTGCAATTAAGGCAATATGAATTAAGAGAGACAAGAAATCGGAGTAAATAGAAAACAGTCTGCTTGGGAACATACCACATGAGGAACATACCACATGAGGAACATACCACATGATTGCTGCCATGTTGGAACAAAAGTGGAAGGGACTTGTCACACTGAAGTATGTAATAGAAAGGCTTCAAAATGGAGAAACTGCTAGGTTTTACTGATAATTAGGAAAAGTGAAATGTATTCTTTTTTTAGATATGCTTTTATTGGGGGAAAGTGCATCTTAGAATTGAAGAAATAAATATTATCCTGCTGCAATTTCAGTTTGTTAACCTTGTGTGGTAAAGTCTGAAGTCTCTTTAGCAAGAATGTCTTAGGCCACTTCACAAATGGATTTTAACTGTGAATTTTTAATACTGTTATGTTTAACTCTGTTTTAATGTTTGCATATTTGTATATTTTAAATTGTGTGGTCATACTTTTAATATAAGCCACTTTGAATCTCCTTTGGGACACATAAAGCAGGTTATAAATAAACATAAATAATAATAATAATAATAATAATAATAATAATAATAATAATAATAATAATTCAGTTCAGGATATGACTTCTGCTTATTTTGAAGGCTGGCCACAACCTTCAGAGTTTTCAGAGAGATAAAAAATGATACTGTCAAAATGCCACATTTGTATCTTCCTGAAACACTACATATAATCGATTCTCCGATTTTATGAAGAGGTGGCACATTCAAGACCGCAGTTTCCTTATTTGGTTTCAGGCATATTATACTCGTATCTCTCCATTACTCTTTGTCAAGGGTACGTCCTCAGACTTCCTCTCACAATGGCATTTGCAAAGGATGTGCCTGCCGGCAAAACTGAAACAGAGAAAATATATCAATTTCCCCATTTGAGCGGACCCATTATGAATAATGAAGGCTTAAAATGTTATACTGCACCCAAGAAACCATGACTGGCAGCATAAAAGGACCGGGTGTCTAAGGATTACTTGTTTGTCCTTTTACAATGAATAGCTCATCTGGCTTTGTTAAGCAACTTGCAGACAAGAAATCTAGACAAAAAAGGTGTCCAAAGATGATGAAAGTTAGCTTTGAATGCAAAGAAGAGTTGTGTAAGTATGCCAAAGAATTACATGTGGACGTTGTGAAATTTACTTTCCAGAACTTCTAAGGCTCGTTGTGAGAATGCATTTATGAGTCTCACAGACTACTAAGTAAATAAGGAATACGTAAAACAATATGCACACTTTAAAAGGCAAATGGCTAAAAAACTGTACGGGGAGGAACACACACATACAGTTTCGTAAATGGGAGAACTACATCCATTATAGAAAACACATGCATATATATATATATACACACACACACACACACACACACACACACACACACACACACACACCCCTTAGGGAAAATGTGTTTAAATGGGTATGAATTACAGTGCAGGGAGAAAACAATGAAGTCTTGCAATGAAGCAAGAAACAAGCCGAGAAAGAAAATGCATGTCTAATTCAGCAAGGCATGGATGCCCCCATTAATGACATTGAGACCCAGGATGGTGTAGTGTGGTGGTTCTCAACCTGTGTGCCCCAGATGTTTTGGCCTTCAACTCCCAGAAATCCTAACAGCTGGTAAATTGGCTGGGATTTCTGGGAGTTGTAGGTCAAAACACCTGGGGACACACAGGTTGAGAACCACTGTTGTAGTGGTTTTAATGCGGAGTGGTGACTGGAGGCCCAGATTCAAATCCCCACTCAGCCATAGAAAATGACTGGGTGACCTTGGGCAGGCCACTCTCTCTCAGCCCCTCCTTTGAACAAATCTTGCCAAGAAAACCCCATAACAGGGATAGTGCCACCATAAATAGGAAACTTAAAAGCACACAGTGACAAGGGACAAAGATATCACATTTTCCCATCATTACACTGCAGTTTTGGCATCTGATTAATTTTGACATGATTGACATACACCCACAGCCCAATGCAGTACAAAGCAGCTCCTTCTGTTCTTTAAAAAGTCCCTCCTGCAACCCTCCTGTTGTCCACCAGAGATCCCTATGGAGCAGGCTTATAAGGGGGAGCCAGGTGTGTAACAACTTGATTTACCTATTTGTTGATAGATATGTCTGCACAACCACTTCTTTTACCTATTGATCTACTGTACTCACTTGTCTGAGTATGCACTATGTAGTAATAGTTCCCACAAACAGAATCAAGCCACCCCCCAACACAAAAATATCTGTATCAATTCAGGCTTCACATGTTGGAGGAGGGCCATTTCTCTGTTGTTCTCTATGAAAATGAGTAAAATCAAACATCCAATATATGCACATCAAAAACTAGCTTATTGAATATGCAATTGAAGGCCAAATTGTCCAAAACGGGGATGATCTGCCAGTTAGAAGAAGATAACTCACTCAGGCAGCAAGCTTTGGGTCTTATGCAAAGGCTACAAAACATCTAGTTATTTACTCTTTGATTATTATATTTTTATCACCTGGGAGATGGAGGGGTGTTTGCGCAAGTTTCTGCCAGAGGTTGGGTGGAGAAGATCATTTCCTGCTGTGCCTTTGGCAGCAAAATGTTTTGACCCTGAAAAAGCAAATAATTCTTACTTTTTCAGGACAGCCAATAGTCTGCTAAAAGGGCATCTTCACTGTAGAATGACTGCAGCTTCACACCACTTTAACTGCCATGGCTCGATACTGTGGAATCACAAAAGTCATAGTTTTACAAGACCTCAACTGACAAATAGTGTCTCACAAAACTAGAGCTTCGATGATCCCATTGCTTTGAGCCATTTATTATTATTTATTATTTATTTGCTACATTTATATGCCGCCCTTCTCACCCGGAAGGGGATTCAGAGCGGCTTACAAATTAAATTTACATACAATATTATATTAGTATAGTACAATACTGGTAACAAATTACTATATTGTACTGTATCAACATATTGTAATATTATTAGTAATATTACATGACAATTAAAGTGGTGTCAAACTGCATTCATTCTACAGAGGAGGTACATACTCAGATCTGTTTTATACTGCCATATAATCCAGATTATCAAAGCAGTTAATCCACATTATCTGCTTTGATCTGGATTATATGTGTCTCCACTGCCATATAATCCAGTTCAAAGCAGATAACCTGGATTTTATATGGCAGTGTAGAAGGGGTCTCAGTAAGATGAAGTGACTAATGCTGTCCCTTTGCCAGTTCCATGCTAATCTGATTTTCTGTGGCCCCATTTACATTGCAGTGTATATGAATCAGTGTAGACTCATATAATACAGTTCAATACAGTTAAACTGCATTATATGAGTCTATGATTGACTATATTAAAAAGTTCTAAATGGCAGTGTAGAACATCAGTATGGATTTGTGATCAGGAGAAACCATCGTGTCCTGTGCCTCAGGACACAAAATATCTAGGGCTCACTGGCATTTGCCCAAAGAGGCCCCATAAGTTCCCAAAGAGCAAAAAAGGAGAGAAAACTTAAGATGCACTAAATGCTAATAATTTGGTCCAACTCATTTCTGAAAAAAATCCTAGTCAAATACAATGTAAAATGCCATTTCAGCTCTTCCTTTGCAACATCATGTGCCTTCTAGGTAAGTGCCCTAAAAGCACTAGATTACATCTAATCTTGGAAGCTAAGCCCTGAGACAGAATATTCTTTACCTGTGACTCCAGGGGAGTGTAATGACAACACTAATGAATCAAATTAATAATTTTAAAATCCCTTTTTTGATGCCCAGAATTTGCCTCCCAAGGTAATGGTTTCCCTTTGACTATTGATGGCACTAAGGCCAAAAAAGGCATAAAGTCCCACCTGCTCTTGGATGTTAAGCAGGTTAATACTTGGTTAATACTTGGATGGAAGACCACCAACAAATCCCAGGTGCTCTGAGCTAAATTTTAGAAGAAGGAAATAGCAAACCATTTTTGAGTAGTGGGTTGTTGTGCATTTTCCAGGCTGCATGGCCATGTTCCAGAAGCATTCTCTCCTGACGTTTCACCCACATCGATGGCAGGCATCCTCAGAAGTTGTGAGGTATATTGGAAACTAGGCAAGGGAGGTTTATATATCTATGGAAGGTCCAGGGTGGGAGAAAAAACCCTAGTCTGCTGGAGGAAGTGTGAATGTTCCAATGAAAGACCTGATTAGTATTGAATGGCCTTGTAGTTTCAAGGCTGATTCCTGCCTGGGGGAATCCTGAGCTGGCCCTGATTGTTTCATATCTGGAATTCCTCTGTTTCCAGAGCATTGTTCTTTATTTACTGTCCTGATTTTAGAGTTTTTTAATACTGGTAGCCAGATTTTATACATTTTCATGGTTTCCTCCTTCCTGTTGAAATTATCCACATGCTTGTTGGATTTCAATGGCTTTTGTGTGTAGTCTGACATGATAGTTGTTAGAGTGGTCCAGCATTTCTGTCTTCTCAAATAACATGCTGTGTCCAGATTGATTCATCAAGTGCTCTGCTATAGCTGACTTCTCTGGTTAAATTAGTCTGCACGCTGTGGTGGAGCTGGTTAGTAGCCAGATGCAATTAATCATTACTGACCCAGAGGTCATGAGTTTGAAACCAGCCTTGGTTGTCTTGAGCACCCAACCATTAAATAGCCTAGCTTGTTGTTTACCTAAGCAACCCGAAAGACAGTTGCATCTGTCAAGTAGGAAATTTAGGTACCGCTTTATTAGGGGAGGCTAATTTAGCTAATTTGTGTCACCATAAAAACGTCCAGCAGCATGCGGAAGAATGAGGAAGTACTCCATCAAGGACTCAGTGTCACAGTGGATGATGAAGCAGCAGCTCCCCCTGTGGCCGGAACTGAGCATACCCTCATGAAGCCGGAAGCTGGAAAATATTAAATTGCCGCTGTGTCTCTGTGTGTATGTCATATGTCTAATGGCATTGAATGTTTGCCATATATATGTACATTGTGATCCACCCCAAGTCCCCTTCGGGGTGAGAAGGGCGGAATATAAATACTGTGAATAAATAAATAAATAAATAAATTTCATGCTCCTTGATTCATGCTTGGGCAATGCTGGTACCTATATAGACTTGTCCACAGCTGCATGGTATACGGTAGACTCAGAGGTAAGTGGATGCTCCTGTCCTTTGCTGAACGCAGCATTTTGTTGGATTTTCTTAGTGGGTCTGTAGATAGTTTGTAGATTGTGTATCTTCATCAGCTTCTCTGTGTGTCCAGTGGTTCCCTTGATGTATGGTAAGAACACTTTTCCTCTGGGTGGATCTTTGTCTTGACTCTCATGGCTTGTTCTTGGCCTTGCAGCTCTTCTGATGTCTGTGGTGGAGTCTCCATTGGCCTGTAGAGCCCAGTTTAGGTGGTTCAGTGCCCCTTGGAGGAGGTGGGGTTCACAGATTCTTTTTGCACGGTCTGCCAGGGCTTTAATTTCGACAACACATCTTTGAGTATTCCTTCCCAAATCCATAAATTGATGGGTGATTTGAAGGCACACTAAGGCATGAGCAGAAGCCTAATGCTGACTCTAACCTTAATGCACTGGAATTTTCACTGAGGCCAGAATGCAGTTTTTAAAATCAAAATGCATCAAACCAATTTGGTACCCAGAAACCAAATTTTATTAGTGAAGGAACAGAACAGGTGGTCGTGAAAATGATAGTAGAAGTAAAGATAGTAGCGTGTTAGAATTCATCTGATTGCTCTCGGATTCTATTATTAAGTGTAACAATGAAGCAATAGTTTCCCTTTCATTTAATAAAGAGAAAGCTTGCACCGACAGCAAGTCCTCGACTGATGTAGTGAATGACCCCCATTCTAATCTTATGCAAGCTAGCTTTTCCCATCTTTGTTTCTCTTGGCAAGCTGTCAAGTGCACATCCCCCTCTGCCTTAATGCAGCTATTCTGCTTACACAGCTCATGGTAATCTGTCTGCCTACACGTACGTGTTAATCCACATGCACTCACTGGGGCGCTTGCTGCTTTCCCCATCCCTCCCACCTCCTCGCGAGCTCACATTATATGAGGTTCATTGTTGTTACTCTTGTTCTTTCCCCCCCTTTGTGTCAGCATGACAATGATTGGAGCTTAACATGCCTGAGCAGGGAGGTTAGTGAGCTCCGCATGGAGCTTAGGGCCTTTGGATGCATCCAATACAGCATTTGTTTAATGTTCCTCTTATGGGGGTTACAATGGCGAAGAATGTGATCACCCTTCTGTTGTATTCACAAAGAAGATGGATGAAACTGTGATAATTTTCAGCCCCCTTAGTAGTGTTTTGTTAAGGGGACCATTAGAGGGTTAGAAGAAACCTGCATTCATTGGGTGTCTCCACACTGTAAAATTAACGCAGTTCAACACCACTTCAACTACCATGGCTCAATGCTATGAAATCATGGGAGCTGTAGTTTACAAAGTCTTTGGCAGGGCTTTAGCACAGCAGGTTAACCACCAGCTGTAGTAAAACTTACCAGTCAAAAGGTTGGCAGTTCGAAGTCCAGGTCAGGGTGAGCTCCTGACCTTTAGCCCAGCTTTTGCTTACCTAGCGATTCGAAAGCAAAAATGTAAGTAGATTAATACGTACCACTTAAAAAAAAGTGGGAGGTATTTTAAAGGCACTCAGAAAAAAATGCTGCCGATTCATCATAAAATAGGAAGTTTACGAACAAAGCGCTTCGGCAGGGAGGTGGAGTGACAAAACTCTCCCCTGGCCAGAAACAAGCACAAGCCTCCAAGACGCTAAAAATGAGAAAAAGCCTATATATACCTGTATTCTATGTACAATTGTTTGTCTTGTCTCTGTATAAAAGGCATTGTATGTATGTTCTGTGATCCGCCCTGAGTCCTCTTCGGGGTGAAAAGGGCAGAATATAAATACCATAAATAAATAAATAAATAGATAGATAGATAGATAGATAGATAGATAGATAGATAGATAGATAGATAAATAGATAAATAAATAAATAGGCCTTCTTTGCCGAAGAGCACTGGTCCCTCACCAAACTAGAAATCCCAAGATTCCATAGTATGGCAATTAAAGTGGTGTCAAACTGCATTAATTCTATAAGATGTGCCCATAGTCATCATAATAACTTTGATTCTTATGTTTTTTTGAACATTGGCTGAGATAAACACATTCATAGAATCATAAAGTTGGAAGGGGCCACAAGGTCCACCCAGTCCAGATGCCACCCACGATTTAAGAACACACAATCAAAGCACTCTCAACAGATGGCCATTTAGTCTCTGTTTAAAAAACCCCAGGGGAGGAGACTCCATCACACTCGGATGCTAAAGCTATATCATCAATGGCTTTTGCAATCGACTCACTGTATAAATGGATTCTATATCCATAAATTGAAACATCCATGACTTGAAAAATATTCTTTAAATACAAAAAGCATTTTATTTTAGCCTCTTATATAAGAGACACTATTTTACTACACATTGCATATAATGGGACTTGGACAGCCATGGATTTTGATATCCATGAGGGATCCTGGAACCAAACCCCACCTAGGTCCCATTGTCCTTCCTTTGTTTTGCTCTGTTTATTTGGCATTACTTAAATCTACAGCATATGAGAGGCTGGAGAGGTTCCTTCCAGTCATGCCAGCTGGGAAATCCTGAGAAGAGTTGTTTTCCCCAAAAGTTACATGACAAGTTCTGTGTGTGATGAACTGTGTGCACAAAGAGGAACTCTATCTACATTGCAGAACCATATTTTGAGCCCAGGTTCTTACAAAACTTTCCAGCAGTAACATATCATTCTTGGTCTTGGATTCTTTATTAATAACTTCTTTTCCTCTCTTTGGAGTGTGTTCTTCATTCCTTCATAATGTCATATATTTACGTTATTATTATTTTTTTCCAATGGGAGGACTAATGTAAGAAATTACATGAGTCCTTGAAGTACTATGCCAACCCCCCCTAACTTTTCTAGCCTCTCACCTGCTGCTGATAAAGAGCTTCAGCAAAATCAAAGAAAGCATAAGCAGTTCATAGTATCGTATCTTCAGTTTTCATGGGTTATCTTTGCCAATGCCCAAAGCTCACCAACATAAAAGGGATGATGATGATGATACCATCAAGATTAATGACATCATTGATATTTTTTTCTTGTGGGAGATGATATGAAAGAGATGATATGAAACAATGTTGGCCAATATTCTAGATGTGCTGTTTAGATGGAATATACATGGTATGATGTGATATACCATCTCCAGGGGATTATGGAATAATCTCTGTAATACAGGTTGAATATTCCTCACCTCAAATTCTGAAAACTGAATTATTCCATAAGGTATGTACGAAGTATCAATTAATTTCATGATTTCTTTGTGTAATCAATTTCACACATAACCAGTTTAAGGCGCTTAAAAATCCAATATTGGGATGATTGGTGACTTGATTGACAATGGTGATCCCATGTACTGTGTTCCCCCACTTATCGCGAGGGTTAGGTTCCAGGACCACCCGCAATAAGTGAAAATCCGTGAAGTTGGGACGCTATATTTATTTTAATATCTATACATTATTTTAGTAGTTATACACTATTTAAGTCTTTATCAACCAATTGTGTGTTGATAAATCGCCTCCTCCCGTTGCCACTTGGGCTCCTTTTCTCTCCCTTCAGCTTCTCCTTCCTCCCTTCTGTAAATTGTAATTTTTTATGATTTATAATAGTCATTTAGAGTTTATTGAAAAACCGTGAAACAGCGAATCAGCAAAAAGTGAACTGCGAAGTAGTGAGGGAACACTGTATTGCAATGGTGATCCTATGTATCTTGACGATATTCAAACTAAGTTTACATATTTGCAATGGCAATCCCATGCATTTCACTGATATTTCAACTATGTTGATACATTTGCAGGTTTCATGGCTATACTTCCAAGTAATTTCGTTCACTGGTGCACGGGCCTCAACTGCCATTCACCCACTTTGAATAGATTTGTGTTAAATATGGCCACTGCCTTAAGGGCGTAGCTTCTCTGTTTTACAAATAATGGACATAACGTTTGGCAAGCCAACTGGTGCAAAATATGCCTGGCAAATGGATCTTGAGATAGAAATAACAGATCAACAATGGTTTTCAATCTGGTGCTTTCTCTCCTATTGCTTCATCTTCTCCATTAGCAAGGAACAAAGACTGGGATTAGCCCATAGGTGGCATTGGACTCCAGACAAGCTTACTAAGATAACACTTGAAGTTGCTCCTTTGTGTTGGAAGGTTTGTGACAACAGAGATCCCTTAAAACAATTCTGGCTGGAGTTCTTGCAAATCAGCAAATTCTGGAATGAGATCATGCAGGTAATTGCTTATGTAAGGAATCAAAGTTTCAAGTGATGCTAGTCATACACATTATCTGGAGTTAAGGGTACAGGACCCCCACAAAGATGAAAATATTGCTTTTTTAACCTGTGAGAACACCACTCTGGAATATCTAGGGTCTTCAGCAAATCGCCCAACTTATCCATGTGTTCCTGATTGGACAACTGATCTGGCTGAGAAACTTTTTTGCAATTTGAAACGGACCAGGGGCATGAAAAGAAAGATTGATTCTGATCATGTTTGGCTTAGTTTTCTTGTATGTGCCAATATTTTCCCTGATGAAATTTTTAAATGGTGCATGCAGTTCTTTGTTGTTGTGATATGAGACTGGATGATGTTAAGTGTAGTTTTTCATTGGTTTTCGTGATAATCACACTCTTGTTAGTATTGATGGAAATGACTATTCTTTTTGTAATATCAATCAAAAGAGAGAATTTGATAAAAGAAAATCTGATATAAAGAGGCATACTTCCTCTCATCCTAGAAGTGACACATAGCTGTCCTCATGAAAAACCAGTGACAAGCCTTAACCTCTATGAATTTATCTGCTCTTCTTTTAAAGCCAACTCAACTACTGTCACTACATTTTGTAGCAGTGAAATTCTGTTGAGCATCAACCTGCCACAGCTGAGTTATGGAAGGTTTCACCATATTGTGATATCCATCCTTCTTAAAAGCAACTTTCCAAGCTGTGTTCAATCATAACTGAGATATCACACCCTTAATAATAATAATAATAATAATAATAATAATAATAATAATAATAAAAAAACTTTATTTATAACCCGCCACCATCTCCCCGATGGGGACTCGGGGCGGCTTACATGGGGCCATGCCCAGACACCATACAATATAACAAAATAAAACAATATATCATAACACAATATAATAGTACAAAAATAATCATATACATTACAACACAAATCAGAGCAGACAGGGCGGGCCACATGAACATTTAATTAAAAACTCGGGAGAGAGAGGCATATAAATAAAGAGAACAGGGGTATAAGATGGAACAGTCCAAACAGTCCAAAGGATAAAATCCAAGGGGAGTAATCAAAAAGGTATATAACATTTACTCCCCGAAGGCACATCGAAAAAGCCATGTTTTTAGATCTTTCTTAAAAGCCAATAAGGTGGGGGCTTGCCTGATCTCAGAGGGCAATGAATTCCACAGTCGGGGGGCCACAGCAGAAAGGGCCCTCTCTCTCGTTCCCACTAGACGGGCCTGGGATAAAGGCAGTGGCGAAAGAAGGGCCTCCCCGGATGAGCGGAGGGATCGAACAGGTTTATAATAGGAGATACGGTCACGAAGGTAGGTGGGTCCCAAACCGTTTAGGGCCTTATAAATGATGGTATTCACCTTGAATTGGGACCGGAAGGTGAACGGCCCTTGAACCAACTGTCATTAAACACATTATAGGCATACCTCAATTAACAAACCCTCTGACCAAGAAATTCCTTCCAACAAAGTCTTTTTGACTATCCAAACTCTCCTTGTCCTCTGTGTAGCTGATTTTAAAGGCATAATTGGCATTAAGAGGATAGCGGTGGACAACTGCCAAAACAGAAACATGTATGTTGTGTTGGAGCAATGTGGCTGTAGAGAACAATGCAATAAATCATGAACTGCAAAAGAGAAAAATTCTCCTTTAACCAATGCAGCTGCAATCATGTTAGACTGCCTACAACATGCAAAATGAACATTGACTCTTTTCAGCCTATGAAAGAATGAAAGATTTATAGTTTGGCCACTTAAAATGAAGAGCATAAGAATAGTGGGGGTTGGTGAAAGAGAAATGAAATCATCCCAGCATACAATCTTGAAGAAGATTTCAAGTGGTCTCTTGAGCCATGTTTTTGTGTACTTATGCTAGGCTTGGCTGATCTGGTTGTTTCATACATATATAGTTAGTTATGGATAAAAGGTTTGCTGAAACATGTTGAATTACTCTTCTGTTTTGTAGTGTAAGACCCCATCCTTGTTGTTCCTGCATCTAATGGCCAGGAATACATCCACTTTGATAACTGCAGTAACATCAAACTCATATTTAATCATTCTGTCAATTTCATAATGACAGTTCCTGACAAAGTAGAGGCAAAGGAAAGCTCTGTCCAACATTTTGTTGCCTAGAGCTTTCACAACGTAGAGCAAGTGCATAGTAGAAAGATTTCCCCTAAGCTCCATGGTGAAGCTCAGCACAGAATAGCTGACTGTGCTGTTTGTGATCCAGATTATGCTTGGTTGCAACCCACTAACACTTTAGTCAAAATCTAAGTTTATATTTTTTTACATAGATCTTTAACAGCGTAAACAAGCAGACTTAAAAAAGACAATGACACACTGTTTTGAGTATGATCATATAAATTATTAGGACTTTTATTTAATTATACATTTACCTGTTGTTGCTATATTAATACACTAGTTGTCCTTATATTTATATCACACCCTCCTTGTCATGCCCCATGAAGACACTCACACAAGGCACTTTTGGTTCTTGGAAGAGTCAGCCTTCACTGAGGGTGAAGAGAAAGGAAGGATGGAAGATGTACAAAATAGCAAGTCCAGTCAAAGCTGTATTCAAGTTCAGTCGGATCTATATTCAAGTCCAGTCAGAGTTAAATATTGAGACTATCTTAGAGACAGTTGAACACTATACAAGAAAGAGACAATAAGGAGAAACAAAGATTCAAGAGCCTCAGTTTGGCTAGAACTGTGTCTATTTCTCAAAGACTTTACCTCTCCTCATAAAGACTTTGTAGTGAGACTCAGGAGGAGAGAAAGTCTAAAATTCTTGTCAGTTAATAAACTCTTGTTTGATTCAGCTATATAGTCTCCCATCTGTTCCCTGCACAGACAGTTCGCCTTTTAAGTAGTTAAGATAGCATGGGGCAGAACAACCCTTGAAGAAAGCAGATGTTTCCTCTGTTTATCTGTGTCTCTCCCGCCCTCCCTGCCTCTCTCCAGAGAAAGAACCTATGACCAAAGGTCAACTGGTAAGCTTTGTGGCTGAGAAGGGATTTGAACCTGGGTTTTCCCAGTCTTGATAAGACACTTGAATCACTGCATTGCACCAGCCCATGTGCATTTTATGTATGAGTTTCATCAAATTTTACGGAAATGTTTGTATCAAAACTGGATTATGGTGATGAAGCCCTGGAGACTAGGACTCGGAGCAATGTGTTCCAAGGACAGGAGAGGAGATTCCACCTGAACATTAGGAAGAACTTCTTGACTGTAAGAGCAGTTCAACAGTGGAACTCTCTGCCTCAGAGTGTGATGGAGGCTCCTTCTTTGGAGCATTTGAAATAGGGGTCAGATGACCATTAGTTGGGGGTACTTTGATTGTGCGTTTCCTACATGGCAGGTGGATTGGCCTGGATAGCCAGGCCAAGACCGCATCTTCCCCTATGAACCTATGCGATCTCTAAGATCTTCTGGGGAGACCCTTCTCTCGTTTCCTCCCCCTTTGCAAATGCAGTTGGGGGGACGCAGAAGAGGGCCTTCTCTGCGGTGGCTCCCCGGCTCTGGAATTTCCTCCCCAGGGAGATTAGGTTAGCACCAACCCTCACTGTCTTCCGGAAGCAATTAAAAACATGGCTGTTCCGTTGTGCTTTTGAGTAGACAAGTCCGTTATAACCTGGGCCATATCCACATTGAAACTTACCCTGTCACTTTATACTTTGATTTCCTTTCAGATTTATCTTCCCTACTTGTTGTGTCTATTTGATGTATTTAATGCCTTGGATGATTGTTTAATATTTTAATTATGTCTATTTTAAACTATGAGTTGTTTAATTTGTTTTTAAATGTGTTATTTAATGTCTTAACTGTTGATTTTATGATATTATATGACTGTATTGGGCTTGCCCCCGCGTGAGCCGCTCCGAGTCCCCGTTGGGGAGATGGAGGCGGCATACAAAAATAAAGTTGTTATTATTATTATTATTATTATTATTATTATTATTATTATTATTATTATTTGCTTCCAATTCTACGATTCCATGAAATACCCCAAAATTGTCCACATAGATGGATGAGATAGTGGCATCTTCACTTTCTGATGGTTCGGTGTCCTCAAACTTTTGTGCACAAATTATTACTGCATTACATGTCTTCAGGCTATGTGTATACGGTCAATATGAAACATCAGTGAATTTTGTTTTAATATATGGGTTCCATCTCTGAGATGTCTCATTCTGTATGTTTATCCACACACAGGTATCCCAAAATTCCAAATCACTTTTGGTCCCACATATTTTGGATAAGGGAAACCTGTATTATGAAAAGCCATGCCTTTAAGAACTGGAAACAATTACATGAATCAGAGTGATGTATTTCATCTCTTTGGATCCACTGCATCAATTATATACACTAGGATATAAAACATAGAAGAAATCTTATTTACTGTAATGCCAATAAATGTTTTCAGAATGTAAACATGCCATTTCATGCTTTTGTAAATGATCACATTTCATCATTTCCAGTCAGCATGGTTAGTAATACTGTATATTTGGAGGGCATCTGATTAGGAGAAGGAAGGCAGATATTTCAGGGAATTCAGGACAAACCTAAGATGATAATGACAGTAACTCAAATCAGGGAACAAATTTGCCACTCCTTTCACTAGTTGGAAGTGGCATTGACGTGAGGCTATAAGCTCTACTAAGAGGGAATTACAGAATTCAAGCCATGTGGTCATGAAGGCATGTATTATGCATAGGTCTTTCGGGGTTAAATAAATAAGGTTGCCATGTCATTTGCCAGAAACAAGAGCTAGGAAATAAATCCAGCTTGGAGTGATGTCACAGGGATTCCACGTCTTAGGGAAAGCTTAAACTGACAGTGTGGAGACAGGATGAGATTTCTTTGGCTAGTTCCTAAAACTATACGTTTGCACTTGCAAATACTGTTTTGCTGTCATTACTGGTTTAGTTTTAGATTCTGCCTTTTTAAACTAATGGTTCAGCTTTGTTTTAAACGTGATATATAATTTTATGAAACCATTATATAGATATAGAATTGGATGTTTTATACTCTAAGGTGCTTCAGAAATCTACAATTCTGAGAGATTACAATGAAAAGTGTAAAAACCACACAAGTGAAACAATCTGGCTTCCTTTTTCGGTTCTTTGTCACCTTAAATCAGTCTTCCCAAACCTAACACTCTGCAAGTTGGATGGACTGTTTCTCAGTGTGGCATCCCAACTCTATAATACCCTTCACTTGGAGGGCCAGTTGATACTAACCGTCATGTCATTGACATACCAATTTAAAACTTAGCCCACCATCAGAGGCTTTGGCCCTCATTAATTCACCTGAAATATGGACGTACATAGTTTTTAAAAGGTTTAAATGGGTTTAACTTATTGTTGTTTAATATATATTAGTTTACTTTATTATTTCATTGTTTTAAACTGTTTAATGTCATTTAATGCTACCTGAAGGCTATTGAATGATATTTAATAATTGTAGGGAATAAGGCCCGGGTGGTGGCGCAGGCTGGAGAGCACGCCAGCTGCAATCAGCTGCAATGAATCACTCTGACCAGGAGGTCATGAGTTCGAGGCCCGCTCGGAGCCTATGTTTGTCTTGTCTTTGTTCTATGTTAAAAGGCATTGAATGTTTGCCTATATGTGTAATGTGATCCGCCCTGAGTCCCCTTCGGGGTGAGAAGGGCAGAATATAAATGCTGTAAATAAATAAATAAATAAATAAATAATGATAATAATAAATAACAATAATAACAACAATAATAAGATAATAGATAGTGAGAGGTGTTCTCAAATCTATGAGGTATTTTCCAAACTGAAGCAGGGAAGAGAAATCTCCTGTCTATTTTTTTAATGCATGGCTTCCACGGGTGTGTCTGAGGTGACCCACCCCCCTCCCGGGTCAAATTATTAACAAAATATAACTGAAGGCACAGCAGAGGGAGCCATGGAGAGCGGGAGCCCAGAGGCTCACTGAGATCGGTTATGTGAATGTTCGGAGAAGCGGAGGAGCCCAGCTGAAGCGACCAGCACCCTGGATACTTTCTTTCCCCTCTTTATTACAAAGTAACCCTTCAATACTTTGTGGAGCCCCGGTGGCGAAGTGTGTTAAAGCACTGAGCTGCTGAACTTGCAGACCAAAAGGTCCCAGGTTCAAATCCCGGGAGCGGAGTGAGAGCCAGCTTTTGCCAACCTAGCAGTTTGAAAACATGCCAATGTGAGGAGATCAATAGGTACCGCTCCGTTGGGAGGTGTCTACGGACAACACCAGCTTTTTGGCTTAGAAATGGAGATGAACACCAACCCCCAGAGTCAGATATGACTGGACTTAATGTCAGGGGAAACCTTTACCTTTACCTAACCCTTCAATAAATGTGTACTGTGGTGCGTTATCCCATTATTTGACTTCTTGTATCCCTTTTTGCCTCCTGTCTCTCTCTCTCCCCTCTCTTCACCTTCTCCTGCAGCCGGCCCCAGGAATTGCTTAGCCCCATAGTCCCCACAGCCCTCAGAGCAGGGCTCCTTCTGTCCCTTCACCAGAGTATAACCTCCCTTCATCCCAACTAACCCAAAACCAACCCTTGCCCCCGTGGGCCCCTGGACTCCCATAATTGGGTTCCCCCAGTATCCACGGACCCCTTTGTGTGTATAATATTATATTTTGTGTTCCATATAAAACTTTTTGGAGATCAAGCCATTGGATCGAGGCTCAGGTAACCTTTCACCTACACCTCTTGACCTCGGAGTCCCCTCCAGCACTTCCTGGTCATCATTGCAACAATAGGACTCAAGCACCCTTCATCACTGGAATCTATGGATTCCCATAACCCCAAGTGTGCAGAGGACAACAGGATTTGTAGGCCGCACTGCCTGCCCTTTGTGCAGTCTCTTGGACGCAAAGAAGACACCTTTTCCATGTCAGGAGTGACTTGAGAAACTGCAAATCGCTTCTAGTGTGAAGGAATTGGCTGTCTGCAGGGACTTTGCCCAGGGGACGCCCGGATGTTTTGACATTTTACCATCTTTTTGGGAGGCTTCTCTCATGTCCCAAAGAAAATACTAATCACCCGGCACTCCTCCAGTACACCATGAGGTCTGGCCCCAGTTATCCACAATGTCATTTCCTCTTTTCCCAGGAATGGACTTTACAATTCTCTCATCTTGAACAATATTCTGGTCTGGAACTCAATGAACACTAGCTTCAGAGGTGTTAGACTCATTTGCTGAGGACTCGTGACACAATTATCCTAGCAAAAAAAACCATGCCCCACTTTGTTTTTCTCAAGGATAAGACACAGCAATCCATTCAAGAAACTAGTCATCCTGCCCCCGTCAACTATTGGAGAGCAGAAATCTACATTGGAAGTGGGGAACGCTCTTTGATTGGTTGGTGGGCACCGCAGTCCCGCCTCTGAGAGGTAATCCTCCCCAGCTGTCCATGACGGCAATGCTCTAACTGGGTGGGCACAGGAAAAACAAAAGATCTCCCTGTGGCGCAAGCTGGTGAGCAGCCAGCTGAGACCAATCACTCTGACCAAGAGGTCATGAGTTCGAGGCCAGCTCAGAGCCTGCATTTGTCTTTGTTCTATGTCAAGGCATTGAATGTTTGTCTTATATGTGTAATGTGATCCACCCTGAGTCCCCTTCGGGGTGAGAAGGGCGGAATATAAATACTGTAAATAAATAAGTAAATAAATATAAAAATGTCTTTTTTGCTTGTGCAAAACATGTCGGCTTCCTTTTGCAGCTTACAGCGAGTGGTCATCCTTTACAGCTGTATTGAATAAAATACCTCAGTGGCTTATTATTCAACTGATGAGACTTCTTGATTAGGGAATATTGGGTTATAGCTTTTTTGTCTCGCCAGGCATGGATCCACAGGTGGCCTATGGCCAGTGCCGGTTATCCACTTAACGGGTCTCAGTATGCACAGCATGGGTTTTGCTATCTGGGGTTCGGATCTCACTATCCACAACTGCCTTAAATTGTTCAATTTCATGTCTGTCTTTGGAGCCAAGTTGGGGGGCAGGACATTTATCTGTGCTGTGCAGCAAGGATCCCCTTCTTCTTAACTTTGGAAATATAGACACTTGGGATCTGGCAGCCTCCTCTTAGTGACTTTTCAATCTCTCCCTTGCCACTGGTGTGCTCTTGGCTGTTTCTATTTTGAGGCTACCATTGGGAATGCAGTTACACAGCAGCATCAACAGTATTTCAGCTCAAGAATTTAGAATAGATCATTATAGTAAGGGACTGTGACTATGTGTCCCTGATTGGTGTGCCTGTCTAGGTGCTAAGGTTGAAGAACAGCTCTCAGGTCTCTGCTGTTTATTGTTTATTTTTAGATTTGGACTAGAGCTTCCTTCAAATAGAGAACATGTTTATCTGCAGGACTGTCTCCAATTTGTACCTTCATATAAAGTGCTGTCCTCTGCTGAGTAGTACATGCGTGGCCTTCAGCTCCTCTGTCTTCGTTCTCCCAGATGTATCACCCAGAAATATCACCAGATTGTAGGGTCAGACTTGAATAAACCTTGCTATCTATATTATTAATATCTGAAATTGTATAGAAAACATTTCATTATATTTGAGAGAATACTGAGAAGCATCTAAAAGTGTTAACATGCATATGAGCATCAGAGACATTGCAATTATGAATCACACCGATATGGTCAAAGAGATCTTAATACTAGATTGCAAGACTCTGAGGTCAAGGCAACTCTGACCAGGGCTTGGGTTTTGCAACACAGTCCCCAGAATCCACCAGCCCTAATGGCCATTCCCAGAAGTATAGTGACATGGGAGGAAGGGAAATGGGGGCATTGCCCCCAAATAAGCATTCTGCTGCCATAAAATTTTCTTCCAGTCCTCAAATTTCTAGCATTGTAGTTAAGAATTTAGAAGTATAGTTCAAGCATCCAAAGAAAAGAATATAGTGGAATCAGGCAAACCCTCAACACAAACATTTCATCAACTCCCTGTATATGTACTTTCTATGCATGAACACTTTGTATGCTGCAGGGATCACTCTGTGTTTCTCATTGTTGTTGATGATCATCTTCAAGAGTGTAAAACCTATGAATACTCTAAGATGAACTATCACAGGGTTTTCTTAGCAGAGATGTTTGCCATTGCCTTCCTCTTGCCATGGCCGAGATAGTGTCACTTACCCAAGGTCACCAAATGGGTTTCCATGCCCAAATGAGGATTTGATTCCTAATCTGCAGAGTTGTAGCTCAATATTCAAGCCAAGGTGATTCTCTTGGTGCATCAACAGCTATTTGGAAATCCATTGTCATGTATGCTGGCACTTATAGTAATCTTGGCTTTAGAAATCAGCATATTTGAAGGAGTTTCCACTGGACAGCTTGTAGAAAACTCACAGTCCATTAGACTTTATTAACAGTTATAGTAATTACAGTAGGATCATTTGCACAATACACATTCACTTCCTTGTCACTGTCATTTAGTTTACATGACTCTCTTGAAAATTGTCTCCCCATGTCACAATGCCAGGGCTCTGTTAGTACGCAGGCAGAGGTGAACCATAAGAAACACTCAGCTTGTGTTAAACTGTTTAATTAAAGAAGCACTTACTGTCTGGCTGTTTTCGAAGTCCCAATGTAAAACATAAAGATAGCACTCAGCCACAGAATCAAAACAAAACTGATAGCAAATGCCAATGCAGATACAAAATGACACCATAGTCAAAAAGGTCCAGTCCAATAGTCAAACACTGAGAGTTAAAGCCCAAGGATCAAGAGTCTATACCATAGTCAATGACCAGTCCAGAGGTTCCAGGTTCCAGGAATTCAGGAAACAAGCCAGGATACCAAAAATTCACAAACCCGGGGAAAAACCAGCAGCATCCACAACCAAAGTAGAACCAAAGTACTTTTCTCTTAAAGATCATTCTCCATACCAGCTCTTTATATCCAGTACAACCCAGCTGCAACCTATCTCTTGCATGCCTTCACCCTTACTTGCTTTTACCTGTAACTCCTACTTACAGATTACTCAGCCCTGTAGAACTTACATTAACCCCTTCCATCACCAACTGCTAGGCCTGACGTCTCCAACCACCATCAACTGTGGAACATGATACATGACACCCCACATATCTTGCACTCCCAATGCTTAATAGGCAACTAGGGGAGTTGTAGCCTGTACAAGGATATTTTATGGACACTGGCTATGGCATTTCCCGAACCCTACAAGATTAGAAATACAAACAACAGCTGCATCCAAAGTTGCTGCTGCTATTTATTATATGCATCCCATTGCAAGACATAGTTTAGATTATCCCCAGGATTGGTCTAAATCTTATTGTCAGAGTGAGCACATAATTTCATAAGTGAGTTTGTCACTTATCCGGATGTATGCATTTTACTCCAAAAAGCAATTTGCTTAGAGTCTTCACGTAGGAAAGCCAACAAATGCTAGCATTTATACATTCTGAATGAAAGGGCAATGGGAATCCTAGTTCTATAACACAAGCTACTTGCCATGTTGGTGAAACATAAGAAGGAAAGATTCAATTGTTTGCTGATCTGTTTTAATGAGCTTGATCGACTCCATCTTGACAATAGCTTGACATCTCCCCATGACTTGTATTGTTTGCGGAGCTCTATGTTATTATAGGGGCCCCTGGTGGTGGCGCAGTGTGTTAAAGTGCTGAGCTGCTGAAAGGTCCCAGGTTCAAATCCCGGGAGCGGAATGAGCACCCGCTGTTAGCCCCAGCTCCTGCCAACCTAGCAGTTCGAAAACATGCAAATGTGAGTAGGTAAATAGGTACCGCTCCAGTGGGAAGGTAACAGTGCTCCATGCAGTCATGCCGGCCATATGACCTTGGAGGTGTCTACGGACAACGCCGGCTCTTTGGCTTAGAAATGGAGATGAGCACCAACCCCCAGAGTCAGACATGACTGGACTTGACATCAGGGGAAAACCTTTACCTTTTTAATGTTATGATAGAAATGCTATAACTGCAATATGGGGTGCCTAGGCCAACAGCCAGAAGTTATGCTTGCATACAGTGCCAGGCTTGATAATAACTTGTTAAACAACAAACAAATTATTGATGCATGATGCATTACATATTGCTCATGTGCACTTCGTTGTTGTCTGAGTAACTTTGAAGTTCTATAGAATCCTGATGCTCGGAATACGTTTTATTTGTCTTGACCAGTGCTGTGAGTGGGATGGACTGAAAAGTTGTGCTGGAACTTGGTAGATCCTTTGGCCAACTTTTTCGTTTGCTGTCTGTTTTCCTTCCTGCTCAGTTTTAAGGTTCACTCCATCTTCATGCCTCATCTGGGAGATACAGAACGGCTGATATTTCAGATCCTAACCAGTATCTACATACAAATTATAAACTAGTTCTACACTGGAGCAGCCAAACATGGAAGGCTTGGTCATTGCTTCAACTTTAGTAGCTTTGAAAATTGGCTTTTGATAAAAACCACACAATTTACTTTTTGTTTCAGACAGTTCTACTGAGAATGGTGAAGATAAAAGTTGTCATATAGCAAAAACTCTTTGCAAAATTTATTGCAGCTGGCAAGGGCCTCAGAGTCACAAAGCCCACTTAAATAACCCCACTTGCTGCCCCATACTTGGAATGGTTGCTCAGCTTGGGGTTTGGTTACAGGGGATTCCAAAGCCCATAGATAAACAAGTCCCATTGCATATAATGGTGTAGTAAAATGGTATCCTTTTTATAAAATATATAATCAAGGTTTGCATTTTGGAATTGGGAGGGGATATTTTCAAGCTGTGGATGGTTGAATCCATAGAGGCAGAATCTGTGAATATAGAGGACCTACTATATTTAATTTCTTTTCAATTAACTCCTCATCCACCCCCTTGAGGAGCACAGAGCTAAGTCTTGAAATGCTGGCATTCATCTCATTGCTATTCCTCCCCCTTAATAAGCAGATCATAGACAAGATTGAAATTCTGTTTCAAGGAGTAACTCAGAAAATGTGATGTGCAGTGCCAAATCAACTCCATAGATAGGATGAGAAATAAGAAGGATATGGAGTCTCAGAGATTTATTTCGCAGTACAGTCCATTTCAAAGAAATGACTAGAGGCTAGGTAGCTGGGATCAAGAATCTGCTGGATTCAGATAATTAGGGACATTGGTTTGACACAAATTCAGTTATTCAAGTCTGACATTATTCATGTCTTTGTTGTTAATTGCTGTTAAAATGACTTTAACATGGCAGCCGTATGAATTGGATACCTTCGACAGGTGACTGTCCTGCTCAGATCTTGCAGACTCAGAACAGCGGCTTCCTTGATTGAGGCTATCCATCTGTAATGTGGTCTTCTTTTCCTACTGCCTTTTGTCTCACCAAGGATCATTGTCTTTTCCAGTAAGTCTCGACTTCTTATAATATGTCCAAACTATGACACTTTTAGTTTAGTCTTCTTGGCTTCCTTGTTTTCCTGGAAAGAAGTAACGAGTGGAGTGCTGCAGGGTTCCGTCCTGGGCCCAATTCTGTTTAACATCTTTATTAATGACTCTTAGATGAAGGCTTAGAAGGCACAACCATCACGTTTGCAGACAACACCAAATTGGGAGGGATAGCCATTAGCCAATACTCTAGAAAACAGGAACAGAATTCAAAACTATCTTAACAGACTAGAGAGATGGGCCGAATCTAACAAAATGAAGTTCAACAGGGACAAACGCAAGATACTTATTTATTTATTTATTTATTTATTTATTTATTTATTTACAGTATTTATATTCTGCCCTTCTCACCCTGAAGGGGACTCAGGGTGGATCACATTGCAGACATATAAGGCAAACATTCAATGCCATAACATAGAACAGAGACAGAGACAGACGCAGGCACGGGCTGGCCTCAAACTCATGACCTCTTGGTCAGAATGATTTGTTGCAGCTGGCTGCTAACCAGCCTGCGCCACCGCCCGGCTTCACTTAGGCAGAAAAAAATGAAATGCAAAGTTACAGAATGGGGGACACCTGGCTCGACAGCAGTACATGTGAAAGAGATCTTGGAGTCCTTGTGGACAACAAATTAAACATGAGCCAACAATGGGATGCAGAGGCTAAAAAAGCCAATGAGATTTTGGTCTGCATAAATAGGAGTATAGTGTCTAGATCCAGGGAAGTCATGCTACCTATATATTCTGCCTTGGTCAGACCAAGATGTTGACAGGCTGGAATGTGTCCAGAGAAGGGTGACTAAAATGATCAACGGTTTGGAGAACAAACCCTGTGAGGAGCGTCTTAAAGAGCTGGGCATGTTTAGCCTGGAGAAGAGAAGGCTGAGAAGAGACATGATAGCCATGTATAAATATGTGAGGGGAAGTCATAGGGAGGAGGGAGTAAGCTTGTTTTCTGCCCTACCCTGGAGACTACGATGCGGAACAATGGCTTCAAACTACAGGAAAGGAGGCTTTTAAGCAGAGGCTCGATGGCCATCTGTCGGGGGTGCTTTGAATGTGATTTTCTTGCTCCTTGGCAGGGGGTTGTACTGGATGGCCCGTGAGGTCTCTTCCAACTCTATGATTCTATGATTCTGAGGAAAGTTTCAGAAATGTCATTCCCCAAAAGGAAACTTTCCTAAGATCTAGCAGTGCCTCGGGCCTGCTATCCATTTTCCAGACAGCTAAGATATGAATGTGCAGGAGATGCTGGTAATTGACTTCAGCATCTAAGCAGGGCTGGGTTTTGTAGACCAAGACATCAGGGAGGACAAAAATGTCCAGCCCCTGGTTTAAAGCCATTTATTATGAGGTAAACCTTGGGAAATTCTCCCTTGGCATTTTAGTCATTATTTGATATCCCCAGATAGTTCTACATACATACATATAACTCTTAAGCCATAGTAGCGAAAAGAAAAACCAAAACCAAAACACACACGCATATAGAGAGAAGATGTAAAATTTCTATACTCCACCTCTGCTAAATGAGCCCCTGGGGAAGAAAGAAAAGCCTTTAAATGCTTTAACTAGCTATTATTCTTCCAGTTTGAAATAATGCTGCTAAAAATGAAACATAAAATTATGCTGCCATTTCTGCGTCGCTCACTCTCTAGGCATTAAAGTGTCATTTTTGTAAAAGTTCTTAATTTCCATTAAAATGCCTTCCTGAAAAACCAGTATCATTTCAGAGGTTGTTAACAATTCCTAAAGAACAGCAGATACCTAATTATGGTTTTTTAGATGTGCGTTCCATATAAAAGGATCCCCTGGTATTGAAGTTTGACCCAGTTTTCCTGCATTGGCCAGAGAATGTGGATGGCAGGTTTAAGGGACAAGGGTGGGCATCTCAAACAGCATAACTACACAGTAATGTTTAATTATATCAGAAATCTAAAACATTTAAAAGGAGTAAGACGTTTTTAAAGGAGCAAATGTCAGGCAGGGCAGGGATAAATACTGTACAATGATTTCAAACTGATTAATCTGAATGGCACTTTGTCAGATAGCTGTGGTTGAACATTCAATTTACAGATAGTTGTAGCTGAACATTTCATTTATCCCATAGGACTGAAGGTTAATCGTTTATATTGTTTTCAGATTATTTACTTAGTATATTTTGAGAAGAAGTACTCTCCCAGGGGGAGAAAGACATCTGTTTGTCATAGTATGTGATTGTCCACAACTAGGTATGTTGCATTTTGCATGCTTTGCCATATGATTGATGATTGAAAGAAAAACAGCCTTAGTTTGCTGAGGTCATTGCTGACATTTGTAGAAAATTTATTTGTAAGGCTGAGAATAGCTGAACTGGAAGCATATTCCTTGTAATGTCTAGGCTGATTGTAAAGCAAGCAACTAATATACAGTGTACAGTTTTAGTAAGAGTTGTCTCTTCAGGATGGCAGGAACTTCAAGCTATTGGGAAAATCCTTCAAAGCAGTTCCAAACCTTATTCCCTATCCAAGGTGCTGAACCCTATCCCCAAAAATAAGATCCACATTTTACACCTCTTCTTTAAAATTCTCTAGTAAAAGCCAGAGTGGCTTCACGCGACCACTAATATGGAGCCACAGCCCACCACTGCTTCAGGAAACATCTTGGGTTGGATTTTGAAAGAGGTTTAGCTTTCAAATGTATGAGCCTAGCCAAGTTTGGCTTATCTAAGGCAGTATTTCTCAACCTGGGGGTCAGGACCCCTGGGGGGGTCACGAGGGGGTGGCAGAGGGGTTGCCAAAGACTAGTACTTTCTGTTGGTTATGGGGGTTTTGTGTGGGAAGTTTGGCCCAATTCTATCATTGGTGGGGTTCAAGGGGCTCTTTTATTGTAGGTGAACTATAAATCCCAAATATCAAGGTCTGTCTTCCCCAAACTCCACCAGTGTTTGGGCATATCGAGTATTTGTGCCAAGTTTGGTTCAGATCCATCATTATTTGAGTCCACAGTGCTCTCTGGATGTAGGTGAACTACAACTCCAAAACTCAAGGTCAGTGCCCACCAAACCCTTCCAGTATTTTCTGTTGGTCATGGGAGTTCTGTGTGCCAAGTTTGGTTCAGTTTCATTGTTGGAGGAGTTCAGAATGCACATGGATTGTAGGTGAACTATAAAACCCAGCAATTACAATTCCCAAATGACAAAATCACTCCTCCCGCTCCCCAACCCCACCAGCATTCAAATTTGGGCGTATCAGGTATTTGTGCCAAATTTGGTCCAGTGAATACATTCTGCATATCAGATATTTATATTATGATTCACAACAGTAGCAAAATTACACTTATGACGTAGCAATGAAAATAATTTCATTTCATTGGGGGGTCACCTCAACATGAGGAATTGTATTCAGGGGTCGTGGCACTAGGAAGGTTGAGAATCATTGATCTAAGGGATCGGTGCAGTCAAGTTCAGTGCAAGATCAGCCACTTGAGCTAACATGTCCAGGCACGCTAAGATATGGGCACTCCAATTAACAATTAACAGCAAGCTAAAAACTGATATTACAGCAAACACAGTCTTCAGGGTGTGGTTGCAAAAACTGCGGTGTTTGTCTGTAGTTTACATTGGAAGGAGATCTCAAGTGAAGTGCAGCAGGGTTTGTCCTGGAGCTGACACTTTCTAATATTTTTTATCAGTGATTTAAATAGGATGGGCTAAATCCTTATCAAAGTTTCAGATGATACAACACTTGGAGGGGTAGCTAATGTACTGCAAGATGTACTGCAAGAAAAAATAATTAAAATTAAAAACGTGAAATTAAACAGGGACAAATGCAAAATTCTATATTCAGACACAAGTATAGGATGGGGGATATTTGGCTCAGCAGTACTTTTTGAAAAGGCATGGCTTTTTAGAGACATAACCTTTTGGAGAACCAGAATCTCCATAGCCATTTGGAAGCCTGACCCTTTTTGGAGATCAATTGGCATTCACACTATTTGGAATATTTTTTTTTTTTTTCGTGTCAGGAGCGACTTGAGAAACTGCAAATCGCTTCTGGTGTGAGAGAATTGGCCGTCTGCAAGGACGTTGCCCAGGGGACGCTCGGATGTTTTTGATGTTATTACCATCCTTGTGGGAGGCTTCTCTCATGTCCTCGCATGGAGCTGGAGCTGATAGAGGGAGCTCATCCGCGCTCTCTCCGGGTGGGATTCGAACCTGGCAGCCTTCAGGTCAGCAACCCAACCTTCAAGTTACAAGGCTTTAATCTACTACTCCACCAGGGGTTCCTATTTGGAATAATCATAACCTTTTTAAAAAACTCTTCTCAGGAAGATCATGCTTTATAAAAAGGATTTGGAATAATCATAACCTTTTTGTAAAGCATGATCTTCCTGAGAAGAGTTAAAACCTCGCTTGAGTAAATTTTCTCATCAGTGGCGAATATCCACTAGTATTCATGCAAGCAATTTAGGTTTCTCAGTTGTTAGACTGATATCCCTCGTTTTCTCTTTGAACTGTTAGGAACAAAGATATGCCAATGCATAAAATATATAGCAGATTTTCAGAAGTGTTATTTCAGTTCCCCCCCAGAAAATCTACTCTCCCATAAGTTATATTGCTTTTTGGTCTCAAGAGACCAAAAATAGTCTTCATTAAAAGTTAACATAGTTGACTTACAAAATTTCATATAACAACAACAACAACAACAACTTTCTTGTGTTGTCGAAGGCTTTCATGGCCAGGATCACAGGGTTGTTGTATGTCTTTTGGGCTGTGTGGCCATGTTCCAAAAGTATTCTCTCCTGACGTTTCCCCCACATCTATGGCAGGCATCCTCAGAGGTTGTGAGGTATGGATAAACTAAGTAAGGAAAGGAAAGAATATATATCTGTGTAGAGTCCAGGGTGAGTCCTTTGTCACTGCAGCGCCCAAACAAGAGTCAAAGAACATGAAAGGCACTGCAGACTAATTCAACCAGAGAAATCAGCAATAGCAGAGCACTTGATGAACCAGCTTGGACACAGTATATTATTTGAGAACACAGAAATGCTTGACCACTCCAACAACTATCATGTCAGACTACACAGAGAAGCCATTGAAATCCACAAGCATGTGGACAACTTCAACAGAAAGGAGGAGACCATGAAGATGAACAAAATCTGGCTACCAGTGTTGAAAAACTCTAAAATCAGAACAGTGGATGGGAACCAACACTCTGAGGGCAGAGGACAGCTATTGACTGAACAAAGGATGCCCCCAGGCAAAAGACAAAAACCTTTCCTATGCTAATTAGGGTGATTAACTGAAACATTAATGCTGGCTTCCCAGTGACAAAGGACTCTTGCCACACCCTGGACTCTACACAGATATATATTCTTTCCTTTCCTTACTTAGTTTATCAATACCTCACAACCTCTGAGGATGCCTGCCATAGATGTGGGTGAAACGTCAGGAGAGAATACTTCTGGAACATGGCCACACAGCCCGAAAGACATACAACATCCCAACACCTTTATTTTTGTATCCTGCCTCCATCTCCCTGACGGGACTCGGGGAGGCGTACATGGGGACAAGTCCAATCAACATAGTTAAAATATAAAATATGACATACTAAGTACATACATAGTATATAGTAAGTACTAAGTACATAAACAATAGCATAAAAACAGAAAAATAGGAACATTATAGCAAAAATAAATCAACCATCAAACCAACCAATAAAGCTGAAATAACTGTCAGTTCCTAGGTGTATCCTATATTTTCAGCATACAGGTACACTGCTTATTGGTTCAAAGTTTAAACAGTTGGAGTCCACTTAATGGCAATGGGCAGAGCTGCATCCAGAGATGGGAACAGAGTCAAAAGTGGAGTTGCCTCTCACCTCTCTCATTTCCTCGTACCCGCTTCTCTTATTCCTTCCCATTCTTTTTCCAGAACACCATTATCTCTCAGATCTTTTCCCTCCCTGTCTAGAGGCTGGAGGAAGGCAGAAAGGCTGGGTAGACATACCAGCTTAGGCCGTAATCCATTTGTTGGTCTGGAGTACCGTAAATCAACTGTATTAATGGAAACTTAGTAAGTCATCATTACGTAAGCTCCATTAATTCAATGGTCTGTTCTATTTGAGACTAATAATTGGATTTAGGTGGAAGTATTATTTATTATCTGTTAATTTAATTCATATATATCCTGCTTTCCCCTCAATCCTGGGAACCTAAGGCAGCTTGCAAATACTAAATACCAGTACAGATTAACGACTAGGAAAAAACCATCTCACACGCATATTTAAAATTATTTAAAATCCATTAAAAGGCAGTCCACAATATGAACCCCATATTTGTGGATACTTCCTGGGAAACTATATGGATGCATGAAGCTGTGGATAATAGTGAACCCTATTGTTTTCAATGGAACGAACAATGGAGGTGCCAAGAAAAGGGTGTAACTTATAGGAGACTTGTATAATACACCCTTTTCTGAATATATAAAACTACATGTATTGGTTCCAGGTATATGCTGGGATCATGCTATTTTTTTTTTTAAAAAAACACCACACTATTAAATACTTATCACAGCCAATTCCTGAAAACCTGATAACAGTATTCACTATAGGGGTTTTCAATATCCGGATCCCGGGTTTTGGGTCAGTGTAGATCCACTTGAGATTTTCTGTTGGTCGTGGGGGTTCTGTGTGGGAAGTTTGGCCCAATTCTATCACTGGTGGGGTTCAAGGCGCTCTTTGATTCTAGGTGAACTATAAATCCCAGCAACCACAACTCCCAAATGTCAAGGTCTATTTTCCCCAAACTCCACCAGTGTTCACATTTGGGCATATCGAGTATTCGTGCCAAGTTGGGTCCAGATACATCATTTTTTTGATTCCACAGTACCCTCTGGATGTAAGTGAACTACAACCCCAAAACTAAAGGTCAATGCCCACCAAACCCTTCCAGTATTTTCTCTTGGTCATGGGAGTTCTGTGTGCCAAGTTTGGTTCAATTCCATAGTTGGTGGAGTTCAGAATGCTCTTTGATTATAGGTTAACTATAAATCCCAGCAACTACAATTCCCAAATGACAAAACCCCATCAGGATTCAAATTTGGGCGTATCAGGTATTTGTGCCAAATTTGGTCCAGCAAATGAAAATACATCCTGCATATCAGATATTTACATTATGATTCATGACTGTAGCAAAATTATGAAGTAGCAATGAAAATAATTTTATGGTTGGGGGTCACCACAACAAGAGGAACTGTATTAAGGAGTCGCGGCATTGAAAAGGTTGAGAATCACTGTCCTACACACACACATACACACACACACACACACACACACACCTTTTAGCAACCTTCCTGGATTACTTAAAATCACCAAACTTTTGTGACTACCAGCTATAAACAGCCATTGGATTGTCTCCTGTGAGTAATCACTGATCCCTCTGAGATTTAAGACTTAAGCCTCCTTCCAATTTAACTGGATGCACAGGCCCCAGCTGTATTATAGCGCATGGGGATTTTGCATGACTTGCTTGTTTAACTGTTTGTGGTAACTGATAAAATGGTTATGGAAGACATGCAGCAATGAAAAGCCAGTGGAGTCCCTTACACAATAATTAATGCTTTCAGGTGGAAAATTTTGGGTAGTGTTATGAAATTTGATCTGATACGGAATACCGTGGATTCTCTAAAATGTTATTAGGATTCATCATTGTCATTATTTATTGAGCTCCGAAGGAAACAGTGGCACTCGAGTGCTAAATTATAATGCAATATAAGCTTTCGTACTGCCTGAATGTATCCCCCAAAGTGTCTTGGTATTTGCTTTATGTTCTCCATTTCCACTTCCACTTGCAGTCATGTATGCAACTTTAATGTCTACTGGGGAAACCAGTCTATGCAACCAGAACTTAGAATCCGTTGATAGATAAAAGGCTTCAAAGCAAACTGTGATGGGAATTATTTTCAGGAAGACAGATATTAGTTTTGTGGTCAGACCCCAAGGTCCATCAACAGAAACTTCATACAAAAACAAATAAGTTGGGAGTTGTAGTTTTACAAGGTCTCTATTCCAGGAGAGTTGGTGCCGCACCACAATGCAGCTCCCAAGATTCTATAGCATTGAGCCATGGCAATTGAACTGGTGTCAAACTGCATTATTCTAGAGTCTAGACCAGTCATGGGCAAACTTTGGCTCTTCAGGTGTTTTGGACTTCAACTCGCACAATTCCTAACAGCCGTAGGCCATTCCCCCCTCAGCCTACCCTTACCCAGTGGGCTTTTTAAAACTATGAGAACAGAGTCAGCTCAAGATGTTTTGCTTCTGTAGGCAAAGAACAAGACGGCACTTTTCACTCCTCCTCCTACAGATGCAAGCTGCACTGGTAATTCAATATCTTTCAACACCAGAAAAGGGATGTTGTCCTCCATGATGCATGAAGGCAGGAGGTGATCTCAGGAGGCTCCAAGAAATGCCTTGAGGCCCATACACCTCTATCCCCCAGCATTCACCACCTCAGGTAGTTGTCTTGCTCCAATGGCTCTGAGAATAAGTATCAAGGCATACAACATTTCAGGTAAAGCACAAAGGTATGCTTTAGCCCAGGCATGGGCAAACTTTGGCCCACCAGGTGTTTTGGATTTCAACTCCCACAATTCTTAACAGCTGGTAGGATGTTAGGAATGTTAGGAATTGTGGGAGTTGAAATCCAAGACACCTGGAGGGCCGAAGTTGGCCCATGCCTGGTCTACACTGTCATATAATGCAATTCAGTTGAGTTAAAGTCCATTATGAAACTGCATTATATGGCAGTTTAGATGGGACCTGAAAGTCTGAAGTAGTCATAATATGCTACAATGTTTATTGGACTTGGCTTTTCATTTGGTAATGATCCACTGGGCCTCATATGCTATTAAAGGCAGGACTGCTTTGATAAACTGAGCAGGATAATAGATGAATTCTTAGAATAAAATTGGAATCTTCTGAATGGGTTTATCACCATTCTATGAATTTGATTGTCTTCACAAAGAATAAAAATGTAAGAATTCCTTAACATCCACATAATAAAAATCAGGCTCCATTAGGGGCCAGGGAAGATCATAGGTAGGGCCTGACCAGAAGAAGAAAGCGTTGTTGATTTCCAAACACCCACAAAAGGGATATACCTAAGACCCATTTTATTCATTTATTTATTTACAGTATTTATATTCCGCCCGTTTCACCCTGAAAGGGACTCAGGGTGGATCGCAGAACATACATCTACAGCAAACATTCAATGCCATTTATACACTGACAAGACAGACATTTGTACATAGAGGTATATATAGGCATTTCTCATCTTTGGCATCCTGGAGGTTTGTGCTCGGTTCTGGCCACGGGGGTTGCTGTCGCTCCATCTCCTTGCCGAAGAGCTTTTTTGTTCATAAACTTCCTTCTTAATCAAATATCTGCCATTTTTTCTGGCATTACCTTATGGGTGCCTAAATACCTCCCCACTTTTAAGTGGTACAGTAGATTCTCACTTATCCAACACTCACTTATCCAACGTTCTGGATTATCCAACGTATTTTTGTAGTCGATGTTTTCAATAAATTGTGATATTTTGTTGCTAAATTCGTAAATACAGTAATTACTACATAGCATTATTTCGTATTGAACTACTTTTTCTGTCAAATTTGGTGTATAACATGATGTTTGGGTGCTTAATTTGTAAAATCATAACCTAATTTGATGTTTAATAGGCTTTTCCTTAATCCCTCCTTATTATCCAATATATTTGCTTATCCAATGTTCTGCCGGCCCGTTTATGTTGGATAAGTGAGACTGTACTGTACCTATTTATCTACTCACATTTTGCTAGGTAGGCTGAAGCTGGGCTAAAGGCCAGGAGCTCACCCTGACCCGGGCTTTGAACTGTCAACCTTCAATTGAGAAGATTTACTGCAGCTGGTGGTTTAACCTGCTGTGCTAAAGCCTGGCCTACTATCGTGGGGTACATCTACACTGCAGAATTAATGCTGATTGATACCACTTTAACTACCATGTCTCAGTACTATGGAATCATAGGAGCTACCTTCTCTGCCAGGGAGTGTTGGTGCCTTACCAACACTACAACTCCTAGAATCACAAAATCGAGTCATGGCATTTCAAGTGGGGTCAAACTGGAGTACTCTTAGTAGGAAGACCTTTGCAAAGCTTTCACCTTATGAAAGACAACACTGTTTAAGCCAGAAACCTTGACTACATATTGAGAATAAATGTTCTACAAGTTAATTTTGTACAAACAGGAAAATGCATACCTTGTTTTGCTTCTACTGAATTTCTCTTTCAATTTCATTGAACTTCGTGACACAGCCCTGACTTCACATCAGATCTAAGAGAGAGAGAGAGAAAGAGAGATACACTGAAAGAAAATTTTCCCACTCTCAAGTTGCGTAGTCCTCGCTATAGAAATGCAAACAGTTGCTAAGAAACATATTTATATAAGAGAAGTTTCGGGAGATTTCAGTACATTCTTTATCTTTTCCAGTCCTCTGCCTCTTATTATCAAAGTTGGGTTGCTCTCTCAAGAGAATCATCACTGAACCATGGCAAGAATTGAGAAATCCATGTTTATTCTGGACATAGTCTTGCTCCTCCAAAGGATACTAGAGCCCCTTCTACACTGCCATATAATCCAGATTATCAATGCAGATAATCCACATTATCTGCTTTGAACTGGATTACATGAATTTGCACTACCATATAATCCAGTTCAAAACAGATAATTTGGATTTTTAAGACAGTGTAGAAGGGGCCTAAGATTCCTCTATTTGCAGCAGGCAAAGATATCTTAATTTAAATAGGTTCTTAGACCAACTTGTTGATCTTTGGTACCCGCTAGGGTTTGGTTCCAAGACCTCCCATGGATACCAAAAGCCATGGATATTCAGTGGTAAATAAAACAGTGTCCTATATGTGCAGCAGGATGTTCTCTAAAGCAGGAATGAACAAGAATTGATCTACGGATAGATTTCTAGATGATTTGAATTACAAGTAGATTATCAAAGGTTTCTGACTCCCAATTGTTTAGCAAAAGCAGCTACAAAATCGCTATTTCTAACCACGTCGTTCAGATAGTCCTCTGTATATTTTGGACTCCAGTTCCCAGAATTCCAAGTTAAAATAATAGACTCACAGAGTTGGAAGAGACCTCATGGGCCATCCAGTCCAACCCCCTGCCAAGAAGCAGGAAACTGCATTCAAAGCACCCCCGACAGATGGCTAACCAGCCTCTGCTTAAAAGCCTCCAAAGAAGGAGCCTCCACCACAGTCCGGGGGAGAGAGTTACACTGCTGAACAGCTCTCACAGTGAGGAAGTTCTTCCTAATGTTCAGGTGGAGTCTCCTTTCCTGTAGTTTGAAGCCATTGTTCCACGTCCTACTCTCGAGGACAGCAGAATACAAGCCTGCTCCCTCGTCCCTATGACTTCCCCTCACATATTTATATATGGCTATCATGTCTCCTCTCAGCCTTCTCTTCTGCAGGATAAACATGCCCAGCTCTTTAAGCCACTCCTCATAGGGCTTGTTCTCCAGACTCTTGATCATTTTAGTCGCCCTCCTCTGGACACATTCCAGCTTGTCAACATCTCTCTTCAATTGCTGTGCCCAGAACTGGACACAGTATTCCAGGTGTGGTCTGACCAAGGCAGAATAGAGGGGTAGCATGACTTTATTTATTTCCAATATTTCTATCCTGCCCTTCTCACCCGAAGGGACTTTCCTGGATCTACACTAGTAAAGGTAAAGGTTTTCCCCTGACATTAAATCTAGTTGTGTCTGACTCGGGGGGGGGGGGTGCTCATCTCCATTTCTAAACCGAAGAGCTGGCGTTGTCTGTAGACACCTCCAAGGTCATGTGGCCAGCATGACCTCATGGAGTGTCGTTACCTTCCAGCTGGAGCGATACCAATTGATCTACTCACATTTGCATGTTTTCGAACTGCTAGATTGGCAGAAGGTGGGGCTAACAGCAGGAGTTCCCTGGATTCGAACTGCCAACCTTTCGATCAGCAAGTTCAGCAGCTCAGCTGTTTAATCTGCTGTGCCACCGGGGGCTCCGGATCTAGACACTAGACTCCTATTTATGCAGGCCAAAATCCCATTGGCTTTTTAAGCTGCCGCGTCACATTGTCTGCTCATATTCAACTTGTTCTCTATGAGAACTCCAAGATTTTTTTTACATGTACTGCTGTCCAGCCAGGAATCCCCCATTCTGTATCTTTGCATTTCATTTTTTCTGCCTAAGTGGAGTATCTACTGGAATTAGCATCATCAATAGTCAGGAATTCTGGGAACTAAAGTCCAAAACAGTTGGAACGCCACAGTATGCAAAGCACTGATCTAAGAAAATTTCCCTGAACTATGGAAATAGTACTTTATGTGATCCATTTCAGTAAAGAAACTTTCAGTGGTTTTGCTTAATAAAACAAACTGAATCTGCTAAGTCCCGTATATTCAAGGGATCAAATAAATATGGTGCTTTCACAGAATATATTATCCTCTCGCAATTACTAAGATTCCAATTTTACAGGAGAGAGTTGGGGAATCCCAATGAAGAAGAAGCACAAGCTTCCCTCTGAGCCCTTGAGTGCATCTATACTATAAAATTAATGCAGTTTGGTACCACTTTAACTTTAACTAATAGTCCAATACTATAGGGTCCAGGCTTAGCTCAGCGGGCTAAACTGCTAAGCTGCAGAAAATCCTGCCAATCGAAATGTCGGCAGTTCAAGCTCAGGTCGGGGTGAGCATCCGCCATCAGCCCCAGCTCCCTGCCCACCTTGCAGATTGAAAGTAGAAATGTGAGTGGATAAATAGGTACTGCTTTAAATGTGGGGAGGTTATAAAAGGCATCCATAAGGCAATTCGATCCAGAGGACGTCTAAGGACAACAAAGCTCCTCGGCGTAGAAGATGGAGTGACAGCATCCCCCCTCCCTCCCGTGGCTGGAGCACAGTTTCCAGTTGCCGAAAATGGAAAATATGGGAAAAGCTTTTACCTCTGTCTATGTATTGTCTGTCCTTGTTAAGTGTATAATGGCATTGAATGTTTTCCATATGTGTTCTGTAATCCGCCCTGAGTCCCCTTGGCGAGTTAGAGCAGAATATAAATAAAGTATATTATTATCGTCATCATCATCATGGGAGTTGTAGTTTGTTGAAGTACTAGCAGTTTTTGGCAAAGAAGGCTAGAGACCTTGTAAAACAGCAACTCCTACAATTTCTAGTTTGAGTCATGGCAATTAAAGTGATATCAAACTGCATTAAATCCACACTGTAGATGAATGCAATATTATAATATTATAATGTAATGTAAGATTATAATGTAATATTTCTCTAATCATGAATGTCCCTAGCTCTTTCTAACCCGCTCCCCATTTATTGCAGCTAATCACTTCCAATTGCTTTACAGCCTAGAGAGCCTGAATCATCTTCCATCAAGTTAGCATTTGATTTAAAACCCGCCAGTCAAATACGTAAAGCCAGGCCCGATTTATAAAGCGCTGTATTAAGGGACAGCAGAAAAAACAAATCTAAGGCAAAGACATCTGATCCCCATCATCCTCTGTGATTAATTAGAAACAAAACCCGTCGATCTCTGGTTGTAGTAGTTGACACAAGCCTTTTTAAAAAAAGCTCTTATGTAATAAATCATTCAATAAATAACCAGCTTTTTTATTTTTAGCCTTCTCAGAAAAAAATCAGTTACATGTTCAAAATGCAGAATTGATTTTTTTTAAAGATCCAGTGAGGATAGGATGAGAAAAGATAATAACAGCTAGGGATGGGAGGTTTTTTGAGCTTCCTTTATTCATATGTGTGAGAGACAGTGTGGTTAAAGTGTTTTCAGTAGTGGTCTAGGAGTGCATCTACACCAGGCATGGGCAAACTTTGCCCATGCCTGATCTACACTATAGATTTCAGATTGTATCACTTTTTAATTTAATTTTTTTGCAGTTGTATCGTATAATTGCAAACTTTACAAAACAATCCTTGAGATATAAATGCATCCACGGTGATGCTAATAATAGTCTATCCATCTCAGAAGGACCATTCACGCCTTTCTCTTTTTTGCAGGCGGATGGGTGGACCTTTGTAATCTCTGCATGCATTGAATACGTTTCTGGCTGTTTACATCATTTGCGCCTGATCAGCCAGGAGTTGGACCTGGACGAGACTTGCTGCATAATAACAAATCGTAAACTATTTGTGTATGTATGAGAAAGCATTAAAACGGGGGGGGGGGGGGGGGGTGTCACTTTTTGACTGGTTGCTGTGAAATAAAACAAGGCCTCGTTACTCAAGACATTGATGAAATCGCACTATCCATATATATGAATGAATGAGTGAGTGAATGAATGCACTGGCCTTTCGGAACTAAATAAAATGAGATAATTTGGAACCAAAATGTTGCTCCCTACAAGCTGCAAGTACAGTAGAGTCTCACTTATCCAAGCTAAACAGGCAGGCAGAAGCTTGGATAAGCGAATATCTTGGATAATGAGGGATTAAGGAAAAGCCTATTAAACATCAAAATAGGTTATGATTTTACAAATTAAGCACCAAAACATCATGTTATACAACAAATTTGACAGAAAAAGTAGTTCAATTCGCAGTAATGTTATGTTGTAATTACTTTATTTACAAATTTAGCACCAAAATATCACAATATATTGAAAACATTGACTACAAAAATAGCTTGGATAATCCAGAAACTTGGATAAGCGAGGCTTGGATAAGTGAGACTCTACTGTATTATAATGGAGTATATGTACATTTTCCTAACAACAATATACGAGTACGGGCACCACAAAGTATTTTGGGCAATTGATGATGCATCTTCACTGTAGAATTAATGCAGCTTGACATTGCCTTAACTGTCATGGCTGGAGGTCAGTTTCTCTGGTTGTGGGTGAACTACAACTCCCAGAAAAAAAAGTCAGTTCCCCACCCAAACCCCTTCAGTAATGAAATTTTGGCATATCAGGTATGTGTGCCAAGTTTGGTCCAGATCCATCTGTGTTTGGGTTCAAAGTGCTCTCTGGATATAGGTGAACTACAACTCCCCCAAATCAAGGTGAATTCTCCCCAAAGACCTCCAGTATTTTTTGGTGGTCATGGGGACTCTGTGTGCCAAGTGTGGTCCAATTCCATGGAGTTCAGAGTACTCATTGATTGCAGGTGAACTATAAATCCCAGCACTTACAACTCTAAAGTGTTCAGGCAAATTCCCCTCAAAATTCACCGGTATTCAAAATTGGGCATGTCGGGTACACAGGCCAAGTTTGGACCAGATCGCTAAGGAATCACGGAGATTGTAGTTTCACAAGGTATTTAGCCTTCTCTGCCAAAGAATGCTGGTGCTTCAATAAACTACAACTCCCAAGATACCATAGTATTGAGCCATGGCAGCTCAAGTGGTGTCAAACTACATGCATCCTGTTATTTCTGACCTGTTTCTCCAACTGCCATGACTTAATTTAGTGACAAGTACCAACTCAGGTGCATTTTCAGACTTCTGCGAAACATGCAGACACAAACAGCTATAGCTCCCACGGTTCAGGAGCCACCAATGGCCCTTCTCCAATGACATCGCAGGTTATAGCGAGTGCCGTGAACATGTCCAAGAGCCCTGCCAGTGTCCACAAACACCAAACTGCCCACCACCCAAGTGAAGGCTTTCATGCGGGGACAATTTCATCCTGGATTTCCTGTTTTTCCTCCACCACAGACATCCCAGTGTCTCTTACTCTCTCCTCTGGTGTGGAATTTGCATGAATCCATCCACTGTCTATCCCATAACCCTTTCATATTATTTTCTATAACACACAGCAAACAGCAACTGAACATACTAGAGAGGTTTGGGGAGAAGTCACTATGATTTTATAGGAGTTGTAGGTACTGGGATGTATAGTTCACCTGCAATCTAAGAGGACTCTGAACAATGATGGACCTGGAACAAACTTGGCACACAGAACCCCCATGACCAAGAAAAATACTGAAGAGATTTATAGGAGTTGTAGTTCACCTACATCCATAGCACATTATGAACCCAAACAATGATGGATCTGGACCAAACTTGGCATGCATACCCAATATGCCCAAATTTGAATACTGCTAGGTTTTGGGGGGAATTGGCTGGGACATTTTGGAGTTGTAGGTACTTGGATTTATAGTTCACCTGCAATCCATGAGCACTCTGAACTCCACCAAAGATTGAATTGGACCACACTTGGCACACAAGACCACCAAAAATACTGGAGGTTTTTGGGCAAAATTCACCATGATCTGGGGGAGTTTATTTATTTATTTACAGTATTTATATTCCACCCTTCTCACCCCGAAGGGGACTCAGGGCAGATTACAATGAACACATATATGGCAAACATTCAATGCCAACAGACAAACAACATACATTAGACAGACTCAGAGGCAGTTTTTAAAAACATTTTTCCAGCTTCACGGACGGTTATCGTTCACCTACCTCCAGAGAGCACTGTGAACCTAAACTCCGATGGATCTGGACCAAACTTGGCAAACAGAACCCCCACGACTGACTCAACCTACTGGAGGGGGTTTGAGGGGACTGACCTTAGTGGGAGTTGTAGTTTACCCTGCAGCTGAACCTCATTGATGGTGCATCTAGACTAGGGCAAACTTGCCCAACATAACAAACTTTAAATACTGATGGAATTTCTTGGGGTTAACCAGGCATGATGTGAGTTGTAGTTTGCCCACAACCTTATGCATTTTGTACAATTAAAAATGGACTTTTTCAAATAACCCAAACTAGTACTAAATAAAAATGGCTAGAAATCAAAATAAAATGACAAAAATCATAGTGTGTTTTTATGAATTAGTTGAGGTGGGGGATATTTTCGAAACCGCGGATAATTGAGTCCTTGGACACAGAACCCGTGGATACGGGGCCCCGACTGTAGCGTTCATCCACCCCTCTCAGGGCAGACAAAAGAGGCTTAGGCTGGTCGCTGTAGCAACTGCCAATCAGACGCCGGGAGGGCGGGGTCTTTGGAGGGGAGAGCCATTGGCCACGCCCACCTTCGGAAAGCGCATCCAGGCTCTCCCTCCTTTGGGCTGGAGAGAGTGAGAGCGCCTGCTCGCTCCGGATCTCTCCTTTCCCAGCAGAGCCGAGCTTCGGTTGAACTTCGGATTGGACGCCGGTTCCTTCCTCCCGGGTGAGTCGAGGGATGGAGGTCCCGTTCGCCCGGCAAAGTTCGGGTCGGGTTTCGAGGTCGTTTCTGAATTGCAGAAGGAATGCAGTGTGACCCCACTTTAACAGGGTTGGATCTACACCAACCATATCATTCAGTTCCAGTATAGACCCAGCCTCAATGCTGTCACATCATGGGGTTTGTCGTCTGAGAAAACCTTTTCCCTTCTCTGTCAAAGGATGCTGCTGCGTTCCCCAAACTACCAACTTGCAGGATTCCCATAGCATTGAGCCTTGGCAGTTAAAGTGGTATCAAACTGCATTATGTCTTACAGTGTAGATATGCCCAGCTGGGCGAGAAGGGGATTCTTGAAGTCCTGCTCTGTGTGTAAGCAGCAGTCCTGGACTTCATTCAGTTGGAATGATATTTCTGGTTGGGTTGCTGTGGGTTTTCTGGGCTGTATGGTTATGTTCCAGAAGCATTCTCTCCTGATGTTTCACCCACAACTATGGCAGGCATCGTCAGAGGTTGTGAGGTCTGTTGGAAATAAGGCAAGTGGGATTTATATATCTGTGGAATGATGTCCAGGGTGGGAGAAAGAACTCTTGTCAGTTCGAGGCAAGTGTGAATGTTTCAATTGGTCACCTTGATTAGCATTGAACAGCCTTTCAGCTTCAATGCCTGGGGGAATCCTTTCATGGGAGGTGTTAGCTGGCCCTGATTGTTTCATGTCTGGAATTAAACTGTCTTCTGAGTGTTGTTCTTTATTTACTGTCCTGATTTGAGAGGTTTTTAAAATACTGGTAGCCAGATTTTGTTCATTTTCATGGTTTCCTCCTTTCTGTTGAAATTGTCCACATGCTTGTGGATTTCAAGGGCTTCTCTGTGTAGTCTGACATGATAGTTGTGAGAGTGGTCCAGTATTAATATGTTTTCAAATAATATGCTGTGTCCAGGTTTGTTCATCAAGTGCTCTGCTATGGCTGACTTCTCTGGTTGAATAAGTCTTCAATGCCTTTCATGTTCCTTGATTCCTGTCTGTGCAATGCTGCGTTTGGTGGTCCCAATGTAGACTTGTCCACAGCTGCATGGTATATGGTAGACTCCTGCAGAGCTGAGAAGATTCCTCTTGTCCTTTGCTGAACGTAGCATTTGTTGGATTTCCTTAATGGGTCTGTAGATAGTTTGTAGGTTGTATTTCTTCATCAGCTTCCCTATGCAGTCAGTGGTTTCCTTGATGTATGGTAAGAACACTTTTACTCTGGGTGGATCTTTGTCTTTACTCTCCTGGCTTGTTCACTGGATTCTTGAAGTAGTTCTCTGTGTGTATTTATTTATTTGTAAGCAGCAACCCTGGACTTCATTGAGTTGGAATGATGTTTCTGGTTGTATTTCAAGATGTGCAAAGAGAAAGTGTCCTGTATATTGGCTCTGCTGTTCTGTTTGTTCATTGTCTCATGCTGGCTCCAAGTGCGTCTAAACCAGGCATGGGCGAATTTTGTCCCTCCAGGTGTTTTGGACGCCAACTCCCACCATTCCTAACAGTCTCAGGCCCTTTCCTTTTCCCCCTCAGCCGCTTAAGCGGCTGAGGGGGAAAAGGAAAGGGCCTGAGACTGTTAGGAATAGTGGGAGTTGAAGTCCAAAACACCTGAAGGGACAAAATTTGCCCAAGTCTGATCTAAACTGTAGTTCAACACCACTAGTTTGATAAGATATTTTGCCTTTTCCCATCCAAGCTACAACTCCCAGGAGCCCATGGCACTCAAAGTGGCACCGAACTGCATTCGTTCTGCAATGTAAAGGCACTTACTGTTTTCTGGAGTGAAACAAGGGAAGGAGGGGAAATCCATTGAGTGCCATGAACTTAGAGGGAACCCTCACCATTTCTCTTTCAACTTTTTCCTAATATAGTCGGCCCTCTGTATTCTCAGATTTCTGCAGCCACACACAGCACAAAAATATTTAATAATAATAATAATTACATAGAATGAACATATAGGATATAGCAATCAAATCTCAGATTCTGCATCCACGGGTTCAGCCACACACAGCTCAAAAATATTTAATAATAATAATAATTACATATAATAAACATATAGGATATAGCAATCAAAAGCAGTACATGTGATCTTGGAGTCCTCCTGGACAACAAGTTAAACATGGGCCAACAAAGTCATGCAACTGCGAAAAAAGCCAATGGGATTTTGGCCTGCATAAATAGGAGTCTAGTGTCTAGATCCAGGGAAGTCATGCTACCCCTCTATTCTGCCTTGATCAGACCACACCTGGAATACTGTGTCCAATTCTGGGCACCGCAATTGAAGGGAGATGTTGACAAGCTGGAATGTGTCCAGAGGAGGGTGACTAAAATGATCAAGGGTCTGGAGAACAAACCCTATGAGGAGCGGCTTAAAGAGCTGGGCATGTTTAGCCTGGAGAAGAGAAGGCTGAGAGAAGACATGATAGCCATGTTTAAATATGTGAGAGGAAGTCATAGGGAGGAGGGAGCACACTTCTGCCCTGGAGACTAGGATGCCGAATATTGGCTTCCAATTACAGGAAAGGAGATTCCACCTGAACATCAGGAAGAACTTCCTCACTGTGAGAGCTGTTCAGCAGTGGGACTCTCTGCCCCGGACTGTGGTGGAGGCTCCTTCTTTTGAGGTTTGGATGCGATTTTCCTGCTTTTTAGCAGGGGGTTGGCCCCACGAGGTCACTTCCAACTTTATGATTCTGTAATTCCAGAAAGCAAAACCTGATTTTGCCATTTTATATAAGAGATGTTGTTTTATTACGCTGTTGTATATAATGAAACTTGATTATCTCCAGATATTTGTGTCTATAGGGGTCTAGAAGCCAAAACCCAGCAGATACTGTAATGTGTTGAGACCAACCTTTCGTATTGCTTGCTCTGCTAACATGCTGGACTATGATTTCTCTCATCCCCAGTGGCAGGAATGATAGGAGTCATAGTGTGGTACATGTGGGAAGAAGCAGATTGGGGAAGGCTGTTTCAGCTGTGTGTATTTGTGTCGAAACATTGCACTTTTCTTGCTGCTATGGCAATGTAGTAGTCTGTCGAGCGAGTAAATGAACAGAGAAGGCCTATTTGTGTCTACTTAAGAAAAGTAATCCGCATTGAATTCAGTGGGGTTTACTCTCAAGCACATGTTTTGCAAGATTGTAGCTGAAATCAATGAGGTTGAAGTGTTATATACTCCGCATGGGCAAACTTAGGTCCTCCAGCTGTTTTGGATTTCAACTCCCACAATTTCTAACAGCCTCAGGCCCCTTCCTTTCCCCCCTCAGCTGCTTAAGCCTGAGGCTGTTAGGAACTGTGGGAGTTGAAGTCCAAAACACCTGGAGGACCAAAGTTTACCCATGCCTATATATTCATAGAGTTGGAAGAGACCACAAGGTCCATCCAGTCCAACCCCTTGCCATGGACTTGTATAGCTCAGTGCTGAGCAACCTTTTGTTCTGTAGATAATTTATCCTAAAATTCCCAGCATGGCCTGTGTAAGGGATTATGGAAGCTGTTGTGCAGCAGATTAAAAAAAAAGTCAATGTGATTCTAGGCTGTATCTATAGGAGTATAGTGATGAGTTTGAGGGAAATTATAGTCCCACTCTATTCTGCTTTGGTCAGATCTCACCTGGACTACTGTGTACAATTCTGGGCACCACAATTTAAGAAGGATATTGACAATCTTGAACGTGACCAGAGAAGGACAACCAAAATGATAAAGGTTTTGGAAACCAAGCTCTATGAGGAATGGCTTAAAGAGTTGGGTATCTTCTGCTTGGAGAAGAGATGGCTGAGGCATGTTAGTCATGTTTAAATATTGGCAGGATGGCGCATTGAGAAATTGCGAGCTTGGGTTGCTGTGAGTTTTCCAAGCTGTATGGCCATGTTCCAGAAGCATTCTCTCCTGACATTTCGCCCACATTTATGGCAGGGGTTGTGAGGTTACAATCTCTGAGGATGCCTGCCATAGATGTGAGTTGCCAGGAAAAGTCACAGCAATTCAGTGATTCCGGCCATGAAAGCCTTCGACAACACACATGGCGAGCTTGTTTTCTGCTTCTCTGGAGACTAAGACATGGAGTGATAGATTCACATTGCAGGAAAAAATATCCCATCTAAACATTAGGGAAAACTTCCTGATATCAGGAACTGTTCGACAGGAATATGGTGCCTTGGAGTGGGATGGGGGTCTCCTTTTCTGGAGGTTTTAAGGCAGAGGTTGGATGGCCATCTCTCAGGGATGCTTTGATTGTGTGTTCCTGCATGGCAGGGGTTTGGACTGGATGGCTCTTCCAACTTTGCAGTAATATAATTCAAAAATCCCAGCCTTAGTGCAGATAAATGAATACACAGATCTGATTTCCAAAGCTAGGTGCCATCCATAATGTTTCCACTCTAGAGTGCAATCCCAGTCCCTTTGTCATCTCGTGGAAACAGATTTGTGTGCCTGCTTTCCCTTCCAGATTGAGTCTCCTATATTCCAGAAAATACAAGATGGTGGGGAAACTACGGACCCTGTGTCCAAATGCATGGCTGGTGCTATTGGTTTTTATTGCCTTTCAGGGAGAATGAATTGCGTTTACACTACTTCTTTCTTCCTCACCTCTAACAATTTCAGCCCTACTGAAGTTCAAAGCATCAACCATTTGTTTGAAGCAGATGTTTATGTACACAAATTTATACTGTGTGTGTGTATGAAAAGCTGTCCACCCCATGTTTTATCTTAATAATTCCTGCGAGGCAAGGCTCTATTATTCATATTTAAAAGAAAGGGCATTGAGCCATGGAAAGTCCCAAAGTTGATTAAATGAAGATTATGGCAGAATTTCAGGCCAAAGTTCAATGTGATCCAAAGCACTGCACCTTCTGTCACTAATTTCTTTTTTGTTGCTTGCGTGCCTTGAATATGGCATTTGACGGTATGAATGCAGCCTATGTGTATTGTATTCTCTTTTGGAAAGAAGCAATTATCTACGCTTAATTCTTAAATTCACTAATTGTAGATTTAAAATGGGGAGTTTCAGCGTGATTTTAATCATAGCTGTTTCCCAGTGGGGAAGGTGTTCAATTCCAACAGCATTATTGTAAAGCTATTTATAGGAACCTACTGGTTCAGCCAATGCCTTCTTGTGAATGTTGCAAACTCGAAATGATTCATTGTGTTGTCAAGAACAACAGTTCTACAGTTCTCTTCATTAGGTAGCCTCGTAATATGATCTGCATCGGAAACCATCAGGTTTAATGGGTGTCACATTTAATTTAAAAGCAGAGCATTGATATGAAAAAAAAAGTGTGACTTTGTGGGATCTAAAGGAAGAGTTTTGGTGGATTGCAGAGGAGTTTTGCTTGTCTTGTGATCACTAGGTGTCCGCTTTATAAAAAGCAAGTTCAGCCGACCCTCTGTATCCATGGATTTTGCATCCGTTGATTCTACTGTTCAAAGCTTGAAAATATTTGTTTGAAAAATCTCAAAAGCAAACCTTGATTTTGCCATTGTATATAAGGGAAACAATTTTACTATGATATGCATAGACTTTGGTATCCATGGGGAGTCCTAAAACCAACCCAAGGGGCCATTGGACTAAGAGGTTATTGAGGGGTTAGCGGGGGGGGGGGGACCAGATGCTGCGATATTTCTTTTTATTTTCCTCTATTTTATTATTTTCCTCCTACACCTTTCCTTCCTCCTTTATATGCTGCAAGAGACTGACACAGCTATTTCTTTGGAGTAGGCTCACTAAGATAACAAGGTAATTGCAATTCCTATTGAAGTAATGTCACATGGTTTCTATGTGCTGCTCCAGAGAGTAATTTGACTACTGGATTTTGCACTAGCACAGAATCCATGGCAGTCTGGGTTCTCTTCTGTTCATGTGAACCCTTTTTTCTTATAAAGAGCCATTCCATATTACACCGTTGTACCTCTAACTCCCATGGCAGTATCCTATGAACTTCTGGGGTTTGCAGCTTTATTGTTGTGTGCCTTAAAGTCATTTCTGATTTGCATTGACCTTGTGGTTTTCTTGACAAGATTTGTTCAGAGGCAGTTCGCCTTTGCCTTCCTCCGAGGCTGAGAAGGTGTGACTTGCCTAAGGTGACCTAGTGTGTTTCCATTGCCGAGCAAGGATTCAAACCCTATTCTCCAGTTATAATCCAATGCTCAAACCCTACACCACACTGGTTCTCATTTGCAGTTTCGGGAATGAATTGAGTTGGTAGAATTTGGTTTTATGCTCTATCACAATGAGCCTTTCTCGAATTGGACCCCTCTATATTTTTTTGACTGAAAATTGCATTGTCTCATCCCAGGATGATCACTGACCAAGAAGGCTGAGAAACATGTCCCCAAATATTCAGGCAGACTCAGATCAAGGAAGACTGAATTACATCAAGGGTTTTTTGACTTGAGAGATGATACAAAATGTCTTTAAAGAAACAAATGTGTAAAAAAATATTTTGCCATGCTGCAAGGGGCCTGATTAAAAAAGAACTACATTAGAGTCTCACTTATCCAACATTCACTTATCCAACGTTCTGGATTATCCAACACATTTTTGTAGTCAATGTTTTCAATTTATCGTGATATTTTGGTGCTAATTCATAAATACAGTAATTACTATGTAGCATTACTGCATATTGAACTACTTTTTCTGTCAAATTTGTTGTTAAACATATTTTAGTACTTAATTTGTAAAATCATAACTTACTTTGATGTGTAATAGGCTTTTCCTTAATCCCTCCTTATTATCCAACATATTCGCTTATCCAACGTTCTGCTGGCCCGTTTATGTTGGATAAGTGAGACTCTACTGTATATAGAAACTGGGTTATTTGAAAATATTTCCGTATGTTAGAATACAAAAGAGCAATACAGGCAATCCCCGAGTTACAAACATCCAACTAAAAAACAACTCAGAGTTAACACCCCTGTGGTGTTTGTTTTGCTGTCAGTGTCCCTGATCAAAAGATTTCACCTTACAGTACTTTCTTTCCCTGTGAGAGTTGGATTTTGAAGAAATTTGTGAGAAAGCTTCAGTGGAAACACCTTTTCTCCATGATAATGCTTTCAGGGGCAAATTTCCCTTTCTAGGGATACATTTCTCTCACTTCCTGTTATCTCACCCCTGTTATTAACTATGAGTTGTTTGTAAGTCAGATGTTTACAATTCGGAGACTTCTATATTGGAACAATGATATACAGTAGGACTTTGGTTTCTGTATGGGCTTGATTCCCAAACCCTCAAAATCTGTGGATAATAACGTCTCATTGTATTTAGTGGTGTAGTAAAATGGTGTCCTGTATATAAAATGGCAAAAACAAGGTTTGTTTTTGGTTTTTTTTTTAAAAAATTCATGTTGCATTAAAATTGTAGGATTCAAAACAAATTTCCAAGCTCTGGTCCCATAGTTTTTCAGAGAGGACTTGGGTCCAAAAGGAGTTTATGACTTGAATTCTTCTCAGTCCATCATCTCCCATGGACCCTGAGTGATAAGCTGATTTAATTTCATTGACTGCAGAGGGATTAAATTGATTCAAATCAAAGTGCTTTTGGCATAAATAGGTCATGGAAGGGTCTTTAGATGATTGCAGATGCTTCTGAAAATGCTTTGCTTTACATTAAAATCATCTCAAGCCGTCCAGAAAAAGAGACTTTAATGTCAGTTACATAAGACAGAAGTCATGGTTTCAATGGACTTTGTGAAAAGAGCTCTTCAGTTGCCCTTTTTACTTGTTTTGCTTAGGATTATCTTTTTAGCAATGTGTTGGAATTAACTCTGGAAGTTTTTTAACTGAAGCTGAAGGGCCATTTGTTGAGATTGCTTTCTGTGTGTCTGCAAGGCAAGGAGTTGGATTGGATGGCCCTCGTGGTCTGTTCCAACTCTTTGATTCTTATGACTACGATTTGATTGTTATCTTTGTGACTTATTGAACAGCAGCTAGAAAGAACTAGATTCCTTATTTCTTTTTCACCCACTTCACATGAAGTGCTGATGTTAGAAGGCATAGGAACATGGGAGGCTGATTTAAACCGATTCAGATCATTAACTTATTTAGCACTGTCAACTCTGGCAGGCAATGTCTCTCCATGGTTTTAAGCAGGATTCTTTCCCACCCTACCTGGAAATCTCTGGTAGCCTCCCATCCAAGTCCTAACTAGGCCAAACCCTGCTTAGATGTTGAATTGAGATGAAAGCAGGTATGTTTAGGATGAGATGGGCATTTTACCATATTGCAGTGATATACAACACAGAAGGTCTCCATAATTTTGCCCCAACCGTCACTGGAAATTAGCAAGAAGGAGACCAAATAACGAGAGTGGTGCTACTGGAGTGCCTGAATATACTAACTCCTGTCTGATTTTGGAAGCCAGGCAGAGGCAGGTCTGATGGTTTGCGAACCATCAAGGAATACCAGATGCTTTAGCCTATATTTCAGAGGAAGACAGCCTCCAAGGCCCCTTCTTCGCTGCCATATAATCCAGTTCATCAAAATAATCCACATTATCTGATTTGAACTAAATTATCTGAGTCTACACTCCCATATAATCCAGTTCTAAGCAGATAATCTGGATTTTATATGGCAGTGCAGAAGAGGCCTGAGTAGTCATTTCTTATGGAAATTCTATAAAATAAATGGGATTGCCATAAGTCGACTGCCCGGCTGTCATATAGGTGCAAACTCCTGGAACTTTCCAGCAGATACTGTTCTTTTCAAAACCAAAATTTGGAAGTATTGTGCAGTTCGGGTCCTCAATTAACATTTTAAATAAAATGCCAACGTCACTGCATTGTCTCATTATGAGATATTGCTTGGTAAAGTGGAAGACAGCAGGAAAAGAAGAGGATGGCACCACAGTTTGCAAGACCTGAAGAGCACAATTGGTGACCAGGACTGTTGGAATTCTCTTAGTCATAGGCTTGTTGCAAATCAAAGTCAACTTGACATGAAATAACAAAAACAAATACAGCTATCCCCCACAGTTTGCGGATTTGACTTTTTGCAAACTTGATTAACGTAGTCTGCTCAGGAATATCCGGGCTCTTCGGTGCAACTCTATGGTCGACTTCCAAAACAAGTTGACCACGGAGTCGTGCTGGAAGACCTACACATTCTTTGAATTTCCAGTGAAAGTTGACCATGGAGTCATTCTGGAGGAGATAGGGATTAATTTTTGATTTGCCCACCAGATGCCTGGTTCTGGTTATTGAGGTTTGCTCTGATTCATTTTAATGATGTTTCTATATTCTACTGTTTTTAATTGTTCAATTAGATTGTTATTTGTTTATTATGTTGTAAATGTGTTTTTACTTGTCTTATTCTGTTGTTATTGGTTTGGTTCCATTTGTAAGTCGCCCCAAGTCCCTTTGGGGAGATGGTGGCGGGATATAAAAATAAAGTTGTTATTATTATTATTATTATTATTCCTTGGGAGATATTTAAAAATGTTTTTTGATTGGTGCTTTCCCCACTTTTTCAGGGTTCATGCACTCCTAATCCCAGCAAATGTGAAGGGCTGACTATAATTCAGAAGCCCCGGTGGTGCAGCAGATTAAACCACTGAACTGCTGAACTTGCTGACCGAAAGGTTGGTGATCCGAATCCAGGGAGCGGGGTGAGCTCCCACTGTTAGCCCCAGCTTCTGCCAACCTAGCAGTTTGAAAACATGCAAATGTGTGTAGATTAATACGTACCGCTCCGGCAGGTAGGTAACGGAGCTCCATGCGATCATGCCAGCCACATGATCTTGGAGGTGTCTATGGAAAATGCCGGCTCTTTGACTCAGAAATGGAGATTATTACCAACCTCTAGAGTAGACTTCATGTCAGGGGAAAACCTTTCCTATAATTCTGTTTGCACAGTGGACATAGATTTCTTTCTAGTAATTTAGTGCATTTATGGAAGAATGATCTACAAGTAAATGGAAGTGGACTTCTGGTAACATACAAAAGACTCTGTGAAAATGAATTCCCTAACACTTGCAATTGCCCATTCCTATTTTGTAGCGTGTCCCAGATTATTCACACCACGTGAGAAAGGATCTGTCTTGGATAAGGGGAAATTTCCCTTCCATGGTTGTGTGATCATAAGAGAAAAGTACAGATCAAGCAAGGCAGTTATTTTTAAACTCAGCCCCAGAACTGTGAAGTCAGGAATAACCGTGCCAATTCCTCTGGGGTTCCTTAAAAGCAGCTGGTTGTCCAGTGCCATGATGTTTTCTGTGATTAATTTCTTTTGTATGAGCTGAAGCACACGGCATGAGCACCAATCACAGCCTAGTCGAAAGTGCCTTTGTTTCATTATATTCCCATACTGTGGTTGTAATAACCTAGAAAGAGCCATCCTATCAGACTTACTGAGCACAGAGAATTGTCTTTTCTGGATGTAGTAGCACTAATTAGGTAAACTCTCAATAGTAGGTAAGAACTTTGCATTATTGTTGTGGTGATGCTAAGTTATCACAGCAAAGTTGTCAGCCCCTTTATTTCTTTCTTACTTATACACAGATTGGGCTTCTTCCTCCAGCATTAGCCTCAGAACAGCCTTATGAGGTTATTAAGGCTGACCTGAAGGTTACCGGTTTGAATTCAACCCAGGGAGAAAGAACTCTTGTCTGCTTGAGGCAAGTGTGAATGTTGTAATTGGCCAACTTGATTAGCATTGAATGGCCTTGCAACTTCAAAGCCTGGCTGCTTTCTGCCTGGGGGAATTTGAAATCTGGCTACCAGTATTAAAAAGAAACTCTAAAATTGTCACGCTCAAGGCAGCGGAGCACCAAGAACCATACACGGAGGCCAATAAACTATCTAATATCTTTATTAAGGAAATATATAAGAATGATAAAAACAAGTAGAAAATATAGTCCAGAAGCAGACCTTTCAAATGAGGTCAAATATAGTCCAGAAATAGTTTGTCCAATAAATGATATTAGAGTCCAAAGATAAAATCCAATAAACCGAAACACACACTATTGCCAAGCAATAGTGTGGGGAATTGTCCAGGGTCTTTCAAGGTCCGAGGTAAATCTGCAACAAGGCTGGAAACAAAACTTGATTCTAGGAACAAGGTCCGTGACTAGGAACGGGGCAAGGCGATTCTTGAATACTTGGATAGGCAAGGCAAGGAAACTGGATTTGCGGACTTTGCGAAGTCCACACAAGGCTGGAAACACGAAATCACTCCTGAAGCTGCTCTGTTGTCTCCGCACAGAATCAACCGTGCCAGGCACCTTTAACTGGGTCTCGTTTTCCCGCCAAACAGGTGTCCAGCGCTCTCTTTCCCTAGAGAACAGGAAACGAAACCCAACTTTCCAGATGTGAGACTCCCTGGATTTTCCCAGGGGAAACATGGCTAATCAGTGTCTTGTTTGGCTGCAATTCTCAAACTCCTGCGAACCCGCTCTTTCACTCCCCTGTCTGCAGCAAAGGACTGTCTCCTAGCGAAGGGAGGTGAGAGCTGCTCAAGGTCTGTTTTAATTGGTTCTTGGGCAAGAACATCAACATCAGGCATCTGTAAGGATTCCGACTGTTGTTGATCCGGAGAAAACCCCATGTTTTCATCCTCATCTGCCACAGGGACACTAGGAGCGGGACTACAAGGCCCATGAGTCATCACAAAAATCAGGACATTAACTTAAAAAAACATTCAGAAAACAGAGGAATTCCAGAGATGAATCAATCAGGGCCAGCCAGTGTATAAGCGGCCTGCGTATTCCTTTCTTAACGAACCAACAATGCCAACAAAGGATTCCCCCAGGCGGGAAGCAGCCAGGCTTTGAAGCTGCAAGGCCATTCCATGCTAATCAAGGTGGTCAATTGCAACATTCACACTTGCCTCAAGCAGTCTCCCACCCTGAATATTTCACAGATAGATAGACCCCACTTGCCTAGTTTCCAACAGACCTCACAACCTCTGAGGATGCCTGCCATAGATGTGGGCAAAACGTCAGGAGAGAATGCTTCTGGAACATGGCCATACACCCCAGAAAACTCACAGCAACCTAGCAATTCCGGCCATGAAAGCCTTCGACAAGACATTCAAGTTTCCCCCCCCCCCTCTGGACTCTAATTGAAATCTAGCACTTCCTTTACTAATGAATTCAGACAATAAATGACAGTAGTATCCATTTCATATCACATTAAAGTTGTTGCATATATCATATTTTAAAATAATTCTAAAATACAGTAGCCTTGCTTATCCAACATAAACAGGCCAGCCGAACACTGGATAAGTGAAAATATTGGATAATAAGGAGGGATTAAGGAAAGGCCAATTAAACATCAAGTTATGCTATGAATTTACAAATCAAGCACCAAAACATTATGTTTTACAACAAGTCTGCCACTTGTTTGGGAGCGTGGTTGCACTTGTGTTGTTGTTGGGCGTGTTGGCCCACTGTGTGTTGCTGCCTGGAGAAACAGCTGTGGATCTGGGTGGGAGGCAGACTGCATTGGATAATCCAGAATGTTGGATAAGCGAAGGTTGGATAAGCGAGACTCTACTGTACATGCCAGTGTTGAGTGTCATAAAACCTTCTGCTGCTACATTCTGAGAAGGGGACCGTGGTTTTCACCTGACTGGCAAAGGGTCCTTGGAACAAAAAAGGTTGAGAACCCGTGCTCTAGAGTTTGCCCCCTCTGTAATATGACATCTTCTCAAATAATTTAAACATGGCTATGTCTCTTTTAACTTCTGATGAATGCGGAGCCATGCAGAAGTACAAAATAGCTCATCTTTAGCAATAGAACATTTTGTTACTGAGGAAACGTGTTTTGTTTGTGCGAAGAGGTCAGGTTTATTCAACTTTGCTGTGGAATTCAAATAATAATAATGATTGCAGGAATGGGCAATTCTTGGGCCAGAAAGTGTCCCCAGGGCTGCTTTTGTAGCATCCAGAGTTGGCAGGATGTGACATGGCCACCCATGTGCCATAAGACAGAGCTCCTGTGCTCCCAACTGCATTCACACAAAGATAATGACATGTAAACCAAAAGGTAGCAAACATAGCCATCCTGACACTGTCAAAGAAGTCTTCAGAATAGTAGCAGTGCCTGTGCTTTCACAGTAGCAAGGCTCTGGTGCCAGAGGCACAGGAGCACAGGACCCCTGTGGCTATGGTCAGTTTTCACTTAAAGCTGACCATAGGAACACATTAGAGACCTAAGAAATCCCTAGAGGTCTTCCAGCATGAGTAGAGGAAGTTGATGATTCGTTGGAGACCTGAGAAAATCTTAGAACATTTTCAATCAAGTCTGTGAATAATCAAATCCACAACATAATAATAACATAGGTAAAAGGTAAAGGTTTCCCCTGACGTTAAGTCCAGTCATGACCGACTCTGGGGGTTGGTGCTCATCTCCATTTCTAAGCCGAAGAGCCGGCGTTGTCCAAAGACATTTCCAAGGTCATGTGGCCGGCATGACTGCATGGAGCACCGTTACCTTCCTGCCGGAGCGGTACCTATTGATCTACTCACATTGGCATGTTTTTGAACTGCTAGGTTGGCAGGAGCTGGGGCTAACAGCAGGCGCTCATTCCGCTCCCGGGATTTGAACCTGGCACCTTTTGGTTTGCAAGTTCAGCAGCTCAGCGCTTTAACACACTGTGTCACCAGGGCTCCCGTAAAAATAATATAATTTATTTATATTCTGCTCTATCTCCCTGAGGGGACTCAGGTACATATATGGCAATTATTCAATGCCGTTATACAATTGACAAAGACAAGACAGTACATAAACAGAGGCAAGATTTCCTCTTTTCATCTCCAGTGCCTGGCTGTGCTTGACTTAGCCGTGGGGAGGTGCTATTGTTTCATTTTCCACACTGAGGAGCCTGATGTCTGTGGACGCCTTTCCTAGTGAGTTTTTTGCTGGCATGTTTTTCAGGGTGCCTTTTACCTCCCCACCAAAGCAGTACCTATTTATCTACCTACATTGTTGTTTTCGAACTGCTAGGTGAGCAGAAGCTGGGCTGATGGCAGGAGCTCACCCCGACCCGGGCTTGAACGGCCAACCTTTTGGTTGGCAGGATCTTCTATAGCTGGCGGTTTAACTCATTGTGCAAGCCTGGCCTGCTAAAGTAAAAAAACACAAATGAGGAGGGGCCACTACAGTAGTGTCTCACTTATCCAACATAAATGGGCCGGCAGAATGTTAGATAAGTGAAAATGTTGGATAATAAAGAGGGATTAAGGAAAAACCTAATGAAGATCAAATTACGTTATGATTTTAGAAATTAAGCATCAAAACATCATGTTTGACAAGAAATCGATAGAAAAAGCAGTTCAATACATGGTAACATTATGTAGTAACTACTGTATTTACGAATATAGCACCAAAACATCACAATGTATTGAAAACATTAACTACAAAACACTGACTACTAAAAGGCAGACTGCGTTGGATAATACAGAATGTTAGATAAGCGAAGTTTGGATAAATGAGACTCTACTATATATACATTTTGAAAAGTGCAGCGATACAGCTTTATTTGTGTAGTGATGGAAACAGAGTTCCTTCTAGTGTAGAAGCTGATGCGCTTGTTTGGGAAGGATGTGCAAGATGAATGATTATCTTGCTCTAGCCATTTGTGAGCATGCCAGCTGGACAATATAATAGACCATAGCCTTCTGATTATCTGCTACAGGAATCCCTGCCACACCACATTTCCTTTTTGCACCATTAAATCAAGACTACAGTGTGAAATGCACGTGCCATTTCATATTGGAAGACATGAAAATGCATTTGAAGTTGGAATTAAAATTGCCTCAGGTCTGGACAGATGGTTGCGATTCACTTCCATATTTTGGTGTGTTGAAATCAAAAGCTTTTAAAAGTTTTACTACATACATTTAAGTAGTAAATGTAGGATTCACTCATAGCAGTTAAAGCAGAATCATAGTGCTATAATTCTGCAGTGTGGAGGGAGCCCTAATAAACAAGAAAGAATGCACCCCTTTCTGCTGAAAGTGTATTGGCAAAGAGTTGCTTGTAGTTGCGGAGGCTTCAAACAATAAATATGACCTTCTTGATTAAGATTTATCTAGTGCATTGAAAAGCTCCTAAATTTAACTACAACTATTAGTATCTCCTAACCAGCAAGATCATTGGGAAACAAAATCCAAAAATGTGACTTGTCCAAGCTCTGTATTTATTTTTACTAGTATTAACGCTTCCAAGACCTTTGCTAGCGTCATCGCTTTACGGGATTGCAGGGCATGTCAGTTTGCATCATCAGGAGGGTGCGTCTAGTGTTACCTTTTAAAAATACACATTAGTCTAAGCTTCTCATTGTATCGGCCTTGATAAATTCACAGGGATGCTTATGCACATTATTTTTGTATTATTTAATCAGTTATGGGAATCTTCTTTAAAAAGTTCTTAGGATTTTTTTCATTTCCCAAAATCCATTGATTTGGCAGGTTTATTTGACCAGAGTTTGAGGCCATAGAATACATTGGATCTCTTCCTTTGCAGGCAGGGAGGAGGAGATTTATGCTCACATTTCCCTTTCTAGACTTAAGGAAACATCAATGGCTCTTTGCTCTCTGGTGCTGGAGTGTTGATATTGGAGAGGAAAAAAAGGCTCTTTCAGGACCATGGAATTCCATTGCCAAGCTGAACATCTTTAAATTAATTTTTTTCTGCCCCTCATGCCCCAAGTTACTTACTTTTGGAAATAAAGATCTCTCCTAGGACTGAAACAGCCCTAGGGTGCAAAAAGGTATAGAAATTGCCTTCCACACCCTAGAGCAGTGGTTCTCAACCTGTGGGTCCCCAGATGTTTTGGCCGTCAACTCCCAGAAATCCTAACAGCTGGTAAACTGGCTGAGATTTATGGAAGTTGTAGGCTAAAACACCTGGGGACCCACAGGTTGAGAACCACTGCCCTAGAGGAAGCCTTTGGGGGCAACATGTTGCTGTTTTTAAAATTGGAGTCCTCTGGGGATGGTATGCGCCTTCCCTATCTCTAATCTGAAGGCGCTATAGCTCTTCTGCACATTGACATGTCCCCAAACTAGGTAGTAATTTGTGCCAGACCTGGAGATTATGTAGATTAATTCCCTCTGTTGGGTTTCAGCAGGAGAAAATTGGAATAAAGTGAAATAAAAATGTAGCTCCAGCTGTGGAGGAGATATGGAGCAAAAAAGCTACTTCTGTCATACTCATACGCCGCTGGCATGATGAGCCCTGCAGGATTTTGGATACTTTGGAGCCTCTACCATCTGAGCTCTTTCTGGCAACTGTTTGGATTACCCTGTCCCTTTATTTTCAGTGTCACATATAAATAGATTCGGAGTTTTATCAGGAAATGTGTTTTATTGAAATAAGAAAGATGTTCATACTATATTGCTTTCTGTACTTAGATCATGGATTTCATTTCAGCTGCTTGATTGGATTTGCTTTGGACAGTTGGCTTGCTGGTAGTGCATAAATCTCCACCTGTAGTGTGTAAATCTCCACAGGTGTAGATACACTGCTACTCGAGATGTTGGGGGAATTTAGTGTAGGATAGGTGGATCTCTGGTGTGGGACAGACACATGACAGTGCCACCATCAAAAGTGAGAGATCCTGACTGCAAAATCTCAGAGTTATGTTTTTCCTCACTTTGCGATTAGATTTTGGTATCATTTATATAGTTCACTTATCCCTGAGACAATCAGCTCCATGAACCAGAGTCATGTCTTTTCTATTAGAGATATAAGGTATCTCCCTCTCCAGGTGTGCAAGGTGTCCAGGGGTTTTTGGGTGGAGTTTTCCCATCTGGCCACAGGTGCACAACTGGGTGTTGTCTAGCTGCCTTTTATGCACCCGAGAAAGAAGCAGGAGCCTTCAGCCCTACTCCATCAAGCCTGAAATCAGTTTCTTCTTTCTCAGGTGTGGAAGGCAATGTCACTATATCTTTTAGAGTCACTAAATCCCAATGCCAGTTACTTTTGACACACAGCTGGACACCACCTGGGTTTTCTATTGCAGGTAAACAGTATCGAGGGTGATACAGAAATTCATCAAGGGGATATCAGTTGCTCTTGTATACCTGGGAAGTGATATTCAGACTTTGCCCCTTGTGGATGCCTTATTGTAGAGTGTATTGTAGATCTATCAACTAGAACAGAAGTGTAAGCAGTAACTCTTGCACCTCCATGGTAAAGCCAGTCTAAGAAGGTAGTTGGTCCTTCATATTTGTGGGTTTAATTTTTATGCATTTGATTATTTATTCGTGGAACAAATTAATATGAGCTCTCTAAAAATCTCTGGGCCCTCCAGTGTAGCTCTCTGGTCATCTTCTGTCAGATGTTGACCATAGGAGACTTAGAGATTCCTAAAGAATACATCTTCCACCAGAGGTTGAGAATAGAACCTCACTAGAGGCTTAGAGATTCCTAGGGAAATGTTCCCTCAGGTTAAAAAATAGCATTTTAATTCCCCCTTTCTGCAATTTCACAGCAGTCTTGCGTCCGTAATCCTTGTGGATGCCTTATTGTAGAGTGTATTGTAGAACTATCAACTAGATTCCCTTGTATCTATTTACTCATTGTGTTAATGAGTAACAAAACAGTAATTGTAATTTCATCAATGCTGGTAGGTCCTACACCAATACTAATAGTTATCTTTAAATGCCATCATTATGTCCATAGCTGCTGTGGCCAGTTTATCACCTGGTAGCCGACTTTCTGATAACGATCCTCTCTCTATGAAACTGGGCTGGCTGTCAGATGCCAGATGTATAATCCACTACAGAGGTCATACCATCTTGGTAGAATATATCAGAGCTTTTACTCCATCAGCATAAACATTGAGATCCCAGGGTCACATTGATTACATTTGAAGAAAATTAATAATTAGGAAAAATATAGCAGTGGAAAACATTTGCCCCATGCCAGTGGGCACTGTGTGTTTATTTAAGCGATCTAGTCTTACGTTTTAATCATACTAAATTTTCATTTTTTAATATACACATCAACTCCCCAGCTACATTCTGAAATGGCCCTGCAATTTGAAGGCCATTACATCTGAGGGCGCTTCCAGACAGCACCAAATAGCGGGTTTTAGTCAGGGGCAAAAAAAACCCCGGGACCTAAGAAGAGGTCCACATACAGACCTGTTGGTCCCAGGATTTGTGCCTCCGTTGTCCACACTTGGTGCTTTGTCCTGGGATTTTGCAGCCTCCAAAATGGCCATCAAGGGATGTCTGCTGGAAATTTTGGTGGTTAAAAAAAAAGGTAAGATGCAAATATGCGAATTATTGATTAGATTCCGTTTATGGGTTATAAAGGCTGCGTGGCCATCTATGCAGAAAGGTCTGGTTGTGTACTTGTGCCTGGGAACTACGGGGTGCAGTTCCTGGGTTATACATATCTGCTCCCCTTTTCTTTTATCATAAAAACATGGAGAAAGTCGATTACATGGCAAAAACGTTGTTTGTGTGTCACAAACTTCATTAACGTGTGGAGGCCAAAGTTTATCTTGCCAGGATAAAGTTTTCTCCCTCTCGTCAACTGTAACAGTTGCCATGTTTTTAGAATACAACCAGTCAGGAAACAACATGTATAACCCAGGAATAAACCAACATAAAAAACCCGTATTTTCAGAGTGTAGGGACATACAGATGCAGAATGCAGAATATCTGCATTTTCAGGTCAGAACTGGGATATTCCTGCAACTGAAAATCTCACATTTTTTGGGCTTTGTACCAATTGCTCCCATGTTTTCAGGGGATGTCATTTGGCCACTCTCCTGGGATAAAGGTTCTATCTGGACGGGCCCAGAAATGAGAAGTTACCAATTCTGCTCTTAACAAATGGGAGCAGATATTAGGTTTACTGAATCACATTAAACTTTTGCTTGAATTCCAAGATCCATTTGCTGAACCCGGTGACATATACTGACTTAGGAGCTAGACATATGTAGCTGTCATTAAATGACTTAGAAACCTTTGTTGATCTATTGGAAATCCCCCCAAGATCTTCCAGTAGATCCCAGTCTATCTTCTGCCCATCCCTGGTGTGACAGATGTGTTTGAAAGAAAGAAAAAGCAAGATAGAGAGCATTCATTGCATAAATATTGTGGAGAAAACAGCAGCTGTCTTTGGCTTTTCTCAGTGTGTTTTTGCTATCTTCAGAATGATAAGGAAAATGTAGTCCCAGGAGCATATAACAGAAGTACACACTACATTTTAAATTTATATTTCTTTCTACCAGGATGTGAAATACACCTCAAAATGCATTCAAGCATATGTACCTGGTGCACATTCAGTTGATTTCTTTTGGGAATAACTGAACATATGTCTGCCCTCATGGAACAATGGAAATTTGTCTGGATTCTCAGCTGAGTTAAAAGATAAGAAAAGGGGTTGGGATAGTTGTAAGAGGAATATTGTGGGAATAAGAGTCTTTTCCTGCAAACTTTCTCTCCCAGATGCTCCTTTCTAAGTTGATGTAGAGAATCTGGATTCTGGAGATCTATCTCAGCCATGTCATAGTTTTGATCACCAGGGGTCAACTTCAGTTGGTGCACAGGATTTGCTTATTTATCCAAGGTACTTCTGATGGTTTTCATGAAGCCTCCTCACACACACTTCCTGCCCTGAGCCACTATATAATATTTTGAGGGGTCTTGGGGCTTAGAAATAGGCATGGTCACACAGTACAAAGATAAGCTCTGCAGTTCAGTGCTATAAGATGCAGTGCTGACTGCTAAATTGGATGGCTTTAAAAGGAGATTAGATAAATTAATGGAGGATGGGATCATCAGTGGTTACTAATCAGATTGTCCCTATATCTCTTCCATTATCAGAGGCCATATGCCCCTGTATCAGTGGCTGAGGAACATAAGGCAAAGGGTGCAATGGGACTCGGATTTAGCTGGCAGGTTTCTTGTAGGCAATTGGTTGGCCATTGTGTAGATTGCCTTTGGTCCGCTTCAGCATGACTTTTTGTATGTTCTTATGGATGCCATGAAAATGAGGGGATAGAGAAGTGCTTTTCCACCATTGCATATGCCCAAATTTGGTTCCAAACCAAGATGTCGCTTTGGACATTTTTAGTACTTTTACTAAAAATGTCCCTTTGCTTGGTATAGTTGAGCTCTGAGGATTGGGTCTTCTTGCTCCTCGGCCTCCAAAACATGGCTTTCTCCCTGATATTCATCTCACTAGTATTATCTGAAAGTGCTTGTTCCTGTGATCATGGACACTGAAAATCTCTAACGCTTAAGAATTCTTGGAGAACCAGCATCTTTATTAACAAAGTGGCATTTCAAATGACCTTTAAATGTGTTTGAAACTGTAATAAAAATTTTAGCTGATGAGTCAGTGATAGAAAACGCACCACAACCAATGTAAGTTATGCAATTTTCAGTGTTCAAGAGCACATATTCATGAGAAACAGCAATAAAATGTTGTAATGGATTCCAAAACCTTCATTTCAAGACTCCAGACAACTGGGAACAAAAGCTTTGTATTTAGTTTCTCATTTTTTTGAGTTTATGTTTGATGTGAATTTAAGAATATTTCTGGTCTTAAGTTTGGGTTGTCCCAGGGGTTTTTATTTTTAAAATAAATTACATGAAAATGTGTACACAATTTTGGGTATGCTTAATTCATGTATTTTTCCATGCAAGGTTCCCAGTGTACACAAATTTTCAAGCATATTCCCTTCATAAATTCAATATACTCATTTTGTGTGGACTTTCTCCTGCTATATATTCTATCCTCTGCATTTAAGGGTTTGTCTTTTACAGACTTTGATTAAAATGTGAACTCTAGGAATCTCTAGGTACTTTACTGTGATTCTGAATCATCTGAAGGACCTAGAGATTATTAAAGAGGTACACTCTCGGGTTTAAAGGAAGTGTTTTTATCTGAGTTTTTCCACACTTTTTGCAGCAGGTCCTGCATCCCCAGCCCCAACGAAAATGGAGAACTGTCTGTTTTTTTTAAAAAAAAAGGATTGAAAAACTCCGCTACAAGATTTCCACAAGTTTGAATTTTAAAAACTGAATTTGATTCATATATAGTATCCAGATTAAAATAGTAACTGAATTCTTAATGCCCAATGAAACTACAAATGGAAGTGTCTCATGAAATAATATACATTTCCATGAAGAAATGTGAGATGTTTAACACAGCTTTGCAAATCCAGCTTTATAATCCACCTCAACTAGTCGATATTTAATCATTCATCTCATTAGTATTTAATGTACTCCCTGCTTCCCATTTCCCAAATTTCTTCCTATTACCAACATTAAAAATTATTACTTTTGAAAATCATGTACCATAAGCTTGGAGCTTTTACTTCGAGGCTGGCATCAGGCTTTACATTTCTCTTACAGGAAGTCAAGCTCTGTTTGCTGGATTGGTCGGTGACTGTTCTCAGACTTTACTGTGTTATTAAGAGGGCACATTGGTGTCATTCTAAACCCCATAATCTCTGTAGTCACAGTTTGTCAAAAGTGAAATCACGAACTAGATTCCAAAACAAAACTCGATGATGCTTAGACTATATTGAGCAGCTTAAGCCTGGATGGTTCGATAGTGCTGGCAACAAACCTTTTGCTGGATTATGCACTGTGTTGGGCTATAGTTCACTTTCAGTAGGTATTCATTTAAACGCCAGCATGGATGAGTTATTGTCCATCACAAAGTTTTAGTAAAAAATTGCATTAAAAACCATTTTAAGTCGATGAAAAATTGGTTCAGATTAAAGCTTTGGAAATCCTCTTCCAATCTTGAGCTTTATGGATTTGTTTTTTAGGTCCTCCTAATGGAAAAGCCACAGTAGGTAATCTGATGATTAGCCCTGAAGTGAACTTCAAATTGAAAACACCAGCAGCGCTTAACACTCCCCTGCAAGCTGTCATCAAGTACATGACAAATAGGGCAGCTCACAAGCTTTCCTGTGACGAGCTTCCTCTTGCTGAAAAGATCTTGAGGAGGAAATTGGGAAAATAAACTAGGTTTATAATAACATGATGGATCTCTCATTTGTGATCTTAAACTATAACTGTCCACAAGGCCAAATCGCTTGCCATTCTTAGTTTAGGGATATCTATAAGTGTGCTTCTGTTTTCTTAAGAAGCAGAGTAACTAAAGAATGGCAAGCAAGTGGACTTGGATCCTCATCTACTCCTTCCAGCTTGGAAAAGTTTGCTGATATCTTCCAGAGTCTACTAGTTACATATGCTTGTTGTTGTTGTTTATTCGTTCAGTCGCTTCCAACTCTTCGTGACCTCATGGACCAGCCCATGCCAGAGCTCCCTGTCGGCTGTCGCCACCCCCAGCTCCTTCAAGGTCAAGCCAGTCCCTTCAAGGACACCATCCATCCGTTTTGCCCTAGGTCGGCCCCTCTTCCTTTTTCCTTCCATTTCCCCCAGCATCATTATCTTCTCCAAGCTTAACTAGCTTGATTCCCCAGCTATCAGTCATTTCAGGCAAAGAAAGCCTGTTCAGTTGGCAGTTGGGGCACAAATGTCACCCCAGGTCAAGATAAACAGGTTCAGAAGCTTCAAGGATAGGTCAAAATTGCCAAATGTTTCATAGATCAAGAGTAAATTTTATTTTAGGCTTACAGAAAAGCAAAAAAGGGGAAAAAAACAGAACACATGCATGTGAGTGCCAGCCTATCTTGTATAGAGAGGGACCAATGGCATCTTTTAGAACAATGTTTTATAGTTCACCTTTTCTCTACCAGCTAGCATCATCATTGCATGACCCTTCTAGCCAATGCTGGTCAGGGGGGCATGGCTTTTGCTTGATCACACCATTTCCTGTTCTCTAAATATGGGCATGGGGGCATTTCAGGCAGAAAGCAGCCATCAATCATGCACTGGGCACTATTTGGGCTATCAAATCCTAAAGCAAGGAGACAGGGAGCAGAATCCTGAGTGTTCTTTGCATAACTCAGCAATTTCTGCACAATTGTGTTTTTTATTTTTTAAATGTTCAATTTTTGTCTCACACAAGTGGGAGATGGGGTTCCTATTAGTGAACAAGGTTGGCAATAAGAAATTGAGAGAGGATTTCTGCTCTGAATGGTACTGATTTGCTAGTGGCTGGAAATGCCATCCTACTTGTGCCCCGATTTCCACTAAGATGTTGGGAACTGACTGATGTAATGGTCTTGTGTGATCTCTGCTTTTAAATTCAGTTTTCATGTGGCTTTAATGCTGTAGTCTAGTATCATTTTCATCTTAACTTTTTGTATGTTTTTAGCAATATTACGTGGTTTTACTTGTACATATTTTAATTTTGTAAGCCACCTTGAGTCACATGTTGGGGAAGAAAATGGGATATAAATGAAGTGATTGATTGATGGATTGCTTATGTGTAACCTTTTATTTTTCCCTTTGTAGACAAAGAAAGGGAGCAAGAAAGAGCAGTCATGGCACTATCTTCCTGGTTTGGGTGGAATGAACCCGCCAGTCGCATTTCCCAGAGAAGCCCCACAGAAATGGTGGTGGAGACCCTGATGATGGAGTTTGGCTGGCAGATCAAGGAAGCGGAGAAGCAGCAGAGGGAGCGAGAAAATGAGTACCGTAAGATAAAAACTGGTGTTGACTACGGCTGGCTGGTTAGCTACCCAAAACACAGCTACGATGTCAGCCCAGGGGAGCGTTTGCAGCTGGAAGATATGTGCTCCAAAATACACCCTTCCTACTGTGGTCCTGTCATTATCAGGTACGATTACAACCTATATTTTTATTAGTCTGGAATATCAGTATGCAAAATAATGTTGTAACATTGTAAAGATCATTTCTGCTCCCTTAGATGCATCTGATTCTTCTTTGATTTACAAAATAATATGGACTCACTACTAATCTGCTGTGGGTGGTCCATGAAATGCACAACTAGACTTGAAGCAGAAGTGCTGCATCTCGCTGTTAATCCAGGTCAACCAAACACAAGATTTACTCTGGAACTTTCAAGAAGTTCTGGAGTTTTGGAAATGTGGACAACTGAGCTGGTTCAAGCCTGTTGTCTGCATCGTCAGTGGCCCTGCTGATGTGTTGCCACCAGCAAGCAGCTTCCTCTCCAAGGCTTGCTGACAATGTTGCATTTCTGCTGATGTCACACCAGTGTACTGGAAATGCAATGTTGCCATGAAGGCTCTTGGTGGGAGCTGCTTGTTGGCAGTGATGTGGTGGCAGCCATGATGGGCTGTTGGCCTGCTGGTCGAATGGATGGCCAAAGAACTCCTGTAAGGAAACCACAAATTCATTATAAAGTATAGATTTAAAACTGAAGCGTTCGTGATTTTACTTTTCCAGGTGTGAACTCTGTGTCTGGTTTTTTCTCTTAGATTCCGTCAGCTTGTTGCTGAATACGAGCCGGAAGCCCCAGAAGTGTCTCGACTTTTCCGTTCTGTTCTTCAAGATGCCATTGAGAAGAGCAAAGAGGAGGAAGAGGCAAAGAAGCTGGCAAGGCAGTGGAATACAAAGCACAAAACAAGCATCTCCCTTTCAACTTTCAAGTCCCGAGCCAGGATTTCACCCTTCAGCAGTGATATCAAGACTATTTCAGAAGATGTCGAGAGGGGCACTGATCCAGCCAGAAGAGTATGGAGCATGCCTGAATTCAGGAGTACCAAGGACTATTGACTTTATTTATAACAACCAGATTTTAGAAACAGACCATTTCATGCATTAATTTATTTACTTATTTATTGACCCCTTTAAATGTTTTTTTCTCCATCCCTTTTTGGGTGTTCTTTCTTGCCTCTGTTTTGTTTTGAATCCAAATGAACACATTTTTGATGTCTTTTCTGTAGATTTCTGTGCTTGTTTGTGTTTTTCTTTGTGTGTGTACATAGCAAGCTTTTAATACAAGACTGACCTCTAGTACCACAGGTGGCCGGCTGTGTGATATGTTGTGTGAAAAACTATGTAAAGGTTAGTCTGTCCTCTACAGATTGAAAGAGAAGCCCAGAAAGTAATTGTATCGGCTCTGTGTTTCTGTTCCAACCATCTTCCAGAAGATTCTTCCACAGTAACTAAAATGAATGCATTTGCAGGTTGGCAAAAATATGCCGTGGAAAGCTCAAATGCTTTATGCCTGAAATGGCCCAAATGATCATGGGATTCAATTTTGATCCTTTCCACCCAATGACATTTTTTCAAATAAGAAGTGACCCGAAGGTTGATTCTGGACCAATTTGTGTTGGAAAAGAAGCATCTCCTGGGCTAGAAATCTGGTGAAATTTCCACACACACCTCTTGAGACATTGCCCTAGATTTGTGACCCCCAAATATTTCAATTCTTTAAAATTGAAATATTTGGGTTGGTGTGTCTGGACCTCTCAGGTGTTGGGGAGTAGGCCAGATGTGAACGCCTATCATTGTTTTAAATCAACCACCCTATCAGCTCCAGCGTATCTTGTTGTGTGCCTTCAAGTTGTTTCCAGCTTAGGCCATTCCTAAAACAAACCTATTATGGCATTTTTTTTTGCAAGACTTGTTTGCCTTTGTCTTCCTGTGAGGCTGTATGGCTTGTCCCAGATCACCCAGTAGGTTTTCATGACTGAGTGAGGGTTCAGCTCCTGGTCACCAGAGTCGTAGCTCAAACCACTATACCACTGTAGCAACTTATCTAGGGACTGACACACAAGAAATTGCCATGCTGTGACTATACTCTTAATTCTGACAGCCAGCCAAGGCACTGTCACATTTACTCTTGCACAGAAGTGTTGCTGCTTAACAAGATAACAACTGAAGCTGGCATTACAAGATGGCAGAATATGCCTTTTTTCGAAATGCTACCCAATTATGGCAACAGTGTCATGAGTTCAAGCAATGGAAGAGTTTCTACAAAGACATGCTTTTGATCAGATCTGCCTGCTAAAATCCCTTGTTCATCAGCATATACAGTATAAAGTGGGACTACTTTGACCTCATGGCATAATAGGGTATTTTTGCCCATCTAGATGTTTTGACCTTCAGCTTTCAAGAAGCCCCAGCCAACATAGATAAGGCATTTAGGACACTAAAAGTGTGAAAGCTTTGCATCTAAAAGGGCTATACATTCTAGCTCAAATGTGTGTTGAGGGAAGAGGGGAATGATAATAGTTTGTTGGAAGCTAGTCGGATTTATATTTTGCTCTCTGGGGCATGTATTCATTCTTGGGAAGTAGTTAAGATGGTCCTTATGAGCTGCTTCTAAAGCAGGGGTGCTTTGCTAGTGCTTTTGGTGCACAAAGGCAGAAGGGGGTTGGACTAAATGGCCCAAGGGCTCTTCCAACCCTTTTCATTATTTTAATTATGATGATTATTAACATTGAGGCTGTATTTGTTTCCTTTTTTTTACTTCAAAATAAGATATGTGCAGTGTGCATAGGAATTTGTTCAGTTTTTTTTTTTAAACTATAGTCTGGCCCTCCAACGGTCTGAGGGACCGTGAACTGGCCCCGTTTAAAAAATTTGGGGACCCCTGTTCTAAAGGCAGTTGAAGTAGCTACCAACCTTAGGAGAAATAGAGAAATCCATACAGACTCTGTTGTATAGTCCTCTTCACCAGTCTTGTGGTAGGGTGGGAGTGCATACATTTATCTTTCCTGTTGCCAAGAGCTCCTAAGAGCTAGAAAGACCTACCATCTCTTATTCTAGTAAGAAGAAAAGAGGAGTGCTTTGATGCACTGTTTCCATGGTGCTGTTTCTCAGCGATTACCGTCACATTTCCTTCTGCTGTTTTGAAACTTAAGGTAGCACAAGATAACTTTTTACTGGCTTGTGCTTTCCTTCCCTGTTGGAAGAAAGTTGTTTATGTGTTGGAACAACAGACACAGATGTGTACAAAATCACTCCAGTTTGTCTACAGATGGAAGGCACAATGCAATCTCACCACAAAAGGTCTGGAATTGTGAGCATGTGATCACTTTAATCATTATCTTTGCTTCATAGGGCCAAATTTGTGACTTGCGACTAGGCTTCTCAACTGACCCTTGAAAATGAATGGGCTGCTCATAGTTAAGAGTAGCATAGATTTCGCACAATGTGAAGAGCATGGTATGGATCATTTATTTTTTGAGCTTCCACTTTCTTCTGGATTTTGCTAGATTTAGCCTTCAAATATATAAACAAAGCAGTATGGATTCACTACACTGAAGAATTTTGTATCTATTATCTTTTTTTCCTGAGCATACCAGCAAAATATTATTTGATACCAAACTCAGGGCTTCAAATGTTAGATCCAGTTTGAACCTGGAACATTTAAACTCAGGAGCTAAAGAGAAAAAATCAAAATATTTTAACAGTCAGACATTTGCTATGCCATTTTCTATAACTTTGAATTTTTGTAAGGTTATATGGCATTTGTATATTGATTTTGCAACATTAAACAAGCAGCAAAATATCCAAATGTGGTGGTGTAAAGGCTACTGGCATGTAGTTCCTTACTTAGACATTTCTTCTCAAACCTTTTCCCTTTTCCACAAGGGAAAGGAAATCCGAGGGTGGGGGAGAGGCTGTTCCTGAGGAATTCTGTCAGGTGTATGAATCTACGTTTAACAGATTACTCTTAAAATGATAGCTATTTCTCGTTGCTTCCCCTTTGCTGTATCTAGTACTGTGTGTGTTCCTTTTTAGGTTAGGGAAAAATCAGAAAAGCATGAAAAGCCATTTTCTAGTAAGCCATTTGATCAACTTTTGTATCTGTGAGTGAACAGGTGTTTGTTGTACTACGTTTTCAAATACATTTCTTTAATTTTTAGCTGCCTTTGTGAGATTGATTTATGTGTGTTCTATTTTTTACCAGCTTCAGTATTACTTCTGGCATTACTAGACTTTTAAATCTTGAGCACTAACAAAAGTGTTTTCCTAATTTAAAATACTCAATTTATAACAACTTACGCTGCCAATAGGAGCCCCAAACTATCAAGGTGGTAATCATGCAGTCTAATGTCTGGCTAAACACACATAGGGATTATGCTGCGGAGGACTGAAAGGTAAATGGTTTTTCAATGGGAGTACTGCACATGTTTATGCCATAATCTTATCTCCATTACTCAGTGTACCTCTAAGCAGACATGGATACCCTACCAGCTTTGCACTATTTATTGACTAAATAAAGGATTAAAGGGTGAAAATGTAACGTAATAACGGGAGGGTGAGAAAGACAATTGGCAAGGTGGGAGGAGGATAAAGGTCAAAAAATTTGCAAACTTAGATTTCTAGAAAGTATCACTGAAGTTACGAGGGTTGAATGAAAAGTAATGCCGCCACCTTCGTAACTCCTCAACAGATGGCAGTACTGGTATGCGGCAGGTACTGGCTATTTCAGTAGACTCTCCTCTACAGTTCCATTTGGCGGGAAGCCTTAGCATTGAACGGTTGTGTTGTTCAAGTGTGAAGTATGGAACCCTGTGCAGACGGTCAGTCAATGCAACTTAAGCAACGTGCAGTCATTGAATTCTTGACAGCAGAAGGTGTCACCCCAAAGGAGATTCATCTGAGAATGCAAGCTGTTTATGGTGATTGTGTTGATGTGAGTACTGTGTGTCGTTGGGTAAGTTTAAAGATGTTGAGGTGGGAACATCTGACTTGTGTGACAAACAAAGTGTTGGACGTCCTGTAACAGCAACCACCGAGATTCACAAGCAAAAGGTTGACAGATTGATTCAGGACGATCTCATATCACTGAGAGAAATTTCAGGCATAATCAGCATTTCACAAGAACATGTGGGTCACGTTATTGCTTTGCTTGGCTATCGGAAGATCTGAGTTTGCAAGGCCTGAGCAGGTAATTGATGACTAGGGATCTTGAAAGTATCTCATTCATATGGTCGCCATAAATCCAGGTTGATTAGATAGCAAACAGGAAGATTTTTAAGGGGAAAAAAGGATTGCTGAACAATTATCATGACTTCTCCAAGAGGAAGTCTTGTTGATTAGAAATTGTTTTTAAAAACCAACATCATGTAGTGAGATGACCATGGTTGTCTTCCATTTTTGCTTTCCAAAAAGTGTGAGACAATCTACACCAAAAGCTCTTATGAAAGTTTAAAAGTAACAAGAAGAGAAGTTATCTAACTGTAGTAGTAAGACAGGCTGACTTCTGGTAAAACATGAGGCAGCAAAGGATAGGAATAAACAGAGCAAGAAAATGAAGCAATGGGATCTTTAAAGATGACAGTATTTAAAATTTATAATGTATATCAATTAATTATTGCCCAAGTGGTAGCTGCTACTACCACTTCTGTCTTCTGAAACACAACACCAAGTACTATGCGACAGCCTGCATGTAAAGATGGGGGTGGGCAAACTTTAATAATTAAAACTGCAACATTAAAATATTTAGTAAATGCAAAAAAGGCAGTAAAGAACTTTGAGAAAGAGCTCACCAAATGGGGGAATGGGCAGTATAGTAAAAACCCCTTAACCACAGATTCAACCTCTTGTTCAGTTGTTCTCAACCTGTAGGTCCCCAGGTGTTTTGGCCTACAACTTCCAAAAATCCCAGCCACTTTACCAGCTATTAGGATTTCTGGGAGTTGAAGGTCAAAACATCTGGGGACCCACAGGTTGAGAACCACTGCTCTAGTTTCTCCTATCCATGCTCCATGGGGTGTTTTAAAAAGATGGGCCTGATTTGCTCTATCTCTACAACCACAAACCACTCTTACCACTTGAAAGGATAGGTATAGAGTTTCAAATGATTACTGCTAGATGCCTCTCCCAGTGCACAAACAGTCCCTAGCCTGTTATTTGCAGGATGGCCTAATGAGATATTCTCTATTTGTGGAAACATTTTCTAGATTTGTTGCAAGCTCCACATGATTAGTAAAACTTGTTAATAATTTTTTTGTAACTTTTTCTGTAACATGTTGCCGGACACACCGTATATAATGACAAATGCAGTTAAGCGGAAACAGGTGTAAAGTGAAGTTCACTAGAACTAAAATAAAATAAAATCCTGACTTCACATATAGGGTGATGGTTTCTCAGCTACCTATAACTGATCAGGAAACAGATATTAGTGTCATGGTGTACAATATAAATGTTGCGCAGCTGGTGCAAACAGGGGAACAATCAATATGGGGATGTTCAGAAAACAGATTGAAAAGAAATAACTTATACAATAACATTCTTTTTTTCAAATCTATAAAATTGCCATGTTTGGAATATATTTTATAGTTTTGATCACTGATACTCAAAAAGTATACTACAAAGTGTGGTAAAAAGGCAAGTAAAGTATTCATGCGGCTGGACCAACTCCTCATGAAGAAATATTGCATGTTTGGCATTTTATCCCTGAATTATGACTAAGTAGAACATGATTATTCATAGTATGAAGAAAGTGGACATTTAGAGGAGGAAGGTCACTAGATTAAGGCAAATGACAAGAGATTTGGGTTGGAAAAAAGACTACTTCACGCATCATATATAGTTAATTTGGAATTCGCTTGCGCACTATTCAGTACAGGGAATCAACTTGGATAGCTTCCACACTCATCCATTTTAGTCCCACAAAGTGACAATTTGTTATAGAAACCAAACAGAATTGGACCTACTGAACAGACATTTTGCAACATTTTCATCCAAATAATAGTAAACAACACCCTTGAGTGTTAGCTACTTGTCATGTATTGATTTATTTGCTTTTGGGGGGGGGGGGGGTGAAAAGGGAAAAATGGCCCTAACAAGTCTTTGATGGTATCCTGTTAGTGATTTACAGTACATTAAGGCATTGTCACTGTGACCCATTTTATGGCCATTGTGAAGGTTGGAATTCTATCTACTGCATAGCAACCAAAATACCATCTATCACATTTAGGCATAGAGTACCCCCACTTGCCACATGACAATTTCTGTGTTGTTTACTATTATTTGGATGACAATGTTGCAAAATGTCTGTTCAGTAGGTCCAATTCTGTTTGGTTTCTATAACAAATTGTCACTTTGTGGGACTAAAATGGATGAGCGTGGAAGCTATCCAGAGGAATCTGTCAGCAGATATCTGGCTATTTATTACACTGGATGTATTCCAACACACATTCATAGTTACTTCCAGGGATCCTTGGGAGGTCCCATGCAGATGACATACTGGTAGCACATCTAGTTACAAGAAAATGGCTCAGTGTGTCTCTGCTGACCCTTCTGCTCTCCAATGACATGGAAATGGCTGTGTTGCAAAGAGCTGCGTTATTTCAATGGTGCTGTTTTAGAATGTGAGTGTAGGACTATGACTCTGGAGAACAGAGTTCAATTTCCTGCTCAGCCATGAAAACTCATTGGATGACTTTAGAATCATAGAGTTGAAAGAGACCACAAGGGCTATCCAGTTCGACTCTATGTCATGCAGGAATACATAATTGACATCTCTAGCCCATCTTCTTTCTAAGATCTACAGAGATACTCGCAGGAACATCTCAGCAAGCAAGAGTCCAAATGTGGTAGGCTAAAACCTGGGACCTCAATCAGTGACTGAGAATCTCCCACCTGGGCACACAGAAGACTGGGTGACTTGGAAGGTGCTGAACAGACTGCGTTCTGGGACTACAAAATGCAGAGCTAATCTTAAGAAATGGGGCTACAAAGTGCAGTCCATGACATGCAAATGTGGAGTAGAACAAACCACAGACCACTTACTTCAATGTAGTCTGAGCCCTGCCACATGCACAATGGAGGACCTTCTCACAGCGACACCAGAGGCACTCCAAGTGGCCAGCTTTTGGTCAAAGGAAATCTAGTATAATCTAGTATAATCTAGTATAAGTTTTTAACTTTGTGTTTTTTGAAATACATTATAACTGTACCCTCAATTTGTTTCTGAGACGATAAATTAAAAAATGGGACACATTTTCAAAGTAAGTGCAAAAACAGAAGACCCATTTAAGCATGGGGATAGAAAATGCTTCTAAAAAATTCAGTAATACACATTTACAGTTAATTGGGCTCTGCTTTAGATATATAAATACCACAACGTTTCCATTTTTCACTGCATTTCTATTAAGCATCAGTGTTGTTAATCCTCACATTTACAGGTAGAGAGGGTGCCCTCTGCTGTTACTTCAAGGGTTTCACCAAACTGAAATGGCAAAACATACTCTTGGGCTCGTAGACAATGTGCTATTGATACACTGCTTAAAATTTACTGGGGCCGAGAAGCAGGGTTGAGTTTTAGATGCATCTTACTTAGGCTGAGTGGCAGGGTTGTTCACATTACGTGATATTACAAGGATGTAATGTTAAGAATAGCACAAATAATTTTTGTAGTCATGATACCAATCATGGGCTTCCTAATAAATACAGCATCCAGTTTTACTTTTTCATTCTATTATGTGAACTTATTAAGTGTCATGTGACATTACTGTACCATGTTTCCTCCCTTTATTCATGGCAACCAATAATATAGAATGGGACAAAACCCCATGTTGGCACCATGCATTTCTCCTACTAAAGGTTTTGGCGAAAGAAAAGGTAGCCATATTTAGCCAGTTATGTCTCATTCTGTTGTAAGCATTCATATAACATGGAAATCTGAAATTCAGCTTTTGTAATGCATTCATGAAATACAAGGTTGATCAAACTCTGAAGAACAGATTTTATTTGGATTTTCTTTTAAAATAGAGGTTTATACACTGTGAGGTCACATTACATGACCAGTCCTGAAATTAAGTCTGTTTCACATATTGCTACACTTCACTGAAACTGAAGGCCTACTGAGATTTTCGTATTGTGTATCTAGATAACATACCTATTTGTAGGAAAAGCTGGAACAAAGATTAATGAAGTCATACAAAAAAGCAGTGATGATCAATGCAAAAACAAAACAAAACCACACCAAAATGTATGGGTTTTCAGAATTTTACAGAATGGCTATATTACGCCAGCGTATTTTAATCAACAACTTAGCACCTATTTTAATAACCTGTGATTTGGGTGCTACCTATTTTGAAAGGAAAATCTATTACACTGAAGAAATGAAGCTTTAAAAAAGTGATATTGTAATAATTCCTCAAGAATACGGACTATGAAGGAGGAGTTATTTTGCTGTTAACAAATATTGTCAGTACTAAAAATATCTATGCACAGGTATGTTTCTTTTAAAAAGAATTAATTTGCAAATACTCAGCTTTAACATGAAAAATGGCGACGCAGGACTGCTGGTCAAGTTGTATTCTGCATGCAGTTTCGGATATTCACAGTAGGCCAAAATTCAACCATGTCATCTCACCTCAGAGCATTTTGAAGCACTGGCTTTAGCTCTGTTCGGGTCTCAGAAGCAGCAATGGTCTGCATGGGTCTGTGTGGGCAAGTTGTTGTCAGTCAGCTCTTTTCTTTGCCAACTGTGAAGGTGGCATCTTGTCTTCACAGCAGGAGAATTTCAGCTCCGCACACACTTCAGTGTTCTCTCACCCTTTCACTCTGAGCCTGTATTTTGTGCTTAGAGGAGCAGGATGGTCAAATGGGTTACATACTTATTAGTCTTTGGTAGGTACCGTTTTCATTACAAGGCGGAGTTCAAGAAATCAAGAAGTTCAGCACGGTTTCGATCACGCTGGGAATAAAAAAGACTATTAAAACCATTTCATATACAATTTCAGTAGATATTTTTTTACACTAGAAAGCCTTTTGCAGCTTGTGCTCACATAAAATGAATCTCTTTAGCGTTCATCTCTCAGAGTTCATTGGTTAATGTATAAGTCCCAGAAATCCTCATCATTAGTAGTGTTGACAAGGGCTGCTCGAAACACAGCATCTAGGACTTTCCAAGAATCTTCCAGAAATCCTGGAGAATGACGGCAGTGCTTTTTGTTCAGCTATACCAGGCATGGGCAAACTTAGACCCTCTAGGTGTTTTGGACTTCAACTCCCACCATTCCTAACAGCCTCAGGCCCTTTCCTTTTCCCCCTCAGCCACTTAAGCGGCTGAGGGGAAAACGGAAGGGGCCTGAGGCTGTTAGGAATGGTGGGAGTTGAAGTTCAAAACACCTGGAGGGCTGAAGTTTGCCCATGCCCGAGATATACTATAGTTTCCATAGCAACACGGCTAGACACTTCTCCATGCCTCCCACTCTCTATTGGTCAGAACATGGCCATGTCTGCAGGGAGCTTCAGCAGCTTAAAAGTTGGGTCTGGGGGGCAATTTTGGCAAAATTTATAGTGAATTATGATTTCTGCAAAGACCAAACATGTAAATTACACTGCCACAGCTCAGACTTGCATCTTTGTAAGTCACTTGCAGGATGCTAGTGAATGTTGGCATGGATTCACATTAACTAAGATGAGTTTTCTTGCTACAGCATCAGCCAGACGGAAATTACAGTCTTATATAGTAGTTTAGGCATTTCAGGGGAGGAGAAATATGTTTAGGAATGGAAAAAGGATGTCCTCCTTGATTCCTCCACCACTTTCTTCTATACTACAACACAATGAAGTGGGAAATGTGCAACCTTCTGGACGGTGTTGGACTGCATCAGCTTTGGTTACAGGAACTATTACGAGATGCAATTCAGATGGACTATACATTCACACCACATTAGAGGACTCCCAGTGTTTAAGAGTTATATAGACTGCTCAAGGGAGAACACCAACATGCCTCCAGTTGAAGTGTGGAAATCAGACAGCTCTATCAGATACTGCTGGACTGCAACACACAGTATCTCTCATCATTGAGAATGCTGTGCAATCCAACATCTGAAGGAATACAGAATTTCCACTAATCCTTATCCCACTAACCTTAAGCTACCTCCATGATACTTATTGTAAACTATCAGGAGCTGTCAAGAGATGCAGTCTAGTAATATCAGACCAGACACGTTCCCTTTCTCCCCTTGTCTCCTATGTTCCTTTGTTTTGGGGAGGGCTTGTCTTTGGTGTCTCAACTGCTCTTAACCAAACTGAACTAACCATTCATTGTATCTACCTGACAAATGACACTTTCAGACACCAATGGGCTCACAGATATTTATCATACAGTTTGTGGGAGGTGGAAGTAGATGACTTTCAATCACTGACACTGTGAAGTCATTTGGGATTATAGAAGAAGCTATAATTTAAACTATTATTTAAAGAAGTTATCCACCCCCAAACAGGTTCTGTTCTTTGAACAGCTTCTTAAACATGTTTAAGATGAGACCTGGAGCAGATTCACTGCCCCACTGACAAGGTATCAGTCTTCTCTCTGTGTGTGCATGCTGCAAAAATTATCATTTAACTTACACATTTATCTATGTCTGAATTTCCTGGAAGTCATCCAAACAGCAGAAATAATTAGTTTAATTCTGGGAGGGGCCTTGGTTTGCTTCCAAACTGGCAGGCATTGCACTACACATTATACATTATTATAAACAGTACTATTCTCATCTAGCTGTAGTTCTGTGTAACAACTGATGGTGACAGATGTGAATCTGTGTGAAAAGTTCTCTTCACAGTTAGCAAGGCTCAAATATAATCATGTATTTGAACTGACAATGTGTGCAGACTTGGATCAAGTTACAGAACAAAATTCTACTGGGAATTAGAATCAACATTGGGTTGCTGTGAGTTTTCCGGGCTGTATGGCCATGTTCCAGAAGCAATCTCTCCTGACGTTCGCCCACATCTATGGCAGGCATCCCCAGAATCAACATTTTTGTCACAGGGCTTTCATTTTGCAGAGTCCTTTAGCACCTGAAACTAATTAAAAATCTAAGAACTAAAACACTTTTAAATACAACTAGACTGCAGTAAATTTTGCTGTAATAGTGTTAGGAAGCAACATAAAAATGTTTGATCATTACCTCTTTATCCTTTTTACTCTTCTTTATTTTCATCTTAATTTTTTTCCCTGTGATCATACTGTAGTTTTGATTCTTCCTTTTATCCTTCAAGTACTAAAATAAGATAAGATAATTCGGAAACAAACAAATATGTACCAGGTTATATTATTTATAGTAATAATAATTTATTAACCATGTTTCCCAGAAATACCTGTGGCCTAATTAAAGTCAGAGCAAAGCAAGCATGTGTAAAATGTGTAATGAAGAAACCTCTTAAGTAAAAAAGCGCAGGAAAATAGAAGCTACAACAAGCAGAAGTTACTAACAAACAAGAAAGACTGGTCTCATGGCAACACCATCATGAAAAATCAAGGGAAGATTAATAAATGTTACAAGAAGCAGAACAGATGTGGCCTTGATCTAATGAAAGACTGTTGTGAGCCTCTTGTAGGAGGGAGGGATATATATTTAATGGATATTGTTTAAACAGCAAAAAACAGAAAATGGTCCAAAGTGTTCAATAGCCTTTTAGTATTGAAGGCTACCAAGAACCAACCTTTTCAAATTGTTTTAATTTCTAAAACTGCAACATTCATAGATGTACAGAAGAATTATGATTCCTTTTTGTTGTTGTTATGTATGTTCCAGCATATTATGGGTGTTTTTTTGAACGTGTGTAACTCCTCCAAGGTCACCCAAAGAGTTTCAATGGTAAGCCAGTTCAATACTCAAACCACTATATCATGCTGACTCCTTTTCACAGGAAGAAAAATCTATCTCTTCAAGTATGGAAAGGCTAATGGCAAATTAGGGGAAAACAAGAATGGAAGGGTGTTGTTGCTTCACTGTCTCAGATCTCATAAAAATGGTCAAGAGTTTAGCATCAGAAATTAAACTAGTAGGACAACTCAACCTGGTTATACCAATACCAAAAGCACAAATCAAATTTGTTAAGGAGTTTATCTTAAGGTTTATTTTTTTCAGTCACCTCTGACAGCATGGGGTTGTGATTAGGAGTACCAAATGAAGAAGCACGAAATCTGTTATGAAAATGACTGGACGACTTTGGGGCAGAGACACACTATCAGACTAAGGAGAAAGAAGTTCAGTATTTCACTTACCTTAGAAAGCTGGACTGGGCCAGACTTGTCTTTCTTTTTTTTCTTTTCTTTCTTTTTCTTCAACTTATCTTTCTTCCTCTTCTGAAACCAGAAAGCCATTTTGTAAAAAATGTTTCCAATAGGGGCCACAGAAAAAACAAAGATATGATCATAAGCTATCCATGCAATGGACTTGCAAATAGTTTTAAGAGTTAAAGGACGAAGTCCAAAAACGTAACTTTCCCAAACCCTGGTGTTTGCTGAGTATGAAGACATCTTATAATAGGCCATAATCTGCACCAGTTTGGTGCTCCAGTGTCATTAGTCCTTACATCGGAGCTTCTTCTAGGAATTGAAGTTAACACCACAATGCCAGTAGCATGCAAAACTCCTACTGACATCAATACCAGGGAAGATTATGGAGCAGATCATTAAGAAAGAAGTCTGTATGCTGTGATCACTAAAAGTCAACATGGATTTCTCAAAAACAAGTCATGCCAGAGCGATCTTATCTCTCTCTCTCTTTTTTGTTGTTGATAGAATTACAAGTTTAGTAGATGCAGGGAATACTGTGGATGTAGCATATCTTTATTTCAGTAAGGCCTTCGACAAAGTCCCCAAGACCTTCTTGCAAACAACCTAGTCAAATGTGGGCTAGGCAAAACTATGGTTAGGTGAATCTGTAATTCATTAAGCGATCAAAACCAAGGGGTGCTCATCACTTCTTTCATCACTTTTGGACCTGGGCCCAGGACTGTTCAACATCTTTACCAATGACTTGGATGACGGTTTAGAGGGCATACTTATCAAGTTTGCAGATGACACCAAATTGGAAGGGACAGGATCAGAATTCAAAATGACCGTTAACAGACTAGAGAGTTGGGCCGAAACTATCAAAATGAATTTCAACAAGGAGAAATGTAAAATACTACATCTAGGCAGAAAAAATGAAATGCAAAGATACAGAATGGGTGACGCCTGGCTTGACAACTGTCCATGTGAAAAATATCTTAGCGTCTTTGCAGACAACAAGTTGAACATGAGCCAACAGTGTAATGCAGCTAAAAAAAAGTCAATTGGATTTTGGGTATAGTGCCTAGATTGAGGGAAGTCATGGTGCCTCTCTATTCTGCTTTGGTTAAGCCTCATTTGGAATACTGTGTCCAATTCTGGGCACCATGGTTTCAAAGAGATATTGACAAGTTCGAAGGTGTTCAGAGGAGGGTAACTAAAATGATTAAAAGTCTGGAGACCATGCCCTACAAGGAGCATCTTAAAGAGCTGAGTATGTTTAGCCTGCAGAAGAGAAGACTGAGACATAACAGCCATTTATAAATATGTGAAAGGATGTTGTAAGGATGAAAGACCAGGCTTGTTTTCTGTTCCCCTGGAAACTAGGACTCAGGAGTAATGGGTTCGAATTATAGGAGAGGAGATTCCACCTAAACATTAGAAATAACTTCCTGACTGTAACTCTCTGCCTTGGAGTGTGGTGGAAGCTCCTTCCTTGGAGGCTTTTAAACGGAGGGTACTTTGATTATGCTTTTCCTGCATGATAAAAGGGGGTTGGACTGGATGGCCCATGTGGTCTCTTCCAATTCTATTATTCTACTAATTGTTTCTGATTACTTATCTCCAGCAGCCTTATGAGCCACCCACGTTACTTATCCAGCGTATGGAGAACAGTGTGATAGCAGCTTAGTCATTTTTCCACTAAGCAGAACTGACAATGAGACATGTATTCCCAGACAGGGAGTTCACAAACTCATCAAGTCAGCTAAAAGACAAGCAGCAATCATATGACACTGTAGTCCCACCAGCAGTAAGAGGAAGCTTGGAAAAAAACGTTAGAGTTGTCATGTGTCCAACACAATTCAACTATCAAGAAGAAGTTGTCCCAAGCAACAATTGGTATATCCCCAGGATAGAAAATGTATTATGTGTTAATTCAGAGTATTACAGAAAATCTAAGATTTGTTCTCAGTAACATAACATGCCAAATAAAGCCCTCAACAGGTTTTCTTTACAGCAGATACTGATTATAGGCACACTGATTTTCATTGAACTGATCTTATGTTTACCTTTTTGTTGTGCTTTTCCTTTTTCCTCTTCTTTGATTTGGATTTAGGAGCATCTAAACATTAAGGTTTTAAAAGATGCATGTTAATGATTGAGCAATGCTATCTAAATTAAGAGTCATTTATTTATTTATTTATTTATTTATTTATTTATTTATTTATTATTTACAGTATTTATATTCTGCCCTTCTCACCCCAAAGGGGACTCAGGGCGGATTACAATGAACACATATATGGCAAACACTCAATGCCAACAGACAAACAACATACATTAGACAAACTCAGAGGCATTTTTAACATTTTTTCAGCTTCACGATTCCGGCCACAGGGGGAGCTGTTGCTTCACCATCCAGTAGTGGCTGTACTTCCGCATTCCTTTCCTCGTGTTTTGCTGGCAGTTTTATGGTGTTGTAAATTAGCCTCCCGCATAAAGCGTCCCTAAATTTCCCTAATTGACAGGTGCAACTGTCTTTTGGGGCTGCATAGGTCAACAGCAAGCCGGGGCTATTAATGGTCGGAGGCTTAACCCGACCCGGGCTTCGAACTCATGACCTCTCGGTCAGTAGTGATTTATAGCAGCTGGTTACTAGCCAGCTGCACCACAGTTAACAAAGAGTCAGCTAATAAAACAGGAAGTCAATAAGCAGTGTTTTATTCAAACACTAACCACAGTGACAGCCTCTGTGTGGCAATGAACATACACCTTCCACCACACACCTGCTTTTGCGATGTATAGTATGCCTTTTTCCAGATTATGTTTCCATTATCATTTCTCTTGAATTATCCAACAGATTAAGCAAAATCAGGTACCTTTCAATAGTTTGATATGTGGCATACGCAGATCCATTTCATGCAGATATTTGAGTTCTTTAGTTCTATTTTACTCAAATCTATGAGGAAAGAGATCCCATCTGAACATCAGGAAGAACTTCCTGACTGAGCTGTTCAGCAATTGAACTTTCTATCTTGGAGTGTGGTGGAAACTCCTTCTTTGGAAGCTTTTAAATAGGGGCTGGATGGCCATCTGTCGAGGGTGCTTTGTGTTATTCCTGCATGGCGGTGGGTTGGACTAGATAGCCCATATGGCCTCTTTTAACTCTATTATTCTAAAATATGAGAGCAATGAAAAAGTAGATGGACTTTTTCATAGCTGTCCTATGTCTTTCCTTGATGCTTTTTATTTTGTCGATTTTCTTTTCTCTTTATATTTTAAATATAAAATAAGTGGAAAAACAAGGAAAAAAACTGGCAATCAAGGTCACTATACTTGGGAGCCTTTGCTTGGAGCACTGTTACCTTTTTCCCCTCCTGATCAAGATTTCAGTGAGGCTTCAAACCTTATATAATATATAATGTATTTAATGTGTTGTCAAAGGCTTTCATGGCCGAGTCACTGGGTTGCTGCGAATTTCAGGCCATACAGCCTGAAAAACTCAAAGCCACCCAATGTATTTTTTGTTTTGGGAGTTAACTGAATAAAAGTATCATTGTTTTATGGAGTTTGTGAAACACACAGTTAAATTATTTACATAATAAAGAACTGGGTTACACACCTGCTCTTGCTCCTTATACAATGGAAACAGAAAAACTATTGTGTACCTCATGTAGACGTCTAGGGCAGGATTTGGAGCCAAAATTCTAGATTTTGTTATGACCTGTGGGTAAATTGAAGGTAAAACTTTGGGGCTCAGCACAAGGATTCATCCCATGGTTAGGCAAAAGTACCAGTGCTACTTCAATCACCATTTTCCCATCTAGGCATTCAAAAAGACCTGAAGCGATAAATATCTAGTAGCCATTCTATGCAAACATCTCAAGTGCATATCTGTAATTTCTCATGATGCTGAGGTCCGTTAAGATACCGCATAATTACATATCTAATGATCCAGGTATCTATTCAGACTTGTGTTGGGCTTGGAAGTGTTTATATTTGCTGAATTACTAGCAGTGTGTGACAATAAAAGAGATTTCTTTTCTCTAATGAAGTAATTTTACCTCTACTACTTGAACTGCTGCTGCTACGTGAAGCAGAGGATCCTGAAGAAGACCTTGAAGAGGAAGAAGTCAAAGAACTAGCTGATGTAGTGGAAGAAACGGAAGAGGACCTGCTTCTACTTCGTTTCCGCTTTCTCTTCTCTCTCTCTTAAATGAAAAATAAATATGGGAAACGAATTCAGGTTTTTATTTTTCTGTGTATTAGAAAATGCTGGGTTTCAATGTTGTTTCAAACAAAGCTCTCTGCCATTTTTGAAATGCCAGTTGGTGACTTTGAGGTCTGTGAGACTGGGAAAAGTAACCAACTGATATGTTCAACTTACCATGAGAGATGTAGCACTGCAATACAAAAAGGCCAATTGACATGACCATTCATTACAATTGTCTCTCCACATTTGCATTTTTGATTTTTGCAGATTTTATTATTCATGGATTTGATTAAAACATTATCTCTATGAATCTAAGTCTTCCAGTATGCTTCTGTGGTCACTTCCAGCAAACGCTGACTATAGAACCATGCTGGAAGGTCTAAAAATGCCCAGAGAAGTTAAAAAATAACATTTTTTGTGGGGGTTTTTTCACTCCAGAGGGGTCCCATGTCCCTAAGCCCAGTGAATGTCGAGGGTCAATTGTAAACATTTAAGAAGCTGTGAGACGGTCAGCATTATCCATAGGAAGGGGGACATCATAAGCCTGGTCATCCATTCTGTCAGTTGTCTACAACAGGACTCAGACAGCTTTTTGAAATACTCCCAGTAGCTCCTTTATTTCACACACACCGGGAAATCAAATCTAATCGAGCTCTTCGTTCTTCTTCCACGCTTATCCCTCTTCCTTTATTCCCCCTCCCCCCTTCCAATTAGTCCACATTTGTCTCGATACCCGCTTTGATTTAGTGTCCTTGGATCTTTCTGATGTTTTAAAGGAACTGCTTCTTTCCAACTCCTGGGTGGGGCCCTTTACTGTCTCCCCCTTACAGATGCTTATCATTTATTTGCATTTATAAGATGTCCATAAACAACCTTTGTTGTACAGTAAAAAAAACCCCTGTAACAATACAAAGATCTAAAAACACAATGACAAAACATGATAAAAACATAACACTTGATGAGGGAATGTAAATTAGTCCCATGAATATTTCTAAAACAGTACACAATGTCCTCAAAAATAACAAGCAGGTTGAACCTGTGTTACAATCTGTACATGTGCTGAAGACCTCTGACTAGTTCAATACACCAAAATACACAAACACACACATAGAGTGTAAGCCTGCACTTTGTGCCAGAGCCAGTCAAATGCAACTCATATTTAGTAGGACCACAATTTAGTTTGTGCTTTAAGGAATGGAGGTATGACAAAGAATCGTGTATAGGCAGGGGCTTGATTCTTCTCCTATAGTCCCCTGTGGGTTGGATAACAACAGACCTGATGCTGTCCTCAGTTTCTGCCTGGAGATAGCAGAGAGGAATCTTCTCCCTTGCTTCCACAGAAACATTGAGTGGGAAGAGACCTCAAGGGCTGCCCAGTCCAACCCCGCTCCATGCAGGAACACAGGATCAAAGCACTCCTGACAGATTGCCATCTAGCAGATTGACTAGAGAAGGCAGAGTGTCAGGAGAGGGCAGGAATGAGCTGGGAATCTCCACATATTGGAATTTGATTATTTATTGGCTAGAAGTCCTTTACCTGATGTCACTATAACAGAATAAAAATTCACTCTTACCTCTAGCTTGTGCCTTCTCTTGTGATGTTGCATGCAGTGTCCCACCTTCCTCTTCAGCTCTGTTATCCATATCTATAAAAACATATAAACATGCCCACACATAATCACATTTTACACACACACTATTGACAATATATTGCCTATAAAATGTATTCAAAACAATGAGTGATGCAGATGATGTGCTTCCACTACATCATCTATTATACTATGTAACATGATTTTTATTCCTGGGTTATGTCATTTCCTAATTGGGTCTATCATAAAAACACGAAAAACGTTTATTAAACTGCAAGAAACTTTGTTTTTATTTATTTATTTATTTGCATCACTTTTACCCCGCCTTTTGTGGGATATCCCGCAGCACATGTTGCTATAGTTCTGATAGACAAACTTTGGCTCTCCAGGTATTTTGGGCTTCAACTCCCAAGATTCCTAACAGCTTACTGGCTGTTAGGAATTGTGGGAATTAAGGTCCAAAACATCTGGAGGGCCTGTCATAGGTGGACTGTTTTTCACTTAGCACAACTCAGTTGTTATTGTTCTGCAAAACAGTACCTTCACCAGAGGGTGAAAATTCAAACACAAAAGTGTTGCATTAAATACTAAACAGGAATCTGAGCAACTTCAATTTATTTAGCTGGCAGAGGAAGCATTCATGGCCCAGAGCTCACTTCTTTAGGTCTAGGGGAAGTGTTATCCACAACTAACAAGCTCTCTGCCTTTAAGTTATAAGCTGCCATCAATACTCACTTTACAAAGAACTGTTTGCCAGATCTCTATGAGCTCAAATGAAATACAGGAGAAATGACAGAAGAAAGGGAAGTTAAGTTAAACAGAGGAAGAAGAGTTGAAGGCTTTCAAGGACAGAATCACTGAGTAACAACATAGCATTTCTTTGATTTTCTTAGTGGGTCTGTAGAGTTTGCAGGCTGTGTTTCTTTATCAGCTTCCCTATGCTTGATGTATGGTAAGCACACTTTTGTGTTTGAATGCTACCTTGAGCAAAGGACAAAGGGGATCCTCCCACCTCTGCAGGAGTCTACCGTATACCATGCAGCTGTGGACAAGTCTACATAGGGACCACCAAACACAGCATTTCCCAAACACAAATCAAGAAGCATGAAAGGCACTGCAGACTAATTCAACCAGAGAAGTCAGCCATAGCAGAGCACTTGATGAACCAGACTGGACACAGCATATTATCTGAGAACACAGAAATGCTGGACCACTCCAACAACTACCATGTCAGACTACACAGAGAAGCCACTGAAATCCACAAGCATGTGGACAATTTAAACAGAAAGGAGGAAACCATGAAATGAACAAAATCTGGCTACTAACAGTATTTTAAAAAACTCTAAAATCAGGACAGTAAATAGAGAACAACACTAAAAAACAGGGGAATTCCAGACATGAAACATGAATCAGGGCCAGCTAACACCTCCCTACAAAGAAGTGACAAGTGGAGTGCAAAGAAGTGACAAGTGGAGTGCCGCAGGGCTCCGTCCTGGGCCCAGTTCTGTTCAACATCTTTATTAACGACTTAGACGAAGGGTTAGAAGGCACGATCATCAAGTTTGCAGATGACACCAAACTCGGAGGGATAGCTAACACTCCAGAAGACAGGAGCAGAATTCAAAACGATCTTGACAGACTAGAGAGATGGGCCGAAACTAACAAAATGAAGTTCAACAGGGACAAATGCAAGATACTTCACTTCGGCAGAAAAAATGGAAATCAAAGATACAGAATGGGGGACGCCTGGCTTGACAGCAGTGTGTGCGAAAAAGACCTTGGAGTCCTCGTGGACAACAAGTTAAACATGAGCCTACAATGTGATGCGGCAGCTAAAAAAGCCAATGGGATTTTTGCCTGCATCAATAGAGGAATAGTGTCTAGATCCAGGGAAGTCCTGCTCCCCCTCTATTCTGCCTTGGTCAGACCACACCTGGAATACTGTGTCCAATTTTGGGCACCGCAGTTGAAGGGAGATGTTGACAAGCTGGAAAGCGTCCAGAGGAGGGCGACTAAAATGATTAAGGGTCTGGAGAACAAGCCCTATGAGGAGAGGCTTAAAGAACTGGGCATGTTTAGCCTGCAGAAGAGAAGGCTGAGAGGAGACATGATAGCCATGTACAAATACGTGAGGGGAAGTCATAGGCAGGAGGGAGCAAGCTTATTTTCTGCTGCCCTGCAGACTAGGACACGGAACAATGGCTTCAAACTACAGGAAAGGAGATTCCACCTGAACATCAGGAAGAACTTCCTCACTGTGAGGGCTGTTCGGCAGTGGAACTCTCTCCCCCGGACTGTGGTGGAGGCTCCTTCCTTGGAAGCTTTTAAGCAGAGGCTGGATGGCCATCTGTCGGGGGTGCTTTGAATGCGATTTCCTGCTTCTTAGCGGGGGGTTGGACTGGATGGCCCATGAGGTCTCTTCCAACTCTACTATTCTATGATTCTATGCCCCCAGGCAGGAAACAGCCAAGCTGTGAAGCTTGCAAGGCCATTCATGCTAATCAAGGTGATTAATTACAACATTCACACTGGCCTCAGGCAAACAAAAGTTCTCTCTCCCACCCTGGAACTTCCACAGATATATAAACTTGCCTAGTTTCCAACCTCTGGAGGATGCCTGCCATAGATGTGGGTGAAACGTCAGGAGAGAATGCTTCTGGAACATGGCCATACAGCCTGGAAAACTCACAATAATCCAGACGAAGAGCCTTTTCCTTTACTATTTCCTGGCACCAGAGGTGTATCTACACTGTAGAATGAATGCAGTCTTGACACCACTTTAACTGCCATGGCTCAATGCCATGGAATCGTGGGAGTTGGGAGTGTCACAAGTGCTTAAACCTCGTCAAACTACAACTCATTGAGCCATGGCAGTTAAACTGCATTAACTCCACTGTGTAGATGCACCCTTAGGCGGCAACAGATACTCCGGATTATCATCTAGACTCCACCCTAGGGCTATTTCTCTCCGTTCTCCTCTTCCCTCCAACTAGAACCGTTTGCACACACGAAGGGCCATATTCCCACCCTCGCTTCCGGCCAGAAAAGGGCGCCATACCGACAGACGTAGTATCTGTGCCTCACGCTACTATCTATTCTTGTTGTTGCTACAGGCGAAGCGACGACACTAACCGGCTCCGCTCCCCACAGGCCCAAGTCCACACCCGGCGCCTCTGGCCTGCTCAGGGGAACCAGTCGTTGCAGGCCCGAACTCTCTCCACGGGGATCCGGAACCATAACGCCGAGCACGAACGCCTGCCGGGACCCTTCCGGGCGCACATTCCGGAAACGGCTGAAGGCAAAAGGCGGTGCTGGCAGGCTGGCTGCCAGCCTCTCCCCGCACTTCCGTCTCCTCCCCTTCTCGCTGCCTCCAGAGTCCAGCAGGTGGCAAAGAGGAGAGAAGGGAGAGCCGGATGAGCTCCAGCTGTTAGCCCCAGCTTCTGCCACCCTAGCCGTTTGAAAACATGCAAATGTGAGTAGATCAATAGGTACCATTCTGGCGGAAAGGTAACGGCGCTTCATGCAGTCATTCCGGTCACATGATCTTGGAGGTTCTACGGACAACGCCGGCTCTTTGGCTTAGAAATGAAGATGAGTACCAACCTCCAGCGTCGGACATGACTAGATTTAATGTCAGAGGAAAACATTTACTTTTACTATCCCCATACCAAAAAAAGGAAACGCTAAAGAATGCTCAAATTTTTACACAGTGGCACTTATTTCACATGCCAGTAATGTAATGCTCAAGATAATGCAAGGTAGTAAAGGTTTCCCCTGACATTAAGTCCAGTCATGTCTGACTCTGGGGGTTGGTGCTCATCTCCATTTCTAAGCCGAAGAGCTGGCGTTGTCCATAGATACCTCCAAGGTCATGTGGCCGGCATGACTGCGTGGAGCACCGTTACCTTCCCTATTGATCTACTCACACTGGCATGTTTTCGAACTGCTAGGTTGGCAGGAGCTGGTGCTAACAGCGGGCGCTCATTCTGCTCCCAGGATTTGAACCTGGGACCTTTTAGTCCACAAGTTCAGCAGCTCAGTGCTTTAACACACTTTGGCCCCGGGGCTCCCTCCTGCAAGGTAGACTCCAGCAATACATGGAACGAGAGTTGCCAGATGCACAAGCTGGATTTAGAAAAGGCAGAGGAAGGAGAGATCAAATTTCTAATATCAGCTGGATAAAGGAGGAAGGTAGGGAGTTTCAGAAAAACATCTATTTCTGTTTTATTGACTATTCTAAAGCCTTTGACTGTGTGGATCACAATAAATTGTGGCAAGTTCTTGGTGGTATGGGGATACCAAGTCACCTTGTCTGTCTCCTGAGAAATCTGTATAACAACCAAGTGGCAACAGTAAGAACAGACCACGGAACAACAGACTGGTTCAAGATTGGGAAAGGAGTACGGCAGGGCTGTATACTATCGCCCTACCTATTCAACTTGTACACAGAATACATCATGCGACGTACGGGGCTTGATGAATCCAAACCTGGAGTTAAAATTGCTGGAAGAAACATTAACAACCTTAGATATGCAGATGATACCACTTCGATGGCTGAAAGCGAGGAGGAGGTGCAGAGCCTTATAACCAAGGTGAAAGAAGAGGGTGCAAAAGCAGGGCTGCAGTTAAACATCAAGAAAACCAAGATTATTGCAACCAGACTGATTGATAACTGGCAAATAGAGGGAGAAAACGTAGAGGCAGTGACAGATTTTATATTTCTAGGTGCTAAGATTACTGCAGAAGCAGACTGCAGTCAGGAAATCAGAAGATGTTTATTTCTTGGGAGGAGAGCAATGGCCAATCTCGGTAAAATAATGAGGAGTAGAGACATCACACTGGCAACGAAGGTCCACATAGTTAAAGCAATGGTATTCCCCGCAGTAACCTATGGACGCGAAAGCCGGACCATAAGGAAGGCTGAGTGAAGGAAGATAGATGCTTTTGAATTGTGGTGTCGGAGGAAAATTCTTTGAGTGACTTGGACCGCAAGAAGATCAAACCAGTCCATACTCAAGGAAATAATGCCAGATTGCTCACCAGAGGGAAGGATATTAGAAGCAAAGATGAAGTACTTTGGCCACATAATTAAAAGACAGGAAAGCTTGGAGAAGAGAATGATGTTGGGGAAAATGGAAGAAGAGTCAATCAAGGGCAAGATGGATGGATGTTGTCCTTGAGGTGACTGACTTGACCTTGAAGGAGGTAGAGATGGCGACGGCTGACAGGGAGCTCTGGCGTGGGCTGGTCCACGAAGCAACTGAACGAATAAACAACAATGGTGAAAAGGCAACTTTCAAAAGGTCCCAAGTCCACAAAATCTGAAGGTCTGCAAACCAAAAATGGGCAACTTGGAAGTCCCTGAACAGATTCAGAAGTGGAGTGGGCAGATCAAAAGACAACCTGGCAAAATGGTACTACATAAAAGAATCCTCCACCTTGTGCAACTGTGGAGCAGAACAGACTACTCCACATCGTATGCTTGTCCGCAGTGTCCTGCCTCATGTACAGAGGAAGAATCGTTTGAGACTACAGATAATGCGATCACTATTGCCCGTTTTTGGTCAAAAGATATGTAGCCACTTGTGCTCCTTCTATTTTTTAATCAGTTTTATACTAATTTATGCAATGTTTTTGATACAAAATAAATAACATCTGACTTCAAGAATTCTACAAACTGGTTTCCTTCAATAAACTTGTCCTTCTTTGCAAATTTTGCAGCATTTGTGAATTTCAACCCTTTTAGAGAAAATCATTTTTGATAGGTGTGGGTTTATTTATGGAGGTTAGTTTTTTATTTATGAGTTTGAGAATAACAGGGACAGATGTAGGGACAGAGCTGAAATGTTATTCCTCCCACACACTTTTCCTCTTTGCTCAAGAGCCAGTCAACGCTACAACCCTGACAAGACACTTTGTTTTAGCAGCAGATAACATTTTCTGTTATAGTCTAGGTTGAGGGAAATCATAGTCCCACTCAATTCTGCTTTGGTCAGACTTCATCCAGAGTATTGTGTCCAATTCTGGGCACCACAATTCAAGAAGGTTATTGACAAGCTAGAACTTGTTCAGGAAAAGGCGACCAAAATGATCAAGCCTTAGAGGAGGAGCTGGGTATATTTATTTTGAGAAACGATAGCTGAGAGGGGGCATGATAACCATGTTTAAATATTTGAAAGGATGCTACATTGAGGAGGGGGCTAGCTTGTTTTCTGTTGCCTTAGAAATTAGGACATGGAGCAATTAATTCAAATTGCAGGAAAAGAGATTCCACCTAAACATTAGGAATAACATCTTGCCAGTAAGAACCGTTTGGCAGTAGAACATGTTCCTTCTAAGTGTGTTGGAGTCTCTGGTGATGCAATGGGTTTGTTAAACCCTTGTGTCAGCGGTTCGAATCTGGGGGGCAGGATGAGCTCCCATCTGTCTGCTCCAGCTCCCCATGCAGGGACATGAGAGAAGCCTCCCACAGGATGGTAAAACATCCAGGCGTCCCCTGGGCAACGTCCTTGCAGACGACAAATTCTCTCACACCAGAAGCAGCTTGCAGTTTCTCAAGTTGCTCCTGACACAAAAAAAATAGAGATGAATAATTCTACAAGGCTTTTGTTTTAGAACTCTTTCAAGAAATATTGCTTGTTAAAATTTATTGAAAAATTGAACAGATAAACCAGGTAATAATCCACAACAATAAATACATCTAAAAGCATGTCAAACAGGTGCAAAGAGATGTAAACTTTAAAAAGCACAGGTAATAAGAATCTACAAATGGGAAATCTATTGCAAATTGCATCCTATAGAAAAAGTAAGAGTTACAAACCCTTAGGGTAGGAAAAGAATTAGAAAACTACTTTTACCTAAAAACACAGTTATCAGCATTACAAAAAAAGTTTGTTCTTAAAATAAATAACAAGGTTGTCTTTACAAAAATCATTAAATACATGGCAGATAAAGGCAATACAATTGTCAGGCAGGTCTTGATCCCTGGCCAGAAGAAAGACGAATGGCTTCTAGAGAACTAGAGCAGTAATTTACCTCTTAAACTCTCCTTGTACTATTTAATATTTAAAAAATCCTGTTTTTTTGAAACCTGAAATTGGTTTCCATTTTTTGTTTTGGGTTTTTAAAAATATTTTTTGGCAATCTGGATGCCTCCTGCAGTAGAACTTGAGTGTATAGGCCTGCTGCAATTGTCCCTTTTATTTTAGAGCTTGGAAATCACCAAGAAGTAACCCCAAAGGAACAGAAGTAGCAGTGACTATCTCTATTCTTGCCCATCCTATTCTTTCAACAGTGTCTTTTTTTTATAATATGCCATCAAAATGGCTGCTATGAACACAAGACCTCCAAGACACCTTTTGATTAACAGCTCTCCTAACCATAAAGCAGAGAATACAAAGGAATGGGAGATGAAAATATAACTGGAGTACCAAGGAAGGGGATGAAATGTATGGCACACTCTAATATCAGGCTCTCAATGTACTCAGCAGTCTTTGGACAAGGATTTCATGCCTATTAAAAAGCTATTAATAACCTTTCTGGTATTGCAACATGCTTTTAAACAATAGGAATAGATCAGTGCTTGTAAGATGGCCAAGGTGACCATGCTTACAAAATTCCTATGCAAATTCACTACACAACCAACATCAACAATCTATTGCCATGTCTATTCAAGCATTACCTCTTCATGCTTAAAACACTCTAGACATAAACACAATAAATTACCACAACACCCTACAGAGGCACGGATATTGATTAATGACATGGAGAGAAAAAAGAGAATTCAGCAACACATTACTATTAATCTTGTTCATGTTTCTCAGCTTCACTCTTCATGTAAAAGCCATAAGGAAACAAGCCTATTGCCTTGAGCTTTCACAGTGGTGACTATTCTTGCTAATTTTGAGCTTGAAAAAAACCAACAACTCCACGTGGCTTTTTCAACTGCAGCATACATTTTGAATGTATGCAATTATCAAACTGTTCATTGTAGGATAACAATATATTCAATCATACACGCAGATATAATGAATAAATTCCTTAAAGTGCTTTTCTGTACTACATGCTAGAATCAATTTCTGTAGAGAAGAACCCAAGTTCAGGTCATGCAACTAAACAAATAAATAAAGGAAAAAACCATTAAGGCAGGAATTAGGGTCTCTTATTAATTCTCAAATGTGAAGCAAAAAAAGCTTCAAAGCTTTTGTGGAATGAAAAAATATGAGCAAAACACAATCCTTCAATAGCATTTCTGATAGGCAACACATAACAATCTCCAATATCATTTAACTAGGTTTATGCATCTACTCTACTTTTGAACATGACAAAGTTAGATACACCTGATAAAAAAAGTCTAGGTTTTCTGCATTTGGCTTGTAACAGTGATACCAACGAGGATATAATATTTACAAATAAACATGCTGGCTAATGACCCCAATAAAATCAACTCAAGTATCCTAATATCGCAATCTAGAGATTTTTCCTGTTTGTATCTTTGCTTTCAAGGTTTAGTCAGATCATATTTTGGAAAAAAGGGTCTATTCTACCATAGCTTCACGTTCACAAGAAACATTTTTTTTTTAAAAAAATCTGATCGAGATTGAATTCTCTACACATTTTACATGAACCTCCAGTAAATTCTAGAATATTTTTGTTCTAGAATACTTTGGTTCTGGCAGTGCAGGGGATTATATTGCTATTATGGTTGACAGATGAGAAATGTGTCCGATTAATAACCAAGACTAAGGTTGGCATTCTTTCACATTCGTGTCCTGAATGAAAAACACAAAACATTTCTTAGCACCTCGATAGCAATGCTTGTGATAAAATGAGTGGAATTAGTAGAGTTCCTTTTGTGTTTTAAGATATCTTGCTGCGGTTATCATGTGAAAAGTATGGCTTCTGAGATAGTTAAGACTTTGAAACAGGTAAAAAGAAGTCATAATATCAAGTTTTGCTATCTGTTTAATATTTGCCTCACTGGAGACATAACCAAATTCCTTAAAGCAGCTTTGAAAAAACTACAAAAACAGTTGTCAGAACTATCACTGTGTATTAAAAAGGACATCAGCAAATTGAAAAGCAGCTTTTCTCCTTTTGTGTGAAGTCTCCAAGTCACCACGCTCAATAGTTCTCTTTCAGGTGCTCTCACAACTCTTCCAGATCAGTCAAATCCACTACTACTTTCAGGAAGATTGTATCATCTTTGATGTAGGTACTCTTTGCATTTTCAAGCAGTGTGTGTGGAACAAACCGAGGGCAGCCGGAGGCGACATTCATTTCTCCTTCTGGCCTTTTGAAGCTGCTGCTGTTAGGGTCAGCCTTAAATGTTTCGACAATGTGGTTTTTCTTTCCGCTTTGGTCCAGAAGCATAAGTGTAACCTTTTGCCTGAAAGGCCATGGTAGGAGGGAATCGAATTCCCCTCTCATCACAACAAAGTACAAGGAGACGTGGGTACCCTTTCCTGAACCATCGCCATTTAGATAAGCCCTGGTAGATAACCTGTACCCACAGCGGCTGGTATAAAAAGGCTGGCTGAATATGGAAAGGCAACTGCCCTCCACAGCTTCTTTCTTCTTCGTCTTATAATCAACAATTTTCCAAATCAGTTTCCCATTGTAACTGGTCCCTTCCAAAAGCTTAAACCGTTCTTCATTTTTATTCAGTTGTGCCTTGTGAAGACCCAGGTGGATATCGTGCTGGCTGGACAAGTCTTCCAGGACAACTGGAGGAAAAATGCATATAAAGTCAAGAATATTTTAGTTTATGGAGGGATAACATGGATGGAAGAAATATACATGTGAACCTATGGAAGTGACATCTATATTACCGAGACATAACTGTTTTCTGCGGTGGGCAACGAAACAGCCTGGACAAGCCCTCTGTTAATGTGCCATGCACCACCTTTAAGAAATGCAGGGTTCTATCATACCACATAGCTATAGCATTATTATTCCACTATAGCTGCAGATCTTGATTTAATCATTAAATAGGTGGATGTATTTCTTTTCATAACCAGAACCAGAAAGAACAACTAAAGGTTCCTTACCTAGGGGCTAGGTACAGGACATGGCAAAATGAAGGCACTGCCTCTCCAAACAGAAATTCATTCCCTAGTGAAAATTTCTTTCAGTCCAAATTTCTAACTGTGCAGTAACAAATTTGTCTTGAACATTTATTAATACAGCAAGTCTCCTGCAATCATAGAATGAGTAGGCACAGCCCACAAAGCTTATGGAGTAGTGTTCTCCTTGTCCGCAAGAGGCTAAATGGCCAAGATGAATGGAAGCTGTTACAAGCAAACAACATGCAAGATTGTAGGAACCTAGGTGGTTTTTTTGGGTAAATTAGTGTGCATGTCTTCCTTTATACCAGTAGTAAGCAACTGTTAAGGGGACAGTGCCACTCCAAACACCCTTGTGACTCACCCTGGCACAACCAGAAGTGATCCCATGTGACTTCTGGTTTTGAGAACCAATGAAATATGGCTAATTGTTATGTTTTGGGAGTTTGTGTATTTTGGCCGTAAAATTTACTTCTCCCAACTATTGGGGGCTGAGGGCTTTGGAGGTTGGAGGGGGGCTTGACCACTACGAACTGTGATCCCAAGAGACATGTGAGATCAAAGAACTCTAAAAAGTGAGATCATTCATGTGACATCAAAACAATCCAAACATACCCAAACGTTGCTCATAGGATTCCAAGAAAGCAACTTTTTGCTTTATGTTCTCAACAGTCTCCAGTAGTGGCCTTAGGTCAAATTTACTCTGTTGCTGATTTGCCATTTGAACCAACTGTCTTACTTGTGTTTCCAGGCAGGCAGATTTATCAATGTGAATTGCAAGAGTCTTCAGGTTACATGGTCATTGTAGAAGAAGATGAGAAAAAGAGGTGAGAAAGGGAAAAATATTATAATTATTGTAATTATAATTTATAATAATGGACAGATGCAGAACTATTTATTGAACCTATCATCATCATCATCCCACTTTTTCTCCCCTGATGGGGACTCAAAGTGGCTTAACATAAAAACATCAGCATAACCATTTAAAATATACAAATATATGAACATTCAAACAGGATTAAATACAAACAGTATTTAAAAATTCCACTCTATTAAAGCACTGACTACATTAAGAATATAATGTAGATATTATAATTAGAATGCTCATGAATCATCACAAGTTTCTGGCTTGTCATCTGTTTTCAAGAGCTCACTTGGCACCAGTAGATTGTTATTCAAAATGTCTACACAGCCTGAAAATAAAAATACCACCTTCTCTTGATTGGATAAGACAGTTACAGAAATTCTATTTTAGTTATAATGCGCACCTAACACTGTCATTTAGTTTAGTAAAAATTGTTCTGAAATACAAAACATTATATTAATCTCTATATTGTGTTGCCAACTTGTGGATCTATGATTTATAAGCACAATTACATGAGTACGAAGTAAAATCAAAGAAGGCTGCATGTCCTAGTTAGGGAATGCGGAGTTGTTGGAGCCACACTTCACATTTCTTCTTACCTGGGTGCTTGCCAGTAAGTTGTTATTTTTACTATATAGTTGTGTAAACTGCCTGAATTCTTTCTCACATTTTTTTACCATATCTGCCAGATGTTGGATTTTTATCTCTTTATGTTCTAGGTTCTTATAAAGCTCAGAGATCTACAAAATGAAAGGCGTGAATTAAAACTACTAAAAGGCAAAAGAGATACTGAACAACAAAGAAAGAATGAAAGACTTGTTTCTATTACTGAAATATCACAAGCACGGTGATCTGTTCCAAACTAGATAAAATGGCTCTGTTCTAGAATATACAGTTGTTGAGTTGGACCAGCTAAGCAGAAACTGGAAAGGTACTTCCATTCATGCAGTCACATCTGATCCACCCTGCATAATGTGGGGCCCACCCTGATAAACATCAAGCAGGTCTAGTCACCCATCAAAAGTCAAATAATCCTGTTTTTAACCACATCCTGGAAAATTATGCTGCATGAGATATTATTTTTAAAATATTGTTTGATCCATGCCGTGCACAATGCATATCAAGAAAAAATAATGTAACAAACAATCAAATATAGGCCCTTTTCCAGGATGTGGTTGAATAGAATTTTGAAGGTGCTGATATCTTGAGAAGATAACACAAAACTCTGAGTGACTTTTTGTCCAAAACTGAATTCTTTTTTAAAGAGCGAGCCGGGGGATGCTTGCAGTGTATTTGGTTATTTTAACAGTTTTAATATGCTTTAAGTAATTTTAATTGATGTGTGTTTAATTCTATTACAAAATTTGTATGTTTTGGATTTTAAACGGCATTTTTTTTTTAAATGCTGTGAGCAATTCTGTGTCTCGGTTGAGAGACAAAAGTGGGTGGTTTGGACTTCAACTCCCATAATTCCTAACCGTCTCAGGCCCTTCCCTTTTCCCCTTCAGCTGCTCTATGTAGTTCACAGCATCCATTCCCTGGTATGGTGAGGACTATCAGTACTAATGACATTATGGTTTTTGAAGTTCTGTGTCTACTATCCAATTGCAAGAGAGTGTAAAAATCCAAATGAGAAACAATAATTGTTGTCATGCTTTAGGTAGCTAATGAATTTTTTTTCTTAATATTGTGTACCCTGATATAGATTCATTGCAGCCCTCTTCATAATGACAGTTTAAGATGTGGAAGAGGGAGTGAACTTGCTTTCTGCTGCTCAGGAGTACAGAATCCAAACCAATACAGTCAAATTACAGCAAAGGAAATTCTGAGTAAACAACAGGAAGCAATGGATGTTATCCTTGAATTATTGTATGCACTGTCAATGTCTTTAGACTGGTGTGATTGTCAACTTTATTTTTGTGTGTAGTGTCTCCTGTCCTTTCATGTGAGTACTGAATCTTCAAATAAGCCATCTTAGAGGTTTGGTTGTTATTATTTTAAATATACTTAAATCAATTTGAAATTTGTGTATGCTGTTAATACTCAAAAGGTGATCCATGGTTAGATTTCTTTAACTCGTGAAAGTAGGTCTCTTTTAGGCCTCAAAAAAGTTAATCAAAGTGCTAACCATATTTTCTTGAACTATTACAATTATTTGATTATGTATTAAATAACTATGTATGTTTTTGCAGCATCCAGCTTGGATGGCAATATGTGAGGATGTCTCTGGGAAGCTTTTTAAAACTGCAGTTGGTCTAATAACAAACTTATTTACTACTTAGGAATTGCAAAACACATTTCAGAACCATATTTTTCATCATTAAAAAGTGGCATAAATTGGGGTATCTGAAAGACTGTTTCTTTTCATTTGTATTTGCTTTGCACCTTCATAGATAAGATAAGGGTCTAAGATCTATCTATATACAACTTTTTAAATCTTTGGACAACCTCTCCAAAGAGATTTGACTAGTCCAGACACTTATTTTTAGATGCTAGATAAAAAAAAAACAATTTTATTCTTCAGGATCCTACTGATAATCTTGACTTATTTATAAAATGCCGAGTTTACCATTATTTCTTTCAATACTTTTTATGAGTCCTCTTGAACAGTGTAGCTGATAGGTAGGATAGATATGCCTTAAATAAAATGAGGCATAAGTGACAGCCTGGGATTCAACACACTGTCAAACCAAGTTTTGAATCAAATCTATCGTGGGAGGAACAATGCAGTTATGCTTACTTTTGGTGAGGGGAACTTGCCTTTGAATTATGTGTCTTAAGATTTTAAAAAAGAATCACACAAACTTTATTCCTGTATTGCTTGTGAACAGGAGCATGATTCCATAACTATAAGTTGGTCAAAGCACTGAACTGTGTAGGGGAAAATACATTTTCATGGTAGACTAAACAAGCAGTTTATCTCATAATCTCTTTTCTTTCCAAAAGTGGTGCTTTCACATGGTTAAGGAAACTCCACTTGTAAGCACCATGCTGCTCTGTTGTATCAAACTGAGATCTAGTATATACTGTAGATCAAAAATTGCATATTGGGGAAATCAGGCCTTGACTTTAGGAGGAATGACCATGCATATGGCACTGTACCTGATCTTCAAGCTTTGAGTTTCTGTCCAGTATTTGTAACATATGTTCTCTCAAGTAGATATTTTCATGTTCTAAAACCTTTCCTCTTTTAATCTAAAAGGAAAATAAAGAAGCAAGCTTAATCCATTATAAACCAAACAGATTAATACTGTTGATATATTTTTAAACAAGAGCTGTTTAGAACACAGTAGACAAAAATAATACTTAGGTGCATAGTTATATTTGCTGTGGAATACAATACTTTTGTAGAATGTCCATACTGTTTATAGACATTTTTTTATCAGTTTCCCTAAGGGGTAAGGCTGATTCTTTTTAAACGAAACAGATTAATAATGGCTTCTCTGACTCGGCCAGAGAAGAAGGGATTGAAAAGATACTTGTGTGCTGGTTTCAGTTTTTTGTTTGACTTGCAATACAGTATCTTTGGCCCCTTCCACACTGTCCATATGTCCCAAGATCTGATCCCAAATTATTTTCTCATCCCAGATTATCTGGCAGCGGAGACTCATATAGTCCAGTTTAAATCAGATCATTTCGAATCAGATCCTGGGATGGATATAGGGCAGTGAAGAAGGGACCTTTATTGGATAGCCATACTCCTTATATGGAAAATCAATCTCGGCAAAGCAAGTGTGATGTACTGGAAATGAAACAAATGAATAATGTTATATTATTACACCAGACAAAACAAGACAGAAAAGACATTTTGATGTGCTGGTTTCTATTAGTGTGTTTGCCGTGGGATACCTTTGCAGGACATCCATACTGTTTATATGGACAGTCAATTTCCACTGCAGGACACACCAGAATATGTTCTTCTGCCTGTGAATATCAACAAGTAATACATTAATTAAATTTAGGGGAAGAATAGTGATCATAATTATCCTACAAAATGAAACATCACAAAGAAACAATGAGATACCACTAAAATGAGAAGGGGATTATCTAAAGACATTTTTTAAGATGTTTTAAAGATGTTTTTAAATTGTTAGATTTTAGCCTGTTCTTGTAAACCACCCCGAGCCCTAGGGGAGTGGCGGCATACAAGTTTGAATAATAAATAAATAAATAAAGTAAATATGCTACCCATGGACATTTCCTTTCCTATCTTTTAATTGATTATATCTACCTTGCAGCTCCGAGTACTATACTGGACTCCTTCATGTTGATTGGTACTGTAACTGTGTTCATTTTAGATTGAACTGTTTTTACTACTCTTTTATGATATTGTTTTTATTATGTTTGCTCGTTAATGCCGTTGTATCCTTTTTGACAACTGACTGTTTTATACCTGTTGGAAACCACCCTGAGTCCTCTCGAGGAGATGGAGCAGTATATAAGTAAAGGTTTATTATTATATACCTATGGACACTTTCCTCAGTGCCTGCTGAATTCTGCAGCACCTCTCAATAAAAATCATTTTGAAAAGTTTTTGGCAACAACAAAGTATAGTTTATTTTATATATTTATTGCGTTTATATACCACTTTTCTCATCCCTATGGGGACTCAAAGCAGTTCACATCAAATAAATGGCAAAATGCAATGCCTTGCAAATAATAAAACAAAACATTACACCTCTAAAACAGTGGCTTATCATTGTAAATTAAACCATTAAGACTATAAAACTTCAGACATAAGCATAAAACAAATTAAATTAGCACCAATCCCGAGGTTGTCACCCATCTGCTACGCTGCTGTTGTCAATCACTGAATGCTTGTTTACATAGCCAAGTTTTTATTTTTCTTAACACCAGGAGGGAGGGGGCCGATCTAATCTTGCTGGGGAGGGAGTTCCACATCTGAGGGACCACAACCGAGAAGGCCCTGTCTTGTTATAAAGCCAGGCACAATTTTACTGAACAAGGGATGCCTCCAGGCAGGAGGTAATTAAGGTGATTAATTACAACATTCATACTGGCCTCCAACTGACAAGAATTCTTCTCTCATCCTGGACTTTCCACAGATATATAAACCTTCCTTGCTTATTTTCTCCAAACCTCACAACATCTGAGGATGCCTGCCATAGATGTGGGCGAAACGTCAGGAGAGAATACTTCTGGAACATGGCCATACTGTCAATATGAGATTTGTGTAATGAGAGTGTTTAAATGTAATTTGTGCCATGCTTGTATTGCAGTCAGATTGCATCATCCAGAGTGTGTAATAGTGTGCAAAGAGTTAATCACTAATGAGCTATGATGACCTTGGTGTGTGGCTGGAACTAGGGAGGATCCAGACACAAGAGTTTGTGCATATCTATTGCATCAGTTCAGTCTGTCTTGAGTTTGAGTAGAGTTTGAGATCTGTTGGAGAACAGATCAATCCTGTGTTTGTTTGTCGTCTGCAAGAATCTGTTTGTGCTGTTTACTGCTTCATTCAGTAAAGCTTTGTATATTGCTTTTACTGACGTCTCGAAGTGTCGCTTCATTCTGCGCTCCATTGCTTTTCATACTACTACTGCTGCGCTACAATACTCTGACACATACAGCCCAGAAAACATAAAACCACCCTGTGATTCTGGCCATGAAAGCCTTCGACAACAATTTTTACTTTAATTTTCTCAAACTGATTTTGGTATTTGCATGTACCTAAACCAGGCATGGGCATGTTTTGGCCCTCCTGGTGTTTTGGACTTCAACTCCCACAATTCCAAACAGACTACTGGTCGAAGTTTACCCATGCCTGGTCTGGGAGATACTGATTTCCAGAACAATAAAAACCGAGTTATGCGAAGTGAAAGAGAGTCCACCTAGGAGGTGTTCAGACATCTGTACAGTTTCCAATAATGTGCCTAAAACAATGAATTTATGTTAATGCAACACTATTGTATTATCCTGAACAATAAAGGATGACGTAGAGGCAGCCAAGATGCTGAGTAGTAGAGAGAGTCGTAGGGCACACAGGTATATTGGGGAGGGTAGTGGGATAAATGGGAGATGATAGGTAATGCTGTGAGGGGATACAGGCCTGATATAGGACAAAATATAGGTGAGGGAGGGTTGAGAGTATTTTGGAATGATCCAAAGCATATGATATTGGGATGATCCTAAACAGGAAAATATGGTGTGTGTTTGAGTGCTGGGGGAAGAAAAAGTTGCATCCTAAAAGAGAGATGTGAGTTTAAAAACCCTGAAAACGGGGGAAAGCAGACCTCATTTATGAAGTTTTGGCCGAGTTCTTGCTTTTGGATCCTTTCTTTTTTTTTTTCTCTTTCATTCATGCATGTCTTCTTTATTTTTTTTATTTTTTAATATATATTTTTATTGAAGTTTTATTGATAAGATAGAGTAAATTAACATTGAAAGAGTGAGAACATTTGATTGTATAGAAAGTGGGAAAACTGAGATTTAAAAAGGATCAAAAAGGGAGAGAGAAAACCAAAAACCAAAAACGAAGCTAAAATGTCCATATTTATATAAAAAAGAAAAAAAAAAACCTGAACAAATGGCGATATAAAAATGCAAAGTGCTTGGCAAAGAAATACACCAAAAAGCAAAAGCAAAAAGCTCACTGTTTCACAACCTGTTCACAAGCCACCAGCAATTGTGAACTGCAGTTCTTTTTTCTTCTTCATCATGACCTTTTTTTTTAACAGAAGGAAGTTAAACGAGTGGTGAAAATTAAAATTTATAATAGTCAAATTTGAAACCCCCACGTTGAAATGGTCTTTCCTTCTAAAAACCTTTTGAAGGGATCCCAGACTTTCCTAAACTCGGAAGGGTCTTTTGACTGGAGATACCCTGTCAGAATGTCCATCTCAGCCACCTCCGTCACTTTCACAATCCATTCCTCCATTTCTGGTGTTTCCTCCAATTTCCAGGCTCGTGCATAAACTATTCTCGCAGCCGTTGTCATCAAAGTGAAGAGTTTATCATGTGGCTTCAGCAGTGATGTGTCTGTTATTCCTAGTAGGAATATTTCTGGGTGCATGGGTATTTTTAGCTTTAGTATTTTTTCAGTGGTTTTATGAATCTTAATCCAAAAGTTTTTTGCCTTCTTACAAGTCCACGCTTTTGGATCCTTTCTGATTGCCTTTCTATGAAATGCACATCTGTTGCAGCAGAAAACTTCAACAGTGTGGTTTTGTTTCCTGGGGCTCTGAAGACACTTCTGCCTTGTACATTGATTCTAGATCAGATCATCGTTTAGTCTCTCAATTTGAATGGTAGGCTGTATTCATCATGGGACTCATTTTGTGAATTGATAGCCTCGGTTTTGATCATGGCAACCAGTTTATGATGGTACTCATTAGTCCACTCCAAACTTTCAAAAGTGCTAACCAATCCAAAAAGATAAAGGAACCTCAACCTGTTCATTCATAATCCAAAGTTTGTTTCAGTGGATCTACTGATTCCATGTTGAGCTCAGATATATGGCAAAGTTCACATAATTACTAAGGCATCTTTTCCCCACAACACTTTGTAATTCACCTGGTTATAATGAATGAAAAATAATATTGTACCTCTTTCATCAGAATTGTTTGTGTACAACCATGGGGACAAATCAGTGGATACTCAGGACAATCTCTTCTCTCGTGAGTCTGAAAATATATTGCAAAATCAGTTATTCAGAGGTAACAAAAAATCTAGCAGTATTTAACAGTGCTCATTTAAAAGCAAAAGAGGGAAGCTCATATTACCAAGAGTCTCCTGAAACAAGCAGGAGTGCACAGCGGCGAAAAAGCACCAATTCATTGGTGGACTGTACTGTTTTTATATAATAATAAGGACCTGTAACAAAATGTTACAGTGTAGAGCAGGGGTCCCCAAACTAAGGCCCGGGGGCTGGATGCGGCCCTCCAAGGTCATTTACCTGGCCCCCACCCTCAGTTTTATAATATAATATTTTTATATCAGTTTTAATAATATAATATATTGTATATACATATAATAATATTATGTTATACAATATAATACTAATAATAATACCATATAATAATATTAATTATATGTTATATATTACATATTATATAATAATATAGTGGTATAGTTCAATATAGTAATATATAATGCTAATATTGTGCTATGCTAATAATATAATATATTGTATGTACATACAGCTGCTCTGAGTCCCCTTTGGGGTGAGAAGGGCGGGATATAAATGTAGTAAATAAATGCAGTAAATAAATAATTAATTTTAGACTTAGGCTCGGCCAAAGTCTGAAATGACTTGAAGGCACACAACAACAACAATCATCCTAATTAACTTGACTCTCTCATTGGCCATTAGCAGGCCCACACTTTCCATTGAAATCCTGATAGGTTTATGTTGGTTAAAATTGTTTTCATTTTTAAATATTGTATTGTTCTTTCGTTGTTGTTGTTGTTGCACTGCAAATAAGACATGTGCCGTATGCATAGAAATTTGTTTGTATTTTTTTTCAAATGATAATTTGGCCCCTCAACAGTCTGAAGGATTGTGGACCGGCCCCCTGCTTCAAAAGTTTGAGGACCCCTGGTGTAGAGTGTCCTTGTTCAGTGTTTCAGTCAATCTTCTTTCTATATATCTTCTTTCAAGATATTGCATTGTAACCCCCTCTGATTTTTGTTCCCAAGCAACTATAAATAGTAGGCATCTCATGTCACTTAGCTTGCTTACCGCTCGCTAAGTAATTTTGGTCCCATTCCACCTGTAATTTCTCACCATTGCGTTTCTCCTACTGGCTATTTATTGTTTTTCGACAGTAAGGATAAGAATTCAGAGAACTGAAATTGCTAATAGTTTATATGATTCATACTAGGGTTGGTAAAGTGTGGTTCAAGGACAATCAAGGACATTTCTGTAGTTCCTGGATCTCCTGCACATGGGCAAAACATGTTTTTCTTTTCAGGTAAAAACCTGAATTTCTGCTATTGGGAATCTCCAAGTTGTGTTTCACCTTAAACCTGACATGCCCCCATGATACAAAATAACATGATTATTTTTATTCCCCCCAAACTGGAAGTTGACTTACAGCTATGTTTGGTTTCAAACTCCCTGCCCCTATTTTTGGGCAGTCCATGTGCCTGCTGGAAGATACTGCAGGTCAGAAAATAACCCTTGGACCCATGCAGTCTCCTTCTATTACCTAACATTTCTAATTGGTAGCATGTTGCAGTATTTTGCTTACCCACTTGCATCTAACCCCTTCTGTCTTCTGCTTTAAAATAAAGAAGTGATCTATGTTTGGAAATATAAAAAGGCAAAAACCAGACTAACCTATGAATGAGCTGAAAAGCTACCTTCAATTGGCAATCATTTCTAGATATTTTTAAACTGAGAAATGGAAGCTGCAAAATCTCTATTTCTTATTTGCTGCTTCGAAACGTTCTTGGATATCCAGTGCAAAAGTAGAAATGCTTCCTCCCAAGCTAAATATTTTCTGAGCTTGGATTGGATGGGGCAGGGTGGCAGTGAAAGAAAAATAACATTGTAGACAACATCTAATTTTGTACACAGCACTTTTAGTGTTACAATTATCTCTGAAGTTCAAATGAGGGAATTCTTACTTGGTAACCATTTATTAACTTCTGGGTCACACCAAGCGCCCAATCCAGCAAAAACTACTCTTGTTTATAAGGCTTATTTTTAATTATATCCTAAAATCATGGCTATAAGCCCAGTATTTCCAATAGATCACCCTGTTTGAATATCACAACTGGGATGGAGACATGATCTCAGTTTGAGCCACATCATATTTTATGAATAAGAAACAAAAGAAGTTACATGTATTTAAGATATTTTTATTACAATCTTACCTTTACATTAATTGAAGTCACAGGCTGATTACAGTACCGGCAGAGTTCCTTTCGATAGTTACAGTGCAATCCTAGGTGTTCTTTCAGATCCTTCTGAAGAACTTTTTCACAACATCCTTCATTAGTGCATTGTACACTTTCAAATAAACACTGTTGTAGATGATCCTGTAAATGGAGTAATGCATTACATGTGCCATCCATGTTGTAAATATCACCGTAACATGCACTAAAGCATCCAAAGTACTTGATGCATTTGGGAATATTTGGTGCAAGTGTCATAGGAAGTTAGATGCTTCTCTAAAAGCCACTGTTTTCAGCAGGCATGGGTAAACTTCGGCCCTCCAGGTGTTTTGGACTAAAACTTCCATAATTTCTAACAGCCTTTTGGCTGTTAGGAATTATGGGAGTTGAAGTCCAAAACACCCGGAGGGCCGAAGTTTGCCTATGCCTGGTCTACAGCATGAGTGGACGACTGTGTGACCACGAATAGTGCTAGCTAAGGTTGACGGGAACTGAAGGGCTACAGTTGGCAACTTGTTACCCTCCATATTCTGTTGGTCTCTATTCTCCATTATGAGTAGATGCATTTATTTGATGCATTTATGAGTCGATGCATTTATTTCACCATAGACAGAACTCTTTATTCCAAACAAATAGGACTTAAAGAGCTTCTTTTAGAATATGCATTTCTTTATTTGCAAGCAGTTTGATCCTTTGCAAGAGTTATAGCTTACTCATAATGGTAGATGCATAATGTCAGACAAGGCATGGACAAACGTGGGCCCTCCAGGTGTTTTGGACTTCAACTCTCAAACACACTGAGGGCCGAAGTTTGCCCATATTTTTGTTAGAACACCTTCGTTACTTTGGTTGTGAAAAGACATACTGCAACAATATTAGAATACAGGAATACAAACCTGGTATCGTCCCAGAGACGTTTTGGCATTGCAAGCTGGTGAATTCCTGCAGTATACTTGCAAATTGAGAACTTCCCTTTTGCAGCAATTGTCTTTGAAAACCTAAATACAAAGTATTAAATTTGGTTTTACAATACACACAAGAATAAGGATGAAAATATCAGCACCATCTGCTCAGATTTTAGAAATATTTCCCTTTAGAATTATGACTCTCAATTTTAGGAAGAGATTTGAGGAACAATAGTCCCAAAAGGCTTTGGATTTTTCAAAAACAATGAAATAAAAAAGCCCTCAATTAGGGGACTGATTTATTTATTTCGAACACAAAATAACAATATCCTTTTGGTAGTTGCAGTGTGGATGAGAAAAAAGGGTTAAGAGAAATCTTTTGTGGCCTTCCTCCATATCGTACTCGTGAAAAGCATTTGCAATAGGTTTTCTTTACACTGCAAGTAGGGAATTATTTCAATTCAGGTTTAAAACATGTTTGGGTTCTGAAAACCTCTAGTGATCTTCACCTACATTTCAGTGTAATTGCTCTAAACCCCTTGCTGATGTTGACTTTAAAGATAAATAAACAGAGTTTATTTACTTACCTCATGAGGTTTTATTATTTCTTTGTCTACTGGACAGGTGGGTATGACACTCAGTTCTCTTAAAGAAACAGAGAAAATATAGTTTGTATTTGGTAATTAACCTTTAGTTCACACCAGTGTAATATGCTAACTTCCAGCTTGAATCCTGACAGAACAATAAAAAACCACCCCAAGTCATTGGCACATTTCATTATAAGGTTGATAATTGCACAACATATCCCACCCTAACCTATTTTCATTCACGCCAGATTTAGTTTGTTACTATAACAACATTTTTAATAGAAATCTTTCTGTTATGTTATCAATCAGAGAAAGTAGAAGGAAATTGCATGAGAAAATTACAGTAACGATGCCTGGATGAGAAAACCTGGCAATCGAACAAGCACATGCAGTCCCCAAGTTATAAACAAGATAGATTTCTGTAGGTCAATGTTCTTCAGTTGAATTTATACGTAAGCCGGAACAGATACATTTTTTGTTGAGCAAGTGGGCTTATTAACAAAAGATCCTCCCCATAAATGCACAGCAGAGTAACATTAGCAGCAGAGTGACCCAGCATCACTAGCCAAAAGTGATAAAAAGAACAAAAGCACACAGGCCAATGTTATTGTTTCCATAACCCAAATAAAGTTCTTTATACTTCCTTCTTTGCTTCCACGCTGGGCTTCTTTCAAATGCAGCTTTACACACCAGGCCTGTTGTAGCCCAGCCTGAGATTCAGCCACTGTAATGCCTCATGGGCCTTGTAGTCCTGCTCCTAGTGCCACCGTGGCTGATGAAGATGAAAACATGGGGTTTTCGCTGGCTCAGCAAGAGTCGGAATTTTTCCAGATGCCTGATGTTGATGTTTTTGCCCAAGAACCCATTAAAACAGACCTTGAGCAGTTCTCACCCCCTTTTGTTAGGAGACAGTCCTATGCTGCGGGCAGGGGAGAGAAGGAGCAGGTTCGGAGGAGTTTGAGACTTGCAGCTAAACAAGACACTGATTAGCCATGTTCCCTTGGGAAAATCTAGGGAGTCTCACATCTGGAGAGAGCTGTGTTTCGTTTCCTGTTCCCTAGGGAAAGGGAGCGCTGGACACCTGCTTTGCAGGAAAACGAGACCTAGTTAAATGTGCCTGGCACGGTAGGTTCCGTGCGGAGTCAACAGAGCAGCTTCAGGAGTGGTTTCGTGTTTCTAGCCTTGTGTGGACTTCGCAAAGTCCGCAACCCCAGTCTCCTTGCTTTGCCTATCCAAGTATTCAAGAATTGCCTTGCCTTGTTCCTAGTCACGGACCTTGTTCCTAGAATCACGTTTTGTTTCCAGCCTTGTTGTGGATTTACCTTGGACCTTGAAAGACCCTGGATGTTTCCCCGCACTATTGCTTGGCAATAGTGTGTGTTTCGGTTTGTTGGATTCTACTTTGAACTCTAATATCATTTATTGGACAAAACATTTCTGGACTATATTTGACCTCATCTGATAGGTCTGCTTCTGGACCATATTTTCTACTTGTTTTTATTATTCTTATACATTTCCTTAATAAAGATATTAGATAGTTATTGGCCTCTGTGTTCGGTTCTTAGTGCTCCGTTGCGTTGGGCGTGACAGCCACTAATTGTCCCTGCACCTGCCTTGCCAGAGGACTCTGGGTTTGGGCCGGAGATGCAACCAGAGCCTGAGATTCAGCCAGAGTTTGTCCCAGTGGATTCTGGGACCAGAGACAGAATGGTTGCAAACAGGCATTGTGAACCACATTCCTCCCAGCAAGCATTCCTCTCAGCAGTCAAGGTCAGATCTCCAGGTGCCAGATGAACATTCTAGTTTAGAGGAGGATAATGAGTTTGACCGGAAGACAGCGATAACTCATCAGAGGAGGGGACGAGAATGTTTGCGGAGAAGCAAACGGTTGCTTTTGAAGCAGTTTAATGAGTAGTTTTCTCATGAGAGAAAGACCTTGGATTTTCCTTAAAATGGCTTGCTTTCTCTGCCACAGCCAGAGGTGGTAACATTGCTTATTCAAAAAAGAAGGATCTTTGCTCTGTGTTCCTGTGTATTCCTGCAGCTGTGTATCCTGCTTCAAGTTCCAGCCTTGCCTTGTCCTGTGTATCCAGTTGGATATTCCAGTGACTTTGCCGTTTGGTTTTTATTCCAGTGAAGACCCTTGCCTTGTTTCATCATTGACTTTATACCTTGGACTACCTCTGAGTTAATCCTGCACTCTATTCTTGTTTTCCTGTGGTTATCCTTGATTCATGCCTTGGAAATAATCCTGTTTGGACTATTCTTGATATCTCTTGGGACTTACTTTGATATCCAGTTTTGGACTATGCTTTTTGAGTGGTTTGTATAGACTCTTGCTTCATGGATTTCAAGTACCTTGCTCTTGTGGATTTAAACCTATTTTATTGACTCTGAACTTTATTTTGCTTTTGCTTCATATACCTTTCAATGAACAACTTGCTTGCTTATATTCTGGGGCTCCAGTGTAGTTTTAAGGTGCCTATGTAGCCTAGGGGTGCAAAAAGGCCTTTCTCACTGAGGTCTACTCACACTGATGCCTTCTCTCACTCCACAGGACGACACTAGCTTTGGCCCATTAACTCTAACAGATTTCAGCCTACTCACTCTCTTTAGGGCTATGCTAGCTTATTTAACTCTTTCATTGCTTGACTCAAATTTTTGTAATTGTGTAATTAAAAATACCTAGTTAATTTTTAATATTTCTGATATTTTTTAAGTGTAATTCTAGCCAAATATAAACGTGAAAATCTGTATGTCTGTATGTGGCAAGGGTGTCCGTTCACACAGACAGCCTCTGGCCTCCACAAACAGGCTATAGTTCCCAGTGCTTGAGGACCCACTAAGCCACTCCCTCCAAGGACACTGCAGGTTACAGTGAGCAGATCCCAGTGTTCCTTTCTCTTCTATTTGCATGACCCGTCCACTGCCTCTCCCTTAATCCTTTCCTACTCTTTACTATGGCACACAATAAATAGAGGAAATGATTAGCAAATGAACATACTGGAGAGGTTTGGGGAGAATTCACCATGATTTATAGGCAGTTATAGGGACTGGGATGTATAGTTCACCTACAATCTAAGAGCACTCTGAACCAAACCAATGATGGACCTGGAACTAACTTGGCACACAAACCCAACATGGCCAAATGTGCATACTGTTGGGGTTTGGTGGTGACTGACCTTGACATCCAGGAGTTATAGTTCACCCATATTCAGAGAACACCGAACCTATCTGATGACGGATCTGAACCAAACTTGGCATACAAATTCAACATGGCCAACTGGGAATACTGGTGGACTTTGGGGGGTGACTGACTTTTAACTCTGGAGTTATAGTTCACCTGCATTGTGTGAGCCCTCTGAACTCCACCAATGATGGATTTGGACCAAACTTGGTAAACAGATCCAACACTGCCAACTTGGGGTGATTGACCTTGGCATCAGAGAGTTATATTTCACACGTATACAGAGAACACTAGGAACCCAGCAAGTGATGGACCTGGACCAAACTTGGCACACAGACCCAACATGGTCAACTGTGAATACTGGCATCGTTTTGGGGTGAATGCCCTGGGAATCTGGGATTCATAGTTCACCCTTATCCAGAGAACACTGAACCCAGCAGATGACGGATCTGGACCAAATTTGGCACACAGACCCAACATGGCCAACTGGAAATACTGGAGAAGTTTTGGGAGGGTTGACCCAAGATTTTTGGAAACTGTAATTCACCCACACCCTAATCAATTTTCTAAGGGGAGCCTTCATAAAAAAACAACAGGAAAAACTGAGCTTTTTCCTAAGAAATAACTTAGGAACTTTCACATAAATTAAGACAAGACAGGAAAAACTCCTCTGTAAGAGAGGAAAGAACATACCACACATTTTTAAATCTCACAGTGCATAGCTTAAAATGAGAGAAGCAAATGATTGATTCCTAAAGGGCTGCTTCTTATATTTTTACTCTCCTTATCATCAATGCATGTTTTAAAATCCACCAACAGCACATGTCCTACGCATGTCTATTCACTGTTCTAAGGTGAAAGGAGCTCCAGTTTAATATACACAAAAATTACAGTCTGGGAAAAGCACTTTCATATCAATTTCACAGTGAAAATACAGCTAGAAATGTCTAGGCCAGTATTACATATCAAAAACGATACTTCAGATTAATCAAAATGGTGCTTTCAGAAAACCCATTTAAATGAAACCACCCTCACTTCTTTTCCACAACAGTGTCATGCTAAACCACATTGCGCCCAAACAAATGTGAAGCTATATTCTCTTAATACCAATGCTATATTGTTTTAAGATAGAAAGCCAGCTTTTGTATGAAAAGAAGAACAAGCAGCCGCTTCAGCTGCCACATCATAAAAGCAAGAACAAAATGAAAACCACAAATCCATCACAAATACAGACAAGGCTCTTCCTTATTCATAGCGAGCTGTTTCAGAAGCTACTATTTTCTACTTATAACTCTCCCATATTTTCCCGTGACTTCAATTTCCTCCTACCAGAGAGGGAATACATTAAGACTACCTGTGCAGCTCCTTTTAAATGAAACACTAGTAACTGTTTGTAATGATCAATGGGCAGAAATTAGTCACACTTAACATATGTTCAAGTTCTGTGTGCAAAGAGATCTCATTGCACCTTAGAGATTAACTTCTTTAGATGTTAATCTCTAATAAAGGTTATGCTATCAATTTCTTTTTTCTCAGATGCTACAAGATCCTTTGCATTCTCATATTCCAGACTTACATATCTTACATTCAAGTCCTGTTTATTTTATGGAGGATATCAGCACATGTAAACTTATCCTACTAAAGCCAGTGAGACTATTAAATGTTTGATTTTATATAGATCATACAGTACATGTCCTGTAGAATTAAAATGACCACACTTCTGGAAATGATAAATTTGAATTTTTGAAATGCTGTGTTGCCCTGAAAATTATGATAAATTATTTCAAAACTTTCTGTTGTTGTGTGCCTTCAAGTTATTTCTTACTTATAACAACTGTAAGGACAATATAAGAGGATTTTCTTAGCCACATTTTTTTCAGAAGGGATTTCTTATTGCCTTTGTCTAAGGCTGAGAGTGTGATTTGCCAAAGATCATCTAATGCAGTGGTTTTCAACCTGTGAGTCCCCAGATGTTTTGGCCTTCAACTCCCAGAAATCCTAACAGCTGGTAAACTGGCTCGGATTTCTGGGAGTTTTAGGCCAAAACACCTGGGGTCCCACAGGTTGAGAACCATTGATCTAGTGCAAGGCTTTTAAAAACCTTTCCAATCAGGACTCCTTTTGGCTTGAGATTTATTATGGTATATAGGTATATAAAATACATATAAAAATCAAATATTTACTGATAACAAACCAGCATTTGCAAGACTGGCTAAAAAGGTTGATTTTCCTTTTCATGAAGTACAGCTGAAGCATCTTCTGCAGAGTCCACTGGAAACACTGCACAACTGATTTGTGTAAATGACTAAAATAGCCACTAGGTGGCATTCAGGAAAAAAATTGGAACCCAACCTAGAACTAAGGGGACCCCATTTGGGGTCAAAACCCACAGTTTAAGAAGCAGTATTATTTATCGTATCAGAAGCGAACCGAGGGTACTTTAAAAACACAAACAAAGTTAAAAACTTGGCATTTTTCTAAATGTCCTTTGACCATAGCTGGCCACTTGAAGTACCTCTGGTGTTGCTATAAGAAGATCCTCCATTGTGCATAAGAAGCAGTGGCCTAGTGGATTACGTGACTGAATTCCAGACTCAAATCAAAATACAATACTGACTCTCTGCAAGAAAGAACTTAGAAATGTGTTTGCAACATCACTTGCAAAATTGCCTCCAGATCTTCAGTTCTGCACAATGTCTTCAGCGTACTGGACTCACTTCCCTTTGCAGAGCATACATATTTTTTTAAAGGAGGGGGCACTGATTTGATAACTCAAAATTAAGGAAAAACAGTTCTTACCTTAAAGAGGCTATGCATCGCTGGCAAAATCTGTGCCCACATCCTGTCTGATGAGGATTATGAAGGACCAGATGGCAATGCGTACATTTGTACCGATCTTCTAAGATTTCCACAAACTGATAGCTGGCATCAGGCTCAAAATCTAGAGAAACCGCATTGGTAGAGTTCTGCCGAATGTAGAAATTTGGTACTTGGCATGCAAGGTCTTCCGAGGCCATGGACAAAGAACTGTATAAAAAGCAAGCAAGACAAAAAAGGTATTGAGTGTGTGTTGGTATACTCTCCATCCACATTTCTCTGAAAAAAGTCTAGGGCAGAAAAGTTTTGTTTTCCCATGACAGCAGTTTGCACAACACTTATGCAATATTTGTGTTTATTCACAAATATAAAGGTAGAGCACAGGTGGAGGCAGCAAACTAACAGCTGACAAATACCATTATTCTTCATGAGATACACCACTGAAAGATTAATTCTATGTTTCTCTTTGCTAGTTATTAGAATATATAGCTCTAGATATAGCTGTTTTGGAAAGTCAACTTGGAGTCTGGAAAAGGAGTATTCTGGAGAAGGAAGGGACTGTAGCGGAACCTTCGTGCTACGGTTCTTGTTGGCGCAGTGGAGGAATTTGAAGACGGACAACTGAAGGAATTTCCCAGAAAGCAGTTTTATTTCGCTAATGGCCACTAGGGGTCCCCCTAGCACAAAGTAAGTGCTTCTCCAGGGGAACCGCCCAGTGGCATGCTGAGTGAACATTTATACACACTACAGGGTTCGGGTTATGCCCGCCCACAAGCAAATTCATTGGCTTAGAGTTGTGACGCTGCCCAATCGGTGCTGACTAGCAGGCCGGCTGCACCCTTTTTGTGCCGTGCTCACAAATCTTTCAGAGCGCCTGCGTACGCATGCTCTGTTTGTTTTTCTTTAGCTTTCATTTCTTCAGAAACACATGATTTCCCAGAAGTCACATGTTTCTGTGAGTTTATGCACCCGGGTCGCTAGCTGTCGCCATCTCTGCCCATATATGGTATTTCCTGGGGTTCCTTAACCCCCCCCGCCTCACTCCCCCATTTTCTTTTTGCGAAGCGCATGTACAAAAGCTGAAGCAAAGCATTATGGTTCCATCCAATCCCGCTTGGCTTGGAGTATGGCTATCTTTTTTTCAGGTAAAGATTGTGTGACACACCTAGTACACATTTGCATCATTATTGGAGTGCAACACATAACTATGAGAACAATGAACAATCCTAAAATCCCTACCAACAATATGTTCTTCAACCATTCTATTGAGGGTAACCAGCTAGTCACCCAGGAGAAGGGAGACCAACCTTCTATCTCCTGGACATTATTGTAAATTAACTTTTGTAATGACTCGATGTCATCTTCAATAGTATTATTCAAGTTATGAAATTTCACTACACAACGTCCTCTAACCATGGCGCATAACCCCCCCCTGGCCGCCAGTAGGTAGTCAAGGGCCAACTTATGCTGTAGGGCCATCTGGCTGATTTCTTCTACTTCAGACTGGATTTCCCGGAAAATTTTACCAGTGGCATTTATGGACTTTTCAAGGCGGCAAGTCAGGCCTAGAACACTTCTACGGTTTGCTTGAGCTACAATCCCTGGGTAAGCACCCAGTGTCAACAAGCCTGTGATCAGGCCTCCTCCTACACGGGAGGCTTCTGAACCTGACAGGGCCTTGTTGATAATGACCTCATCCGAGCATTCTGGTCCTAGAGGGCCTGTTTGCACAATGTCCCGTTTCAGGCGCTGATGCCCTTTGTGTAAGACCTGAACTGGGAATGTCAAATAACCCACACCGACACACTGGTAGTTGCCGGGGTGATAATTTGTGGCCCATTTATCAAAGAAAAACCATAGATTTGGATCCCTAATTTGCCATAACGGACAGAGGCTTTTACCTAGGCTCAGTTGGGTTAATTGTTGCAGTATGTTCATATAAGATTTTAGGCCCTCAATAGAATCATTCACACTAAATGTGGGATAATCTGGATACATGCTAGCCCACTCGGTTGCGGTTAGATTTAATCGTGAGACATAAGATGTATTAAATCGTCCATGTAGATAGAACCGGTCTCGACAATGGGAATAATTGCCTAATCGGGAAAAGAACGCCTGCCTAGTTCCCCAGTGTTTCCACTCAGAATTCCATATTCCCGATCCTCCACAACAGAAGCACAAACCCCTGGTGGAGGTATGGTATCTAAACCGTCGAAACCGAGTTTTATTTATCCTTTGCGGTATGCTAGAAAACACGGTAGGTGGACCCTCCTGAGCCTTGGACAATCCCTCCAACACAATCTGTGGTTCATCAATTAAATCGGGAAGAAATGAAAAATCTCCTACGGTGAGGGGGTGTTCATATATTAATGCTACCTCTTTCCCGTGCTGCTCAAACATATAATTGGCATGTTCTTTTATCCAATTCCCATGTGCTCTTTTTCCAAAAGAGAGAATAAAACTCAGCACAAATAATATACCAAGCACAGTGCGCTTTCCTCCCCTCCTCATAGCTTGTCTCCCACTTTTTCCTCTCAAAATGTCTAGCCACCATCTCCCGGAGAGCGCCTTTGTTGGGCCATGCTGCGACATACTTGACCACCGACGCTCCGTTGCACCCGAAGGGATCAGCTTCATGGCCTTGTTGACCCCTTAGGGAGTTGCCGGATGATCCTGAGTCTCAGGTCCTCACCAGGAACTCGCTCCGTCCGCCACTCCTCAGGTGCTAGTTTTACACGGGTGTAATGTATCCACGGCTTAATCTCCTTCACCTTCACTGCAGTGGGGGTAGACAGGAGCACAACATAGGGTCCTCGCCACTTGGGTCCCAATGGCTCAATCTTCCAATCCTTGACCAGAACCTCGTCACCTGGTGAAAAACAATGTAGAGGTGTGGTAGGGAATGGTGGGTTCAATTCAGAAATGTATTTTTCTAACTGCTGCATTTGTCTGCCCAAAGCCTGAACCTGGGCCAATGTCTGTTTCTCTCCTATGAGGTGCTGCTCAGCTCCTGTCTCTAAAGCTCCCTTCAAGTTCAAAGGGGGTCGTCCATAGAGTCTTTCAAAAGGGGAGAGTCCTGTCCGTTTGTGTGGTGTACATCTGATTCCTAATAATGCCATGGGCAAAACCACCGTCCACGGCAATCCTGTCTCTTGGCAAAGTTTCCCAAGCTGAGCCTTTAATGTCCTATTCATTCTTTCCACTTTTCCAGAAGATTGGGGTCTATATGCACAATGTAACTTCCATTTTATGCCCAAAATTCTACATAATCCTTGCACAGCCTGTTGAATATATGCGGGGCCATTATCTGATCCAATTTCTAAGGGTATGCCAAATCTGGGAATAACATCTTTCATTAGAGCTCTTGACACCTCTACAGCCTTCTCAGTTCTTGTAGGGTAAGCTTCCACCCATCCTGTGTATGTGTCCACGAACACCAGTAAATATTTGTATCCTTTGTATGGGGGCATTTCTGTAAAATCAGTGACTAAAGCTTCAAAGGGTACCCCACCCACATGTTGGACTCCTGGTGGCTTGAGGGGTCCTTCTCTGGGGTTATTTTTGATACATGTCCAGCATCTTCGGGCTGCTGCTGCCGTTAGGCTATGTAATCCATCGATATACAACTGTCGTCCTAGCAGATTTGCCAATGCCATTTTTCCTAAATGTGTGTTTTGGTGCATGTGTTGGACTAAGTGCCATGCCAAGTCCTTAGGGACGTAGACACGGGCGTCTGGCATCACTATGAGTTTTCCTGACCACTGACCCTTCTCCTTTAAGGCCCATTCTTCTTCCTCTGGTGTATATGTAATGTTATGTTCAGTTAATTCTACCTGTAGGGCCATTACCTGATGTTCAATATAGGGCAGCCTAGCTGCCTCTTTGGCTGCCAGATCAGCCTGCCTATTTCCTTGCACTACGGGATCGTCTCCACGTTGGTGCCCTTTACAATGCATCACAGCCACCTGCCTTGGCTTCCAAACCGCCTCCAGGAGATCCACAATCTCTCCAGCATGTTTCACGCACTTTCCTCCAGACGTGAGGAGCCCGCGCTCCTTGTACAGTGCTCCATGTGCGTGGAGGGTGGTGAAGGCATATTTTGAGTCTGTGTAGACGTTAACCCGCTTTCCGCTTGACAATTCCAACGCTCGGGTCAGGGCAATCAATTCGGCCTTCTGGGCAGACGTCCCCGGGGGCAGTGACTCTGCTTCCAGCGTCTCTCCCCCCCACCGAACAACCGCATAACCTGAGTGTCTTTGATTATTTTCCATAAAGGAGCTTCCATCTGTGAACAGAGTGTCGTCCACCTTAGTTAGTGGCACATCCTTCAAATCCGGTCGACTGGAGAATACCTCATCCATCACCTGGGCACACTGATGGATCGTGGTGTCTCCTGGAGTCGGGAGCAAGGTGGCCGGATTCAGAGTGGAGCAAGTCTCCAGGGTCACCAGTGGGTTGTCACACAACAATCCCTCATATTTCATTAACCTCTCACTTGTGAGCCAGCGCGGTCCCTTAATGTCTAACAGTGCCTTAACGCTATGGGGCACCTTAACTGTCAGTGGCTGTCCTAGGGTCAATTTATTCGCTTCTTTGATTAAATCTACTGATGCTGCCACAGCCCTCAGGCAAGGTGGCAATCCACGAGCCACTGTGTCCAATTGCTTTGACAAGTAGGCAATCGGCCTTTGCCATGAACCTAGTGGTTGGGTCAATACTCCAACCGCTGTTCCTTCCCGCTCTGCAGCGAACAGAGTGAATGGTTTTTCCAAATCGGGCAGTCCTAATGCTGGAGATGACATCAATGCTTCTTTTAATGCCTTAAATGCCTGTTGACATTCTTCTGTCCACTCAAATGGATCTTCTCTTCCACCTCTCGTAGCCTGGTACAGTGGCTTAGCCAACACGGCGTAGTTGGGGATCCACTGTCTACAATATCCTGCTGATCCCAAAAATTCCCGCACCTGTCGCCGGGTACTGGGAGTGGGGATGGCACAAACAACTTCCTTTCTTTCAGCTCCTAACATCTTCTTTCCTTCGGTCAGATGGAACCCCAAATATTTCACCGTGGGACAGCACAACTGGGCCTTTTTCTTTGACACTTTGTAACCCTTTTCTTCCAATGTCTTGAGAAATCTCAAAGTATGCTCTTTACAGCCCCCTAGTGTCCGGCAAGCGATAAGCAGGTCATCTGCATATTGAAGCCAAATTCCCTCTTCCTTAGGTATTACAAAATCCTGTAAGTCTTTGGCCAGGGCTTGACCAAAAATGGTCGGGCTGTCCCGGAACCCCTGAGGAAGGCGTGTCCAAACATACTGGGTCCTTTGCCCTGACTGCTGAGATTCCCACTGGAAAGCAAAGATCGGTTGGGATACAGGGGCCAATCGAATGCAAAAGAATGCATCCTTTAAATCCAATACAGTAAACCATTTGGCAAATGCTGGTACTAGACTCATCATGATGTATGGATTTGGCACTACCGGGGTTAGGGGAACGGTGACTTGATTTACAGCCCGCAAATCTTGGACTGGGCGATATTCTCCTTGTCCTCCTGGTTTCTTGACTGGGAGCAGGGGCGTGTTCCATGGGGAACTGCATGGTACCAATATCCCATGCTGCAGAAGTCGCTCTAGATGCTTTCTGATCCCCTGCACTGCCTCTCGACTGACGGGATACTGTGGCTTGCATATGGGCCCCATTCCTCTTTTCACTTCCACCACCACCGGTGGAACATATTTAGCTAATCCTGGAGGATTTTCTTCTGCCCACACTAAAGGAGTCTCATGCCATGGCCATTGTATTTCTTCAGTAAAAATCCTAACTTGAAACAGTCTCCATTCCTCTTCCATGGGAAATGATAGCTCCACTTGTCCATTCTTCATGAACTGGAGTTGTGCTTGTAATTTTGATAAAATGTCCCTTCCCAATAAAGGGACTGGGCAGTCTGGGAGATATAACATCTTATGCTTGACCTGATGTCCGGCCAGATTGCAGGTGCGTTCCTTAAGGAAGGGGCACTTCTGGGTCTTCCCAGACACCCCTATTACTTTCGTAGTTTCCCGAGTTGGTGGACTAATTTTTGTATTTACTACTGATTTTTCGGCACCTGTGTCCACTAAAAAGTCCAATTGTTGGTCCCCGATTTCAAGTGTGACCATCGGCTCCCCGGGGTCCAACAAAACAAGAGCCTGGCTTCCTCATTCCTCTCCTCCATCCATATCTTCCCATTCTTCTTCCATCACAGCTGCTGCAGCTATCACCTCTCTTGCAGGAAAAGGTACGTAGTTCCCACGCCCTCTTCCCCTTCCTGGGTTTCTTCCTCTCTCAGGCCTTCCTCTTTCTCTCGGTCCTTCCTGACTTCCTTCTCTTCCTTCTGGGCATTCACCTTTCCAGTGTCCAAACTTCTTACATTTAGCACATTGGTCTCGACCTAACCTCCGAGGGGGGCCCCTTCTTCCTCCTTGTCCCCCTCTGGCATATCCTCCTCTTCCTCTCTGTCCACTTGCACTTTGTTCCATCATGGTAACTAATGCTTGGTATTCCTGCTTCTTCTTCCTGTCCTTCTTCTCTTCTTCTACCTGGTCCCTCGCCATATAAACTTGATCTGCGAGTGCCAACAATTCATTCATAGTCTTTCCTAGAAATCCTGGTTGCTTTTGAATCTTTCTCCGGATGTCAGGAGCCGCTTGACTGATAAAAGACTGTTGAATCGCCCTCCTACCGTTTTCATCCTCCAAATTATACGGGCTATACTTTCTATATGCTGCCTCCAGCCTTTCCAAAAAGGCTGTTGGTGACTCAGATTTTTCCTGTACCACTCCCTGAATTTTTACAATGTTGACGGGTCGCGGCGGGCCCCTCTTTACCGCTTCTACCAATATACGCTGGAATCCTTTCAGTCTCTGCAAATGTCCTTCTTCTGCGGTGTCCCATTGGGGATCTATTTCCACAGGAAACCTCTGTGCTCCCCACTCGGCTGCATCACCATCTTGTGGGGCACCAACCTGGGCTATGGCTACCCCATTATTCAACACTGCTCTTCTCTCCTCTGATGTGAACAACATATTCAACAATTGTCTGCAATCTTGCCAGGTGGGATTATGGGTTGCCATAATCCCTTCCAATAGCCTAGCCATAGCTTGGGGTTCTTCACTATAAGGTGGAGTATTATTTTTCCAATTCAAAATGTCACTACTACTAAAAGGCACTACCTGGTATGCTTGAACTATCTCATTCCTGTTGTTTATCACAGGCACCGTTCTCAAGGGCATCTGGAGGGCCGGTCCGGTCGGTGAATCACCAGACCACACCGGAGCTCCATGTCTCCGAGTTTGTGCCGGAGAAGCATCACTGGGCATCCGTTGTGACTTCTTCTTTTCCTTTGTTTCCTCCTGATATTTTTCTAGGCTAGGATAGTGTTTCTTGGCCGCTTCGGTTGACTCCGAAGAGTAGGGTGGGGGTCTCGTTCCTAGTGTAGGTGCACCGGGGGCTGTTCCCTGGGGTGGGGGGGGCGGTGGCAAGGGTGGCGGCAATAATTCCTGTTGTCTAGCCTGTACACTCAACTGTAAATCTGGGTAGTCCTCCTCATTGGATTGGAAAACTTCCTTCTTTTTCCCCTCCTTCTTCACCACCATACATTTGCCATTCCTGCACTGTCGAACCCAACCTGGATCTTCTCTAACTACCCGTTCCCACGTAGCAATATAGACCCACTGGTTCGGATGATTCACAGCACAATATTCTTCCACTGTTCGGATCAGTTTCAGATCCCACGTTCCTTCTACTTGCCAACCTAAACCAAAATCTGGCCATTCTCCCTGACACAAATTTCTCAGCCTATAATCTCTTAGGTCCCTTGGATTCCCTGCTACGGCTCTGCTAGCAAAAGAGCCAAAATTATCTAAGATGCATTGTAAGGGAGTGGAGCTCTTTGAATTTTTCCCTCCCATCCTGCCTAATAGAGGGGACTGTCCTGGCCTGGGCACCCGGCCACTCACGGCATGCGTCAGGAAACACAAGACAGAACCCCTTTCTACCTCCCTGGGAACTTTTTTTTGTCCCTCCCAGCGCTGGCGTTCCCTTAATATCTCATGCAAACCCCTATACTTGCCAGATTTCTGTAGACGTCGGACCAACCTTCGCCCCTGGGCTTTTTCCCCTGGATCCTTTTCCTCCTAGCCGGTTTCTGTGGAACCTCGCTGATGTTGCAGCTCTCACCGTCAGTCGGCGTTGGCATTCAGAGGCAAGCACCGCAGCCGGTCGTGTAGTATTCAGGGGCCCCTTCTCGTCTCACGGTAGTTGCCTCAGGCCCCCACCGCTGAGTTGAGGCCGTCCCGCCAACGGGATCCGTCTCCAAATCTCCTGGCCCGTCTTATAGGAAAAAATCACGTCGGGGTCACCAGAAAATGTAGCGGAACCTTCGTGCTACGGTTCTTGTTGGCGCAGTGGAGGAATTTGAAGACGGACAACTGAAGGAATTTCCCAGAAAGCAGTTTTATTTCGCTAATGGCCACTAGGGGTCCCCCTAGCACAAAGTAAGTGCTTCTCCAGGGGAACCGCCCAGTGGCATGCTGAGTGAACATTTATACACACTACAGGGTTCGGGTTATGCCCGCCCACAAGCAAATTCATTGGCTTAGAGTTGTGACGCTGCCCAATCGGTGCTGACTAGCAGGCCGGCTGCACCCTTTTTGTGCCGTGCTCACAAATCTTTCAGAGCGCCTGCGTACGCATGCTCTGTTTGTTTTTCTTTAGCTTTCATTTCTTCAGAAACACATGATTTCCCAGAAGTCACATGTTTCTGTGAGTTTATGCACCCGGGTCGCTAGCTGTCGCCATCTCTGCCCATATATGGTATTTCCTGGGGTTCCTTAACCCCCCCCGCCTCAGGACTACTTACCAAGTCCCAGTAGTGCCTGCAAAGAATAATGCTTACATGTTCATATATCACTATAATCAAGAGACAATACAGGGAGGAAAATGGATGTGATTCATGAGCTACACCTTCTATGTGGGTTTATAGACTTATTTATAGCCATGCTTTTAGTACTTTGGCAGTGATGTAGCTCCAGCTCTCCAGATGTCATTGGACTGCAACTCCCAGCAGTCCTACCTAGCTCAATAGAATGGGTGGGATGATGAGACTGGAAATCCACGTGATTCCCACCTCTGCTTTAAATGAATGATGCTCCCAGGCCACTATAAGTACCCTTCTTCTTCCATCCACCAAACAAAATAATTGTTACTTGCCTCGATTATAGGAAACAGGGCTGCTGACAGTCTTATAGCAAGTTGTTGCTAACAGATTCATGTAAATGGTGGCGTTCAGAAATCTTTTATTGTTGCCAATTTTTTGTGACTCACATTTTAAGAAACTGGGAATCACATTTTAAGACTGGAACTCACATTTTAAGAAACAGAGCTCTAGTGGTGGCTGGACTACCACTCCCATCAGCCATTGTTCAGATATAAATAGAACTATATTGCCAAAGTTGTCAATGCCAGCAAACCATTTATTTGCATATTTTATTTTCTGGTTTTCTCCGAGCTAGCATTCCAAGAGACTTACAACATGTCAAAAAAATACAAACAACAGCTAAAAATTATCAAAACAAAAGTTTAAAAAACAATAAAAGGATTCTGCTTTAACAAAACAGTTTTAAAGATACGTTTAAAACATAACACACAGACGCAACTTAAAAACCATCATCTGCTGTAACATCTTACAAAAACACAGATTAAACAAATTAACAACTACAGTGTTCCCTCACTACTTCGCGGTTCACTTTTTGCGGATTCGCTGTTTTGCGGTTTTTCAATAAATTCTAAAAGACTATTATAAATCATTACAAAATTACAATTTACAGCCTAAGGAAGAAAGGAAGGTGGAGCCAAAGGGAGAGAAAAGGAGCCCAAGTGGCAACAAGAGTTAAAGGAGGTGATTTATCAACACACGATTGGTTGATAAAGACTTAAAATAGTGTATCACCACTAAAATAATATATAAATATTAAAATAAATATAGTCCCTACTTCGCAGATTTTCACTTATTGCGGGTGGTCCTGGAACCTAACCCCAGCGATAAGTGATGGAACACTGTATTTGGAAAGGTTTTGCCTGCTACTAGAAAGACAGGAGGGAGGAGGTCATATCAAGTCTCTCCCATTTGCTCAGCAAATCCACCAAGATGCCCCATCTACACTAGACATTTAATGCAGTTCAAAGGTAGCTTTAAACTGTGATGACTAGACAACACACTCCAACAAAAGTGTGCAAAAGAAAGCCCTTAAGGTACAATGAAGCCACATTCTTTAGTTTGATACTGCATTGAATGGTTAATATAGATGGGGGCATAGTCTGGACCAAAGGGATTAGAATTCGACGCAGAAAGGGACCACTAGTCAATGAACCTGCATCAACAATGGAATTATGTGCTTCCTATAACCAGCTTAACTGCAAAGTTTGGAACCCGCTGAAGTTTCTGAGCAGTTTTCAAAAGCAGCCCCATATAGAATGGAGCATAGTTTCTGAAAAACCACAGTTAGCTTCTCCTTGTTTAAAGGAAATTATAATCAGGAGTTTAGCTCTTCACAGACAACTGATAGGACTTAATAAAAATCTGAATATACAAATTTGGTAAGTAGGTTTAGGAGCAATGGATTGGGCACTACTCTACATGCTCAAGCATGAAAAAAGAAAAGCTGAATATCTAATAAATTGCATCCTACAATTTAAAGTGTAATGTTTGTTAATGCTTCAAACTTAACTTTTTAGTACAGATTTCCAATGAAAAAGCAGCTTCGGCTACTGAAAAAGAGCAGCATATATCGAGGAACAATTTATGATGAATAATTCTACCTTCAATGAAAGTTGAGAATATTGGGCTATTTATTTAGACAAAGTGTTGCAAGAATTTCTTGCATTTTTCTATTTTAAAACTGAACGTTAAAAGGATGGAAAAACTGCAAACAATTATGGAAAGATTTCTAAGTATTGTTTTAACTGACATATTTTCTCAGAATGCTATCTAATGAGTATGTAAATACTGTATCAAAAAGCTACAGTTTCTAAGGACATATAATATGCAGATTTTAACCTTCACAGCTCCACAAACACCATTTCTGTAAAACAATATCTTCACACTGTCCCATCCCTAGAAATAAGGAATTTCTGGGCTATTTAAGAGCATAGCTGAATTGTAATACTGCCTTATGTTGATTTCCCCTCTAGAATGCATTTTACACACGATCTTCCAGGTGTCAGTATGAACAGGCAACTACTATAACTATCACTCAGAGTAACACAGTCCTAAAAAAATGCATCATTTTTTCAGTTTGCATTAGAGTGACGGAAAATACAAATACTGTACAAGAGACAGGAAACATATAGTCTACTACATTTTTTCAGATTTCCTGTTGCAGGCCCAACTCATACCAATATGACATTTTACTTCCCCAGAAAAGGCATTTTTCCGCAGTATTTTGCATTATCATTTTGACTAACTGCAGGTCTAATGCAGGTGAGCAGGATGAGGCACTCTACACCAAATAAAAACCAAGCCTCTAGCAAGTGATTCACCCTTGCAAAAGGTCACTACTCCCTTTGACTTCTTATGCCTCAGAGGCCAAATTGGGAAAAATACACTTTCCTTTGCTAAATTCAGTCCTAGGCTTGTATAAAATTTCAGCCTAATTAGAAGATTAAATGTGGGAATGGTTTGTGTGATTATGCCAAATACTATTATGCCAACATTCAAATATAAATGACACACAATGTTATGATTACTTTTATCTAGCCTCTTCATAGTTAAAGTCTTTGTGTGTCACCAAACTTTTTTGGTACAGTCTCAGGCCAATAAAACACATCCTGCAGACTGAAAACATTGGATTCCAATTCAGTTTATACTCCAGTACTATTAATAAACTCTTATAACAAGCCACACATACACACACACTATCAGCCTAGAAATACAGATGAAAAGCTTAAGAAGAAACCCACAATGTTAAAATTACCAACAAGTGAATTTTCTAGGGCAAACTAAAACCCTGCTAATTAGCTCTCAGAAAGCCTTCCTATACTAATTAAAACTTCAGAAAAATGTTTTCCCAGTATGAATTAAAGAAGAACTAATGTGACTGTACATACTTAGTAACATTTTCTGTTTGATGCATAATTTTCTGTGCATTTTAAAGATGATTCAAAACACATATTTTCAGACATTAAAAGAGTATATTCTATATGTAGCATCTGCTTTGGTTTTATTAGTGAATTATTACATTTATTAATTTTCAACTGCGGTCTATTTTATATTCCCTAAGTCTGTGATCATTTCTGCATAGCTAACCACACAAGATTCATATTATTAAAAAAGAAGCAAATATAAAAGAATCTCTACTTATTTAGTCTTGTGTATTTATACACACTGAAATCAAGAGCTCCAGGGCACTTAGCACTATAGTTACATTTTAACATTGGACATGATAGTCCTCTTTAAAGTACTTCCACAACAATTCACACAGGATTTATTCATATCGATAGAACATTAAAAGGAAATATCTTCATGCACAAGTGACTATATTGAGGTTGTTTATTTGATGTTGTAACTTTTCAAGTACTGGCACACTACTTGACTTGTTTATTTTGGCTAAACATAATCTAGTCTAAATCCTTATAAGGCAGGCATGGGCAAACTTTCGGCCCTCCAGGTGCTTTAGACTACAACTCCCACAATTCCTAACAGCCTACTGGCTGTTAGGAAGTGTGGGAGTTGTAGTCCAAAACACTTGGAGAGCTGAAGTTTGCCCTTACCTGTTATAAAGTAACATGAGAATGACTATGATTGTTCGTGTGCTGGATGCTGAAAATGACAACACTGATATCACTCAGTCCTATGCAGGCTGAATTTAGATTAGACTTCAAGGAAGGGTTAACTATGAATGATATAAACAGTGTGCTCATGCAGACTGCCTGGTTCCTCCCACTCAAGAAGGAGCAGATAAAGAAACCATGGGTCTTTGCTGCATGCTTTATTTATTATAATGAATGAATATAATAGTATTGGCTGTCTAGTTTGTCTCTTCTGCTGAACATGATAGAAACCATGCAGACTTCCAGATGTTATTGGATTGCATGCTCCAGCAGCCCTAGCCAGCTCAGACCGTAATGAAGAACATTAAGAATTACAGATCAACAATATCTGGAAAGTTCAACAGTATTCAAAGGGTCATGTAATTCCCAACCTGGACCAAAGAGTGTTGTTTCCCTGGCTTGCTTAAGGAGAGGTAATAACCCAAAGAGCTAGGTTAGGAAAAGGTAAAGGTTTTCCCCTGACATTAAGTCTAGTCGTGTCCACTCTGGGGGTTGGTGCTCATCTCCATTTCTAAGCCGAAGAGCCGGCATTGTCCATAGACACCTCCAAGGTCATGTGGCCGGCATGACTGCATGGAGCGCCATTACCTTCCTGACTGAGTGGTACCTATTGATTTACTCACATTTGCATGTTTTTGAACTGCTAGGTTGGCAGAAGCTGGGGCTGACAGCAGGAGCTCACCCCGCTCACCGGATTCAAACCACCAACCTTTTGGTCAGCAATTTCAGCAGCTCAGCAGTTTAATCCACTGTGCCACCGAGGGCTCCTGGTATGGGGATAAAGAGGATGCTGTCAAAGTGATGCATGCCATATGCCAGCAAATATGGGAAACACAAAAATGTTTCAGCAGTTCAGCAGTTTAGCCCGCTGTGCCACAAGGGGCTCCCCGAGAGCTATTTCCCCTGAATTCACACAACATGAAAAATAAGCCATGCACTGTGGTTTGTTTATCCACTCCCACAAAAAGTAAGGGCGATTAGCCAGCATTATTATTATGCTTATTTATACCCCACTTTTTCCCTCCACAACGAGACCAAAAGTGGCCTCTAAATTGCTGACTCCCCATTCCCAAGTAAGAATTCTTGTGATGTGGCTCCATCCAAATACATTCAATATGTGGGACTGTACCAATTTGTAACTTGAATGACTTAATGTTAACTTAAACTGTCATTCTTAGGAGTATCAATCAAATATTGTTAAGGAACCAAGTATGTTAGTATATTCTATCCTATCCTTGGGGCATGAATCACGTTTAGAAGAGACCACCAGGGCCATGCAGTACAAACCCCTGCTATGCAGCAATACACAAAGCACTCCTGACAGATGGTCATCCACTTTCTGTTTAAAAATTGCCAGAAATGGAGACTCTTAGCACACTCCAAGAAAGCATATGTCACAAATAACTCCATCAGGACATTCATCCAAATGTTTAGATACAATCTCTTTTCTTATAGTTTGAACCCACTGCTCCATAACCTAGTCTCTAAACCAGTAGAAAACAAGGTTGTGCCGCCCTCAATATGCCATCCTTTCAAATATGGCTATCAAACATGGCTATCTTATCTTCCCTAGGCAAGACATATGCAACTCCTTATGCCCCTCCTTATATGGCATGATTTCTAAACATGTTACCTTTAGGTAGTTTTCCTCAGAACCTATTCAGTGCTAGGCGATATCCATTTTTAACTGTGATCCCTAAAACTGGATGCAGTATTCCAGGTGAGATCAGATCAAATCAGAGCAGAGTTGTACTATTATTTTGCTCTAGCTACATGCTATAATCTCATCAATACAACCTAGAATTGAACTGAGTTTTTTTTTAGCTGTCACATCATACTGTTGACTCATGTTCAGCTTGTGATCTACTAAGACTCTTAATCCACTTTCACATGTACTATTGTCAAGTTAGGTGCCACCCATCTCATCTCTTTGCATATTGGTTTTTTTTTTCTGCTTAAGTGTAGTGCCATACATTTCTCCCTGTTGACATTGATTTTGTTAGTTGTGGCCCATCTCTCTGATCTATTAAGGTCATTTTGAATTCTGATCTTGTCCTGTCCTCTCCAAATTTGGGGTCAATTGTAAATTAGATAAGCGAGCCTTCTGTTTTGTTATCCAAGTCATTGATGAAGACGTTTAATTGCATTGGACTCAAAAGAGAACCCCGTGGCACCTTCTGGCCCTTTCTCTCCAGCACCAAAGAGAAGTAATTGCTGAACACTCTTTGGGTTAAGTTGGTTACCTAATAACATCTAGCATCTGGTCGGCCCATATTTTACTAACTTGTTTGCAAAAATACTAAAGGATGCTTGTCAAAAGCCTTACTGAAATCAAGATATGTTACACCCACAGGATTCTCTTCATATAACTAACTTGTAACTCTATCAAAAAAAGTAAAAAGATAACATCAATTCTGGCATGATTTGCTTTTGGTGGGAAAAACACCTCAACTTTTGTGATCACTGCTTTTTCTTCTAAGCCCTAAATGGTTTCGGCCCAGCTTACTTGTCTGAACATATCTCCCTCTATGACCCACTTCAGAGGTTAAGATCGTCGTAAAGAACGACCCAAACAATTACCGTCCGGTTAGCCTCACATCGATACCAGGCAAGATTCTGGAAAAGATCATCAAGGAAGTGGTCTGCGAACACTTAGAAACAAATGCGGTCATTGCTAATAGTCAACACGGATTTACCAAAAACAAGTCATGCCAGACTAATCTGATCTCTTTTTTCGATAGAGTTACGAGTTGGGTCGATACAGGGAATGCTGTGGATGTAGCCTACCTGGATTTCAGTAAGGCCTTCGACAAAGTCCTCCACGACCTTCTGGCAAATAAACTAGTAAAATGTGGGCTAGACAAAACTACGGTTAGGTGGATCTGCAATTGGCTAAGCGAACGAACCCAAAGGGTGCTCACCAATGCGTCATCTTCATCATGGAAAGAAGTGACAAGTGGAGTGCCGCAGGGCTCCGTCCTGGGCCCGGTTCTGTTCAACATCTTTATTAACGACTTAGACGAAGGGTTAGAAGGCACGATCATCAAGTTTGCAGATGACACAAAACTGGGAGGGATAGCTAACACTCCAGAAGACAGGAGCAGAATTCAAAACGATCTTGACAGACTAGAGAGATGGGCCGAAACTAACAAAATGAAGTTCAACAGGGACAAATGCAAGATACTTCATTTCGGCAGAAAAAATGGAAATCAAAGATACAGAATGGGGGACGCCTGGCTTGACAGCAGTGTGTGCGAAAAAGACCTTGGAGTCCTCGTGGACAGCAAGTTAAACATGAGCCAACAATGTGATGCAGCAGCTAAAAAAGCCAACGGGATTCTGGCGTGCATCAATAGGGGAATAGCGTCTAGATCCAGGGAAGTCATGCTCCCCCTCTATTCTGCCTTGGTCAGACCACACCTGGAATACTGCGTCCAATTCTGGGCACCACAGTTGAAGGGAGATGTTGACAAGCTGGAAAGCGTCCAGAGGAGGGCGACTAAAATGATTAAGGGTCTGGAGAACAAGCCCTATGAGGAGCGGCTTAAAGAGCTTGGCATGTTTAGCCTGCAGAAGAGAAGGCTGAGAGGAGACATGATAGCCATGTACAAATACGTGAAGGGAAGTCATAGGGAGGAGGGAGCAAGCTTGTTTTCTGCTGCCCTGCAGACTAGGACACGGAACAATGGCTTCAAACTACAGGAAAGGAGATTCCACCTGAACATCAGGAAGAACTTCCTCACTGTGAGGGCTGTTCGACAGTGGAACTCTCTCCCCCGGGCTGTGGTGGAGGCTCCTTCCTTGGAGGCTTTTAAGCAGAGGCTGGATGGCCATCTGTCGGGGGTGCTCTGAATGCGATTTCCTGCTTCTTGGCAGGGGGTTGGACTGGATGGCCCACGAGGTCTCTTCCAACTCTATGATTCTATGATTCTATGGAGGAAGCCCTGCTCTCGGTCTCACCACCCTCACAAGCGCGCCTGGTGGGGGCAAGAGACAGGGCCTTCTCAGTGGAGGCCCCTCATCTGTGGAACTCCCTCCCCAATGAAATCAGAACAACCTACTCCATCCTGTCTTTCATTAAAAAAAACTTAAGACATGGTTATGGGACCAAGCATTCAAGCAGTAACTGTAGCAGTGCAATATTGAGTATAATTTAAAGTTATAGATTAATGGACTGACCCTGGACTATGATTTTGAGCTTGCGTAGTTTTAATTGATGTTTTAAGAATTCATATTTTAAGACTTGGTTTTAATTGTAATTGTAATTTTTGAATTGTATGTTAGCATCGAATTGCTGCCTGATGTAAGGCCACCCTGAGTCCCCTCCGGGGTGAGAAGGGCAGGGTACAAGTATGGAAAATACAAAATAATAAATAAATGTTTTCAGACCTTATAAAATGATCTGCCCTAGATGGTATTGATTTTGATTGAACGATAATTATATAGTTCTTCCCTTATACTCTTTTTTGAAAATGGGGACAACATTTGCCCTCCTCTACTGTGTTGGGACTTTTATTTTCCAGGAATCCTCAAAAATTATTCAGAAGAAGCCACTAAAGAGAGAGAGAGAGAGAGAGAGAGAGAGAGAGAGAGAGAGAGAGAGAGAGAAAGGATGAGAGAGAAAAACAGTTCTTGCCAGTCACACCAGGAGAAGCTGTGACAAGAGCATGTCCACAGGTTTCTCCCATTGCTGTAAACCTGGCAGTTTCCCAGATATCCATGTTTTGAGCACAACATTCTGCACAGGACTCTGAAAGAAGATTGATGAATCAGACTCCTTAGGGAAGCTACTGTGTGAGTGACAGTGATGAAGAGTGGGACTTACATATGTTCCCAGAAGCCTCATGCATATTTCTCTTACCAATTTAGCCTTAAATGAACCTAGAATAAGTGCCTGAGTAAGGGTAAATTCCAAAATAAGGACGAAAAGACAATGGGAAAAGCAGTAGGAGCAAAGATGGGATCACAATGGAATAATAAACAGCATAAAGTGGCCAGTAGACAGGAACCTCAAGCGAAGCCAAGAGAAGATGCAGTGGGGTATTTTTTAAAACTTTGTCTTGAGAAAAGCACTGCAGTAAACAATAAATAACACGAAAAACAGTCTCTGATGGATCTAAACACTGGCAGAAGAGATTGAAACCTCCAGGCCTGTGGAACCAATGTCAATTTCAAATCCAACCTCTGATCCCTCATCAGCCCAACTCTGTGTTGTTCATTTAATTTATTCCTTCTTGCTTCATCCCTCAACTACAAAGCTAATGGATAGAAGCCTGGATATGCTGAGGCACAAGTATGACTGAATATATATATGTGTGTGTGTGTGTGTGTATTAAAAAAAAACTCTTCTCATGTACTGAACAAAAAAGACAATACTCATATCTATATATTGTTCCATGGTCATTGCTGAAATAGACCCCACATTTCTAATCTGGTAACATAGAATTTGGCCTGAAAAGTTCTACCTCCCACCCACTCCCTGCTTTTCATCAAGGGGGAGGAATAAACTCTTACTCAAAAAATTGAAATCATTTGCCTGCAGATACAGTGTGAGGAGGAAGGACTCTTTTCAAGCCATCCAAACTCTGAAGAGTTTTGCCTGATGATTGTGGGAGGCAGAACAACAAGTATTACACCAAGCTCTGGCACATTTGGAAGGAATTTATCGTAGTCAATTTCACACATGGGGAGCTCATTATGTGAAATGCATTTTCAAACCTTGGCACAGTGTCAGAAAATGTTTCATGTTCTAAGAAAATGCTGCAAAAGCCCCAAGAATTAAAATATGAACTAGATTTATTTAACTCAAACAAATAAAATGAAACCAATAGCAATCATTGGAATTGTATGCCATTCATTTTCTCTTGCTGTTATCAGCATTCTGAAGCCTTTATCAGAGAAAGCAGGAAGGAAACTGAAAAGATTTGGTTGGTGAGGGAGTGCTTAATCTGTCAAAAGGTAGAAAGATGGAAATAATTACTGGCATAAATGCAAAGCGAAGAATGCTCACAACCCCATCAGGTGTTAATGACATACTTTATAAATACTATTTGATAGTTTGTGTTTAATCAAAAGGATGATCAGAGTAAACAGAACCATTGGGATTAAAGATCATGGTGCAAAGAGAATTGCATTTAAGTCCAGACATAATGAAGTGAATTTAGAAATCAAGATGGTCATATTTAAGTGAAAAGTAATAAAGTAGATATTAGTAAGAAGGGTACTTAAGCAGTATTGAGCACTGCAGTATTTGTCAATACTGTTATTTAAGGATACTACATTGTTTTCAACAACGGTCAAAAAGGTTCACCTTGCAGGCCAGGATACTTAAGCAAATAGGTTTAGAAAACATGATGGTGAAGCAACTGTGCTTCTCACATCAAAGTATTAACTATTCTCAAATAGTAATTATATTTTTTTCTGAAAACGAGAGCTCAGCCTTGATAAACCTTGTGTATGATCCAGACTGGGTTGACTCACCTACAACTGTTTCTCCCTACTGTCTCTCCTGGCACTTGCTCTCTGTAGATAAAGTATAACTCCCAACATGCCTCAACTAAACTGGCTAAGATTGTTGGGATAGAGTCTGAAATCAACTAATTGATTAACATGTTCAGTTATTGTTCTATCAGGTTTTCTGATAAATAGCAATATTTACCCATGATTTATTACCTATTAATTGCACGTGTAAGCTGCTCACATCCTGGTCTGCATTTCCTTTTATTAGTTCTATTTATGGGAAAGAGTAATGTATGTTTGCTTGGCACTATCACCAGTTTTCACTGGTGATTATGCTTCCTTGCCACTGGTACAGCGACTAGCTATATTTGTTCTCCAATAAAGGAGATCTAACCACCACTAAATATGTATTTGACACATGCATACCAGTTTACCACTATACGCATCAGCTGGTGAAACATGCAATGACATTTGGCATCTAGAGCACTGTTTCTAAGACTGTGGGTCCCGATCACAAATGGGGTTACCAAAAGTTACCAAAAGTTTGACAGCAGTAAGAGGTTTCTGAATGCCATCCATTTACACAAATCTGTTAGCAACCATGTGAAGTATTTACAGTGGACTCTACAAAAAAAATGCTTTAGTTGTACTTCACAAAAAGGAACATTAGCCTGTTTAGCAAGCCTTGCCAATGCTAACTATATAAGTGCATCATGTATAGTCCCATCTAGCTTAAAACAGGCAGTAATCAGGCCCTTTTTAAAAAAGGCATCCCTGGATTCCTCTACTCTTAACAACTATAGACCAATTTCCAATCTCCCTTTCTTGGGCAAGGTACTGGAGAGGGTGGTTGCTTATCAGCTCCAGGAATTCTTGGATGACACTGATTTTCTGGACCATTCACAGTCCGGCTTCAGACTTGGTCACAGTACTGAGATGGCTTTGGTCGCCTTGGTGGATGACCTCCGCAGAGAGCTAGACAGGGGGAGTGTGTCCCTTCTGGTTCTCCTGGACATTTCAGCGGCTTTCGATACCATCGACCATGGTATCCTTCTGGGACAGCTCTCTGGGATGGGCTTTGGAGGCACTGCTCTCCAGTGGCTCCAGTCCTTCCTGGAGGGCCATTCCCAGTTGGTGAAGCTGGGTGATACCTGCTCAGACCTTTGGCCTTTGACCTGTGGGGTCCCACAAGGTTCTATTTTATCCCCCATGCTATTTAACATCTACATGAAACCGCTGGGCGAGGTCATCCGGAGTTTTGGGGTTGGGTGCCATCTCTATGCAGATAACACTCAACTCTACTACTCATTTCCACCTAATTCCAAGGTATCTCCTCAGATACTGAACCAGTGCCTGGTCGCTGTAGTGGCCTGGATGAGGGCAAACAAGCTGAAGCTCAATCCTGACAAGACAGAGGTCCTCGAGGTCAGTCGCATATCTGATTGGGGTATTGGGTGGCAACCTGTGCTCGACGGGGTCGCACTCCCCCTGAAGGCGCAGGTCCACAGCTTGGAGGTCCTACCGGACTCGGCGCTGACATTTGATGCACAGGTGTCGGCGGTGGCCGGGAGAGCCTTTGCACAATTAAAACTTGTGCGCCAGCTGCGACCATACCTCGTGAAGTCTGACTTGGCCATGGTGGTCCACGCCTTAGTCACCTCTAGACTGGATTATTGCAATGCACTTTACGTGGGGTTGCCCCTGAAGATGGCCCGGAAACTTCAATTAGTCCAACGTGTGGCTGCCAGGTGATTAACTGGAGCAAACTACAGGGAGAGAGCTACTCCCTTGTTTAAGGAGCTCCATTGGCTGGCGATCATTTTCCGGTCCCAATTCAAGGTGCAGGTTCTTACCTATAAAACCCTAAAGAGTTTGGGACCCGCCTACCTTTGTGACCGCATCTCCCCCTATGAACCCACTCGTCCTCTTCGTTCATCCGGTAGGGCCCTTCTATCACTCCCGCCACCATCCCAGGCTCGGTTGGCGGGGACGAGGGAGCGGGCCTTTTCTATTGTTGCTCCCTGGATCTGGAATTCCCTTCTAGAGGAGATCCGGCAAGCACAACCCTGGCTTCCTTCAAAAAGCTGCTTAAAACCTGGCTCTTCCGCTGCACCTTTGGATAACCGAGCCCATAGCTATAGTAGTTGCACAGGCCATCTCTTTGACTTGAAACACTGCACTTTATTCCTCTGCCCCAAAGCATCTTAGAATATAACATTGCCCCTTAGTTCTAGTGGCCCCTCCAGGCCATCCTCTCCTCCATCCCAGTGGTCCTTTTTTTTCCTCCTGTGATTCATATGTCATTTGAGTGATTATATTGTTTCTGTTTATGTGATTGTTTTAGTCAATTGTTATGTTTTTTTATTCTTATAGCGTTTTATAGTGTTTCAGTGTTTTATTGTACAATGTTTTATGCTGATTTTATATCGGAAACCGCCCTGAGTCCCTTTTGGGAGAGGGCAGTATACAAATAAACTTTTACTTACTTACTTACTATTAGAGTTGGGCCCGAATACTGTTTCATTTCTTTCTTTCGTGGTTTTGTATTGTTCCGTCTATTTGGATGGCATGGAACTGTACACTTACTTACATAGGCGATCCCTCGTAGATCGAGGATGATGGTCCTCCAGTTGTGGGGTCTTGGAAGGGTTGTACCTTCCCAGGAATGGTACAATACCCCTCCCAAACGAAATAAGCAGTGGAACGAAAAAGGGGGAACAGTAGCCATTTGGTCAGCTGATTTTCGATGCTTGGCTGTAGGCCCTGGCTGGGCGCTCGCCGGGCGCTCGAGTGTTGAGCGCTTGACAGTAGGCACTGCGAGTTGGGCCTACGAGCCATCGAGCACTCAATGCTCATAGGTCCCGCCTGCTGGCCCTATGAGCATTGAGCACTCGGCTGTAGGCCCGGCAGGCAGGGCCTATGAGTACTGAGCGCTCAATGCTTGTAGGTCCAGCAGACAGGGCCTACAGCCAAGCACTGGGCCTGCTCGGATGTAGGCCCTTGTTGGCAAGCCCTGGCGCTTTGCTGCCCAAGACCTGAAAAATCTTAGTTTTTTCGGCCCTTGGATGGAAAAGCTCATTTGTATAGGCGCCTGTTTCTGTAAGCGGCGGATGGAAACAGGGTCATACAAATGGTACAAATAGAAACAGTTACTGATTCCATACCAGTGCATACCACTACTATCTATTCACCGCATTCAACCATGTCAACCTTTAATAAAAGGTACAGATGCCTGAGATGAAAGACGGGACCCTTTATTTTCCTCCTTCACCCCCTACAAACCCCAGAGATCCCTCCGTTCTGAGGACCAAGACCTGCTGGAAGTCCCCAGTTTTAAGACCTTGCGTCTAACTGCAACTAGACGCAGAGCCTTTTCAGTAGTGGTGCCATCTCTGTGGAACACCTTGCCACCTGAAGTCCGTGCCTTGCGGGACTTGTTGGCCTTCCGCAGGGCATGTAAGACACACCTGTTTCGGCAGGCTTTTTGAGTTCTGTTGCTGATGTTTTAAAAGGTGCTTTTAGGATGTTTTTAAGATGTTTTTTTAAAAAAGATGTTTTTAAAATGTTTTTTAAGTTGTTGATTTTAGCCGGTTCTTGTAAGCCGCTCCGAGCCCTAGGGGAGTGGCGGCATATAAGTTTGAAAAATAAATAAATAAATAAATAAATGTTGTGGTTCTTTCAATTCTATGTTGTTGCTGAGTGTCTTCCAGCCATATCTGACTCACCTATTTGCTTTACACTATTCATCACATTCAGATTTAAACGGAAAAATGCTAATCTTTGACTAAGAATTTAAGATAAATACATTTGTTGGAAAAATGCAAGATTCTTATAGTTGTCGTCAAAATACTTCTGCAGAATAGGCTGTTGCTCATCATCCAGTTAATCTGGTTTACTCCGCATCATCCGCAATGCAGAATTATAGTAGTTTGACACCACTTTAACTGCCATGTCTCTTTCCTATGGAATCCTAGGATTTGCAGTTTGTTGTGCCACTAGAGCTCTTTAGGAAAATATCTCTTAATACTACAAATCCCAGAATTCCACAGCACTGAGCCATGGCAATTAATGTGGTGTCAAACTGCTAAAATTCTGTAGTGTGGATAGATACAGCCCTAGTCATTGCTAGCAGGCGCTTACTTTCATAGCTCAGGAAACACACTAGATCTGTTCATCATACAAAAGACTGACCTCAATTCAAATTGAGGATTTGGATTGAGGAAATGGAAACACACCCTCCTTGTAAAGAAACAATGGAATGGAATTTATTACAGATGGCTGAATACAATCCAACTCTATTACTTCTCCAGGCCAGACTTTTCTTCAGACACACAAAAGCAAGAAGGCGCAATGAGATTCAGCTTCTATCACTATTGTTTATAAGCATTGCTATTTTTGGCTTGTAAACTGGAGAGGAAGCATGGTATGGTAAATTCATTGCTTTCGTTTTCAATTCCTGAACAGATCACCACGAAAAACTGATTACTCACTAAATCAGATACATGCACATTTAAGCATTTTACTTGAAAATAGCACATCCTCCTATAGCTTGTTATTAAAAATATGCCTTTCGGTCTCTCATTTTGAGATCTTGTGCTTGGAAACCCATGTTTCTGTCTATCTCAATGCAGGAAGCAAGAAAAGCAACATGCCAGTCATACTTTCAAAATCACTTAGTTTTTTATCTGGGTTTTTTTGGGGGGAGCGGGGGTTCATATACTATTAAACTGTTTCCCATTTGTAGCTGTTTCTTATTTCCCTTTTCAAATTCGAAATGAAAACTAGTGAAATACCAAAATGTTGGAAATAGTAACCTTCTTCAAGCCTCCACTAGTTATTTGTTATGTATATAATTCAGATTGCTTACTGTATTATATATGTGTATTGGTTTGCAGTTTTTCTTAACTCTTTGTTGTGGAAGGGGCTGTAGAACATGTGATTAGAACTGGGATTGTTCAGGACTCAGACTCCATTTTAAACTTCAGTAGGAACAGTATAAGGAGCCACAAGTGGCGCAGTAGATTAAACCACTGAGCTGCTGAACTTGCTAACTGAAAGGTCGGCAGTTTGAATCCAGGTAGCAGGGTAAGCTCCCGCCGTTATCTCCACCTTCTGCCAACCTAGCAGTTTGAAAACATGCAAATGTGAGTAGATCAATAGGTACCGCTCTGGTGCGAATGTAACAGTGCCCCATGCAGTCATGCCGGCCACATGACTTAAGCAGGCATCTACAAACAACATCAGCTCTTCAGTTTAGAAATGGAGATGAGCACCAAACCCCAGAGTCAGACATGACTAGACTTAATGTCAGGGGAAAACCTTTACCTTTACTATGAACAGTATGCTTCAGACTTCAATGCAGGAACTGTATGCTTTAGACTTCAGTAGGAATAATATGCTTAGAGATTTTCAGACTAGACAGAGACTCTATTAGACTCTCAGAACAGAGAGATGCTTTGAACTATGAACTATTGATTCTAAGAAAGATGCACTGTGTTACCTACACAGAGAAACTTACTTCAAATCTGCCCCTGCCTTATGGAATGCTTTGGCGCCCTATATGAGAGCCATGCGTGAGTTAGGGCCTTTTACCCTCGCACTCAAGACCTGGCTCTTTACTAGAGCTTTTAATCTATGTTAATTTTATTAATATTTTTATGTATGTATTTTTATCCTTTACAATTTTATCTTGTAAATCGCCTAGAGCATCGTGGATGGAGGGCGATTAATAAGTTATTAAATGATGATGATGATGATGATGATGAAATCTACATGTAGCTGAATTGATATGCAAAGTACCTGTATGCTGAACACATGAAGTTTGTGAGTAAACTAACAATGTTACTTTTAAATATGTCTACTTATTTTTGTCTCTTTTTTTTTTTTTAATCTTTTATTTATGCTTTTAACATGTACATAAAATGAGAAAACATAAGAAGAACATAATGGAAAAAAAGGGAAAAAAGGAAAAGAAGAAAAAAAAAAAAAAGAAGAAGAAAATAAGACGAGCAAGACCCATTACCACTTCCAGCTCCTCTGCATTGTATTGTAAATCAGCCTTAGAACATTTATTATTTTTGGCGTACCGTTCTATGTAACCTGAAGTCTAAGAATTCCTGTGTCATCTCAGTTCTGTGTTACTTCCTGACAAATATTGACTAAATTTGTTCCAGTCCGTCCCTTGCCTTGGCGAGATGTTCTGTGATACTTTCTGTGTTAATAAATCCATATTTTTGATGTCGATTAGCTTCAGTGTCCATTTCTCTATTGTAGGAATTTCTTGCGTTTTCCATACTTTGGCAATGCATATCCTGGCCGCTGTTACCATGTATGTAAAAAGTTTTTCCGTGTTGGAGTCCATGTGAAAATCAACCATGCCTAATAGAAAATAATCTGGTTTTGTGTTAAGTTTAATTTGCAATATTTTCTCAATTTCTTTCCTTATTTCCAGCCAGAACTTTTTTATTTTTTTACATCTCCACCACATATGCATGAAGTCTCCATTATGTTTTTGGCATTTCCAGCACCTCCCGTCTTCTTTTCCCTTGCTAAACTTTGCAAGTCTTTCTGGAGTGAGATACCATCTATAGAAAACCTTAAACCAGTTTTCCCTAATTTCCGTTGCATATGTAAGCTTTTGATTCTTCATCCATATCTTTTCCCAGTCTGAAAACATAATCGTATGGCCTAATTCTCGAGCCCATTTTGTCATTACCGTTTTTACCTGGTTATCTTCTGTATCCCATAACAGTAGTTGTTGATATAATGTTTTTATTATTTTTGTTTCTATTTTTAATATCCTGTCCCAGCATGTTTCCTTTAATTCAAAGCCTATTCTTCTGTCCTCTATGAAAATACCTCTTATTTGCCAGTAGTTAAGCCATGTCAGTGTGGGATCGATTTCTTTTATCTCTTCGTATGTTTTAAGATTAACTTCTTGGTTTTCTATTCTTAATATTTGCCTGTAGGTCAACCAGGTTTCCCTTGGTAATTCTCTCATGTGCTCCGCTTCAAGGGGGGAGCACCACATTGGAACTTTTTTATAGAATCTTATTTTATACTTCTCCCAAGTTCCTATGAGTGCGGCTCTTAGGAAGTGGTTTTTAAAATTTCTTTCTTTTATGGGTTTCTCCCTACACAAGTAGCTGTGCCACCCTTTCCTTAGATCCTGACCTTCCAGGGCTAATGTTTTCCTTTTGTTTAGGGTGGTCCTTATTTTTGTCTCTTGAGAGCATGATTTAAAGGCAAATATATTTTAAAGGAGAGTACATATTTTGGGTAACTAAAAAGAACACTTTTGAAACTCTGATATATATATATATATATATATATATATATATATATATATATATACATACACACACACACACACACACACACACACACATACATACTAGCTGTGCCCGGGCACGCGTTGCTGTGGCGAAGTCTGGTGGTATGGGAAATAAAGTATTGAGGAATTGGTGGTAGTTAAGGTAAAGGGTAAAGGTTTTCCCCAGACATTAAGTCCAGTCGTGTCTGACTCTGGGGGTTGGGTGCTCATCTCCATTTCTAAGCCGAAGAGCCGGCGTTGTCCGTAGACTCCTCCAAGGTCATGTGGGATGACTGCATGGAGCGGCGTTACCTTCCCGCCGGAGCAGTACCTATTGATGCACTCACATTTGCATGTTTTCGAACTTCTGGGTTGGCAGAAGCTGGGGCTAACAGTGGGGCTCTCTCCGCTCCCCCAATTCAAACCTGTGGCCTTTCGGTCCAGAAGTTTAGCAGCTCAGCGCTTTAACACGCTGCGCCATCAGGGGATATTATTTCCTAAAGGTTGTGAATATACAATATTTCTGATTGGTTTTTTTTGTTTGTTGGAGGCAAGTATGAATGCTGCAATTAGGAAAAATGATTAGGATGTAATGGCCTTGCAGCTTTAAAGCCTGGCTGTTTCCTCCCTGAGTGAATTTTTTGTTGGGAGGTGTTAGCTGGCCCTGATTGTTTCCTGTCTGGAATTCCCTTGTTTTCAGAGTGGTGTTGTTTGCGATATTTTATGTGCTTCTACTGTCTGTGGCCCTGAGAAAACAGAGGATTTGCCAGACTTTGATGATGGGAATACTTTGTTGGGAGGTGTTAGCTGGCCCTGATTATTTCCTGTCTGGAATTCCCTTGTTTTCAGAGTGGTGTTGTTTGCAATATTTTATGTGCTTCTACTGTCTGTGGCCCTGAGAAAACAGGATTTGCCAGACTTTGATGATGGGAATACTTTGTTGGGAGGTGTTAGCTGGCCCTGATTGTTTCCTGTCTGGAATTCCCCTGTTTATTTACTGTCCTGGTTTTAGAGATTATATTGTTCTGCATTATTCTATCCCAGTAATTATTTCATATTAAAGAAGAATCTCACTTATCCAACATTCGCTTATACAATGTTCTGGATTATCCAACGCAGTCTGCCTTTTCATAATCAATGTTTTTGTAGTCAGTGTTTTAAATTCATTGTGATATTCTAGTGGTAAATTTGTAAATACAGTACAGTAGTCTCTCACTTATCCAACATAAACGGGCCGGCAGAATGTTGGATAAGCGAATATGTTGGATAATGAGGAATTAAGGATAACCCTATTAAACATCAAATTAAGTTATGATTTTATTTATTTATTTATTTATTTTTCAAACTTATATGCCGCCACTCCCCTAGGGCTCGGAGCGGCTTACAAGAACCGGCTAAAATCAACAATTTAAAAAACATCTTAAAAATATCTTTAAAAACATCTTTAAAACATCCTAAAGCACCTTTTAAAACATCAACAACAGAACTCAAAATCCCGTCGAAACAGGTGTGTCTTACATGCCCTGCGGAAGGCCAACAAGTCCCGCAAGGCACGAACTTCAGGTGGCAAGGTGTTCCAGAGAGATGGCACCACAACTGAAAAGGCTCTGCGTCTAGTTGCTGTTAGACACAAGGTCTTAAAACTGGGGACCTCCAACAGGTCTTGGTCCTCAGAACGGAGGGATCTCTGGGGTTTGTAGGGGGTGAGGCGGTCCTTCAGGTACATCGGCCCTGGACCATGTAAGGCCTTGAAGGTAAGCACCATCACTTTGAAAGTGATCCGGTGCTCAATTGGTAACCAGTGCAGCTGCCGTAAGATTGGTGTTATGTGGCATCTTATCGGGACTCCCGCAAGGAGCCGGGCAGCTGCATTTTGCACCAATTTGAGCTTCCGGATCACCGACACAGGAAGGCCAATGTAAAGGGCGTTACAGTAATCCAGTCTTGAGATGACTGTAGCCTGGATCACTGTAGCCAGGTTGTCCCTAGACAGATAGGGGGCTAGCCATCTAGCCTGCCAAAGATGAAAAAAGGCGGTTTTGCTAACTGCGGAGACCTGGGCCTCCATCGTCAATGAAGGGTCCAAGAGGACTCCCAGACTCTTTACCAGTAGAGACGGGCGTAGCACTTCGCCATCCAGGGTTGGCAACTGGATATCCCCACTGCCCGGTCGGCCCAGCCATAGGATCTCCGTCTTAGCTGGATTCACCCTTAACCTACTGGAACGCAACCATCCAATAATGGCCTCGAGGCATTGATGAAAACTTTCGGGTACAGACTCCGGTCGGCCTTCCATCTTTAACACAAGCTGAGTGTCGTCAGCATATTGATAACACTCGAGCCCGAAATCTCGGACCAGCTGAGCAAGTGGTCGCATATAGATGTTAAACAACAGAGGGGAGAGAATGGCCCCCTGAGGAACCCCACAATGTAGAGGGGACCTCTCAGAGGCCAGGCCTCCCCTCTCCACTCGCTGTCCACGGTTGTGAAGAAAGGAGGCCAGCCAATTTAAAGCTGTCCCCCTAACTCCAGCAACGGCAAGGCGGTGGGTCAGAAGATTGTGATCGACTGTGTCAAATGCTGCTGTGAGATCCAATAACACAAGCAACACCGACCCGCCCCGGTCAAGCTGGCATCGGAGATGATCCGTGATGGAAACCAATACAGTCTCTGTCCCATGCCCCGCACGGAAGCCAGACTGGAAAGGATCCAGTCCGGCTGTGTCATCTAGGAACTGCTGCAGCTGCACCGCTACTGCCCTCTCAATCACCTTGCCCAGAAATGAAAGATTCGAAACTGGGCGGTAGCTGGAGGGAACCGAACGATCTAAATCTGGTTGTTTCAGCAGAGGAGAGACCACCGCCTCTTTTAATCCCTCTGGAAAGACTCCTTGCTCAAGGGAGCTGTTTATTATCTTCAGCAGCGGGTCACGTAATCCCTCCAGGCAGGATTTCACCAACCAAGAGGGACACGGATCGAGGGAGCAAGTGGTCAGTCTAGCTGCAGCTATGAGCCTATCGAGAGCCTCTGCGTCCAGCAGGATGAACCGGTCGAGCGTGGGCCCAGCGAGTTTTACAAATTAAGCACCAAAACATCATGTTAGACAACAAATTTGTCAGAAAAAGTAGTTCACTACACAGTAATGCTATATAGTAATTATTGTATTTATGAATTTAGCACCAAAATATCACGATATATTGAAAGCATTGACTACAAAAATGTGTTGGATAATCCAGAACGTTGGATAAGCAAGTGTTGGATAAGTGAGACTCTACTGTAAATACTACATAGCATTACTGCGCATAGAACTACTTTTTCTGTCAAATTTGTTGTATAATATGATGTTTTGGTGTTTAATTTGTATAACGATTACCTAATTTGATGTTTAATTGGCCTTTCCTGAATCCCTTCTTATTATCCAACATATTCACTTATCCTGCCGGCCTGTTTACGTTGGATAAGTGAGACTCTACTGTATATTTCTAATCTTATATTATCTGCTCAGAACTGGATTATATGAGGCTCCTTCTTCACAGCTGTATAAAATGCACACTGAAGTGGATTATATGGTAGTGTGGAGTCAAGATAATCCAGTGCAAAGCAGATAATATAAGATTATAAATGGGTTATATAGCTGTGTTGAAGGGCCTTGAGTCTACACTGCCATATAATCCAGTGCAAATTAGATAATCTGTGGAAGAAGTCTAAGTGAGGCCTAAATCTGCCTGTCCCCTAACTGAAACCTGGCTGTCACTTGGTTGCTAGGCAACCAAGTGGGCAGAGATTAGCCCTCTAAACTGGCAGCAATTGGATTAAAAAATTATTGCTCTCCCTCTAATTAGGACTTTATTTTTCTTTTCTTTTTGTTGTATCAACCTTGAGGCGTGGATGATGGGTTGTGTTGTCAAATTTTGAGGTTGGGGGGCCTGTACTTTTGTTGTTTTGTGAGTCGCCGTGATGCCATCACTCTTTTATATATATAGATATATGGTTTTGTGCATTGGCATATCTTTGTTCCTAACAGAACAACGAGATATCTAAGTTTATCAGTCTAACAACTTTGTTTATCAGTCTAACAACGAGGTGGTGAGCTGAAGGCTGCTGGTTTGAATCCGGGAAGAGCACGGATGAGCTCCCTCTGTCAGCTCCAGCTCCCCATGTGGGGACATGAGAGAAGCCTTCCAAAAGGATTGTAAAACATCAAACATCTGGGTGAACTCTGGGCAATGTTTTTGCATATGGCCAATTCTCTCACACCAGAAGCAAATAGCAGTTTCTCAAGTCATTTCTGACATGAAAAAAAGTCTAACAACTGAGAAACCTGATTGCCTTGCATGAATACTATTTTCCCAAAAGGCTTTGACTCCAACAGGTCATATTTCTACCAAGAGGTTATGGCATAATTTTTCAAAAGGTTATGGCTTGGTCATGTCTTTCCAAAGATCATAAAATCTCCAAAAGATTATGATTTTCATTTCCCAAAACAAAATACACAGCAAATATCAGTGCAATCAGGTTTTTAACCAGAAATATGAAAGAAAATCACTCAAGGGTTCCAAAAATTATTTGGAAATGTGTACGTCTTCACATAGCCTGATAGCTTTGCACATCATGAACAAATGCATATCTTTTATATGCTACTTTAATTTTGATTAAGCATATTCCCTGGAACCAAGATCAACACAGTACTTAATAGAATGCTAAATACCAAGCTGCATTAACCTCATATTTACCAACAGGCAGAGAAAGGCACCTACCAAAGATCAAGTTCTCCTTTTCATGAATACAACAGCACTCACAACACTTCCTGCAGCAGTACTGTCAGATTAATTCTCACTGTACATTGAGAAGGCTGGTCACAACTGAAGTTATACAAGAGCCTTTACCAGAATTCCTCCCCCCAGAAGAAAAAATACAACAGCTGCATCGTCTGGGCTCAAAACAGTTCTAATAATATGAATCCCACACATGTGCTAAGTAAGTTCAGAGAAAGCAACTGCTTGATTTTGGCACTCCGGAATATTTTGCACATTTCACACTTTTCAAACCACCCACAAGCTGTAATTTCTCTGCCAAATTCCCCGTGGCTTCCTTGAAAGAGGGTCTATTTGAAAAAGGTACATCCAATAAGCTATTTCTGCCTACAGCTGTAATCTTAAACACACCGGGCTTTTTTTAAAGTCAGCAGTGACTTGAGAAACTGCAAGTCGCTTCTCATAGAGTCATAGTTGGAGGAGACCTCATGGGCCATCCAGTCCAACCCCCTGCCGAGAAGCAGGAAAATCGCATTCAAAGCACCCCCGACAGATGGCTATCCAGCCTCTGCTTAAAAGCCTCCAGAGAAGGAGCTTCCACCACACTCTGCGGCAGAGAGTTCCACTGCTGAACAGCTCTCACAGTGAGGAAGTTCTTCCTAATGTTCAGGTGGACTCTCCTTTCTTGTAGTTTGAGGCCATTGTTCCGCATCCTATTCTCCAGAGCAGCAGAAAACAAGCTTGCTCCCTCCTATGACTTCCCCTCACATATTTATACATGGCCCTCATCATGCCTTCTCTTCTGCAGGCTAAACATGCCCAGCTCTTTAAGACGCTCCTCATATGGCTTGTTCTCCAGACCCTGCTGCGAAAGAATTGGCCGTCTGCAAGGACGTTGCCCAGGGGACGCCCCGATGTTTAACCATCCTTGTGGGAGGCTTCTCTCATGTCCTCGCATGGTGCTGGAGCTGACAGAGGGAGTTCATCCGCACTCTCCCTGGGTTGGATTCGAACCAGCAACCTTCAGGTCTGCAACTCAACCTTCAAGTCAGCAGTTGAACTATTAGGGGCTCCAACACACTGGGCTTAATCCTGCTAACACCTTCCAACAAAAGATTCCCCCAGGCAGGAAGCAGCCAGGCTTTGAAGCTTCAAGGCTATTCAATGATAATCAAGGTGATTAATTACAACATTCATGCTTGCCTCCAACATACAAGAGTGCTTTCTCCCACCCTGGACATTTCATAGATATATAAACTCCACTTGCCTAGTTTCCAACAGACCTCACAACCTCTGAGGATGTCTGCCATAGATGTGGGCGAAACGGCGGGAGTGATGGCCATACAACCCAGGGAAACTCACAGCAACTCAATGAGACTGGGATCTCAGTAATGATCCTAGCCAACCCCTGGGAGTTGTGGTTTCACAAGAGTGCGTATGCTACAAATCCCAGGGTTCCACAGCCTTGAGCCATGGAAAGTGGGTTTACACAGGATAGAATAAACGGACCCTTTAATTTCTATGGCCCAATGCCATAGAGTTGTAGTTTCACAAGGTCTGTTTAAAGCCTCCTCTGCCCAAGAGTCCCGGTGCCCCAGCGAACTACACATCCCAGGGTGATATAGCATGGAGTTAAAAGCGAATTCATTCTACAGCCCAGGCTTGAGCAAACTTTGGCCCTCCGGGTGTTTTAGACGCCAACTCCCACCATTCCTCACCGCCTCAGGCCCCTTCCTTTTCCCCCTCAGCCGCTTAAGCGGCTGAGGGGGAAAAGGAAAGGGCCTGAGGCGGTGAGGAATGGTGGGAGTTGGCGTCCAAAACAGCGGCTGAGGGTGAAAAGGAAGGGGCCTGAGGTTGTGAGGAATGGTGGGAGTTGGCGTCCAAAACAGCGGCTGAGGGTGAAAAGGAAAGGGCCTGAGGCGGTGAGGAATGGTGGGAGTTGGCGTCCAAAACAGCGGCTGAGGGTGAAAAGGAAGGGGCCTGAGGTTGTGAGGAATGGTGGGAGTTGGAGTCCAAAACGCCTGGAGGGCCAAAGTTTGCCCATGCCTGGCCTAAAACAATATAAAACAAAAAGCCTCACGGCTTGCTTGCTTACCGCGATACTGGCTCACCCTTAACAGCGCCCCCTTTCGGCCGCGGCGGAGCGGTGAAGTCCGAAGCAGCCTCAGTCAGAGCCACAGCCCAGCCTTCTCCGGCGGCGTCCTCAGGAGCCAATGGCAAAAGGGAGGAAACCTGAGCCTGCTTGGAGGCGCACGTGGGAGGTGGGGGGAAAACGAGGGGAGTGACGTCAGCAAGGTGCCCCGCCCACCCCCGGGGTTGCTGACGTCACTCCCCATTTCTCCCAGCTTGGGTTGGGGCGCCGCCTAGAGGCAGATTCAAGGAGGCTCAACACCAAAAGCGCATTAGGTTAAAACCAAACCATTACAATAGAGTTGTTGTATGTCTTTCGGGCTGTGTGGCCATGTTCCAGAAGCATTCTCTCCTGACGTTTCGCCCACATCTATGGCAGGCATCCTCATCCATACCTCACAACCTCTGAGGATGCCTGCCATAGATGTGGGCGAAACGTCAGGAGAGAATGCTTCTGGAACATGGCCACACAGCCCGAAAGACATACAACAACCCTGTGATTCTGGCCATGAAAGCCTTCGACAACACATTACAATAGAATTTAAATGCTGCAACATTTCTCAGTGTGGAGGGGAAATAGACCAGGTTGGAATCCGCCACAAGAGGGACTCCAACCAGCATTCAAACCTTATTAAGGACGCTCAGAAGACTGGGGAATTCCAGACAAGAAACAATCAGGGCCAGCTAACATAACAGCTAACATCCTAGCAAAGGATTCCCTCAGGCAGGAAGCAGCCAGGCTTTGAAGCTACCAGGCTATTCAATGCTAATCAATCTGGCCAATTTAATACTGATTAATTTACTAGTAAGTAAGTAACTTTATTTTTCTACTTTATTTTTCTCTATTTACAGTAGAGTCTCACTTATCCAAGCTAAACATACCGGCAGAACCTTGGATAAGCGAATATCATACCAACCCGAGAGCCAGGAAGATAGTACCATCTTGTCTCCTGTATATATTATTATATTTTATTATATTTTATAATTATAACATTCACAGTTGCCTCAGGCAAACAAGAGTTCTTTCTCCCACTCTGCACATTCCACAGATATATAAACCCCACTTGACTAGTTTCCAACACACCTCACAACCTCTGAAAATGCCTGCTATTGATGTGGGTGAAACGTCAGGAGAGAATGCTTCTGAAACATGGCCATACAGACCAGAAAACTCACAGCAACCCAGTGATTCCTGCCAAGAAAGCCTTTGACAACACAAAATAATTTTCTCCTCACTTCATGGATTGCTCCCTTGAAAGTTGTTAACGAGCCAGATGAATTTTAGATCGCATCTCCTCAGCCTGTTCATTTACAGTTAAATAAGGATGTATATAATCTGATAAAACCTATACATGGCAGAATATAGCGAATCATAGAATCATAGAGTTGGTAGAGACTACAAGGGACATCCAGTCCAACCTTGCCATGCAGGAAAACCTAATCAAACAATTCCCAACAGATTACCATCTTATAGAACCTTCCAAAGAAGAAGACTCCACCACACCCTCAGGCAGCAGCATATTCCACGGCTGAACAGTTCTTACCAGCAGGATGTTAAGAGAGAATGGGGTCAGGAGCTACTGACTAGTGTGAGAGAATTGGCTGTCTGCAAGGATGTTGTCCAGGGGACGCCCAGATGTTTTTTAATAATATTTTACCATACTTGTGGGAGGCTTCTCTGATGTCCTTGCATGGAGCTGGAGCTGACAGAGGAAGCTCATCCACACTCTCACCGGGTTGGATTCAAACCGGCAATCTTCAGGTCAGCAACTCAACCTTCAATTCAGCAGTCCTTCTGGCACAAGGGTTTAACCCACTGTGCGGCCGGGGGCTCTATAGAGCTAGGTAGTAAAGGTAAAGGTTTCCCCTGACGTTAAGTACAGTCATGTCTGACTCTGGGGTTTGGTGCTCATCTCCATTTCTAAGCCAAAGAGCCGGCATTGTCCATAGACAGCTCCAAGGTCATGTGGCCGGCATAACTGCCTGGAGCGCCGTTACCTTCCCACAGGAGCGGTACCTAATGATCTACTCACATTGGCATGTTTTTGAACTGCTAGGTTGGCAGAAGCTGGAGCTAACAGCAGGCACTCACTCCGCTCCCGGGATTTGAACCTACGACCTTTCGGTCTGCAAGTTCAGCAGCTCAGTGCTTTAACACACTTCGCCACCGGGGCTCCTATAGAGCTAGGTAAGGGCCATGTAATAGCTGTTTTGAGTCTCCTGTGGGAGAGATAAAGCAGGGTATTAATAATAATAATTCTTACATACGCCTCCAACATTGGAAGAAAAGAGAATAAGAGCACACTCTTCTCTGTAACAGTCCTTGGGTATTTAATGAGTACAATCATGTCACCCCCCAGTCTTCTCTTCACCAAACAAAAGTCCCATTTTACAGGGTGTACAGCTTATGGGGACTTATTACTATGCAAACTGATCATCACTTATATTGAATTCCGAAATACTCCCAAAACTGTTCACATGGGTGGCTGGGGTAGTGGCCCCTTTGCTTTCTGCTAGTTCAATGTACGCAAATGTATTAAATAGCCAAGCTTCAAAAAGGTTCATCGCTCCATCTCTAAAGATATAGAGAAATTGACTTTTAAGTATCAGTGAAGGGAGAAGCAGTGGAGACATCTGGCCGGCAAGGCAGGATTGGAAAGAAACTGGAAGAGAAGTGGGGTCAGTGGAGATCAACTGAAGAAACAGGCGGTTATTGTCTTAGAAGCTAACATGTGAGGATATAACCCAGTTCCTTATGGATTGTTCCTATGCATGCTCCAGAGAATTCCACTTTGAACATAGTACTTGCGTTTATCTGCTCTGTGTTTCTTTCCATTCTGCTTCACAGGATGACCTCAGATTCTGTTATTATGAAAGAGGGAGAACAGCTTTTCCGCCCCATCCACAGAGAACTTCACAGACTTTTATCATGTCCCCTCTCATTTTAAATTTCAAACTAAGCACTTGTTGCAGTCTTTGAACAAAAGTATTACAAAGGGATACTAGAGAAACAGCAGAATTGAATTATCTTCACAAATTCCAATCCATTAGCAGAGGTAAGAACAAAGACAAAGGCTTCATGGCACATGAATATAGACAAGTGTCCTTGCTAGTGCACATATAACAAAAAATATTTTCCCAGGGAAATTGACTTTTGATAAGCAGATTTATGGTGTTCACACATTTAACACTAACGGAATACTGTAAAGATCTGAAAGACCTGTATAACTTTGACCTTTGAAAATGTAAGGCAAAGGGCATGATTTGAATATTTTTTGATCCTATTACGTTCTATTCCACTCTGACAACGATATAAGTATGTTTAATACCTGAGGCCTTAATACTACTTGGCACAGTATTTGAAGAAGTGGGTTTGTATCCACGAAAGCTCGTGCTAAAATAAAAACCAGTTAAGACTTAAAGATGCCCATTATTTACTCCTCCCTTTCTTTTCACAAACATTTGTAATTCTTAAAAAATTAAATATTCCCACATCACCACCACTGTACAAAGTATTAGTCCATTTGGTGAAAAGCCCGTGTAGCACATACCTCATTTGTAAAGTGGACTGTAGTAACAATTCCCATGCTTTAAGCACAATTTATTTTTGATTACTGACTACAGTGCAAAGTGCATATACTTTACAGCTGCTTACACAGAACCACATTTGCTATTTTATTGCCGTTCTCCATCTGGGAAAATCCTTTTGAAGCTCTTTACCATCTGCTTTTCTTCAAACCATCCTAAATAATTTGGTTTCATCAGCAAATAATGGCCACTTCGCTTCACTTCATCCCTGAGCTGTTATCATTTATGGATTAGCTAAAAGGCATTGGTTTTAATATTGCCTCTTGTGGGACCACACTTTTTTTGTTGCTGTTGAAGTTATTTGCCATCATATCAGCTTTCTCATCACAATCCTATGAATCAGGATCTCCAGGAGCCTCCAAGTGTGTGCAGTTTCTTTTATTGTATCAATCCAAATGTAACACAATCTTCGTTTTCTAACACCTTCCATTTTTCTCAGCACTATTTTCTAGTCCTGTTTTCTCATAATATGCCCAAATTATGATATGGTAGTCATTTTGGCTTCTAGGGAGAGTTAAGGCTTAATTTGTTCTCAATTGTCTTTTTGACAGTTCATGATATCTGCAGAATTCTCCTCCAGTACATTTCAAATGAGTCAGTTCTCTTCCATTTTTCTTTATTATCTAGGTCTCATGACAATGCACAAAAATAGGAAATAATATGGCACATAGAAGAGTCTGACTTTGATATTTAATTATAATTTCTTTCACAGGAGGATCTCATCTAGTTCATTCATAGCTTACTTGATGAGTCTTTCATTTCTTGACTATGAAGTGAAGGGGTAGTAAATCTTAACACTGATGCCATTCACTTTTAAGTTAAATACATTATTTGTGGTAATTACTTTTGAATTTGGTGTTGGAGTTCAATCAAAAGACATTTGGAATTCAAAGTAAGCAATCTCAGCTACTCAATCTTAGCGGCACTCAAATAACTTTTACAAGTTAGTGATTTCATTCTACATAAACCAGATGGATTTTTAAAAATGGGTTGCTCTTCTGTATGGTTCAAGATTTACAATTTACTATATCCACTTCTAAAAAATTGTATCAGCCAATCTCCAGTTGACTGCTACAGAGACTGGCCTGGGCCAAGTTACGTATTTTGATATTAGATCAACAATTTTGCATTCACAAACTCTCATGTGGATAGAATGTGCATTCTGTTATTTATCGTTTGTCAATATGGTATAGAACAGAAGTGGGATAGTACCACCTGCATGCAGCTCCCTAGGGCTGTTTTGATACCTCCAAGTGTCCACAAACTTCCCCTTCATTTTTGGAGGTTCCCCCCAAATATTTTTGAACCTCAAAATACCAATGCACTTCCAAGGTGATACTGCCATTTCTCTCATATTTTTGTTCTCTCATTTTTTTTTACATTTTTTAAAAAATTTTTTTAAAAAATAGGCGAAGATGTGCATGTTGAAGTTATCTACAGAATATAGGAGTATCTAGCATCTTTTTGGGTGGGGGGGATTTTTAAGACAACATAAATTGGGAGGACCCCAAAATATTTGTGTGGAGCAGAAGAAGGGTGAAAATGGTGTGCATGGTAGGTGGCTAGAAAGCAATGTGACCTCCCACTTTTCACTCTTGGTCTAGAACTCCATGATTATTATGCTCAGTTCAGTAGATTCTCTTCTTCAAAGTATCAATTGAAGCATAGACAACAATTCTGAAATGCATTCATCCACCTTCTATGTAAATAATCATGTAATTCTGTTGTCACCCATTGGTACAAATGCCTTCCTTGTCAAGCTCTGGCTTCGGATGTATTTCAAGTATTCTTTATTGCTGTTCTTGATGCTATATGATGCTTGATTGTTAGTCTTGAGCATACATGCAAATTCTGTTGACACGTGTGTTAAGCATTATATAAGTACAGTGTAATGGATTCAACTTACCCCACCTTAGCCATTAAGTGATCCTGTATTTGTATTATCTTCTTTAAAAGATTTTAAATTTTTCAAAAAGAAGGAATAGGATATATGTTACCTACCAAAACTGTAGTGTTCCATGATTTTAAATTTGCATATTACTAAAAAGGTAACTAACTAAAAATTCCAATTTAAAATAAGGCAGAACAATCGACTCCTCCCCCAGCCCTTTTCCCCAACCAGAACATTGTCCCAAATATACACACAGGCTTTTAAAATGGCCATTCATTAAAAGTTTTTATATTTCTTTATTATAACTGAAAAACTGTACATAAAAGGAGCTGTAAAGTTACATTTGTCAAAACCAATGTAAGAAATATTTTCTCTGCCCAACTTAAAGGGAGTGCAACATTTTACATTTCATAAAGTGACAAAAAGTAAACTAAAATGAATAGAATTTTGGTTTGTATCAACAGTACAAAGTCAAGCTGGATTTTTTAATAGTATGGCAAAAAAGGAAACCCCTTTCAAATGAAAAATCATATAGTTTTATTTCTAATCTTTAAAAAAATATAAATGAATTTAGAAGAGAATCACAGTATACGGGCTCTAAACGTTTTAAACCATTACAAGGTACATAAAAATAGACACAGATTCCTTGGAAACTTTAATTCTTTGATTAAGCAGCAAGCATATCACTCTTCCAGGCAAAAACACTGCTTAACACAACCCCCTACCCAAAACAGGACGTGCAAGCTGTATGCACATAATCTGGAAAGCACACAATTTTTTAAAAGGACAACATTTTGCTATGTACATATTCAGTACTACGAATGCTAAACATTTCGTTACTCTGTGGCATAGCGTATGTAAAGCAATATTACACTACATACCTATCTCACCCAAAAACACAACTGCCCAGTTACAGTTTGATAGTCTAAAATTGCCATCTGCATGGCAGCACTCAACCTTCTGTATACGGAAGTTCTAGCGACAAGAGACAAGACAAAAAGTTAGCAAAAAAGGACAATACAGTCACTGGGAGACCTGATCTACATACTTAAATACTGAAAATGCATCGTTAATAGTTTGGTATTTAAAGAGTTATGCCAAAATGTACAAACAGGTTTGAGAGGATGGATAAATTCAGAGAGTTAATGATGACCTTAGAACCAAAGTTCTAATGTCATGAAGTACCAAGAATTCTGGCAAATGACAGCATTGCATTTCTTCCTGTGAAAAACCAGTATCTAAAATCAAATATCGCGACTAGAGTACAAAAGGACATTGAATGCAATATACTACAAATTAAAGGAAAATCTATTGAAATAAGATTTCTTTTTTAAATTAAAAATTGAAAGTCAATGGCAAATTCCATTTAATGGATAAATCTAAAAGTTGTAACACTCAAAACTGTGAAATGCAGTACATAAAAGGTTGGTACAACTTTGCTGCACATGAAATCACCTTAAACTCTGGATGTTAAAACACCACTATTTTGTAGAAAGTGGAGAAGTCAGCTGGGCAATAAAGAAGAAATGCACATGTTATCATGGAGGCAGAAGGCTTCAATAGCTTTGCATTTCTTACCCAAAATGAAGCTAAGCAACCCAATGCCGAGATGCAATTCTGTTTCCTGATTTAAGTAAAGCATGATTTGGTATCTGTTTTATAATACCAAATAAAAAAGGGTAAAGGAGGGATGCACTGGCAAAGAACACCAAAAACAGCCTAAGACAGCCTGAGAACGAAACAATGTTATTCTTAACATTTGACTGTTTCCACAATGATGTTGCATCTGTAGAATTCATCAGGCCACTCCTTGCTAATCTTTATTGCCAGATATTAGGTAATATAATAAAATTTCAGATAAAAAGTTATACTACAAATATTATTTAAAAAAAGACGGCAATGACAATTTTGGTAGCCACATGGTAGCAGAGATTGTTACTGGTTTTAAGTTTTCTTTGTTGAACATAAAAGCAATGATGCTGGCTCATCCACTGCTTAACACAGATCTTGCACTGGCAAATCATGCTTTCAGTATCAGAAGACAAGAAATATAGGTTTAAGTTATTTTGTACCATAGTTTTGCAAATCTTCAATGAGACGTTTCCTACAGGTATACTGAAGGGAAACAATTTATAAAGAAATCTAGAAAATACAAGCCTAAAAAATGTATGATTAGATCATCTGTCAAAATCTGAATGGCAGGTTTATAATGCTTGTGCTCCTAACATAGGAAAATGTAAAAATAATTTCCCCAATATATCAGGTTTACACAGCCCACTTCAAAACTGAAGTTTAAACTCCTACCCTCTCCAGATGGATGGTTTCCATGTAGCTGAATATAAAGAATTTTATAAAATAAATAAGAGTAAAAATCAGTTGAAGTCTTAGTGCATGGAGTTTTTTCTTTTCTAAAGACATTAGCTGTGCCAAAAAGGCTAACATCATAGACATGGTTTTGCTGTAACAATCTACTGCATGGAAGTTTCTTTCATACAGATAGCCATTCATTAATTTCTCTTTTGTGTAAGACTGCCCTTTTGTGTAAGACTGGCTTAAATACTATGAAAAGGCTTTCTTTCCCTCCCCTCCCTGCTTCATTATCTCAGGAAAAACAGACACTGATAACATTTTGCTGTTTGTCATAGTTCCTGCCTTACGTCTTTAGTGCAGAGGGGACTGTGATTCTGTCTGGATTCCAATAAGCGATGGTGGCTGTGGGCCGCCGGTGGAAGATAATGCTGGTCTTGGGTTTAGACGAGGCGGCATGGAATTAGCTGGGCGGATAAGCGGAGGAGGGGGTTGGTTGAGCGTTGGCCGTGGCTGAATAAACCGAGCCTGTTGCTGAAGAGGCGGAGGCTGACGATGGAGAGCTGGAGCTGCTGGGAGGGTGGGACGAAGTAACGGAGGAGGCTGGTTCAATGTTGTTACAGGGGTTGCTGGTGTTGGAGCAGGTGGCTGGACAGGCGGAGAAGGCCCTAGGCACTGAGGGGTCGGTGGGACCGGGGCCTATAAATGAAAATGATGCAGATATGTAAAAGCAGCCACCCTGTTGCTTCATGCAGTTTGGGCTGTCATCGCCTCCAGAATGAAGGAAACACAGTTAGTTTATCCACACTGGCAGCCATGAAACTCTTCCTCAAAAATAAACATTTCTAGTAGCTTAATAACGGAAGAGAAATATTAAGTACTTTAAAAAGAAAAGCAAAAGTTAAAAAAGTTTTTTAAAAAATCAGCATTACTTAATTGTATGTTTCTTCAAATTAGTTCTGTCACAAAACTGTGGTAAGAGAGAGGGGCAGGCCAGTTTTTAAAACTTTCTGTTACCACAAGCCCCTTTGAATGAATGGGGCATGGTCAGTAGATAGCTCTAAGTACCAAGATACAATAAGCTTCCTCAGCTGGTGGCTCAGCATTCCACTTCAAGTTAAATATTACATTTTATGATAATGAAGTTTAATGCCATTCCTGAACTCATGCTTACTTAAGATCAGGTACATAAAAACACACCTCATCTTCTTCATCAGTGCTCTTTCCTGATGGCACATTAGTATTTTTTGTGTCCTCCCCTAAAGCAGAGGCATCACCATTAGAAGCCAGGGTTCCTTGTTCTGCTTCCCACTCCTGCAATACCTCCTCTAAGTTAAACCGACGCCTGTAGTTTACAAAGAAGTTCTTCACTTGACCAACAGTCTTGTTGCCAATTACATCAGCAATAGCTTGAAAATCTTTACCATATTTGCGGACACCTAAAAAGGCAAAGCAAATACACCTATGAAGGTTCAGGTCAATAGCAGAAATTGGTATGATGCATATACGCAGAGATGCCTCTGTGGCTAATCCACCCTAGAGTTTACAGAATATCAACTACTTGACACCATGATCAAATGGAGCCTGGACAAAACAAAAGAAAATCTCAAGAGAAACTTTGAAGTCGAATTCTAGCTATGAATGCATGGGTAACAATAGTTTCTTTTCCTTGAAATCTGCATGCTGTTTCTAAATGAGAATGGATTTTTACAAGAAATGCAAGATAATTGGATATTTTTATTCCTGTTATGGATTCCAGCTTACTTTTGTTTCTTTTTTAGAAGAACACTCAGGATATTGCTCTTGAGCTCCAAATTCTACAGATTTAGGTTTTGTTTAAGAGTATATACGTTTAACTAAACTCATTAACAAAACAGCAATGTTCTTCAGGAATGGATATAGAACATATGAACAATTAAAGAAATCAGAATCCAGAATTCCCACAAAATATCCAAACTATGAAATTCCCCTATGAATGCAAGACATATGCCCAAATTGTTTTGAAATTGGACCACAAAATAAATATTTACGTAATTACTCTCCCACTCCTTTGTTAACACTAAAACCGAGGCCTATTATCTTTTTATGCCATCTAATTATGCTTATAGTCTGAATAACAAGAACCCATTCTAAAAAAAGAACAGGGCTCAAAGCTTACTAAGAGATTCTGCTTTCCTTCTTTTTTCCCAGATGAACACTGATTTTGAAAAATTCAGTTGATTCCCCATCTCTCTACATTCTGGTCAACTGTGCCTTATGAACTATTGGTTTTTAGAGGAATATCTAGAAAAATAAAAGTTGGGAACGTACCTTGATAAAGTAATCACTCTATTTTAGTATATAAGTCTGTCTCTGTGTTATGGAATGTTATAATTTGTAAACTAAACCAAAGATTGTTTGCACCAGCACTGAATTAGAATTAAGTCACAAAGTGGTTTTTGCCCTCCTTAATCATCATGCTCAAAATGTGTTAAGTTCTCTAATTAAATTTACTTTTCTACTCCTACACACATCTAACTCTATCCAGTTTAGATAACTGTTACAAATTCTGTGTGTAGTTGCTTTTGAAGTCTGTTTAGACAATTCAGTTGGCCGAAGGAGCTGCAGCCAGGTTAACCATGGCTGGTTACATGCAAGATATGTGTTACACTGTGTCTCACTTCTCTCTCTATTTGTGTTCTTTTTCTCACCTTTTCTTCTTAATATTGTGCAATTGACTGAATTTGCCAGTGGGCCTGCTAATTGTCCTATTATACAATGCGGAATACACAGTGGCTATTTCTGCAATCCCAGCGAACAAAGTAGCAAACTGGCACTAGCAAATATTACATAGTTAAATTTTTAGAACTTTGCTTATAAAATGAATGCATCCATTGTATAATGACCAACAAGGTAAGACCATAAGGCATAAAATAATGTATACCTGAATGTGATACCAACAGGATTCCAGCCACTGGGTTTGCACAAGCTCCTGTTGGCAGAGTGTACTGCTACATTATGCAATAGGTATATAAAACTATACTAAATAATTTCACACTGAAATCAGTTTCTATCTCAAATCTAATATTGGCTTTCTTACTTGCCTTACAAAATTGATAAATAGCTATCTATCTGCTTCTTTGTGCATGTGAAAGAGCATCATTTTAGGACTGTAAGATACAAGTTTATTTTCTGTGACAGCCCATTTTATTTGCATTCATATACACAAACATACATACAGTCATCACTCTACACTTTAACTTAACTTTTATTACTGAAGGATTTGATTAAAAATATTTTCTCTAGGACTCTCGGTCCTCAACTGTGACTCTAGGGTCAGCTTCCTCCAGTCAAGCTGAAGGATGTAGAGATTTCTAAAGAGAAGACCTCTCTAGAAATCTCTATAGCATCCAGTAGATGTTGACAACAGAGTCATGCTGGAAAATGTAGAAATTCCTGGGGAGGTGTTCTGTCAGTGGAAAATATTACCAACTTTCTTTATTCACTTTTTTTACTTTCACCTTGATCCTGTGCCCCTAATCCCAGAGAATGTGGAGGGCTGACTGTATATATAGAGAGGATTTCTATGTTTGAATTTCCCCCCCGATATGCCTATCCATTGGTATTTTGATAAATCACAGAGCAGACAACATTCTTCTCAATGCGCTTCGAAAGTTGTCATGCTATGATCTAGATATCATGTTTCTTCTAAATAGAAAAGATGGCAATATATAAATTCTTTAAGTACTATTTCAGTTTTTAAAATACTCTAGCCAAGAAATAATAAGAAGGTTAGCATACCTTGAACTGCAAGAAGCTGTTCTTCTGTTGTCCAACGAGCATTGATTTTTTGATTTGACTATTAAGGAAGACAGAAAGACAGAAATAAAAGATCAACCTTTCTGAGAACTACAACAGAAAATTTAAGCCAAAACCACCAAGTTACAATTCTAATCAGAATTTACATTCTATACTACAGCAGCTTTTTTTCACGAGGGAACTGGTGAGAGTTACCAATCAGGAACAGAAATGTGTTTTATAATGAGTTACATTATTGATGCAAAAATATAAGGCTGTCTTCACTGACTCACAATTACTGTCCATGGTTTTGGACAGAATCTTTCCCAGTCCTAAGTGAAGATGCCAGGAAAGGAACTCAGGATCCTTTGCATATAAAAAAATAAATTTTGTTACTAAACAAGGGACTTTTCTCCTATGTGAGGAAGTACTATATTATTTTCAATACAAAAATATTAATTTTATACATTTCACATGCTGGCATGATATACAGGCAGTCCCCAGGTTACAAACAAGATAACTTTTATCGGTTTGTTCTTAAATTGAATTTGTATGTAAGTCAGAAAAAATGGGTTGTCGTGGAAATGAGGATTGATGTTAAGGCTTCAGTGGAGACCCCTTTTCTCTGTGATAAACTCTTACAAGAGGTAATTTCCCTTTCGAGGGGTAGATTTGTCTCATTCCAATTTGTAACTAGGAGTCATATGTAGGTCAGATGTTTCTAACTTGGTGTCTGTCTGTATTTCAATACTGAAGAGAATTAGACAGCTTGTTCCTCACAGGGACTGGCATACACACTTGGAATTTTAAAGTGGAGTTAATTACTGCAATCACAAGCAGGAGAATAAATGGAAGTAATACTTTCCAAAGGTTTAAAATTCATCTTGTTTTAAGCCATGTTTAGATTATGTACCTTCTTCCACATGACAGTGACTAAATCTTGCTTTGGCATTCATTCCTCATATTATTTATGCCCAATATTGTTAATTCAGGCTACAAAGTACAAAATCAATGCATTTAAATTTCAAACAGTATATATTCCAGTCCTGGTAAATTTCATATTACCTTTAATAATGTTGAAGGACATCACAGATTAGAATAACTTTGGAATGTATTACAATGTCATGGTAAACAATAGGCAACTTTGCTTCCACCAAACAGTACACTTCTGAAAATTCACCTGCATTTCCCATTTACTTGCCTCAAGAGGTTTGAATTCTTCTATCCCACCTTCAATTTTCTGCTTAAGTGCACTATTAACTTGTTTAGCATTCTGAACCTTGTGCAAGAAACAAGAAATTAGGAATAAAAATTAGCTTACAAAAATGATATATGTTAAGTGACTGGCTGGTAAGACAAACCAAACTCTCCGAGGTGAGAGAACACTTCTGAAGAGATCAACTCTGTGAAAGTTGAATATCCACCTGCTTCCACAGGCTATGTACAAGATGAAGTCATATATAGTCATTCTGCACCAATACCACTGATTTGCCCTCCAAGGAGGCTTGAAGAGGAGTCAAAGTGGTCTGGCTCACCAAGTAATTTGGCTATCGTCCTCCATGGCCAAAGATAGGTATAAACAGATAGCTTATGAAACCATATGAAGTGGACCAATCTGGTAAAGGCCAGTCTGGAAGGCAACTTCCCACTGAAGAGCCTTAAGATAGGAAGCCCTATTATGCCTCACATGCAGTGCAAAAGTCTGGCAAAAAGGCACAAGTTAACTGCATTGTCTACATTTCAGCAGAGGAGGCAATACACTGACCGTCAGTGAATGGGATCTTCTTACCACCAATCAGACACATCTTGAAGAAAAGTATTTGGGGCCACAAGTCCTCAGAGTTGAAAAGATGAATAAATGAATGCCAAATGACAAAACACTGAAGCTTCCTAACGACAGGCACATGGCTTATACTCATGTGGCCTAGTGTGCAGGGTTACTGTCAAAACACAGCTTCAAAAGGCCTGCTATGTGTGAGTCACTGAGACTACAAAGAAGAAACATCATTACTAGCAACTTGGCAAATGCTTACAAGTTTTAGCCTCTTGGTTAGAAGGTGGAGGCAACATCCTCATATATTTATCCAGGGGTAGGCAGCTTTCACAAGTCTGGGGAGGCATTCCCATTCTAAATCTGCAAGCAGCATCACTGTATTGCTAACTTTTTGACTTGCAATTTGGCACTGCAGCAGTGAGATAAGGAGGGCTTCCTCTTGAATTATGCCATTTGGCTTTTAAAGAGGATGTAAACTCCACACATACCTTGTTTACAAACAGAATCATGTTCAGAGAAGTGTAAATCTACTTGGAAACAAACAGCATGGGAAAAGCATGTCCCACTTAAAAATAATACAATTTTTTTAAACGATAGTGCTTTCTTCTTGTCACTGGGTTTAAGCAATGACAATGGAAGACACTTAGGGATTCAGGAGACCAGAGGGCTGTATGCAAACCATGTATTTCTCTCAGAAGAATGAAAATCTGGGCCATTTGCCTGAGCTAGGAAAAGTGTTTTGGACACCAACCATATTTTCTGTGAATTTCTGGTTATTAAGGACTATGGAATGAGACCCTCTACCTCCATCTTAGTTCCTTGTGATTTTTAGCATGCCTGTGCTATTTGGATTTAGAACTTCAATAGATCTGGAAATTACAAATACATAACTAGCCGCCTTGAATCCCTATGGGGAGAAAGGCAGGATAGAAATAAAGTAAATAAATAACTGCTAGAGAACTGAAATTACAAATGTAATGATAAAACTTCAAAATTAGAACTAGTACTCAGGATTGCCTCCCAATCTCATGATAAAATTATATGCATTAACTATATTTTAAATGGTCTCTTCCTATAATTCCAAGGGAATGTTAAAAATGATCAAAAGCTAAAATTCAATGAAGACCTTCAAAACAACATTTAGTTATATTCATTCCTTCCTCAAAATTGGTACTAATATAAATCTATAAGCTATCAGGAAAACCAATGGTCTTGCTAAATTCTCAGCTTACATCTTTCCAGAAGTGCTTTAGGATTCTGTTTGTGTTACTTTTAGTAACAAGAGTTGCCCTCATTAGCCAAAAAATTAACTTACAATCACACTTTAATTGAATTGTTTCAGCGTATCTATATTACTGAACAAAGCACACAGAAATAGGAAGTCAGAAATCTAAAAACAGGTATGAAAAAACACCTGATTGAAATACCTGACGCTTCAGCGATATCAACTCCATATCCAACTGCCTAAGAAGTGTATTTGCTGCATTGGGACTACAAGAAACTGCTACTACATCTTCTTGCGTTAAGTACATGCCTTTGGGAGGACGACATTTAGAACGTTGGGAGTGATGACGATGTTGTAAACTCTGATACTCTCTTCTGCCCAATCCTATTTTGCTAGTTTGAACAGGTTGCTCATTAGTCCCCTAAAGTGTTCAAAAATAAGAAAAATTAAACACCAGAGATGTAAAAAAATAACATAAAAAGGAGTATTAGTTCTTGTAGCTCAAAAATAAACATTAGAATTTAGTATGAATTCAGTTTAAATCTGAAAGTTGCACACTAACTTTACAAATCTCTGATCAGAATCCCTCTTAATGTACAGATAGCCTTGTATCAGATGGGGTTAAGATAGGATTGACCTAAGCCAGATATAGCAAACCTATAGGACTTCAGATGTTATTGGAACTCCAATTTATTTATTTATTTATTTATTTATTTACAGTATTTATATTCCGCCCTTCTCACCCCGAAGGGGACTCAGGGCGGATCACATTATAACACACATAGGGCAAACATTCAATGCCCATAAACACATCAAACAGAGACTGAGAGACACACGCAGAGGCAAGTTAACGTTCTTCTGAGGGGATGTTCGATTCTGGCCACAGGGGGGAGCAGCTGCTTCATCATCCACACTGACGGCACTTCCTCATTCCAGGTCGTAAATTAGTTATTCTTGCCTCCCCACTTTTATTAGTGGTACCTTATCTCCTACTTGAAGATGCAACTATCTTTTGGGTTGCTAGGTCAGCAACGAGCAGGGGCTATTTTTTTTTATTTTTAATTGACGGGTGCTCACCCCGCCACGGGCTGGCCTCGAACTCATGACCTCATGGTCAGAGTGATTTAAGGCAGCTGCTCAACAGCTGCGCCACAGCCCGGCCCCCAATTTAGTCAACTTTCAACCTGACAAGCAGTGAGGGTGATCACCCTCACTGCTTGTAAGGTTGATAGTAATTCATAAACATCTGGAGAACTGCAGGTTCCTCATATCTCGGCTAGGCAGTGAAGTCCAACAGTTCTAATGACCGGGAGTGGCTACTCCCATATGAGAAAAGAACATGACTATTCTTCTGCCAGATTTTGTTCATAAGCAAAGACAACTGGAAGTTATAATACACAAGACATTAAAATGTAGTATGCTTCTAATCTTTTCTTTTAAAAAAAGTCAGTACGTATTTAAGAGCTGCATCTGCATCATGCTCAGATAGCTTATGCAGAGGCTAAAAACACACCATGTAGTTTATCACTAAAAAAACTAAGTAGAAACAATGATGGATAAGGAATACCTGGCAAAAATCTTCTAAACTAGATGGCTCGATAGTACTCCAAGTTTCCTTAGTTCTTCTAAGTTTCAACCTCGTAATTCTTTCCCCTTAACTTCTATCACTGTAACCAAAGATTAGGTAACTGCAAAATCTCTAGGGGAGTTTTCTGTTCTTAGAACCCCATGAAGGGCAACCAAAAACACCATGCAAAATCAACAACAGCAACAAAAGAGAGATTATTACTGTTCTTAAAAAACATTTAGAAAAAGGTAAACAGTGCAGGAGGTCCCTGCACCAGGAAAAATAATTCATCCAATTCCCTTTTTGGCTAGAAAAGGGGCAGTCTGCAGAGGGGTGAGAAAAAAGCAAATAATTTGAGTAGTCTACTTTAAGTTTTCATTACCTCTTTTTTAGTTTCCTTCTTGGGATCATAATCACTATCATTTCCATCCATTGGATGTGAATCCTCCACATCATCGTCACTGAAGACAGAAATTGATTAGTGAACTTGCTTCTTTTCCTTTCATTTTATCTTTGACTGCCAAAGTAACCATTGCATTTTTGCATATTTTTCATACTAACAACTCACAACATGCAACTAGCAAAAAGAGAAAGAGACTCTTACAAAATCAACCCATTTAATGATTTTCAAAGATGAATTCAAGAAACATTAGAATTCCACATATGAATAATATGTGTATCAAATTTAATTGCAAGTAAAAGAAATGATAACATACCCAAATTCAAGATGTATTAAAACATTCCCTTTAATACACATTTATTAAAATAAATTAACACCCCCCCCCCAAGCCAGTCCATTTTTTTTAAAAAAAGAAACCTTTTTTGGGGAGATCTTGTGGGTTTGAGGAGCTTCTAGAGGAATTTCCAAAGGCTGCACTTAGGGGTCCCATATGTTGCATGCCCACCCCAGCTGAGACCTTGAATTATTAGCCTTGACTCATTCCCAGTCTAATCCAATAAACATGGCAGGGAAGGGCTATTGCTTCTACACAATCATATCCAGCAAAAGGGTTTAGGAGAAAGAACAAGAACTTCTGCCATCCAAATTATGTAATGGCAGCTTTTTTGTTTCTACGCTATGAGCTTGGCAGTAGAAGAGGCTTCAGATGTCCAGTGTTTTATAGTTTTAATGGTTTCAGTCTACAGTTATATGCTATTTTAGTTATGTGATGTATTTTGCACATGTGTGAGGCATTGAATTTTGCCATTTATTATGCTGTAAATCGCTTTGAACCCCCCCCCCCCCCCCCCGGCCAGGGGATGAGAAAGGTGGTACAGAAAGATAACTAAAGTCCCAATTCAATTAAAAAGGGGAGTACAGTAATAGCTTGGAAAGGAAATATTGGTCATCATATTCCACCACTATATATAGAAGCAACTGTGCATAAACATACTGTGGAGGAGCTGTCAACCACTGTGTGCTGGTGTATTTAAATAAGCTATAATGTGAATCACCTAGAAATATTTTTACACAGAAGTTTTTTTCCTGAGTCAATAGGACATCATTATGAAAATACTAGATATAACATCCCAAAGATTTCTCCCCTTTCTTCAGAAGTTCAGAATCTTCAGGCCATCTATTTTGTACAGTTAATGTAGTGTGAATTTATGAGTATGTTTGTGAAGGATGGAGACAGAGATTCCTTCAATTTCTACATGCTGTATCTGGCGAGTTTTTGTGTATGTGTGCATAATGTTATCAATAGGAAAAGCCAACAAAATTGACTGTTACTATAATTTTGCTAAATCAAACTGATGAAGTGTAAGGTTTCTTTCTAATGTACCAACAATCTGCCACTAGCCTAGAAGTAGCAGGAAAGTAACAGCACAGAATAATATACAGAGCAAAAGAAAACAGACACAAGAATTTCTATGTATCAACAAACTAGTATTTTAAAGAAGATACAGTGTTTCTTACCTGTCACCTTGATTATTTCTATTAGCCAGTTTCCTAGCCTGGCGGTCCATTAAACTTGTCCTAGAACGGGTTTTCTTCCAGGAGTAGTAATATTTTACTAGGCTTGCAATAGTCTTGTCTGGAAGCTAAAACATTCCAACACAATACGTAGACACTGGTTATAAATTCTATGAATGAAATATGGTAGAACTTTAGTATTTTCTCCATTTATACTGAAGTGCATCAAAGATTTAAGCTCCTAGAACAAGACCATAAACTGTGTTGCTGTGAGTTTTCTGGGCTGTATGACCATGTTCCAGAAGCATACTCTCATGAGTTTCACCTACATCTAAGGCAGGCATCCTGAGAGGTAGTAAGGTCTCTGAGGTCCTCTGAGGATGCCTGCCATAGATGTGGGTGAAACGTCAGGAGAGAATGCTTCTGGAACATGGCCATACAGCCCAGAAAACTCACAGCAATCCAGTGATTCTGGCCATGAAAATCTTCAACAACATAAAGACCATAAACGCTTGTTTTGTAAAAAAGCTGGAGCTCTAACTTTAAAAAATGTCAGAAAAAATACAAAGCCATCTTGAATCCCACTTATGAGGGAAAGATGCATATAAATAAAGTGACTGGCTAATCTGAAATTAAAATGTGTTAAATTACAATAATCATGCACTTTCCAGTACAAATAAAAGTTCATATTTTAGAACATAACATGCATTTTAAAAGCATCACTGTTGCCATAATTTCTTTCAAATTATAAATACTGCTGTTTCCAATAAATAAAAAATGCACATACCAAGGAGTACAAGGAAAAATAGGGGAGGACAGAAAGACAAATATATCAAAGCTGCAAAACCAAGCTTTATAATATCTGTTTCAGACACAGCTATTACATCACTCAAATGAATAACATACTGAAGTAATTTGATTATTCAAAACAGATTGAAAGTGCTGCTCCTATAAAAATAGAGTGAACAGGAAGATGCACATCATACCAAAAACACCTCCTTAGTGAGTTTGAACACTTTCTCTTGCTTCTATTTATCACTAAACCTCCTAAAAGCAGTTTATCTCTTAAGCATGAATCCCACATGCATACATGCATTGTGTTCACGAAGAAGCAAAATTTTCATGTTAGTGCCATGAGAGTAGAAACAATGTTACTGCAACACAGTAGTCAACTTAGTGATTAGCTGAAGCAAAGCAACAGTAATACTAATATTTTGTTACCATTTGTTGGATTCTGTGAAAGCTTTTTCCATGGAAACTGAAGGCTTGCTCAAAGAGGACTTTATCTTCAACTGTCCACTCATCCGGAAAAGGGGTAAAATTTGGGAGATCTGCAAGGGACTTCTCAATGTTGTGCTTATGCCAGAATAACATACCAAGTGCCTTGAATAATTTAAAAAGAATTTCACATTTTTATCATGATGCACCTTAGGCTATTACAGTTTTAGTATATAAATTGGAAGATGCACAGTTACAGCACATATATTTCTCAAAAGCAATGTTCTTTTAGGCCATTATACTGACATTGAACTCACTTTATATTTACCACCCCTCATAATGTTATTATTAACAACACTAATTTATTTCAAAATAAGATATGACCCTATTCTACTATCTCAATCCAAAGACTCAATAGCTTCTCTGTAGGAGACATTGCCAGCAGGCTGTTGATTAGTATAAATATTAGCATTTGACAGGAAAAACCCATGTGAAAATAACTGTACTGGTTCCCACACTATCTTGCGCATGAAATTCAAAGAGCTGGTTTAGATATATAAAATCCAAAACAATCTGGAACTGAAATAGGCTAGGACTACTTATTATTGTGTCAAGCTCCTCACCCAAAATTCTATAACTTCTTCAGCTGCTTCTAGAAGAAGTCAGATGCCACTTGAGGCCCTTAATCCTGAATTCTGTCTGTAAGATAGGACAATTACTCAGTTCCATTTTCCTTACAGATATTACTCTTTTTGGGAGACTTTTTAAAGAGAATGGGGATTAACCTGACTCTGTGCTTTTATGGACAAATTATTAAAATATATGATTCATCTAATTATTTTAACATTGATATATAATTTTATTACACTACAGACTACTTTGGGCACCCTTTGGACAAAAAAAATGTGTTATGTGAATAAGTGTTTTCTACTACCTTATTTAACTCTTACCTGTTCCACATTGTAGCCATGTTTTTCTTTTGCTATTGCAATGTATTCATCCACTGTGTAACAAAAGAATGCCAAAGTTAATGTTCCCATAGACTTATAGTAGAAGACTGATTTAGGATAATAGATGCTCTTTGCCAGAGAGCACATCATTCTCATTTCTTAAGACACAAATAAACTACGATGAAATAAACTATAACATCTATATTCATCCACTCTAATATATTCTGCAATGATGTAAATAAGATTACTGAAAAGAACAAAATCCAGACATTCTTGAGGAAAAAATGTTTTGGACCAATGTTGTTATCCTGTATAGAATTAGGTTTATTAGTTCAAGTGAAGCAACTGTATATAGTGGCACTAAAACATGTCAAAACTTGTATACAGGGGTCTTGGGCCCAGAGAATCTCTCTTTAGCTACCAGAACTGGGAATGATTAATTATAGGGCCAAAGCGTTCATATTATAACAAAATTTGAGCACACATTTGTGAGTATAAAGAACTCTGAAGACATTAGAAAAAGCACAATTCTGGATTGCAATACATTTTGGTTTAATCCAGCAGTACTCTGCAGCAGCACTATTTATTGCTAGTTACTATGCTGTTTCTTTGTTTTAGCACTTTTCTTAATGTAACCAAATCTCTATGTAAATGCTAATAGTATTGATAGTGCTGTAAACTTGTAATATAAATTCACCTGTTAAATGCAGACTGGACTATTTATCAACGAAATCTGACATTTGTGCTCTAAAAGGTTTTTTTTTTAAAGGCAAATCCTAGAGTATGCTTGAAAATTCACAATTAGTAACATGCAATTAATAACATATACGTAAGCCATGTTTTTTTAAAAATGTGGGAAGTGCTGTAACTAGATCTTTAATAGTAACTTTTCTAGATCTTTTCACAGCAACTTCAGGAAACATGATGTATATAAAGCATTAAAGAGTTATTTTATATATTTTAATACTGCTATAAAATTTCATGTGGAAAACTAAAGTGAAATCCATGCACAGATTGTAGTATAGGATAATTAATTTTGTATGACTGGTCATAGCTCATTTATACTTTGCATATTCACATTTGAGTCAAAACCTGCAGACGTGAACAAGCATTCTGTTATGAACCACATATGTATTTCACATTAATACAAGGATAGTATTAATGGCACTGCAGACTGCTAGGCCACACCTCCCATCATGTCATCTTTGACCATGATAGTTCGAGCTGATGGACTTTAGGGGGCAACACACTGAGCATCTCAACTATTTTGTATGCAATAACTCTGTAACATGTAACAAAGTTATCATAGACAGCAGTTTTCAGAATTTTACTTAATTCATTGTAAAAAACTTACGTTTGGCATCGGAAATACTATGATATGGAGACCATACAAGCATCCCTCCATTGTCTTTATCTGTGTATTTTGTAGCTCCTAGGAAAAATAATTTGTTTAATGTTTTAGAGAACTTAATTAACAGACATAAACATAGGCGCATACGAGAAAAACAACATCCAGTTCACTGATCTTTATTTTAGTATTAAAGCAAAATCACTCTATATCTTCTTGGACATGAAAAGTCAAGGCAGAGATAGACTGGAAATCTGGTTCAAGTAAAGATAAAGGTTTCCCCTGACATTCAGTCCAGTCGTTTCTGACTCTGGGGGTTAGTGCTCATCTCCATTTCTAAGCCGAAGAGCCGGCGTTGTCCGTAGACACCTCCAAGGTCATGTGGCCAGCATGACTGCATGGAACGCCGTTACCTTCCAGCCGGAGCGGTACCTATTCATCTACTCACATTGGCATGTTTTCGAACTGCTAGGTTGGCAGAAGCTGGAGCTAACAATGGGCGCTCATTCTGCTCTCCGGGTTTGAACCTGGGACCTTTCGGTCTGCAAGTTCAGCAGCTCAACACTTTAACACACTGAGCCACCGGAGGCTCCCAGTTCAAGTAGTACATGCTTGAATATGCACAAAGATCTCATTTGGAGGTAATGAGTGACACTGTGAGAACAGCAGCTTTACTTTCCTATGGTAAGGAACCTTAATTCAGCTGAGCTACTCCTATGTGCTGAGGCCTCCTACTTAGAAAAATGCAGTTAATTCTCACCTATATCAAGAAAATATGTCTTGAGGATCAACTCTGCCCTCATGGCAATGAAAGCATAGCACACTGAACAATATGCATATGCTAGGGTACATAAAATAGTTACAGTTCATTCCTCAGTAATAAACTAAACATGTTTTGTAATTGTGGTCAAACCTACTTAGCCCTGCAAATGTAATGCTACAACCAACTTTTTTTAAAACAAGGGACAACACTGCACAATTCTCACATTTTCTTGTGAGGTTACTACTGGGTACCCTATAAAGCATTTCTACGCACACTATTCAAAACTGCATGGAATACATGCAAATAAGAATAGGGAAAGATCTACAAGTAGAAAGACTGGAAACGAAACATACTGTGAAAAAATGTGAAACTCTATCTCTGTGCAGATTGACCTTACTTCTGGGGGAGAGAGAACTACTATTAGCTTTCCTCAACATTAACAGATATGATATAATGTGAAATATCAGCATGACACTTTTTATTTAAAGGAAAAATTTTTAACACATATTTTTCCCAATACAAAGAACAATGAACAGATAGTAAATGCATATCATGCAAATCATCCTACTATAATTAACTGAGCTGTTAATTGTCATATACTCTTGCATAAGTCTAGGAATTTTAATAATAAAATCATCCCTATCCTCACCGCAAAAGACCTGGTTCAATTAGAGTACCATACCTTAATTTTTATCAAAAAGGAACCATCCCCTTCTCTAAGTAGAGTGGCGAAAAGCAAGAGCTTTATCCATTCATGGGAGAGGAGGGCTGCATTGGTGCTCCCCTCTTTATGGAATGACACTTGACTTACCCATGGGTCATACCAAAATCTGTAATTTTGGTTTGATATTTTTGACTGAAATTTCGAATCTTATACATGAGTATATAGGTTAAATAAAGAGAGAAGATGGATAAAATAACTTAAGAGTTCAAATTCAGGCTAACATTGGTAAAGCTAAAAAGTATTACAAACTTCTGTCTGCCTCAAAGACCAAGACTAAGCATGATAGCTACTAGAATGTTTCAAGATGTTACTCTGCTAATATACAGGGCACAGGCTACATTTTCCATTGTCAAAAATGTCAAAAATTCTGTTATCAAAAGATAACAGAAAAGTATCGAAAAGTCTAATTTTTGGTCAGACACAAATGGAAAAGCTTGGATCAGATATTTGGTCAGGATAATAGATATTTGGTATCTGGTGTGTGTGTGCCTGTGTGGATGGGGCAGAGGTTGATACATATTAGAGTGAGATACTTCTCTTTTGATTTTGTTGACTCTATTAGTCAACAAAATCTGAAGGTCATCAAATCAATTATTATTTCTTTAAAGATGTTAACAACTTTGGAACAAGAGACTCAAAACAGCAGCTCTTAAAAATTAAAGACAAGAAACCTTTTGAAGTGGTACTGTAGATTACTTTTCAGATGGTCTGTTCTTAACAGAAAACCAGTGAAAAGCATGGTATAATATTCATTTTCAAATCTGAATAGGCTTTCATGGTCCTGGAAGAACGCTAGAGAAGTCATTCCTATCAAGAAGGATGAGAAACTATCAAAAAGATTGCCCTTCTTGGTTGCTATATCTTATGCACAGTTTTCTCAAATAATTGTCTCTCAAGAGTTTCCAGAACATAAAGTACCAAAGTTAGGTAATTATGATATAGTATTTCATGCTGTGTTCATTATCAATCTCGTTGGTGAACTGCCTGTATAAAAATGGATTCTGCCACCAAAATATTTATGTCACTGAACAAGTGAGAAGAACATCTATGAAGAAGCCTGACAGCCCCTGATTCTCCACAAAAACACAGAAAACGAAACGGTTGGGAGTTTGTTCATCATGATAGAGCAACAGAATTTGCTCAGTGTCCCCTCTTACCAAGAGAACAAACAAGTCTACAGAGTAAAATTTAACAGAGAGAAAGAACAGTATTTTGACTGAAATGATTCCTTTTACTCAACAGTTGGTTTCACACCAGTAACTTTTAGAGCATTTTCTGTTCACATTAAATATGTGAAACCACAGAAGAGATTTTTTTTCATCAAAACAGAAAGCGAACCCAGTAAGTCAAATCATTTCTTACTAGTAACATTTGACAGAATGATGAAAGATGATACATCAAGATGTGTAACATTAAAAAATTCAAAAATAATCAGATATATTACTGTCAAGATCACTCTAATGTTTTACAATACACACATAATCAACAAAGCTTGAAAGATGAATAAAGATTCTATAAAGATTTTTTAAACTAGTTTGATTCACCATTAAAGCCTATATTAAAAATTTGATAACAGTTCTTAAAAATATGTTTCTCATCCAAGACTTCACAAAATCATAATAGAGCCAGATCTCCATTGAGGAGAACTTCAACTTCAAGAGAGGGGCATCATTTTGGTAACAGAAATTCACAGACATATGGGATACAGGTATAGACAATAAGAGAACCAAGAATGCTTCCTTGTGGCCACAGCTAAAATATGAATGTTTTGGGGGAAAATGTCCTGCTATGTACATACAAATCCAGACTGACAAGTGAGTGTCTAGGACTAATATTTTGTATGTTCATTCACCACAAGATTAACAGATGCATCATGAATTATACAATAAAAATCAGATAGCCAAGATGTAAACATTCTGCAAAGTCCTGAGTATGCAAAAAAAAAAATCCTGACTATATCCCAACCAAATTACTACAGATATCATACAAGTGTGGGTGCAGTACATTTTTAAACCCTCATTTTTTCTACCAAAAATATGGAACTCCTCCTTAAATATGAGGCCTCTTTCCTCCAGTTGCATAAAACAAATGCTTGCCCTATAAATCTTTAATGACTATGAATAAGCATACAAAGCAAGGAGTGAAGGGAGAAAAAGAAAATCTCACACTTTTAACCTTCACAAATGCAAGTTTCCTCTGACCTTATGTGCATACACAGACATACATAAATCCAAATGAATACATTCATTCACATTCTTACAATAATCACAACATGTAATAAGCTATCATTTTTTTAAAAAAAAAAATTGAAAGATATGTATCTAAAAAGAGATTTACCAGGATCAAAGTCTGGGATGCGAGCTTGATAGTCTGCTCCGACTCTCATTCCTACATCTGCAATGGAAGGAAATATAAATGCATCATTAGGAGGGGAGGGATGCCTTTTCTTTCAATACCAAAAGTGTGATCTTTCAACAAAATCACTGTGTTGAATATGATTGTAAAGCATCACAACCAACCCGATTTTAAAGTAATATAGCAGGGAAATTTGCTGTTCTGAAAGCTTCAAACCCTTTAGTCTTTGAGTAAATATGATTAGAGAGAAACAGAGAAGAAATAAAGAAAAAACTCCCCCATTCACCTCATATACACTGGAAAAAGAAAATGTGACTTCCCCTTCACACTCCAGGTAGCCAATTGTTTTCCAAATAAGGAACCATTATTTTACAATGTTTTTTAATATATAAAAACAATCTGCACATTCCTAGACCTTTCACTGTACCATACTAGCACTGTACTGTGTTACGTGAGTGCATGCACTCTGGTGCACCTCCACCAAATAAAAAAGCCAGACAGAAAAAAATAGAAAGCGCTGCACTTTCACAGACAGACCAGACAGAAAGACCTGCATGCAAACACCATTCAGGGCAATCCCTTCAGATGTGCAAAGTAATAGGTTCCTCGGCCAGGTTTGGGCAGCGAAGGGTGTACCATTTCCACAATCCCAAATGCCCCTCACACAGACCCAACTAGGCAGCACCACCATTCAAAAGACCTCTGCAATGCTGGTAGGCACTGATGTAAGGGGTCTTATGGACCATTAAATAACCAGAACCACAGTGCTGAACCTAATTTTCTCCTTATACAGTATTGGAATCCAACCAGTCTACCAAAGTCTTTGAATTAAAGTGTTGGCCTATTACATGGGATTGCCAAAACCATTAAAATACTAAAATCACAGTGTTTAACCTGATCTTCTCTTTATATGGGTTTCCAGCCAGCAAACTTACCAAAGTCTTTGAATTGAAAAGTCTTGGTCTACTATGTGAGGTTGCCAGAACCAAGAAATAATATAACCAGAATCATATTGTTTATTTAACCTGCTCTAAAAATCTTGGTCTATTATAAGGAGCTGCCAGAACCATTAAAATACAATCAGAATAACAGTATTGAACCCAATCTTCTTTATATTTGGGATTCTAACCAACATACCAGTCTTTGCATTAAAGTTTTGGGCGGTCAGAACCATTAAAAATAACCAGAATCGTCATGTTTAACCTGCTCTTCTCTTCATATGGGATTTCAGCATTTGAATATAATGGACACAGATTATTAATATTAAGATTAAACGTAACCAGAATCACAGTGTTGAACCAGATTATATGGGATTCCAACTAGTCTACCAAAGTCTTTGTATTAAAATCTTGGTCTATTACATGGGGTTGCCAGAACCATTAAAATATACCAAAACCACAGTGTTTAACCTGATCTCTTTATAGGGGATTCTCAGTCAGCAAACCTACCAAAGTATTTGAATTAAAAGGTCTGTCTTACAGATAAATATACTGTATCAGGCCCCCACATACCTCAAAGGCAGATCCTAGGGTGTAGATAGTATAATAAACAGAATCACCATGTTTAACCTGTACTTCTCTTTATATGGGATTTCAGCCTTTGAATAAAATATAATATATAGTATTAGGACCCCCCTCCAAAGGCAAAGCCATCCTGGGTTTGAGCTGCAGGCGCATTAAAACATACAGCCCAAAATGGACACATATTAATGTTGATAATAATAATAACTTTATTTTTGTATCCTGTTCCATCTTCCCAAAAGGACTTGGAGTGGCTCACATGGGGACCAAGCCCAGTAATCTATACATGTAATAAAAGTGAAAATCTGTATGTGTGCATGTGGCATGGATGTCTGCTCACACAGCCTCCAGCCTCCAGAAACAGGCTATTGTTCCCAGTGCTGTGGAGCCACCGAGTCACTCTGGACATTGCACGTTACAGCAACCACATCCCAGTGTTCCTTTCTCTCTCTATTTGCATCACCCCGCCCACTGCCTCTCTCTTAATCCTATCCTACCCTTTCCTACAGCACACAGCAAACAGAGGAATTGATCAATAACTGAACATACTAGAGAGGTTTGAGGAGAATTCACCATGATTTATAAGAGTTGAAGGGACTGGGATGTATAGTTCACCTGCAATCTAAGAGCACTCTGAACCCCACCAACGATGGATCTGGATCAAACTTGGCACACAGACTCAATGCTGCCAACTTGAAGTCATTGACCTTGGCATCACTGAGGTATAGTTCACCTGTATTCAGAGAACACTGAATCTGACAAGTAATGGATCTGGACCAAACTTGGCACACAGATTCAAAAAGGCCAACTGGGAATACTGGCAGAGTTTGAGGAGGATTGACCCAAGAGTTTTGGGAATTGCAGTTCACCCACATCCTTATACATTTTCTAATGGGAGCATTCATAAAAAAACAACAGGAAAGAGCTTTTTCCTAAGACACAATGTAACATATGACCAAACTGAGAATACCTGACATCCAAAAACAAACAAGGCCCTTTTCAAATAACCCGGGCATTGCTGGGTACCCAAGCTAGTACACAATAAAATACAACAACATAGATACATTTAAAACATGTAAATATATAAAATAATAAGTCATATAAAATACAATAAAAACTTACTCAGAGCCGATAACCAACTGCCAGGGGCAGTGAGAGTATTCAAAATTGTAGGCAAGGCAATAAAATTATATATGTGCAATATCTTGCAAACTCTAATGAAATGGGTCAAAAAAGGTACAGTAGCTGGGTATAGGTGGAGGTAAAGGACACGGTCAATTTGTGCCAAATTAGCCAAATACACATTGAAATAACCAAGTTTTCGCCACAATTATGCCAGTGGAGATGTTTTAATAGGAGAGTTGTCCAATCTCTATAATTCACTCCCGTGAACAACCTGGCTGCCCCATGTAGAGTGTGTTTCAGTAATCCAATCTGGAGGTAAGTAAGGCATGGACCACCGTGGCCAAGTCAGACTTCTCGAGGTATGGTCGCAGTTGGTGCACAAGCTTTAACTGTGCAAAGGCTCTTCCGGCCACCACCGACACCTGGGCTTCAAGTGTCAGAGCTGAGTCCAGGAGGACACCCAAATTGCAGACTTGCGACTTCAGGGGTTACCCCATCAAGCGCAGGTTGCTACCCAATACCCCGATTGGCCACATGACTGATCAGGAGGACCTCTGTCTTGTCTGGATTAAGTTTCAGCTTGTTAGCACTCATCCAGTCCAACACAATGGCCAGGCACTGGTCCAGGACACAAGGGGCTTCCTTGGAGCTAGGTGGAAAGGACTAGTAGAGTTGACTGTCATCTGCATAGAGGTGGCACCCAACTCCAAAACTCCAGATGGCCTCACCCAGTGGTTTTATGTAGATGTTAAAAAGCATGGGAGATAGAATGGAATCAGGGGTTCGAGCAGGTGTCTCTCAGCTTTACCAACAGAGTGCAGCCCTCTTGGAAGGAGATGAGCCACTGCAAAGCAGTGCCCCCAATACCCATTCTGGAGAGCTGCCCCAGGATGCCCCATGGTCGATAGTATTGAAAGCCGCTGAGATGTCCAGGAGAATCAACTGGGACACATTCTCCCTATCAGGTTCTCTGCGGAAGTCATCCACGGAAGCATCTTAACAGTCCACATCCTCTGCTTTTAACTGGATTATATGAGTCTACACTGCCATATAATCCAGTTGAAAGCAGATAATCTTAATTTTATATGGCAGCATAGAAGGGGCCCCAGTCAGTAAGCCTACCAAAGTCTTTGAATTAAAAGGGCTGTGTTATAGATAACATATTGTTTCAGGCCCACAGTTACCTCAAAGGCAAATCCTGGGTTATAGATAATGTAATATCAGGTCCATAGACACCTCTAAGGCAAATCCTGGGTGATAAATAATATATCAGGTCCATAGGCCCACAGACACCTTGAAGGCAAATCCTGGGTTATAGATAATATATTGTATGAGGCTCACAGACACCTCGAAAGTAAAGTCTGGGTTATATATAGTATATTGTATGGGGCTCACAGATATCGCCAAGGAAAATCCTAGGCTATAGATAATATAATATCAGGTCCACAGATACCTCGAAGGGAAATCCTGGATTATAGGTAATATAATATCAGGTCCATAGACATCTCAAAGGCAAATCCTGGGTTATAGATAACTTAATATCAGGTTCATAGGCACCTCAAAGGAAAATCCTAGGTTATAGACAATATATTATTGGGTCCACAGACTCCTCGAAGGCAAAATCTGGGTTATAGATAATACAGTAGAGTCTCACTTATCCAAGCTAAACGGGCTGGCAGAAGCTTGGATAAGCGAATATCTTGGATAATGAGGGATTAAGGAAAAGCCTATTAAACATCAAATTAGGTTATGATTTTACAAATTAAGCGCCAAAACATCATGTTATACAACAAATTTGACAGAAAAAGTAGTTCAATACGCAGTAATGTTGTAATTACTGTATTTACGAATTTAGCACCAAAATATCATGATATATTTAAAACATTGACTACAAAAATGGCTTGAATAATTCAGAAGCTTGGATAAGCGAGGCTTGGATAAGTGAGACTCTACTGTATATTGTATGAGGCCCACAGACACCCAAAGGGAAACTCCTGGGTTATCGATAATATATTGTATGAGGCCCAGAGACATCTCGAAGGCAAAGCCTGGGTTACAGATAGTATAATATATTGTATGAGGGTCACAGACACCTCGAAGGCAAGGCCTGGGTATTAGATAATATAATATCAGATTCATAGACACCTTAAAGGTAAATCCTGGTTATAGATAATATAATATATTGTATGAGGCCCACAGACACCTCGAAGGCAAAGCCTGGGTTATAGATAATATAATATCAGGTCCAGAGACACCTCAAAGGCAAATCCTGAGTTATAGATAATATATTATATTGTACGAGGCCCACAGACACCTCGAAGCAAAATCCATCCCGCGTTTGAGGCTGACACGTGTGGCCAGGGTGCCAAAAAGCATCTCCCTCTTCACCTGATGATGGATGGATAGAGAGGTGGGCGAGCTGCCGGGGGCGCGCGCACTCGGGGGAGAGCCAAGCGAGGCGCGCACCCGCATCGCCCCTTCCCTCTTGGTCACGGCTAGGCCCAACCCGACCCTGTGAGGGAAAAGGCAAGAGAGGGAGCCACACCGTGCTCGTCGCCGCTGTCACCGCCTCCTCCTCCGCCGCCGCCGCCACCACCAGCGCCGCCGCCAGCTTCAGGCTCGGAGAAGTGCCCGTTGGAACCAGGGCTGCCTGCGCCTCCGCCTCCTCCGTTCTTGGCGCCGTTGGGGCCTGCCCTGCTCTTGGCGGCCCCCAGCAGCTCGGCTCCCTTCTCCATCATGCCCGGCATGACGGCGGCTGAGGCAGGCCTTGGAGGGAGGGAGGGAGGCGGCAGCGGCTCTGCCAAAGGGGGAAAGTTAAGACGGAGCCGCCATGTTGGTGCCTGTTTCCTCCGCCCCCTCCTCCCCTTCCCCCGCCCCTTTTCTCGCTCCGTTCCTGCCTCCTACGCTCTCCGCCCACAGGGTGGGATCCCTCCGCGCCGGCAGCGTAGCCGGATCTAGCCCCCTTCGCGCGCGCGAGGCGACAGGAGAAAAAAGAGTCCGCGGCAACGGCGGAGGAGGACAACGCAGAATGGCGACGAGGTGCGACAGTAGCGTGGCTATTTAAGTTCGTGTTGCAGGCCCAGTCAAGGATAGGGATTAGTAGCAGTGGAGTGGAATGGGAGGCGGTGTCTGTTGGTATACAAGGCATGGGCAAACTTGGGCCCTCCAGGTGTTTTGAGCTTCAACTTTTACAATTCCTAACAGCCTTAGGCGCCTTCCTTTCCCCCCTCAGTCGCTTAATTGTAAGAGTTGAAGTCCAAAATATCTGGAGGGGCCCAAGTTTGCCCATGCCTGTTAGACACACTTAGCCTGAATAAATTATGCCTATATTTTTCAAGAGACATGTATTTACTACATGTTCAAAAACATTTTAGGAGGAAGCACCCTACATATAATAATAATAATAATAATAATAATAATAATAATAATTGCAAAAGGCCACCCTACTGGGATCTGCACGCATCATCCGAAAATACATCACACAGTCCTAGACACTTGGGAAGTATTCGACTTGTGATTTTGTGAAACAAAATCCAGCATATCTATCTTGTTTGCTGTGTCATACAATAAAATAATAATATAATACACTAGAGTCTCACTTATCCAACATAAACGGGCCGGCAGAAGTTTGAATAAGCAAATATGTTGGATAATAAGGAGAGATTAAGGAGAAGCCTATTAAACATCAAATTAGGTTATGATTTTACAAATTAAGCACCAAAACATGTTATACAACAAATTTGACAGAAAAAGTAGTTCAATACGCAGTAATGCTACGTAGTAATTACTGTATTTTCGAATTTAGCACCAAATATCATGATGTATTGAAAACATTGACTACAAAAAATGCGTTGGATAATCCAGAACGTTGGATAAGCGAGTGTTGGATAAGTGAGACTCTACTGTATTTACTACATGTTCAAATACATTTTAGGAATAAACACCCTACATATAATAATAATAATAATAATATATACTAATAATAATTATTATTATAGCTTTGCCCAGCCATGCGTTGCTATGGCTTATGGGATTCATTTGTTGGCCAGGTGAAATAGCAGCGAATAGCCTTGCAGCCTCAAAGCCTGGCCATTTTCTGGAGTACTTGGAATAGCACCCTCACAAAGAGCCGCTTTGAAGCCTGGCTACTTCCTTTGTAGGGGAATCATTGTTTGGCCAGCTTGAATTGCACTGAATAGTCTTGTAATTTAAAAGCCTGTCTGATTCTACATAGGCCATCCTTTCTAGGCCAGGTTGAATGGGATGGAGTAGCCTTGTGGCTTCAAAGCTTCTAAGTCTGTCTGCTTCCTGCCTGGGAGAATCCTTTGTTGGGAGGTGTTAGCTGGCCCTGATTGTTTCCTTTCTGGAATTCCCAATTTCCCTGCTTTCAGAGTGTTGCTCTTTATTTACTGTCCTGGTTTTAGAGATTTCATTGTTCTGTATTATTTCACCACAGTAATTATTACATATTATATTTATAATATTTTATTATCTGCTTAGAACTGGATTATATGAGGCCCCTCCTACACAGCTGTATAAAATCCCCACTGAACTGGATTATATGGCAATGTGGACTCAAGATAATCCAGTTCAAAGCAGATACTGTGGATTATCTGCCTTGGCATTCTGGGTAATATAGCTGTGTGGAAGGGCCTTGAGTCTACACTGCCATATAATCCAGTTCAAATCAGATAATCTATATTTCATAGGCAGTGTGGATCAGGCCTGAGTGCAGTCTGCCTGTGCCCTGGACGCCATTTTGCTTGAGGGAGTTGCTAGGACACGAAGGGGGCGGGGCCTAAAGGCAGCAGAGCCTACCTTTCTAATTGGCAGTTAGGGGAAGAAAGATTCTTTCTCATCCCTTGTAATTTAGACTATTTCTCTAGGTTTTTTTTTTAATTTAAAGACATACCTTGGATGACTATGTCTTTTGTGGCCAAATTTGGTGTGATTGGGTTCAGTGGTTTTGCTGTTTACTCCATAATAACGGGTCACATTACTTTTAATTTTTTTAATGGCGCTCCACAGGGCCATAGCCAGAAAAAAAATTCGGGAGGGGTTTTGAAAATTTGGGGGGGGGGGGGGTTTGAACCCCTGACCCACCGCCCCCCGGGTTCAGACCTGTCAATATCTGCTTGAGATAGTGCCTGGAGGGACTCTTAATGTTTTACATCTCATAGACTTAGCATGGGGATTTGGTTAACCAGTTAAAATTCATGAGTAAACCAGGTTTTTTTAAACCTGAAATTTGGGGGGGGGGGGTTGGTTGAACCCCTAACCCCCCCCCCCCCTCACTACAGGCCTGGCACTCCATGCAGTCATGCTGGCCACATGATCTTGGTGGTATTTATGGACAACGCTGGCTCTTCGGCTTAGAAATGGAGATGAGCACCAACCCTCAAGAGTCAGACACGACTGGATTTAATGTCAGGGGAAAACCTTTACCTAACTTCATTTTTATATCCCGCCTCGTCCCCGAAGGGACTCGGGGCAGCTTACATGGGGGCAAGCCTGATCCAACAAAGGTTAAAACCAAACATAGATTAAAACATATATCAATAAAATCAATGACATTACAACAAGACAATAACATAAAAACAGCATCATCAACAGCCAATAGTCTGAGCTGTACTGTCTGTACTGAAAATTGGGGGGGAAAGAACAGGGCTGGTGGACAAAAATGCAAGGGCCAGTAATAAATTAGAAGTAAAAGAGCAATGTCAGTTAAAATGGTAAGCCTATAGGAGGAAGGACAGGGATAAAGTGCGGGAACTGCTGGTAGATATAGATGGGGCTGAATATCTTGCATACTGTAGTGTGTTCCCCCTAAAATGTATTTATCCTGTAGTGATTATCGGAATGAGAGATCCTATATAAAACTACAATTAAAGATTGTGAACCCTGCACAGCCATGTGGAACCATGGTGGTGCAATGGGTTAAACCTTTGTGCTGGCTGGACTGCTGACCTGAATGTTGCTGGTTCTAATCTGTGAGACAGGGTGAGCTCCCGTCTGTCACCTCTAGCTTGTGGGGACATGAGAGAAGCCTCCCAGCAGGATGGTAACACATCCGGCATCCCCTGGGCAATGTCTCTGTAGATGTCCAATTCTCTCACACCAGAAGTGACTTGTAGTATGTACTCAAGTTACTTCTGACACAATAAAAAAGCCATGCATTGCTTACATTTTTGAAGCACAATGTTGAAAATGGCACAACATTTCTCTTGTAATTTTGCTATCCTGCTGTTAGAATCTTTAATCCTGTTAAGGGTATATGCAGTGGTTCTCAACCTGTGAGTCCCCAGGTGTTTTGGCCTACAACTTCCAGAAATCCCAGCCAGTTTACCAGCTGTTAGGATTTCTGAGAGTTGAAGTCCAAAACATCTGGGGACCCACAGGTTGAGAACCACTGGTATACAGGTAGTCCCAAAGTTACAAACATCTGAGTTACAAACGATTCATAATTAAGAATGGGGGTGAGACAACAGGAAGTGAGGGAAATGCACTCCTTGGAAGGGAAATTCACTGCTGAAAGAGTTATTGTGGGGAAAAGGTGTCGCCACGGAAGCTTTCTCACCAATCATTGTCTCCACAACATGCCAAAATGTGCAAAATCCAATTATCACAGGGACAGGTGAAATCATCCGAACAGGCTCACTGAGGTGTTAGCCCTTCCCTATGCTATCCAAAGTTTATATATGTGTATGTAGTGCTGGAGTTACACTTTAAAATGTACCTGTTGTGATTTACAAACAAATTCAACTGAAGAACACACCTGCAGAACCTATCTTGTTCAAACTTGGGGACTGCCTGTGTGTGTGTGTGTGTGTGTGTGTGTGTGTATGTGTGTGTGTGTGTGTGTGTGTGTGTGTGTGTGTGTGTATATATATATATATATATATATATATATATATATATACATACACATATACATACATACATACATACTAGCTGTGCCCGGCCACGCGTTGCTGCGGCGAAGTATGGTGGTATGGGAAATAAAGTATTGAGGAATTGGTGGTAGTTAAGGTGAAGGGTAAAGGTTTTCCCCTGACATTAAGTCCAGTCATGTCTGACTCTGGAGGTTGGTGCTCATCTCCATTTCTAAGCCGAAGAGCCGGCGTTGTCTGTAGACTCCTCTAAGGTCATGTGGGATGACTACATGGAACGGCGTTACCTTCCCGCCGGAGCAGTACCTATTGATGCACTCACATTTGCATGTTTTCGAACTTCTGGGTTGGCAGAAGCTGGAGCTAACAGTGGGGGCTCTCTCCACTCCCCCAATTCAAACCTGTGGCCTTTCAGTCCAGAAGTTCAGCAGCTCAGCACTTTAACACGCTGTGCCATCAGGGGATATTATTTCCTAAAGGTTGTGAATATACAATATTTCTGATTGTTTTTTTGTTTGTTTGTTGGAGGCAAGTATGAATGCTACAATTAGGAAAAATGATTAGGATGTAATGGCCTTGCAGCTTTAAAGCCTGGCTGTTTCCTCCCTGAGTGAATTTTTTGTTGGGAGGTGTTAGCTGGCCCTGATTGTTTCCTGTCTGGAATTCCCTTGTTTTCAGAGTGGTGTTGTTTGCGATATTTTATGTGCTTCTACTGTCTGTGGCCCTGAGAAAACAGAGGATTTTCCAGACTTTGACGATGGGAATACTTTGTTGGGAGGTGTTAGCTGGCCCTGATTGTTTCCTGTCTGGAATTCCCCTGTTTATTTACTGTCCTGGTTTTAGAGATTATATTGTTCTGCATTATTCTATCCCAGTAATTATTTCATATTAAAGAAGAATCTCACTTATCCAACATTCGCTTATACAATGTTCTGGATTATCCAACGCAGTCTGCCTTTTCATAATCAATGCTTTTGTAGTCAGTGTTTTAAATTCATTGTGATATTTTAGTGGTAAATTTGTAAATAAAGTACAGTAGAGTCTCACTTATCCAACATAAACGGGCCGGCAGAACGTTGGATAAGCGAATATGTTGGATAATGAGGAATTAAGGATAACCCTATTAAACATCAAATTAAGTTATGATTTTACAAATTAAGCACCAAAACATCATGTTAGACAACAAATTTGACAGAAAAAGTAGTTCAGTACACAGTAATGCTATATAGTAATTACTGTATTTATGAATTTAGCACCAAAATATCACGATATATTGAAAGCATTGACTACAAAAATGCGTTGGATAATCCAGAACGTTGGATAAGCGAGTGTTGGATAAGTGAGACTCTACTGTAAATACTACATAGCATTACTGCGCATAGAACTACTTTTTCTGTCAAATTTGTTGTATAATATGATGTTTTGGTGCTTAATTTGTATAACGATTACCTAATTTGATGTTTAATTGGCTTTTCCTGAATCCCTTCTTATTATCCAACATATTCACTTATCCTGCCGGCCTGTTTACATTGGATAAGTGAGACTCTACTGTATATTTCTAATCTTATATTATCTGCTCAGAACTGGATTATCTGAGGCCCCTTCTTCACAGCTGTATAAAATGCACACTGAAGTGGATTATATGGTAGTGCGGAGTCAAGATAATCCAGTGCAAAGCAGATAATATAAGATTATAAATGGGTTATATAGCTGTGTGGAAGGGCCTTGAGTCTACACTGCCATATAATCCAGTGCAAATTAGATAATCTGTGGAAGAAGTCTAAGTGAGGCCTAAATCTCCCTGTCCCCTAACTGAAACCTGGCTGTCCCTTGGTTGCTAGGCAACCAAGTGGGCAGAGATTAGCCCTCTAAACTGGCAGCAATTGGATTAAAAAAATTATTGCTCTCCCTCTAATTAGGACTTTCTTTTTCTTTTCTTTTTGTTGTATCAACCTTGAGGCGTGGATGATGGGTTGTGTTGTCAAATTTTGAGGTTGGGGGGCCTGTACTTTTGTTGTTTTGTGAATTGCCGTGATGCCATCACTCTTTATATATATATATATATATATATATATATATATATATATATATATAAAGAAATTGTGCGCGCACACACAAATTAGAAGTTGTAAGGGGCGTATACATTATTGGCAACCACTTTTCCAACAACATCTGCATGTATTCATTCAAACAAATTGCCCATTCTTCCATTTTAGCACCAAGGCAAGATACTCTAAATGTAAACTAATGGAGGAGAGGGATCAATACAATACAATAATGGTAACATCACATGATATTTGACATTAGAGAGGCTGGGAGCTTACCTCTTCTAAAACTTTCATGGGATTGGGCTTCGAGGAAGCTAGAACCACATGAATTGTGAGGCCAACACAAGCCTCTTAGTTGCTCTTAATAAATAATATGACAGTTTTCAATTTTTGTAAAAAAAAAAAAGGTATGCTCAGCCACGGATTTTCTTATTGCATACCCTTCTGTAAGGAAGACAAAAGCACTTAGGCTGAATGTAAAATACATGAATTATTTAGTTCTTTTAAATGGTGTGGATGGAAAATCGTGTGTTATTACTAAAACTAATTCAGTCCATGGCAAAGCATTTGAATTTTACAGGAGCTCAGACTTGACCAATTTTGTGAAATAAATCCCTTGCCGATTGGAGAAGTTTAACAGTTGCAATTAAAGTCTTCAACATGTCTTCCCATTTTAGTTGAAGTAAAACAGGGCAGTTTTTTGTCTTTTTTTCCCATCCCAACTTTTTGTCTCTGCCCCTTTCTCTCCTTTTCTCTCCCCCCCCCCCCCATTTCCTCCAGATAAACACAATTTGCTGACCAGAACCTGAGGGTATCCTTCTCTATTTCTCATTCCTTATTTCTTGCAATCTGATTCTTCTTACCTAGGATAATATTTCTATATGTCTGTCAAGATTCATCAGCTTCCAGCAGGCAGTTGTTCCCAAATAAAAGTGGGAATTGAAGAAGCAAATAGCAACGTGTCATGTGTGAACTCAGCACACACCTATGCTAGCTCCGTGGAGTGAAATGGTGGAATGGGAGCAGAGCTGAGGCCAGCACTGCCAAGAAGTATAGAGATTTCTAAATCCATTTTTTTCTTCAGTTTAAAAAAATAAATTCCCCACCTTTGGTGCCATTGCCCTTTCTCGATATTCCAGTTCCTTGATCATAAAGTTGTGATAGGGTGAGAAAGAGAAAGCAGAACATCTGCACTCATCAGATATTGACTTTGCTCTCCTGACTTCGCTTAAACACCCCTTCATTGCCCTGTGCCTCCTCAGGCTCTCCAAAACTCTGGGTCAGGATCATTTGTATGACACTTCATTCCAGAATGAGACACTATTGAAAATCAGCTTTCATGTTTGTTCCCTGAACCACCCACAAATCCACCATTTAGTAGTGGGAACTGATGGTTTCCATGTCATTGGGGCAGGGAATCCAGTCTAGATTTTATACTAAACTGTGAAGGATCTATTCAAAAGCATGTATCTTATAGCACCTTGGATAGCTCCTTTAACATTAAGCCTAAAGTGTAGAGAAGGGTTACAACTCGACTGACACAGGAACCTCCATCCAGCCACCACTGCGATCCAACTCACATTTTACCAGCTTATCAACAAAAATAGGATCTTGTTGAAAGCTTTGCTGGAAAAGGTGACAGAGTTACAAATTGTCAGGAAACCATTTTTATTGAGGGAGTTGGGTATGTTTAGCCTGGAAAAGAAAAAAAAGTGGAAGGTGAAATGATTGCTGTTTTCAAATGTCTGAAGTGCTGCTAAATAGGAGCTGGAGCAAACTCTTTTTCTGCCACTACAGAGAGCAATTCCCAAACCAATGGCTTCAGATTCAAGAAAGGGGATCTTGATTAGTGTTTCACACTGGAACTGACCACCTTTGTAGGAAGTGGGGGCTCATGGGAAAATACAATTTCTAGCAGTGGAAATCTTCAGTTCCATCGTCCCTGAATAACTCCTAAAGTTATAGTTATTGAGCCTCAAAACTGCCCTTTGGTCTGTAATAGTCCGCTACACTTTTCTTGTATATAAGGCAATATTTATCAAACTTCAGCCATTACTATACACAACATTGGGGCACTTAAATGTGAAAAGATTTCAGTTCTAAACCCTTTGTGCATAGAGAAAATTATTTTCATTATGTAGTGCTATTTCATTTCTTTCACATAATGGGATTGAGCATTCATAGATTTTGGTATCTATAGGTTATACTGGTGCCAAACAACGAAATGGTTAATAATAATGTCACATCTTTTAAAAGTAACTCTTTTATTGCTTATGTTGCATGATATTTTCACTATTTTCTTATTTTTAAATAGGATTAATTAGAGAAAGGAATAAACTTTAAATTTCACTCAAAAATTTGGGTATCTTTGGCTACATTCAAATTATACAGTAAATGCAAAGGAAAAAGACCAGCTTTTGAACCAGACTTTAGACTTTAGCTTTACTTTCCTCATCATATTGAAATAATAAAAATCATAACATGAAACAGTGTTTGTTCCCCTCTTTTCTTCTACCCCATTCCCATACCGTAGACAAGGCTAAGAGCAGGGGTGGAGTATGAAAATATAATCAGCCCTTCGTAGTCATAAATTGTGCGTCCATGGATTCAACCATCCATGCTAGGAAATATCCCCCTCAGCCACCACCAAAAAAAAAAAAAAAGAAAAAGAAAAGAAAGAAAGAAAAAAAAAAGAGCAAACTTTACTTTTATATAAGAGTCACAGTTTACTATCTTTCACTATTAACCAAAATTAATGGGTCTGAAGGTGAATCAAACCTGAATTCTCCCTAGAAGCCAAAATGACTAAACTGGGAATATTATACTTTGGACATCTTAGAACTGAAATGGGTCATTGGAAAAGATAATAATTCTAAAAAAGTGGAAATAGAATAATAGGAAAAGCAGATTACAGAGTGATTGATTCAACCAAAAAACCCACACACTTGCCAGATCCAAGCAGAACAATGATGTGGGTTCCTTCTGGAGGCCTTTCACTGGGCTACCTTACATTAAAGATGACACAATGACAAAGAACAAAAAATCCATAGTGTCCTTTCATACTACAAACCTACAGTATTATGATCCCATATAAAGTACCATGGCTGCATCTTTTGGGAATCCCGGGGTTTTTAGTTTGATGAGACACTAGAGAAATCCAGTTGAGAGGTTTAAAATTGCTTCCTTGAGCTACAAATTCCATAATTCTATAGAATGGAACCATAGCAATTAAATTAGAGTGGAATCATAGTGCTATAATTGTGTGATGTAAATGAGTCCCAAGCAGAGTCTGGCTTGGTTAGGACACGGAAGTGAAATGACCAGAGAATATCAGTGCTGTAGGATAATATATTAGAGGAAGGCAATAGTGTTGATGATTTTGGGTTTTAGAATGCAAGATTAATAACTTTGTTATACCCACTGTCTTCACAGCACGGGTGTTTTTAAACACCTCTGTAATATTGTTTCTTGTTTGTCCCCTTCTCCTGCATTTTAAAAAAGCTGCAAGCCTTTAATTGAATGATTCAATACAGTCCCAAGATCCCTTTCCTTATCACTCACTGCCAGCTCATATCCCGCTAGTTAATGTAGTAAAGATTTTTACCCTAATGTGCATTATTTAAAAAGTGCTTACACAGGAGAACATTTGCTGTTTGAATGTCCATTAAAAATAGTTGCTCATTAAAGTCAGATGGACAGGCTTTCAACTCAATGTGTGATGCAAAGCAGGTCAGAGTACACATGCTGGTTTTTTAAAAACAGGAAAAGGTGACATGATCATAGCTGGGGAAGAGAAAATTAAAATAATACAACTGATTCAATCCAAATGTGATCAATGAACAGAGCTTGGAGAAATTGCTTTTTTCATTACAGTGGCTATGCTGGTTGGGGGATTCTGAAAATTTTATCCATAAAAGTAATTTTTGCAAGCTGTATAATGAAGGAAAGATAGCAATGAACACTGTGGTATTCCCAAAAAAGGATTGGATCAAGACATTTTCCTCAATGAAGCAAGGCACCCACTCCCTCTCAAGTCAAGCTGCATGACCTCTGTTTTGGCACCTGAGGCAGAAAATTTCATGCAATTTTCATACTCATTCTTCTAGTCTCAAGAGTCACTGCCCTTTTTCAATATAATCCAAACTGTCCTCTGCAAACTTGCCTACCTCACTGTTCACCTCAACTGTAGATCATATATGAAAAAAATCAAAGGGCTCTGTTCCTAGCACTGAACTCTTTATGTCCCTCTGTTGCAATAGCTGTCAATTTGTTCCTCTTCTCCACTTTCTGTTCTTCAGCTGTCCCACATCATTGAATATTAAAGTCAGGATGCCATTGTATTTCTATATACAGTTATGAATGCTAGGTAGTGAACAAAGCTGACAGGAAGAGAGACTACTCATTTGAAATGTGGTGCTGGAGGAAAGTTCCATGAATACCAAAAAGATCTTTGGATTCAGATAAATGGGTTCAAGAGCCATGATGACTCAATTCACACTGTTGTAGTTTGGGCATATAAAGAGACAGTATGACTCATTAGGAAGTCAATAATATCAGCAAAGGTACTCATGGGATCAGGGAGAAAGAAGGGCACGATCCTCCACCCTTCTTGATTGCATGGGTGCCTTTGTAAAAGCACCTGAGATGGCCAGGAGCTCTCCAGAGCTCTCTGTCAGCTGTCTCAGAGACAAGAACAACGGGCCAAGTATCAGAGTCCAACCAAGTTTGGTCCAACTGGACAGTTTGGACCCTGCTCCCTCTATTGGATTGGGACTAGAGCTTCTGAACAGAATCCAGAGCTGGTCTGGAGCAGAAATGGAGGGTATTATAATTTTCTGAGGGGGGACCACTAACTGAAATGTTTAGGAAGACATCATTTTAACACCTCATATTTTGTCTCTGCATATCTATGTATTTGCTTATTAGATTTTAGCCTCACCTTTCTTCCCAGTGTATGAGATTTTAGGCACCTAGTGCTGGGATAAAACAGGACTGCTATTAAAAAATATTATTGTTGAGGGCCACTTCTCTGACCAGTTCCTATTTTTAAATTGTAACAATTAATTTAATTTCAATCATTGGCTTCTTTTTATCAGATACCTGTGAGATTTAAAAAACATGCAAAATACAATGTGATAAACTTGACAGTGATCAGCAGTCAAGGCTTTAATTTGCATTTGTCTTGACTTATCTATAAAAGTTTATTAAAAAGTACAAACATACTTGCTTTCTGTTTGTAATCCTCCAGATTTCCCTATCATGTGTTCTATCCAATTCCTTTTTTTTTTTTACAGGAAATCAGTGAAAGAGGAAAACATGGAATAGCTGGGCAACATATTTGGATTTATGGAACCAGGAGTCTTCCAGCTGGAACCATTTTCAGAGCATAGAGACAACAATAATAAAAGCCAAACTGAGATGTCATTACTGTTTACATTTCCTGAGCAAATAAAAATGGCTTGACCTGATCTGTGCTTTATTTGTTATTAATCTGTACCTGCTTGGTTACTAAAGGAAAAGTGTCAAATCTACAAACCAAAAGTTCAGCTCATCTTGATGGAAGCATTTTCAAGGTTAAAGTGTTATGAAATGAAATGCAACAATCATCGAAGCATTTTTACATGCAAATAGGTAGAATTCAAAGACATAGTCTGGAATATCAGTATGCTTCAACAGTGAACAGAGATAATGGTTTCCTGGCACACTATATATGTTACAAAACTAGTTAATGCTCAGCCCTCTTCACCAGTTTATCATATTTTCTTTCTGGTTCCTATCCTAGGGTTGATCCTGAATACATTATGTAGGATTGTATTCTACTACACTCCCTGAGATAGCAGGTCAGTGTAGATTCACCCTTGGTTGCCAGATAATTCACACTACATTCCAATAACATGTTCTACTATTTATATGCTTATCTACTCATCTAGCCTCTTGTCTTGGTCTCCCCAGGACCATCGTGAAAACTGAACTTGTCAACGCATCACCATACCCACAGGGTTTGCATTTCTGTGGCTATTAATGCACACACTCTGTCTTAAAGGTCTGTTCCTAGGTACCTCACTCCATACACCTGAGAAAATAGACTTGGGGCACATCTACACTGACCACTTAATGCAGAAGGGGCATGGATTAGCTCTGTGGGGGCCAAATGCTGCACTAACCTGATCTGGGGTAACAGGTCAGCTTAATGTCAGCTTGACCTACATTAACCAAATCTACAGGATATTCTAATTTCTGACCCAGAATTTGGCATATCCCCCAACTTTGGGTCCATGTAAACATTTGAGCTGGTTCTGAGATGTCTGCAATAGGTCCTACTCATTGGCCATCATTGGCAGTAATGTTAGCCAGGGTGATGGGGCAACGTTACTGCAGGTGATGGCCAACTCGTGGAACCCGTTACAGACATCTATCTACCTCATTGCCCTGGTGACCATTCAATGCTGCAAGGCAGTTGACACTTCCTCCCAATTCTGCAGTGGCCCATGAGGTGTACCTTTATAAGCCATCCTGGGGTTGATCCTGCGTACACCATGCAGGATCATCCATGGGATAGCATGTCAGTGTGGATCTACCCTCAATCTATGAAAGCTTGTGCTGTCAATTTCATTTTCTCAGTAAGTCTCTAAGATGCACTAAGATTGCTTTGCATACTACAAACAGTTAATTTTCTGTGTTCTGTATTCCTGTCGCCTTTGTACATTTGTGGTTGCACAGATATAAGATATGGTACTCCTTACTAACCAACCTACATAGTAATAACTTTTAAGCATAATTAGGCAAGACATAAAAGGTACAACAGACTGCCAAGTGCTTACAAAAATCAATAAACAATCTATGGAGGTTCATTTTAATATAACTCACCAAAAGACAGCAGACATCTAGAGGAAAAATTGAAGAAATTGTATAAAGACTTGATCAAGCTCTTAGAAGATTAATATGGTTTTACTGTTCTACAGCTGCAGATAATTAGATGGAAACAAAGGGAACTAATGAAAGCGCCAATCCATACATAATAAAAGAATTAATAAATATCACATTACACTTGACAAAAATATGTACACAATACACACATAATATGTGGAGGACCCCTCCCCCAAGTCAGTATTAATATTTTTATAGTGAATGTTATTCCCTTTGAGCAGCAATGAAGAGTCTTTGACCAAAATTATTCTGAATTAGTATGCAATTTGGGTCAAACAGTGTTGCAGCCCAGCTGCTTACTTGAACCCCTTTTCACCCAAACACCACACAGATGAACAAGAATAGTAAGTTTATTAAGAAAAGGATATATAATATAAAAATAGTTTCAAAATACATCCATGAGCTAGATTTCCAGAAGCTTAACAAAAAGCAATTACCAACTCTGAATAGAAATTCCAAAATTCATTTAAAATAAAAGCAAGAAATTGTAATCCAAGGGTTGTTGCACTTAAACTAGAATTATATCCAAAAGCTTGAAAACATGAACATGGCCATAATCCACAGGCTTGATACTTGAACTTGACTATAATCCCAAAGGCTTGAAACTTGAAACAAGATTTGTTATCCAAACAGGAGGCATGGAACTTAAACAGGAAAACAAGATACAGACCCAAGAACAGACCTCCTAACTTGGAGCTCTCAAGACATTCAACCTGACACATGAAAATCCAACATTGATCTCCCCACTGAACACTGACTCCAATTCCTTAAGAATACTACCTCTGGCCTATGACATCACTCTTTCTCACACCTGGCTTCCCTTTGTTTATCTTTCAGTCTCTGGGAACACCAGATTTGTCTCTGTTTCACATTATCCCTTCTGATCGGTAAACACTGGGTTATCTGGAACCCTCCTGTCTCCTTCATATTCCTTTCAGAGTCAATCCCTGGCCGATTCTCATGAGAATCACTGCTTGTTTCCCTGACATCCAATCTACCCAAAATATTCCCATTGTCTCGAAAAACACTTTCACTTACCCCCACAGAAACATCAGGCTCAACAAAAAATGCAGTATACTATGTTGCTAGTAGGCATGGTACATAAATAAAAATGTGACATAGGCTCTGCCTTCAGGCATAATGGTACTAGCTGTTTTTAGATTACACAAGGGAGGAGAATGAATGGAAAGGAGTCGAGGGAGACCAGCATCATAATGTCAGGATGGTGGTGGTAATTTGGTCTCAATAGGTATTTTTACATGTTAAATTATTGTTGATTTATTTTTTCTTTTCTGCTGAAATGGGTTATGGATACACCATGTAGAACTGCCCCGAGGAAAAGAAGTTATGGTTAGTGTTAAACTTTTGATTTATTTATAGGCCGGTTTGTGATCTTGTAATATAAAATGGGATAAGGTGGGATATAAATATTTTACTTAAATAAATAAATAAATAACTACTCACAAACTGCACTAAAGAGTCTACCCTGCTGATGATCTTCTACTAAAGTAAGTTAAAGGGGTTGATATTTCTTGAAAAAGCTTTACATGTCAACTCAAAGAACATCTTTTGTACCAAGTACAATTTTCAGGGTATGCCTTGCTACCCATCTCACAGTATGTGGATTTAAGTTTGGCAGCAATGAAGAGGCATGCCTTCCTTGAAGTGCTAGCTGTTCGGAGAATTTTTTTTTTATGTTTTTGGTAGTGCAGACCTCAATAATGATGTGTTTCAAGCATCTTTTTTTAAAAAAAATTAATGCATGTTTTAAACAAGTCCTTCCAGATATGTGATGTGAAACAGATGACAAGAAAGTGTTGTTGGAATCCCTTGGAATGAATCTCTAGAGTCAGAAACCATAACTGAATATTGAAAGAGGGCTGCTGAATGGCATGTTAGAGTCTGAGCAATGAGGGAAGGAATCACTGTGACAAGCAGGGGATCAGGCAACCTGGAATGAAGAGAATAAGCATGGTACCCTTACTTTCTCAAGCCATTCGGGCGGCAGCAAAGCCAACAAAGAGTAAGGATATATAGTAGAGTCTCACTTATCTAACATTCACTTATCCAACGTTCTGGATTATCCAACACAGTTTGCCTCCAACCTGGATCCACAGCTGTTTTTCTAGGCAGCAAGGATTGAACTTTTTATGGATTTAATTTCTGACAATGCTGTTACTGTAAGTTCATTTTATGCAATTCAATCTTTATTTGTAATAAATTTGTTAGTAGCCAATTTTTTTAGTCAATGTTTTTAATACATTACGATGTTTTGGTGCTCAATTCATAAATGCAGTAAGTACTACATAATGTTACTGTGTATTGAACTGCTTTTTCTGTCAATTTGTTGTAAAACATAATGTTTTGGTGCTTAATTTGTAAAATCATAATGTAATTTGATATTTAATAGACTATTCCTTAATCCCTTCTTATTATCTAAGATTTATGTTGGATAAGTGAGACTCTACTGTACTGCCATGAAGTATCTATGAAAATTCATGTTAAAATTAAAAAGCCTCAGATAAAGTGTCCCCCTAATTCCCCCTTTTTATAAAATTTAAGGTATTGGTAAGTTGGTGCAAACCAGCTTCAAAACTATTGTGCGGGAAATTGGGATATTTCAAGTAATTGTTGCTGAAATTATACATAGTTTATGGTTCAGACAACATGCTTAACTATGATTAAGATACAACCAGAAGCTTCTTGATTACTAGTATCCATGCTTGAAGTTCTTATATGAAGTCAGACTGTATGAAGCACAGTTCAGGGAAATGTGCATGTTGTAAATACAAATTGTATGAAACTTCTGTAATTATGTAGTTTAGACACATCCATCTACCAATCACATATTAATGATATTTTTATCAAGGTGTGTGTGTGTGTGGGGGGGGGGGAGGTGGAGTTTACGGAATATGTTGTACACTTTTCAGCAAAGATAGTGAATCTGAAAGATTTCCATGTTCATACTGTGCCAGTCTTGGCTTTGGAATATTTAATTTTCCTCCATTTTATTCAATAGTTTATGTGTGGGGTAGGTGAGAAGACATGGAAGAGAGGCAGAGAAAAATAGCATGTAGAAGACTTCCATCTTTCTTATTAAGATTATTCATTAGAAATAGTTTGATTAATTGACTAACAGTATAATCCTATTCCTAGGAGAATAGTCATGTTATTTTTTTACAGCACATCAATAACGATATGTAACAAAATTTGAACATTTTCTGTTCCGAGTTTGAAAGTGATATTTCCTGTTCAATTGTGCAGTACTTACTTTGAAAATAGTTGTTATACTCCAGAAACTTTGTTTTTGAGGCTTAGAGTAGTAGTATTATTTCCTACAGTCTAGGCATTTTGTTTGTAAATTTCTTTAATGAAAGTATGCTTTTTTTAACCTTTGTCCATGTTTTTATGATAGAACCAATTAGGAAATGACATTTATAACCCAGGAACAAAAATCATGTTACATAGTGTAATTTGATATGGTATCCTCCAGATGGTCACAACACTGAGTTACATGTTTACACACAGTATTTCTATTGTTTTGTCAAGTTGAATCAATCAGCAAGGAACTTAATTTACACATAGGGCCAACCATTTAGAACATAATGCTATATACAGACTTAGAAGTAATGCTGGCATTGTAAACAGTAAAGCCAAAAGAGGAGGAACTGTTGTCACTGTGAACAGATTGGGCTACAGAGAGAATGGCAGCTTCCCAACATGACATTTTATGAACCCTATTATCAAACAACACAGATGAATCCAGGGGGAACTATATTGTCTGGTGAAGACATTCTTTATAGACATGAAGGACCAAATATTAATAGACATCGTTCATTCCCAACCAAGTACAATCCATTTTGCACATAATATAAACCAAGCAGTCAACCCTGTCCACCTAACATTGTTTTAGTCATGGTTACCACCATGACTGGGGTTGCTCAGATCTATGGGCTCCATTCTCAGACTACAAGAAACCAATAGATCAATTTATATTCTCTGACAACACTGTCATAGGATGTTATACTCTTATCCACAAGAATAAAATATATGCCAATCCATTGCCAGCAATGACCTACTATAGGACAAACAGGCTAGTCTGTATGTAAATGAACAAATGGATGTAAATCTGACCTCACAGATGCCAATATTCAGACACCAGTGGGGAGAAATATCCATATTTCAGGACACTCTGACCTCACATTGGCCATTTCTGAACAAAGGAATTTCACAGATTTCAAAGAGAAGGAGTTGAACAGGAACTTATCAAAATGCTAATCTCTGGCTTGAACAGGAAAAAGTTTTTGCTCTCTCTGTGCAAGATCCTCCATTGCTGTGGCGCAGGCTGGAAAGCAAGCCAGCTGCAACAAATCAACAAATCACTCTGACCAAGAGGTCATGAGTTCGAGGCCAGCCCGGTGCCTGCGTCTTGTCTCTGTCTCTGTTCTATGTCATGGCATTGAATGCTTGCCTTTATGTGTGCAATGTGATATGCCCTGAGTCCCCTTCGGGGTGAGAAGGGCGGAATATAAATGCTGTAAATAAATAATAAATAAATTGCCCAATATTGCTGGTATTAGAGATCTGCAGGCAAATTCTGCTATGACACCCCACTCACTGCCCCCTCAACCTATTTTTTTTTCTGTGACATGGTCATTTTGTGGCTGGAGTTGGATCAGAGAACATGTGGCTATGTCCCACAGGAAAAGAAATAACACCTGCTGATAACTCGATACTTCTCTGATCTATCATTATCCACCTGACATATCCCTTTGGAAATAAATGGCAATCATAATTTTATTGAAAAGGAAAAAAAAAAGATGTGATATCCATTGGTCCTATCATGAGAATTCTGTGAGTCCTGGGGAGGATTTACTTGTTGCAAAAGGGGGTTATGTGCCCAGAGACTGTGTGCAATTATTTCCAATAGTGACAAATCTTGCTATGATGGGGTGTTCTTCGGGTCTCCATAAGTCAGAAATAAATAGAAGACACACAACAACAAAAGTGGACTTACATGTGTGTATGTCTTTAGTTAACTAAGTGTTAATTATCTAATCCATGGAAATCTGTCTTGGTTACCACCCACTAACGGTTTGCTAAAACCAGCATTTAGGAAATTCTTGCTGTTAGTACTTTCTGCATTTCATTTCCCTCTGAATCCACTGATTATAGTTCTCCACTCACAGGAATTAATCAAGAGGTCCAGCTTGTAACTTGAACAGAGACAAAGGTTTTCCATCATGACCTGCATGCATAATAACCTGCCAGTTGAAGCACCACTCAATGCATCTGGGGAAATGAACTGCAGTCCATGAAAGCTCATTCCAAATAAAACTTATCAACTTTTATGCTTGGGGACTGGAACAAAAGAACAGAAGGCAATATAATTGGGAATAAACATAGTGAAGAAGATCAGGATGAAAATCAACAAACTACATTGCCCTGGGATGCATCAGCAGCATTCTGTTTAAATTTATTTATTTATTTATTTATTTATTTATTTATTTACAGTATTTATATTCCGTATTTATACAGAAGGCAATATAATTGGGAATAAACATAGTGAAGAAGATCAGGATGAAAATCAACAAACTACATTGCCCTGGGATGCAGCAGCAGCATACTGTTTAAATTTATTTATTTATTTACAGTATTTATATTCCGCCCTTCTCACCTCAAAAGGAACTCAGGGCAGATCACAATGTACACATGCAAGGAAAACATTCAATGCCTTATTAACATAGAGACATAGAGACAGAGACGCAGAGGCAATTTAACGTTCTTCAGCTTCCAGCTTCCTGAGGGGGTGCTTGATACCGGCCACAGGGGGAGCAGGTTATTCATCATCCACTGTGACATCTTGATGGATACTTCCTCATTCCAAATGGCAGCTGGACGATTTTTCATGGTGTCGTAAATTAGTTAAATTTGCCGCCCCACAAAGCGGTACCTAGATTCCCACTTGATACATGCAACTATCTTTCGGTTGCTTAGGTCAACAACAAACAGGGGCTATTTTTCATTTTTAATTGTCGGGTGCTCACTCTGACAGAGCTGGCCTCGAACTCATGACCTCTTGATCAGAGTGATTTATTGCAGCTGGCTACTTAACCAACTGCGCCACAGCCTGGCTGGATAATCAGTGGTTATCAAGCTTTTCCAAGTCGCAACCCCATTTTAACGAGACAAACTGATACATTGCAAATAGGCTTTTAAATAGGTAAATGAAAACACATCAAAAATAGATTTTTCAGTATAATATCATTCAAAATAATGTTAACTTACTATATATGTAATGTGATGATTGAAATTGTAACTGATTAAGGGATATGTAGAAACAAAGGGAAGTAAAACTCAAAATGCATTATTTATTTATTACAGTATTTATATTCTGCCCTTCTCACCCTGAAGGGGACTCAGGGTGGATCAAAGAACACATATACGGCAAACATTCAGTGACGATTATGACAATGACATCTTCCTCCTTTATCTGATTGAAACGCTGAGCCTAAATACCTCCCGGCTTTAATGCGGTTCCTATTTATCTAGCTGATAATGCACAAATATCTATAATAATACAGAACAATATGTTTGTGTATATACACTCTTGTAAAAATCCCAAGAAATGTAATATAAATCAGGTTTCTACAACTCTATATTAGAGTAATTCTCTTCAAACTATATTGCATATTAACAAAATTGCTTTCAGGATATCACAAACAAAGGTACAATTTCCATGTCATAATCTCACAAAGTATACTATATCAGGAGTAAATAACAGACATAAAGAGACAACCAAGTTCATATTATTCCTGGAGTTGCGTAGAATCTTGGGCCAATGTCAATTGTAGTAAAGATATTCAGTCTCCAAGATAACAATTTCTATATTCAAAGGAATTCTTCGTTGGCTTCGCAACGCCAAGAACTGGTACACAACAAGGTCTTGCGGGTTGTTCCCCTTGTTTCGTTATCACTTCCTCGGGTGTTGTGTCTATTTTAATTTTATTATGCTTAGTACGCTAGAAAAAGGAGTAAAAACAACATACACAATAGATATATGAAACTCCCATATTAACATTGCTAAGGAAAAGGTTTTTTTAAAGAAAATTGTAAAAAATTGTTCCTATTTATCTACTCACATTTGTTTTCAAACTGCTAGGTAGGCAGAAGCTGCGCTAAAGGTCAAGAGCTCACCCTGACCTGGGTTTCGAACTCTCAACCTTCCAGTTGGCAAGATTTATTGCAGCTTGGTGAATAACCTGCTGTGCTAAAGCCTGGCCCTGTCATTTGTATTGTGTGGATTTTTGTTTTCTCTTTTTAAAATTTCCATAACTCACCACTGCCCAGTGATTCCACAGAAAACCCTTTGACTCCATTTGGGGTTGCAACCCATGGGTTGGGAACCACTGGTCTAGACTGAAAGAAACAACAGTTCTATTCTATTTTGCTTGGCCAGACCTTACTTGGGATGCTATGTTTAGTTCTGGGTATCACAACTCAAGAAGGATATTGACAAGCTGAAATGTATCAGAGGAAGGTGACCTAGATATTAAAGGATCTGGAAGTGAGGTATGTCTAGCCTGATGAAGAGAAGATTGAGAGGTTTCATGGTAGTCAGCCATCTTTAAATATCTGAAGGGAAGTCATGTTGAAGAAGGGAGCAAGCTTGTTCTGTTTTTCCAGAGACTAAAACACAAATTAATGGAATCAAATCACACGAAAAGAGATTCAACCTGAATGTTTGGAAGAACATTTGTGTATGTATTTGCCTGTCAACTTATGGTGACCCTGTGGATTTAACAAGCTTTTCTTAGGCAAAAAAAGAGAGATGATTTTGCCAGTTCCTTCCTCTGAAATGTAGTTTACAACATCCGCTACTCACCTGCAGTCTCTCATCCAAGTATTAACCAGGACTGATCCTGCTTAGCTTTCAAGATCAGTAAGGATTCAATCCCTTTAGGTCTTTAATCAAAATGGATTTGCCATAGAATTAATGCAATGTGACATCCCTTGAACGGACATGGCTTAATGCTATATAACCCTGGATGAGGCACCAGCAGAGAAGGCTAAAGACCTTTTAAAATTGCAACTTCCACTATTCCATAGCACTGAACCACAGTAGTTTAAGTGCTGTCTAATTACATTAATTCAATAGTATAAATCAGGCATGGGCAAACTTGGACCCTCCAGGTGTTTTGGACTTTAACTCCCACAATTCCTAGTAGCCTACCAGCTGTTAGGAATTGTGGGAGTTGAAGTCCAAAACACCTGGAGGGTCCAAGTTTGCCCATGCCTGGTATAGATGTGCCCTATGTGTATGTTATGAAATCATGTACTTTAATATCCACACTTTTCATTCGTCTAATTTGTGTTGTTCATCCTGTAATACCGGATGTCTCCAAAATGTATGCACCCTTTAACTGTGCATTGTAGCTACAAGATTGTTGGAGAGCTAAGAAGACTGATCTCAAAGAATAAATGTGATGCATTCATTCTACAGTGTGGATGCACCCTAAACAAAGTAAACCAGCAACCCACAACAGTAAAAAAAAAAAAACCTCCACAAAAGCAGGACCAGACAATTCATAAAGTCATGGGAGTTCAAGTGGTGCTCAACTTCATTAATACAACAGCATGGATGCACTCTATGTATAATCATATACTTTCAGCTCCGTACTTTTTTGGGGCCGGGTCTATCTCATGCGGTTCACAAAGCCATGGCAATTCAAGTGGTGTCAAACTGCATTCATTCTACAGTGCAGAGATACATGCTATATGTATGTATATAACCATATACTTCATGCTTTATTTTGTCTATCTTGTTCTGGCAGTTCAAGTGCATTAAAAACCCATCTAAGGACCTATCTCTTCCGGCAGGCCTAGTTTTAAGCATGAATTTTAAACTCATGTCCTGTGTTTTAATCTTTGTCCTGTGTATTTCATATGTATTTTATAGAAATACTCCTTAACATGTATCTTTTATACAACTACAGTTTAATATGTGTGCTTATAGAATTTTTGCAATGTTTGTGTATTTTGACTGTGCCACGAGTTGAGGAGGGTAGGTAAAGGTAAAGGTTTCCCCTTGACATTAAGTCTAGCTGTGTCTGTCTCTGGGGGTTGGTGCTCATCTCAATTTCTAAGCCGAAGAGCCGGCATTGTCTGTAGACACCTCCAAGGTCACGTGGCTGGCATGACTGTATGGAGCACCGTTACCTTCCTGCCAGAGCGGTACCTATTGATCTACTCACATTTTGCATGTTTTCAAACGGGTAGGTTGGTAGAAGCTGGGGCTAATAGTGGGAGCTCATCCCGCTCCTCAGATTTGAACCGCCAACCTTTTGGTCAGCAAGTTCAGCAGCTCAGTGGTTTAATCTGCTGCACCACTGGGGGCTCTGGAGAGGTGGGTAAGAAATAAAAATTATTTTTGATGAAACAGTGCAGTTTAGGCATGGGCAAACTTCGGCCCTCCAGGTGTTTTGAACTTCAACTCCCAAAATTCCTAACAGCCTACTGGCAGTGTAGATGGGACCCTTGAAGACTACACTGACTGTTCTCTTCCTCTATGGGTGGTGGAATGATGAGGGTAAATTTGAAGACACAAGAATAAAGGTTTTATTGGAATTTAATGTTTCAAAATATACTTTGCTTCTGAAGAAGTGTTTTTTAAAGATGAATTGTTTAATTTTATTAGCTTTTGGACAACACTGCTCCTTGTATAGATGTTAGCACTGCTTTGGTTAATTATCTTTATAACAACATGACACCTGCCATGCTAGATTAGCTCAATGTGCTTCTAAATCTAGTGGTTTTCAAAGTGTGTTTTAATCAAACCAGGGGACTTATTCTCATCTGCTTATCAGTGTTATGGGAAGACCTATAACAGCAGAGCAGCTTTGTTGAAGGACAGTTTGCTCATATGGTCCTGACTGTCTGAGGCCATAAAATAATTATTGATGTTTTCAGAAAACCATGTGACCTTGATAAATGTCCATAGAAATTGATTAAAAGTCAGATTTAAGCTTCGATGATGGGTATCCCAGGCACTGTTGTTTTGTTTACTGGAGGGCCGAAGTTTGCCCATGTCTGGTTTATTAATTGATCGTATCAGAAGCGAACTGAAGGTACAGTTGTAATGTATTTTAAAACACAAACAAAGTAAAAAACTTGGCATTATACTAAATGTCCTTTGACCAGTAGCTGGCCACTTGGAGTGCCTCTGGTGTTGCTATCAGAAGGTCCTCCATTGTGCATGTGGCAGGGCTCAGGTTACATTGTAGTAAGTGGTCTGTGGTTTGCTCTTCTCCACACTCGCATGTCGTGAACTCCTTTGTGGCCCCACTTCTTAAAGTTAGCTCTGCATCTCATGGTGCCAGAGTGCAGTCTGTCCAAGTGGCCCAGTCTTCTGTGTGCCCAGGAGGGACACTCTCATTCAGCCCCCGCTTGGTGTGGATGCACCTTTGGTTTTGGTGCAGCTAAGCTTTTGTGAGTGCTCATCAAATTTCTACCCATTTAAGGTGGAATCAGGTGTCAAACAGGGATGTGTTATTGCCCCAACTTTAGTCTCTATCTTCATTGCTATGATACTTCATCTTGTTGATGGGAAGCTTCCCACTGAAGTGGAAATCATCTATAGGACCAATGCCAAGTTATTTAACCTCAGCAGACTGAAAGCCAAAACCAAGGTCACAACATCTGTTATAGAACTCCAAAATGCTGATGATAATGTAGTCTGTGCGCATTCAGAAGAAGACCTACAAGCCACTCTAAACACCTTTGCAGAAGCATACAAGACGCAGGCTCTAGCCAACCCCTCTGCAATGCCAGAAATACACTTAATGGTGTAGCACTAGAAAATGTTGTCCATTTCCGCTATCTTGGCAGCCACCTCTCCACAAAAGTCAACATTGATGCTGAAATACAACACCACCTGAGCTCTGCAAGTGCAGCATTTTCCTGAAAGAAGCAGAGAGTGTTTGAGGATTGGGACATCTGTAGGGAGATCAAGGTGCTTATTTATAAAGCTATTGTCCTCCCAACCCTGCTATACGCCTGTGAAACGTGGACCATCTACAGACATCACACTTAACTCCTGGAATGATTCCATCAGCATTGCCTTTGAAGAATCCTGCAAATCTCTTGGGAAGACAGGCGGACAAATGTCAGTGTGCTGGAAGAAGCAAATACCACCGGTATTGAAGTGATGTTCCTATGCCATCAACTCTGCTGGACTGCCTGATCACCGTCTCCCAAAGCAGTTACTATATTCTCAACTCAAGAACAGAAAACGTAATGGTGGACAGGAAAAGACATTTAAAGATGGGCTTAAAGCCAACCTTAAAAACTGTGGCATAGACACTGAGAACTGGGAAGCCCTGGCCCTTGAGTGTTCTAGCTGGAGGTCAGCTGTGATCAGAAGTACTGTGGAATTCGAAGAGGCACAAATGGAGGAGCCCCGGTGGCGAAGTACATTAGAGCACTGAGCTGGAGACCAAAAGGTTCCAGGTTCAAACCCCGGGAGCGGAATGAGCGCCCACTGTTAGCCCCAGTTCCTGCCAACCAAGCAGTTCGAAAACATGCCAATGTGAGTAGATCAATAGGTACCGTTCCAGCGGGAAGGTAACGGTGCTCCATGCAGTCATGCCAGCCACATGACCTTGGAGGTGTCTACGGACAACGCCGGCTCTTCAGCTTAGAAATGGAGATGAGCACCAACCCCCAGAGTCAGACATGACTGGACTTAACATCAGGGGAAACTTTTACCTTTTTACAAATGGGGGGGCGAAAGAGAGAAATGTGCCAAGATGAAGGCGCGTCAAGCCAACCCTGACCGCCTTCTGCATGGAAACCGATGTCTTCACTGAGAAAGAACATGTGGGTCAAGGATAGGGCTGCATAGTCACCACCAGAACACTACACTTGGAAGGCAATCATCCTTGGACAACAAGGGATCACCTAAGAAGAGAAGAAGAACATTTTCATACTGGAATGCTCCAAAAGGTGATGAGAAAGGAAAGTTGCCACAGGACTCTTGGTGGGTTTCCTTTCTTCTGAGCGCCCAAAGAGGGCGCTGCAGTCCACGGGCAGTTCCCACTCTGCCTCAAGCAGACCTTTTCCTTCTCCCTCGTCTCTCAAAACAAGCGCTTGTACTAGTATCTCAAAACAAGCGGCAATAGCCCCCTTTGGCCGGCGAGTTCCGCGAGCGGCCAGCAGAGGGCGCTGCCGGACAGGTCTCCTGCGGCGGGCGGCGCGTCGCGGCGGGGATTGCAGCGCCAGGGCGGGCGGGCGGGCGAGTGGCTCGGAGCAAGCAAGGAGCTGATGCTGCAAAGCCTCTCGACGGGGACCATGAGGAGCACAGAGCGGGAAGAAGAGGGAGAAGGAGGAGGAGGAGGAGGAAGAAGGGGAGGAAGGGGAGGAAGAGGAGGCGAAGGGGGAGAAGAGGCGCGCGGAGAGGCAGCGCGGTAGAGCAAGCCTGAGCCCACCCGCTTGACTATGGCTGGGGGAAGGCGAGGGCTGGTGGCGCCCCAGAATACCTTCCTGGAGAACATTGTGCGGAGGTCCAACGGTAAGCGGGAGCAGGTGGGATGGAGGCTCCTCAGAAGGTGGGATGGAAGCTGCTTGGGATGGGCTCCGCCTGGGGCGACTTTTGGGCTGGGGTCCTACCTGGATGCCTCAAAGTCCCGCTGGAGAAAGAAGTCTGGGGAGAAAAGAGGCAAGACCACTAATGGGGACACTAAGATATTCTGGAGAGGTTGGAGAGGCCGGTTTATGGGATAATGGGTTGGGTGGGCTCATCAGTGATCACCACCACCTCCATCACCTTCACCATTACCCTCATCACCACCAAGTCCCCATTGTGTGTGTTTCAGGGGACTTTCTTGGAGGAGACCCTTTCTTTCTCCCCTTCCCTGCGCCTTTCCGCTCCCCTCCGTCCATGGGCTGCCCCCTCCTTCCTTTGCTTTTGGTGCTATGCAGACCTGGGAGTTTTTCCTCCTTTGCAGAGGCTGGAGGTTGAGAGAGAGAGAGGGAGAGAGAGGTGGGGGAAACCTCTCGCCTCTGCCCGGGCTCCCTTCCAGGCTCCGCATCCCTGCAAGGTGCCACTTCGGGAGAGCCCATCCACAAAGGCACGCCGCCGCACTCCCAGACGGTGCGCCTGACATTTCCAAGCGCAGAGGGATTAAAAAAAACAACAACCTCGTCCCTCTTGGCGCCCTGGGAACCGAGGGGATTTGCTAGGTTTGGTTGGGCTGCTTTTAGAAAGAACGAGGAAGAAAAAGCAAAGCTGAAGAAGGGGAAGAGGAGGAGGGAGAAGAGAGAGAGAAATACTTCTGCAGTGTGGTCCAGGAGTGGGAAAGCCCTTCCTCATCTCACCTCACCTCTGAAAAAACAAGTAGACTCTCAGCTAGGATGGGGAGATGCCGGATAAAGATAGTTTCTGGTTGCTTGAGAGTTACTGTTGGAAATAGGCCAAAGTAATACCATGCCATATAATCAATTCTGTATTGTTGGATGTTAATATTGAGATACAATACTTAAAAGCAAAGGAAGACAAATAAAGACAAACTTAATGTAACACAATGTGTTGTAGAAGGCTTTCGTGGCCGGAATCACTGGGTTGCTGTGAGTTTTCCGGGCTGTATGGCCATATTCCAGAAGCATTCCTTCCTGACGTTTTGCCCACATCAATGGCAGGCATTCTCAGAGGTTGTGCAGTCTGTTGGAAACTAGGCAAGTGGGGTTTATGTATATGTGGAAGGTCCATGGTGGGAGAAAGAACTCTTGTCTGTTGGAGGCCAGTGTGAATGCTGCAATTAATCACCTTGATTAGCATTGGAAAGCCTGGCAACTTCAAAGTCTGGCTGATTCCTGTCTGGGGCATCCTTTGTTGGGAGGCGATTAGCTGGCTCTGATCGTTTAATGTCTGGAATTTCCCTGTTTTTAGAGTGTTGTACTTTATTTACTGTTCTGATTTTAGAGTTTTTTAAAAAAATACTGGTAGCCAGATTTTTTTCATTTTCATGGTTTCCTCCTTTCTGTTCAACAGAAAGGAGGAAACCATGAAAATGAACAAAACCATGAAAATCAACAGAAAGGAGAAAACCATGAAAATGAACAAAATCTGGCTACCAGTATTTTTAAAAAAACTCTAAAATCAGGACAGTAAATAAAGAACAACACTAAAAAACAGAGGAATTCCAGACATGAAACAATCAGGGCCAGCTAACACCTCCCAACAAAGAATTCCCTCAGGCAGGAATCAGCCAGGCCTTGAAGCTGCAAGGCTTTTCAGTGCTAATCAAGGTGATTAATTGGAACAATCACACTTGCTTCCAACAGACAAGAGTTCTTTCTCCCACCCTAGACCTTCCACAGCTATTTAAACCTCCCTTGCCTAGTTTCCAGCAGACCTCACAACCTCTGAGGATGCCTACCATGGATGTGGGTGAAACGTCAGGAGAGAATGCTTCTGGAACATGGCCATACGCCCAGTAAACTCACAGCAACCCAGCTTTGTGAATACAGTATATGATTTCAGTTATTTTTGGCCGTTTGCTTGAGAGTTCTGGTTGCCTGAGTTCTGGTTAACTGAGAGTCTACTTTACTTGAAAATGAATAATTGCAATGTATAGTATTTATTGACCAATATTAATCTCTGGCAGGGCTTTCCCCTTATGTCTTTAGGTGCATCTACACTGCAGATTGACTGTGGGTTGACAACAGTTTGCCTGCCATAGCTCAGTGCTATGGGATCCTGGGATTTGTAGTTTGGAGAGGCACCTGCACTCTTTGGCAGGGAAGGCTAAAGACCTTCTAAAACTACAACTCATATGATTCCATTGTATTGAGCCATGGCAGTCAAAGTGGTGTCAAACTGCTTTAATTCTGTAGTGTAGATGCACTCATGATCTGTTAAATTGAAGCATATTATGCAAGAAAAAGGTTGGAAATGTTAGGTCTCCAGATCACAGAATCCAGCACATTCCTTAAGACAGGTCTGTCTGCTTTCAGAAGAAATCACATTTTGGGGAGTTGATTTGGATGCTCCAAATGGGCTAAAGCATAAACAATTTGTTGTTGAAGGCTTTCATGGCCAGAATCACTGGGTTGCTGTGAGTTTTCTGGGCTGTATGGCCATGTTCCAGAAGCATTATTTCCTGATGTTTCACCTGCATCTATGGCATGCATCCTCAGAGGTTGTGAGGTCTGTTGGAAACTAGGCAAGTGGGGTTTATATATCTGTGCAATGTCCAGGGTGGGAGAAAGAACTCTTGTCTGTTTGAGTTAGGTGTGAATGTTGATTCCAGACATAAATCAATCAGGGTCAGCTAACACCTCCCAACAAAGGATTCCCCCATGCAGTAAGCAGCCAGACCTTGAAGCTGAAAGGCCATTCATTGCTAATCAAGGTGGCCAATTGCAACATTCGCAACCTGCCTCAAACAGACAAGAGTTGTTTCGCTGACCTTGGACCTTCCACAGAGATATAAACCCCACTTTCCTAGTTTCCAACAGACCTCACAACCTCTGAGAATGCCTGCCATAGATATGGCCACAAGTCAGGAAAGAATGCTTCTGGAACATGGCCATACAGCCCGGAAAACTCACAGCAACCCAGTTAAACAATTCTAGTGAAAGGCTACGTGAAATGTCTGATAACAATACTTGGTTAAGATTAGTAGTGTGTTTTTTTTTAAAGAGACATAATAATTGCATATTTACACTTCCAGACAGACAATCTGAGCTTTGCTTGCTAAACAGAGCAAGAAGGTGACAGAGGGCTGGAGTGGCAAACAAACAAACACACAAATAAACAAACATGGGGCAGGGACTAATGCTCCACATTTTGACTTTTTAGTCTATTTTCCCCCAGACATACAGTTTTTGGGCAAATGAGAAGGCCCACATACCACTCAATCTGAATCTTAAAGTCTCATTTACACTAGTTTGATTGAAACGAGTTGATTGAGTTAAATTAGTTTTCATCCTGAAGTTAAAGTGCCTGTTTCTACAGAGGTCTGAGTTTGTTTATTCCCTTACTAAGAAGGTTTCTACCCCACTTTTGCGTGGCCTTCATAACCACAGTCACAAAGGGTTGTGCACGGCAAGTGTTCTGCCTTGCAAAGCAGATGCTGAGGCTGGGATCCTGTACTTTTAACTGCTATCAGAATAGAAAATTACAGCAGGTTTTGGTTTTATCACCCCTGCAAGACAAGCTGTCCAAATTGCTTCTCCTGCAGAGCTCTTAAAGGCACAGGATCCCCTTCCAGGTCCTCTCCCTTTGCTCTCTCAAAGGTAGTAGTTGCCCTGCAAAGCGTTCAAAGGCATATGACCCAGTTCCTTCCCTTCGCCTTTTCATTTTGATTAATTGCGGCTACTTGAATGAACAAGGGCTATTGGCACAAGTATTGATGAGAGAGATGCAGGGCTGCAGTCCAAATTGGGAAGGCACTCTGCTGCTAAATTCGCTGGGGGGAAAAAAGAAATCCAGTGACAGGATGATAAAGCAGATATAGTACTTTAATAACTTCCCCAAATGGTTTGCCATTTTTTAAAAGGTGACTTTATGGAGGAAATAGTCTTTTGATGGCATTCTCCTTGCAAAATATTATCAGTAACATTAGCCCATCCTCAGATGTCATTTTAAAATTCAAGTTAGCTCTTTTTGACCCCTGTCTATCTTTCCAAATGAAATATTTTTTTTCCTTGGGAGATGAGCAAAAGAAAGATTTTCTTTTCTCATATTATTCCCTCATTGGCAGATGAACATGCCGTTTAGTCAGCACCAATGATTTAAAATAGAAAAAAAAGATTCAAAAACCGAACTTCCTAGCACCTGTCTTTGGCGTTTGAATAATATTGTCATTAAAATGCCATTTTGAAGAAAGCGCTCAGTGGTAATTGGCTTCTGGTTCTTTTTGATTCTTCCTTGTGAAATTGGGGCCAATCCCATTTTCCATTATCAGTCTTTTTCCTTGGCTGCGCCAGAGTTTTGGAATGGCAAAGCTGGCCCTCCCATAGGCAGGATGATGGAGCCATATCAGAGATCCAGTTTTAGATTGTCAACCCAAAGGACAGCACAACTATTATTAAATTTGTTAAGGTTGTATTTTTTTACTGCCAGATAAGGAAAGAAGCATGTGTGGGATTTTTCTTAGGTGCCAAAAAAATTGGCTGACTTTGAATACAATTCACCTTGGTTTGATAGGTGGTAACTGGAGGATGCCAGTGAGTGTTTTGCCTCAGGCAGCAAAAAGCCTTGGGCCAGTCCTGCTGAGTAGGTTCCAATTTCACAAAGGTTTTCCTATAGTGCTTAAAACTCAGCAAACCCAGTGCTCCAGAATCCTTTTTTTTGTAGCATATATTCTGAAACATAATTTCCCAAGATAATGCTTTCTTGACAAAAGTTTGTGCTAGAGAAAGACTTCCTTTGAGTTGAAGGTTTCCAAATCCTGTGTGTCATTGGAGGTTTTCATGGCCGACTCACTAGGTTGCTGTGAGTTTTCCGAGCTGTATGGCTATGTTCCAGAAGCACTCTCTCCTGACATTTTGCCCACATCTATGGCAGGCATCCTCAGAGGTTGTGAAGTCTGTTGGAAACTAGGCAAGTGGAGTTTATATACCTGTGGAATGTCCAGGGTGGGAGAAAGAACTTTTGTCTGTTTGATTAGCATTGCATAGCCTTGCAGCTTCAAAGCCTGTCTGTTTCCTGCCTGGAATTCCACTCTCTTCTGAGTGTTGTTCTTTATTCTCAGTCCTGATTTTAGAGTTTATAGAGACCAGGGAGTAAATGCAGGGGTAGCCTCTTTGTGCATCTACGCAAAGTTTTAGAAAGTTGCTCTTTGGACTGCAGCTCCCAACATTTCTCAGATAGCATCTTGAAGGTGGTGGCTGTTGGAACAAGAAGGCCACGATCATTGCAGCTTTGAGGATTTGAGATATTGGTGAAATAGGCTTCTCAGAGCTCTCAATTAGCCCACCTTCCCTCATCACCACTCTGTGGCCCAAGAGAAAGTGCAAATACCCTTTGACCCCACTAGCAAGATTTCGGAGAGTCATTGTGGTGTTGTGGTTTGAGTGTTACTCTGGGAGTCTAGGGTTCGAATCCCTGCTCAGCCACAGAAACTCATTCAGTGAGCTTGAACAAGCTGCCAAAACTTTTACATAATTTATTAATTAAATTGAAAGGCTCTTGTGTGCATGAAAAAGTTATCTGTACAAATAACTGTATATGTGAGAATTCTCTGGATATGATCTATTGACTGACTGTAGGTTGACAGGACTGGCCTTCCTATTAGGGCCGCTGCCACAGATGGCAAATGCTGGAAGTCACAAAGCGGGGGCAACTTAGAGATGGGTTGTTGTGCGTTTTCCGGGCTGTATGGCCATGTTCCAGAAGTATTGTCCCCTGACGTTTTGCCCACATCTATGGTAGGCATCCTCTGAGGTTGTGAGGTATATTGGATACTAAACAAGGGAAGTATATATATCTCTGGAAGGTCCAGGGTGGGAGAAAGAACTCTTGTCTGTTGTAGGCCAGTGTGACTGTTGTAATTAATCACCTTGATTAACATTAACAACTTCACGATGTTTGTGTGATACACTTTGCCTTTGATAGATGTTCTTAGATGTAATGGAAGTTGATAACCTTTGATCAGTGATGAAGGATTTGCCAGTTCAGGTGTTTTCTCTGTGTTGAATGGACATGAATGAGTGAGGAAGGATGGCATCTTGTCTTTTGCCTCAAGCAGCAAAATGGCTTGGGCTGCCACTTTGTAGGACACATCGGATGTTGCTTTCTGGCAAATCAGATTGTTAATACTTCCCTCTTGCCCACATTGTCAGTGGCTTTCTATAGAAGTGTTTCTTATCACTTGCTTCCCAGTGGCCCTTTTCTTGTCAGTGGGGTGTTCGCTCTACTCTGGTTTTAACCCGGGCTTTAAAGGAACTATTCCAGGTGCTGAACTCATTTGCAGATTTCTGAAGACTGAATCGGAGACCTTCTACATGTATACAAGTATTCCCTCACAAGGATGTGGTAGCACCAACCTTGCTGCCATAATGCCAACCCCTTGGGTATATTCATTTTATACACCTGAACAAATAAAATGTGCTCAGGCAGGAAAACATGACTGCAAAGGGATGTTATAGTACCTTAGAGACTAACTGAAAGAACACAGTTGGTAGCATAAGCTTTTGTGGACACGTGGAGTGAAGGGAAACTATACTTAGTCTATGGCAGCTTATGTTACTAAATTCTTTCTCTTAATTAGTCTTTAAGGTGCTACAAGAACCATTTGTATACTGATATTTCAGACTAAATGGCTGTGTCTCTGAAAAAAAAATGGAATGTATTTGGAAACCAAGCTTCTTAGCTTTCTTGTTATCATTCCATCTCTAAAATATATTGTCCCGTAAGGCTTGAACATCCACCTGAAAAATCTATGAGGTGCTACCAAACCTCTATTGTTGTTTCCAGCTTCTCATCAAACTCTCCATCATCCATCGTGCTTTTGGCCTAAGCCAGTATCGCATATCTTCTGTCCTCCAGATAGGTCTGACGACTACTTCCAGCATCTCCATTCCACACGTACCTGATGACCTAAAATGAAGAGATTTGTAGTGTGGAACAGTTGGAGTATAGGAAGTCTGCCCTAAGTCTTCAGTCCACTTTCTTTATCTATACCTAAACCAAAGCATACAGTTATTGATTCAGTATAACCTACTTGTGTCTCCTTGCTTTCTCCCTTTGGCTTTTTCTTTGTTATTATACTTCTAAATTACAGGAAGTTTGCTGGTGTGGGGTGTCTTTCTCTTTATAAAAATCCTGGAAATATATTGATGGTGATGTATACATAAACCAGTACTGCCTCATAGTTTATATTAAAACAGGCTACCTTTGCTAAATTCTGGAAAAGAACCATTTAAACCTGCTCTGTTAATTATTTGCGATAACCTTATATAAGAGTTTATCCTTGGTTCATCCTGATCATGTCTTAGACTGTTATGGAAGGAGCAGGCCAATGTGTGCAAAGCAAAGAAAGACAAGGATGTTGCCAAACAAAGTAAGGCACAGAACATCAAGTAAATGCAGCAGCCCTGTGGGTACATGAAGCTGTGGCAAAACATCCTGCATTATTAAAATAATAATAAATGTGAGTTTAGAAAAATGTACATTAGAGTGCCATTTAGAGTGATCTTGGACCTTTTAAAGTCTCACGGATGATTGTTATATTTTTATGTTTTTATAGTTATGCTATTTTAAACCATGGTTTGCTTAATTTGTTTTTAGTATGATGCTTGTGTTTTAATTGTTTATTTTATGATGTAAATGTGATCTGATTGGGCTTGTCTCCATGTTAGCTGCTCCGAGTCCCTTCGGGGAGATGGTGGCATCATACAAAAATAAAGTTATTATTATTATTATTATTATTATTATTATTATTATTATTATTATTATCTTAAACTGCCCTCTTAAGTTTAACCTTTTTACCATTCTTAAAAATATATTGGGACTCTTCATGGCATGGGTAGCTTCGTTCTCATAGTGTTCGCAGGTCCATGTAAATTTTATGACTAGGTGCACACGTCTTTTGTAAGTGAATTCAATGTAAGTGAATTAAATTGAATTCCATCCCCAACCCATACTACATGTTGCGTAAAAACCTGTCCATGTTTCCTTAAGTTCAAAAAATAATACACTTTATTTATATTCTGCTTTACCTCCCCAGAGGGATTCAGAGTGGATTACAGTACACATATAAGGAAAACATGCAATGCCTTTTACACAACAACATACAATACACGTACACAGACAAAGGTAAAGGCCTTCCCCTTTTTCATCTCTGGTGTTTGGAGGTGATGTTCAACTCTGGCCATGGAGAGGTGTTCTTGTTCCATTTTCTATGCCAAGGAATGTGTTGTCTGTAGACATCTCCAATCATGTATTGCCTGTATGTCTGCATGGGGTGCCCTTTTACCTTCCTGCCAAGGCTGTACCTATTGATCTACTTGCATGTTTTCGAACTGCTAGGTTGGCAGAAGCTAGGCCTGACAGTTGGGAGCTCACCTTGACTCTTTTCCAACTGTATATGGACAACATTGACTGAAAGTTGGTAACTGATTGTAAGTTGTGCAGCAGCATTGTGGCACCTGTAGAGACTCCATGTGTCTATTCCAGTGAAAGCAGTGGGTGGCAGAGTGGCTTTCATACCAGGACATCCATTCTGGAGTCTTGCCTGGATTTTGAGAGTCATTCTAGGCACTGAAACTATTATTTTGGGGATAGGTTTCAGCAACCTGCACAGTACTTTCAAGTTCAAAATACAGTAGAGTCTCACTTATCCAACATAAACGGGTCGGCAGAACATTGGATAAGTGAATATGTTGGATAATAAGGAGGGATTACGGAAAAGCCTATTAAACGTCAAATTAGGTTATGATTTTACAAATTAAGCACCGAAACATCATGTTATACAACAAATTTGACAGAAGAAGTAGTTCAATACGCAGTAATGCTATGTAGTAATTACTGTATTTACAAATTTAGCACCAAAATATCATGATATATTGAAAACGTTGACTACAAAAATGTGTTGGATAATCCAGAATGTTGGATAAGTGAGACTCTACTGTACCAACCTCAGCAGATCCATTGCCCTCCATTGACATGGAACCCACCAGTCGTTGCTTAGATTCATCATCCGCCTCTGCGGAAGTGTATTGCACATATATTCCCTGAATAAGACATTTCTCAAGGATATTACCCTTGAAACATTCCCTGTCATTTTGGAGCCTGAGTGAACATGGAAAATTCTGAATGTAACATGTTAAGATTTTGGGGTCAATTGAATTACACAAGTATTTCATTTCTATCCAGTAACTGCTTTGGGTGGGTAGGTAGGGAGGCAGGACTTGTTTTCTCTCCAATTGAATCACTGTAATGACCTCAGTGTTATGAAGGCAACAGATCCTGCTTGATCATGAAAGCTAAGTAGGGTCAACTCTGGGAAATACTTGGTTACAAACTGCCAATGAATGCCAGGAAGGAATTGCAAAAGCACTTTTGGGTATCTTATCTCTTCCCGAAGAGGATCTGCCCCTTGATGGGGATCATACGTCAAACAAGCTGTGGCACTGTGGTGTGATCAGGGACTATTGATGGGTTTTTCCCATCAATAGCAGGAAATGGCTTTGTTGCGGGGAGGTGGCAGACCAGCAATGGGTTGTGCACATTGTTGTGCAGAACCATCCTGCTGTTTTGATACCTTGGTACAATAAATCCATTATCTCTGAAAACACATATTCCCAATTCCATGTTTTCTGAGTAATTGAGTTGGAATTTGGAGGAAAGGAGACAAGAAAGGGAATTCTGGATACAGAAAGGAATATATACATTGTAGGTTCTAATTTATGCCATTGTTACTTACTTCAACATCTCTTCCCTCTGGCTGGGCTTACATCAGGATGCTAGCTAAGGAAAACAGTTTTAAAATGGCTAGGAGGCATTTTTGGTTCATATATATAAGTGCCGATTCATGTCTTCTGAAGCTCCCACAAGAGAGAAGTATATCAGCTGTGTTCTAGGGCTTGGAGAACCAAAACAGTGGGAGCTTCTGGTGATCATCTGTCACCCCCCCCCCACCTTCATTGTTCCTTCTAATTTTGATGGTAGTTCTCACAATAACTGGTAATACTGTTGCAAGCTATTCATGTCCAATGCAAAGTGTTTTGGGATGGCATGGTCTTTAGAAGGCCATTTTGACCCTTTCATTTTACAAAAGAGTTGTTTCTGGTGGAGATGAAAACTTCTAGTTTTGTTTTGTTAATCTTTTGATCAAAACCATTGTTTGCAGTGGGTTGCTGTGAGTCTTTTGGGCTGTATGGCCATGTTCCAGAACCTTTGGAACATGGCCATACAGCCCAAAAGACTCACAGCAACCCAGTGATTACAGCCATGAAAGCCTTCGACAATGCATTGTTTGCAGTTTTAGACTTTCCTTGCGGCTATGGCTAAGGAGCCCCAGTGGCGAAATGTGTTAAAGCGCTGAGCTGCTGAACTTGCAGACCGAAAGGTCCCAGGTTCAAACCCCAGGAGCGGCGTGAGCGGCCGCTGTTAGCTCCAGCTTCTGCCAACCTAGCAGTTTGAAAACATGCCAATGTGAGTAGATCAATAGGTACCACTCTGGCGGGAAGGTAATGGCGCTCCATGCAGTCATGTCGGCCACATGACCTTGGAGGTGTCTATGGACAATGCCGGCTCTTCGGCTTAGAAATGGAGATGAGCACCATACCCCAGAGTCAGACATGACTGGACTTAATGTCAGGGGAAAACTTTACCTTTACCTTTATGTCTAAGACAGTGATTCTCAACCTGTGGGTCCTCAGATGTTTTGGCCTTCAATTCCCAGAAATCCTAACAGCTGGTAAAGTGGTTGGGATTTCTGGGAGTTGTAGACCAAAAACACCCGGGGACCCACAGATTAAGAACCACTGGGCTAAGGAAACTTAAGGAGACATTAGCTCAGTGGTTTATGGGAACAAAACTAAAATTAGATAGGGGTTTTTTTTATCGTGTCAGAAGCAACTTGAGAACATATTGCAGGTTGCTTCTGGTGTGAAAGAATTGGCCATCTACAGGCATGTTGCCCAGGAGATGCCCGAATGTGTTACCATCATGCTGGAAGGCTTCTTTCATGTCCTCACAAGTTAGAGTTGACAGATAGGAGCTCACCCTTTCCTGCAGATACGAACCGGCAACCTTCATGTCAGCAACCCAACCTTCAGGTCAGCAGTCCAGCCGGCACAAGGGTTTAACCCATTGTGCTACTGCACTCTAGGATTACAAAGCTGCCTCCTCTCCCTTATTAATTTCTCAGCAGAAGCAAGTGTAAGACTGAAAAAAACTTTCCTGTGACTTCTTGTGTACCTTTTGAGAAATATCTGGTTTTTAATCAATCCATTGGCGCCTCAACAGCTCCCAGATGAACTCTGACACCTATTTCCCCCCAAACAATCAGTTTCCAGATTTAATACAGTTTATATAGAAATGTTAATTTGCACAGGGACTCGAAGTAATCATTTGCCAGAATTCTTGAATTAATATTTAAAAAGCCCATGAATCACCTTGAGGAATAAAAGGTGCACTTGGGTTTTTCTTGTTGAATAAAAACTAGAGCTCAAGAGTTGAAATCTTTTCTAAAGGGGCACAAAGCTCCTTCTGTAGGCTTGGAAATTACTTCGATTTAAAACAGAGAGAAAAGCACAGACTCATTAAATTATGAGCAAATATGCCTCATGTAAAATTGTTCTTATTATTTTGTTGAGGCTGAACTGCATTCATCCAAATGGGCTACATCAAGCTACAGTTGCAGTTCGATGGGACTGTAACTATGTAATTTAAGTTAATTCTTCAGACATTTATGCCATGGGGGGCAATTTTAATAAGTAAAACCATGAGTTAAGAGCAGACATTTGTTCTTTGGAGACTTTATTCTTCTGCTGATGCAACAAGGATTTTATTTTAAGTGAGTAATAAAAATATTCTGAAGAAGGTTTCTTCTTCTAATAATAATTAGTGATGCTTTTGCAGAGCTTAGACAGTTTTTTGGATTACAGCTCCCAGAATCCCAGTGGCCATGCTATGTCCAAGATATAGCATTTTGATGTCAAATGTGGTTGGGGTTTAGAGTTTTGTTTTGTAAAATCTAATAAGTCTGACATGTCTTGCCAGAGCCACCCCACTTTCCTTTAGAAGAAAAAACCCATGAAGCAGAATTGTTCAGTCTCCTAACTCAAAAGCTAAAGATAAATGCCATTGGATTACTGCCAGCACCTTTTCCCAGTTGAATTAAAATTACCTTGTTTGAAAGTACATTTTGGGTATATAAGTGTAGAGAGCCTGCATGGTGTAGGGGTTTGACTGGGAGTTAAGGGTTCGAATTGCTGCTCAGCCATGGAAACCCATTGATTTACCTTGGCCAAGTCATACTCTCTAAGGACCTCATCCCATTTGGGGCAGAAAGGCATGGTAGGAATCATCTTCCTACCATAGTGTTTTGTTCCTTTCCGTTTTTAGGAAAAACTGATAATATTTTCACTCCCATCATACAGGAGGTACTTTGTCCATTTCTACAGAAATCCTTCATGTTCTGAGCTGTTATTTGGCAAGTGTATTCTCTGCGCATTCAGCATTCATTCACACACACATGAGAAACTTCACAGTTGTGGAAGACATTATATTATCATCGTTATTATAATTACATTCTTCATTACATTTGATATGTGCACTTAGATTACCCATTTAAAAATTAAAGTCCAGTTACATACAGTACTTGTAAATTTTTCCAGGACTTTGAGGAAGACCAGTCCTGGAATTTCCAATTATTTGTAATTTAAAAGTGAAAATCTAAAATTCACTCAAAATTGACCCTGGGAAATCTCAGGGAGAAAATATAACTACAATGAATTGGTAATATATTGACATTGCACAATTCCTGAAGAATAAATTATTTAAAAAAATTACATCAAAAGTTTCATGCAAGAGGATTAATGGAGAGGAAGGTGCACTGAGGCATATTTCAAGACTACCCTCAGGAATACCCATACAGTAGAGTCTCACTTATCCAAAGTAAATGGGCTGGCAGAACGTTGGATAAGCGGAAATGTTGGATAATAAGGAGGGATTAAGGCAAAGCCTATTAAACGTCAAATTACATTATGATTTTACAAATTAAGCACCAAAACATAATGTTTTAAAACAAATCGACAGAAAAAACAGTTCAGTACATGGTTACATTATGTAGCAATTACTGTATTTACAAATTAATAATAATAATAATAATAATAATAATGAAACTTTATTTCTAGATCGTCCTCTCTCCCCAGAGGGACTCGGGGCATTAACATACATATAAACGGCAAACATTCAATGCCACAACTACTTCACTAGTATCAAAAGTATAAAATGACAATAACATACACATAATTTAGCACCAAAACATTGCAGTGTATTGAACACATCTCTATATATAAAAGGGTAATGAAATTTCGGCCTAGGACAAAACAACAAAACTACACATCCCAGAAACACTAAACTTGGCAGCACAACCCCTCATCCATGCCTCTACGTTCATACAACAAAAAGAAAAGAAAAATAAAGTCCTAATTAGAGGGAGAGGAATAATTGTTTTATCCGATTGCTGCCAGTTAGAAGGCTAAGCTCCGCCCACTTGGTCTCCTAGCAACCCACTCAGCCCAGGGGACAGGCAGTTAGGCCTCACTTAGGCCTCTTCCCCACTGCCTATAAAATACAGATTATCAGATTTGAACTGGATTACAGTATATGGCAGTGTAGACTCAAGGCCCTTCCACACAGCTATATAACCCATTTATAATCTTATATTATCTGCTTTGAACTGGATTATCTTGAGTCCATGTTGCCATATAATCCACTTCAGTGTGCATTTTATACAGCTGTGTAGAAAGGGCCTCATATAATCCAGTTCTAAGCAGATAATATAAGATTATAAATATAATATGTAATAATTACTGTGATATAATAACACAGAACAATATAATCTCTAAAATCAGGACAGTAAATAAAGAACAACACTCTGAAAGCATAAGCCACAGCAACGCGTGGCCGGGCAAAGCTAGTTGACTATAAAAGCATTGGCTACTAACAGATTGATTACAAATAAAGATTGAATTGCATAAAATAAACTTGCAGTAACAATATTGTCAGAAGTTAAATCCATAAAAAGTTCAGTCCTTGCTGCCTAGTGAAACAGCTGTGGATCCGGGCGGGAGGCAAACTGCGTTGGCTCATCCAGAACGTTGGATAAGTGAAGGTTGGATAAGTGAGACTCTATTGTACTTTGGTGTCACTACAGTGATCTAAAATGGAGGAATCCTACAGTTCCCATCCCATGTTAAAATAAGTGCCTTCAAGATGAATCAGGCGCTCTGAAAACAATTCCTCCCCAACCCCAAAAACCTCTGTTTCTACACACTCAAAAACATTTTAAAGACTGAATCCCAAATTGCTTTGAGTAATTAGTGCCTTGGTGCCTTTATTCAGGACTGGGTTGTGTAGAAGAAGGAGGGTCTGGCTAGAAGAGTAGAGTAGTAGAGTTGTAGTAGAGAATGAGTCAGACAGATGCACCCGGGAACCACGATCTATCCCAGTTATGCCACCTCATGGGTAGATCGTTTAGCCTCGTCCTCTCTCAGCTCGTAACAGTGAATGAGAAATTAGATCATCTCCTCAAAGGAATTTTGTTACTGGTAAACACCACTAGACTACAGGATGTTCCTGGGGAGGATAATAATAATACTGGTTATGATCTAAAGGAGGCCAGTTGTCCTTCAGATTTGGTGGGAGAGGTAGAACTTGGGCTCCAAAAGGGTAGTAAGGAGCTAAGATTAGAAAATGACGAGGTTGAGGGAGGGGATGATTTGTTTGTTGATCAAACTGTTCAAAGGAGGGAAGGTATGGATCTAGATTTGGCAGCGGTGAAGCCGATAACTAATTCTCCATTGGAGGGGGATTTCTCTCCTCCATACGCAGAGGATTACTATGAACATCTTGTACAGACGAAACAGCTGGCTTTTCAAATTGAAGACTCTATATTGAACAGGGGTAGATGGACCTCGGAAAGAGTGATCCAGAGGTCCTTGGGTCAAATTCTTTCAAGGAGCCTGACGACAGTCAAGCTAAAGATGATCACTTGGCTCCATAAGGGCTATCAATCATATGATCGCTCTTTACGCCTTATCTTCACTTTTGAGGATAAGTCTATAACAGAGGAATTATGGGCCCCTTAGGTTCCGGCTGCTCTCATGGGGCATTACCATTAGAAGAGTATTTGTGGACCCCGTGATTCGCCCTTTGGTGGCCAACCTATCTTTACACACTCAACCATCTGTTAGGCCCAGAGATAATAGGATGTGTAGTCCTCAGCATAGGCTCCCCCATTTAGAAAAGTCTCAATTAGAGACTCTGGCCCAATCATTTTCCGTACCAGACCAGCAACTTTCACCCTTTTCAACCTCACTACGTTTTTCCAATAGGCCCCATTTATCCCCTTCTTTTGAAGTAAAGTTAGATGGTGTGTCTAGTAACCTTTTGGATCCAGGGAGCTGACTAGATTCTCTTAAGGATGCTCCAATTGATCCAGACTCCTTGGGGGGTGGGGAACAGGCGGGGGGTGGCTCCATCGAGGTCGTGTGGGGGAGGAGGAGGAATTGCCGTCAACGAATTTCCAGGGAGAAGCGCAACAGGGTTTTTGCGACCCTGGAGAAGGATAGGTGTGGTAGCCTCCATGGTAGCCCCTCCCGGCTGAAGGTCCTGCTGTTTAATGCCAGATCCGTCAAAGGTAAATCATCTATTATCCAGGATCTAATCATGGATGAACATGCGGATCTGGCCTGCATCACCGAAACCTGGTTGGATGATCTGGGTGGGGTTAGTCTTACCCAGCTTTGTCCTCCAGGTTTCGGGGTGCATCAGCAGGCCAGGCCAGGAGGGCGGGGAGGTGGGGTTGCGGTGGTCTTTCGGCAGTACATCGCCTTGGTCAGATGCACCGTTCCGCAATCTGCTGGGTTTGAGTGTCTCCACTTGAAGGTGGGTACCCGGGACAGTTTGGGGATTCTGCTGGTGTACCGTCCACCCCGCGACACAGCAGTCTCCCTGCCTGAGCTAGCAGAGGTGGTTTCTAGCGTGGTGTTGGGTTCCCAGCGCCTGTTGGTGCTGGGCGACTTCAACATTCACGCTGAGACCACCTTGACAGGTGCAGCTCAGGAATTCATGGCCGCCATGACGACCATGGGTCTGTCCCAAATAATATCGGGTCCCACTCATCAAGCTGGACATACACTCGACCTGGTTTTTGTTGCGGGCGACGGTTTGGTCGGAGTGGAAGAGCAAATTATTCTTCCATTGTCATGGTCCGACCACTATCTGATCAGTTTAAGACTAACCGTCTCTTCCAACCTCCGCAGGGGTGGTGGACCAATTAAGATGGTCTGCCCCAGGAGACTTATGGATCCTGAGAGATTCCTGAGGTCTCTTGGGGATCTGTCTACCATGGAAGCTGACGATCCTGTCGATGCCCTGGTCACTCGTTATAATGGCGAGTTGTCCAGGGCAATAGACACGATCGCTCCTGAGCGTCCCCTCTCGCTGCGTGGAGTTGCCCCAGCTCCCTGGTTTACTGGGGAGCTGGCGGAGATGAAACGTGCGAGAAGGAGACTAGAGTGCCGCTGGCGGACAACTCGTGACGTATCTGACTGAGCTCGGTCTAGAGCCGCTATTAGGGCCTATTCCGCGGCGTTGCGGGCAGCCAGGAAAGTTTTCTCGAGTGCCCACTTCGCGTCTGCAACAAATAGATCTTCAGAGTTGTTTCGAGTTGTTGGGGAGCTCCTCCACCCTCCTCAGGTCGGGGGAGCACCCGACATCTCGTCAACTCGGTGTAGCGAGTTCGCTCACCATTTTGCAGACAAAGTCGCTCAGATTCGTTCCGACTTAGACGCCGGCCTTGATGCATTGCCAGGTGAGGTAACCGAGGCATCTGTCTGTTCAATCTTGTGGGATTCGTTTCAGCTTGTGCAGCCTGATGATGTGGACAAGATTCTTGGAGCGGTGAGGGCAACCACCTGTGCCCTTGACCCTTGCCCATCTTGGCTCTTAAAACAAGCCAGTGGAGGGCTAGTTGATTGGTTTGTGAGAATAATCAATGCCTCTTTGGAGCAGGGCATATTTCCATCTGGCCTAAAACAAGCTGTGGTGAGGCCTGTTTTGAAGAAAGCCTCCTTGGATCCGGCTAACTTCAGTAACTACAGACCAATCTCTAACCTTCCATTCTTGGGCAAGGTCTTGGAGCGGGTGGTTGCTTCACAGCTCCAGGGATTCTTGGAAGATACGGATTTTCTGGACCAATCGCAGTCTGGTTTCAGACCTGGCTACAGTACCGAGACGGCTTTGGTCGCCTTGGTGGATGACCTCCGCAGAGAGCTGGACAGGGGGAGTGTGACCCTGCTGGTTCTCTTGGACATCTCAGCGGCTTTCGATACCATCGACCATGGTATCCTTCTGGGACGTCTCTCTGGGATGGGCCTTGGGAGTGCTGTTTTGCAGTGGCTCCAGTCCTTCCTGGAGGGTCGTTCCCAGATGGTGAAGCTGGGGGACACCTGCTCGGACCCCTGGCCATTGACCTGTGGGGTCCCACAAGGTTCCATTTTGTCCCCCATGCTTTTTAATATCTACATGAAACCGCTGGGTGAGGTCATCCGGAGTTTTGGAGTGCGGTGCCATCTCTACGCGGATGACACCCAACTCTACTACTCCTTTCCACCTAATTCCAAGGAAGCCCCTCGGATACTGGACCAGTGTCTGGCCGCTGTATTGGCCTGGATGAGGGCGAACAAGCTGAACCTCAATCCTGACAAGACAGAGGTCCTCCAGGTCAGTCGTACGTCTGATCGGGGTATTGGGTGGCAACCTGTGCTTGACGGGGTCGCACTCCCCCTGAAGGCGCAGGTCCGCAGCTTGGGGGTCCTCCTGGACTCTGCGCTGACACTTGAGGCCCAGGTGTCGGCCGTGGCTGGGAGGGCCTTTGCACAACTAAAACTTGTGCGCCAGCTGCGACCATACCTCGAGAAGTCAGATCTGACCATGGTGGTCCATGCCTTAGTTACCTCTAGACTGGATTACTGCAATGCGCTCTACGTTGGGCTGCCTTTGAAGACGGCTCGGAAACTACAACTAGTACAACGATCGGCAGCCAGGTTTCTAACTGGGGCAGATTACAGGGCGCGCTCAACGCCGCTGTTTAAAGAGCTCCACTGGCTGCCATTTATTTTCCGAGCCCAATTCAAGGTGCAGGTTATCACCTACAAAGCCCTAAACGGTTTGGGACCCACCTACCTTCGAGACCGCATTTCCCCCTATGAACCCGCACGACCTCTTCGCTCGTCGGGGAAGGCCCTCCTCTCGCTTCCACCAACTTCGCAGTTGCGGTTGGTGGGGACGAGGGAGAGGGCCTTCTCCGCCGTGGCCCCCCGGCTGTGGAACTCGCTCCCCAGGAAGATTAGGCAGGCCCCTACCCTACTTTCTTTCAGGAAGAGCCTGAAAACTTGGCTATTCCAGAAGGCCTTCGTTGACTGATCCTTGTGGGATCATGTTATTTACCTATTAAGCAGTAGACCCTCTGGATTGTTTTTAGGATTCATTCAGCACTTTAAGTATTACACCTGCTGTATAATTATCCCTCCCTGATAACTTGATATTGCTTTGCACCTTGGCCTGGATCTTTTGACCCAAATCGGGATTTTAATATTATTGTCTATATTGACTTTTATGACTGTTTTTAATCATGTTGAAGTTTTACTGCTCAGTTTAATGTTTTATCTGATTTGTGCTGTCGTGTCTGGGCATGGCCCCATGTAAGCCGCCCCGAGTCCCTCCGGGGAGATGGGGCGGGATATAAGAATAAAATTATTATTATTATTATTATTATCCCATGGGGAACCACCTGAAGTATTGTGTTGTTTGATGGGCTCTGTTGGACTCTGTCTTTAAGATATTTTAAAAGTGTATAGAAACCGGAAAATCCTTTGTCTGATGAAGTCTTTAATCTCAGACAAAGGCAGGGGCAACGGTATAATTTAATATAAGGGTAGAGAGCCGACATAGTGTAATAGTGAGTTTACTGGGTTGCTGTGAGTTTTCCGGGCTGTACATCCATGTTCCTGAAGCATTCTCTCCTGACATTTCACCCACATCTATGACAGGCACCCTCAAAGATTGTGAGGTCTAATGGAAACTAGGCAAGTGAGGTTTGTATATCTGTGGAATATTCAGGATGGGAGAAAGAACTGTTTGAGGCAAGTGTGAATGTTGAAGTTGACCACCTTGATTAGCATTAAATGGCCTTGTTGCTTCAAAGCCTGGTTGCTTCCTGCCCCGGAGGGGGGGGGGTTCTTTGTTGGGAGGTGTTAGCTTGCTTGTTAGTTGGATGTTTGCTGTTTGAGTTTAGTTTGACCACATTCTGCCAAGAAAAGCCTGTGATAGGGTTGCCAAGTGTCAGTAATGATGTGAAGACACACAACAACAATAAAGTGTAATGCTGATGCAGTGTGGTAGAGCCTGTATCTCCATCTTCTTTTTTTGAGAGGAAAACCCAGGCAGCAACGTTGCAAAGTCGTCCTTACCTGACTCGAGCTTCCTGCTTGCCTGCAGAGCCGCATGTGATGGTGAATGGGGAAAAGCAATTGTCTGCAACCAAGTCTGTTACGAAGAGGCTGACTCAGGCTTTTCAGAAATAGACTTGATGGATGAGCAAAGGGTGACCAGGAAAACTGCCTTTACTGCAGTAGCTTATTCCTTACCCATCAGTCCAACACAGGAAGCGAAAGTCTCTATACAACAGAGCACTGACCACAACATGTTCTCCTTTGTCCTTAATCTTTCAAACTGGGTAGGATATATTACATAGCTTATGCCACCCTCTGTAGAGAAGAGGTCTGCCATAATGCTGAAGAAGTAGGCTGGAGACTACTGTGGGTTTCTGTACAAAAACCACATTGGAAAGAACACATGCCCTTTAAATGGTGGATATTTGAGTGTGGGACTTGGGGAGATTTAGGGCCCTTCCAAACAGGCCCTTTATCCCAGGATCTGACCCCAGGTTTTCTGCTTTAAATTGAATTATATGAGTCCCCACTGCCAGATAACCTAGGATAAGCAGAAAACCTGAGATCAGATTCTGGGATATAGGGTCTGTCTGGAAGGGCCCTTAGAAAATTTGGAGAATTTAGGGTTGCATAGGTCTGTGATCTAGATCATAATTTGCCTCTTCTATGGTGCACAAATGTTCATTGGAAAGAGGCGATGCAAGGGTGTTCAGAAGGGCAAATAGTAATCCTGTGTTCAATTTAGACTTCATTATGGCAGCAATAATTCACACTACTATAATAAGCTCTCACTTTCCACAAAGAACTTGGCTGTTACCATATACAAATTAGATGTAAGATGTGGAACAATCAAAATGGCCCAACCCTAAGAGGAGCACTGGCTTAATTAATTAACTTAATTGTGTTGTTCCAAAAACAAACATGGATCATTTGCAACCTTGAGCTATTTATGCCACAATCACAGTCCAAAGAACACATGCTTCCTCCATTAGAGTCATTGTATTCTAGAATTAAAGGTAAAGATTTTCTCCAGACATTAAATCTAGTCATGTCCAACTCTGGTGGTTGGTGCTCATCTCCATTTCTAAACTGAAGAGCTGGTGTTGTCCATAGACACCTCCAAGGTCATGTGGCCGGTATGACTATTCGGAGCACTGTTACCTTCCTGCCAGAGTGGTACCTATTGATCTGCTCATATTTGCATATTTTTGAACTGCTAGGTTAGCAGAAGCTGGGGCTAACAGTGGGAGCTCACCCACTCCCTGGATTCGAACCGCTGACCTTTTGTTCAGCAAGTTCAGCAGCTCAGCTCTAAATATAAAATACTTAATATTAAATTCTGTTGGCCTTCTGTTTTAAGGTACTTGGACAAAAGTCTTATTGAACAAGGTTGGGCTTACTTTTGGCATGGACCTTAGCATCCCGAATGGCTTAGAGTCACAGCACTTGGGAGCATATCCAAATAATTCAGCCAGTGTATTTTGCAACTAAATTTTCAAAATTGGCACAACTCAAAGTGCCTACATCCCGTGTGCAGTCATGGGTGTCCACAGAATCTTTTTTTGGGATGGGAGGAGAGGGAAAGAAACCATATAGTGGTATGTGAGCAGAGATGTTAATGATGAGGTAACTTAAGGTAAGGTTTTCCCCTGATGTTAAGTCCAGTCATGTCTGACTCTGGGGGTGGGTGCTCATCTCCATTTCTAAGCTGAAGAGCCGGTGTTTTCCGTAGACACCTCCAAGGTCATGTGTTTATTTTTTCTAGTTCATGATGTTGTTTATGTATGCATTTTTTAATTTACTGTTTGTTCCTTGGGCTTGGCCCCATGTTAGCCACCCTGAGTCCCTGCGAGAAGATGGAGGTGGGATAGAAAAATAAATTAATAATAATAATAATAATAATAATAATGAAATAATGAATAATAATATGAAATCCAGCATGTCTATCTTGTTTGCTGTGTCATACAATAATAATAATAATAATAATAATAATAATAATAATAATAATAATAATAATAATAATTGTAGTTGTAGTATAATCTTCGCATTACAATCTGGAAGCCACAGAATAATAATAATAATAATAATAATAATAATAATAATAATAATAATAATAATAATTCTCTGGCTTCCAGATTTTAATGTGAGGATTATACTACAACTTTTCCTAGAGCCTATTGCACGCAAACTCATTGCTATAAAAGACATAACAAATGGTGTCATTTAAGTAAATTTATGTCTCATGGGAGGTATATTTTTATTATATTTCTAGGGCTTCCAAATCTTGTAAAATCTGCAGAAACAATACTATTAAGTCCTAATAAGATGCATTTATCTGGGCAGCTTGCTGTCCCAAGAAGGCTTTGTTCCAAAACAGAGTCCAAGTCTGGCAGCCAGATCCTCAACATAAATAGTTCTGATATCTCTTTCTGTCTACCTTGGTGTCTTTCTCTCTCTTTTGAGTGTCTCAAAATAACTCAGTGTAAGATTCCAGAGGATGCAAATGCCTTGCTTCTGTCCCTTCCTCCCGGCTCATATGTTCTTGTTGGAACTAAAAAAACTACTTAGCAATAACCATATGCCAGTCTTCCTCTGAGACAGAAGTGTTCCAGCTCTGTGTTTGTTCTGCAAATAAATAATTGCCCACACAAACCTAGAATGCTGCATGCATATATCTTAAAAACCTATCGTTTGTGAGGTCCATGTAATCCTGAAGCAATATATTTCCAATAATTTTGAGCTTCTGAAACTGCAAATATTCAAAGCATCAGGAACAGACCTGGCTCTGCTGTTAGGCACAGCGAGGCATTTGGTTCATGTAGTACATGCTGGAAAGTGGCAGCAAGGTGTTGGAAAAGCAAACTACAACAGGATTGACCTTTCATTTTCTCCTTCCGTACCCTATAATCCTATGAAGTGGGACACAGAAGACTGGAGGGAAAAGGAAAGAGGCTTGTCTGCTGGCAGACCACCATTGGAAATACCTTTTTCACCGAACAGCTCTTATTATCTGCACATGAGAATATAAAGCATTATAAAAGCATTATATAAGAAATCATTAGCCAATTTAAGACACCATTTGGCTATCCAGGTGTTTTGGATTTCATAAACTTTGGCTATCCAGGTGTTTTGGATTTCAACTCCCACCATTCCTAACAGCCTCAGGCCCCTTCCTTTCCCCCCTCAGCCGCTTAAGCGGCTGAGGGGGAAAAGGAAACGGCCTGAGGCTGTTAGGAATGATGGGAGTTGAAGTCCAAAACACCTGGAGGGCCCAAGTTGGCCCATGCCTGGTATATACACATATCTTTCAATAAGCTCTACTGAAGTCAGTAGATTTGCACTGTATAGGATTGTTTGGTGGGTTTATTAGATTACTGTTACTGGCTTTGCTTCTAGACACAGGATACAGCTACACTGTAGAGATATCTCGGTTTGATACTACTTTAACTTCCATGGTTCTGTGTTATGGATTCCTGGGGTTAGTAGTTTGGCAACATCAGCACTTTTTGGCCGGGAAGGCTAATAACCTTATAAAACTACAACTCCCATGATTCCATAATATTGAGATATAAAATTTAAAAGTGGTGCCAAACTGCATTAATTTGACAATGTAGATGCACCTTATGTCTCATGTGCACTCCTGATGCTATCTTGTTTCCTCGGATATAATGGAGAATGTTGATGTATAAGCACTGAAGAAAAATTAAGCCGGTTAGTCCAGATAGCCCTTGTATATGAAATGGGAGTTGATGGCATCTTTGTCTGAATCTAAGGCACCAAAATGTTCAGGCCAGGTTTGATCCAGGAAGTCCAATCTCTTGATTTTCATGTCTTTTGCGAGGTGAAATATTTCCTTCCTTTTTGAGATAATATTTATGTAACTAACAGCTTGGATTTATGTCTAAGTTTGGAGTGGCATATACAAACCATTTCATTGTGCAGATAGGAAATATTATTTGGTGACAACAATCTGTGAATCTCAATTTTGTGCTCAATTGCCGGCAGGGCTTTATTTAAAAATTATCGGAACCACTTCATATTTTTGATTGTGAGGCTTACTTGCTCTTCTGAGTTTCCAGTAAACATCGCAGATGAGTCAGCCAGGACTTACTATTGTGTACAGGCAGTCCCCGAGTTACAAACATCCGACTTACAAATGACTCATAATTAAGAATGGTGGTGAGATAACAGGATGTGAGAGAAATCTCCCTCTTGGAAGGGAAATTAACTCCTGAAAGAGTTATCACAGGAAAAGGTGTCTCCAACTGAAGTCTTATCATCAATCCTTATTTCCACAACAAACCAATTTTTTTTCAAAATCCAATTATCACAGGGACAGAAAGTGAGGTGAAATCTTCTGAGCAGGGGCAAGGACAGCAAAACAAACACTACAGGGGTGTTAACCCTTACCTATGATATGCAAAGCACCCACCCACACACACACACAGGCACACATATGACTGGAGTTACAATTTAAAATGTATCTGTTTGATTTACTACTCGTGAATAACCAACCTCCAGACCCTATCTTGTTCGTAACTTGGGGACTACCTGTATGTAATTTTAGTTTGGTTAAATAAGAGATACACATGAGAGATTCTCCCTGCTCATTGACATGGCTGGACTATCTATTTTATTTATCTTGTCAGAAGCGAATTGAGGATACAGTTATAAAGTTAAAAACTTGGACTTATACTAGATTTCCTTTGACAAGAAGCTGGCCACTTGGAGTGTCTCTGGTGTCGCTGTGAGAAGGCCCTCCATTGTGTTAGTGGCAGGGCTCAGGCTGCAATGAAGTAAGTGGTCTGTGGTTTGCTCTTCTCCACACTTGCATGTCGTGGACTCCACTTTGTAGCCCCGTTTCCTAAGATTGGCTCTGCATCTCGTGGTGCCAGAGCGCAGTCTGTTCAGCATGTTCCAAGTTGCCCAGTTTTCCCTTGTGCCCAGGGGGGAGTTTTTCATCTGGTATCAGCCATGGGTTGAGATTCCAAGTTTCCAAGCCTGCCACTTTTGGACTCTCACTTGCTGAGGTGTTCCTGCAAGTATCTCTGTAAATCTTAGAAAGCTATTTCTTGATTTAAGGTGTTGGCATGCTGGCTGATATCCGAACAGAGGACGGGCTGGAGATGTCAATTACTTGATCCTTTCATTACAGGCTGCTACTTCCCGACGGATGTCAGGTGGTGTAATACCAGCTAAACAGTATAATTTCACCAGTGGTGTAGGGTGTAGACATCCTGTGATAATGCAGCATCTCATTAAGCGCCACATCCACTCTTTTAATGGCTAGACTGAGGTCAAGTCAAAAACAGGCTAAGCTAGACATGGCATTCAATACATATGTTTTGAATTGTGTATGCTTTTTTAAAAAAGCCAATAGCACGCTGATAGGACAAGGGCTGACTATTATTGGGATTGCAGCAGGTGTTGTGTGTGGGTTTCTTCATCTTCTCCTGACATGAAACGAAAAGCTGTTGCGGAGACCAGTGTTTTGGATATTTTTGTTCATGAATTACCTTTCACTGAAAGAAACAAAAATTGTACTTGTTTTCCCCACTCTCCCAAACTTCAGAGTAGTGGGGGTTTTTTAACTAGTTTTTGAAAACTAGATTTACTGGTCTATTAAACAGTTCTGGTTGCCATTCTGATTATATACGTCTTGGAAGCATAATAGAATGAGGCCCCAACTACACTGCCATATAATGCCAAGCACCCAAAAACAGTCTGAACATCTGTGATATCAGTTTGTGTGGCAATATATATTTTCATTCCCCTCAACCATCTCTTTTTAAAAATGAACAAGAGAATAAGAAAGCAGGGATAGGGCTTCCTCAAGAAATCTGCTATCTCAACAATGCTCTGCGTTGCTTATAAAAAGCCAGTCTGCCTTAGCAGTTCATCTGAATAATCTGAATAAATCAGAATGGCTCTACTGATCGTAATGCTGTGTTCACCTAACCAAAAGCAAACTGTATTTTTGGTGCTCCTCCAAGAGTTATTCTGAAAGGTCTGCTTTATTTTATACTTCCCACACATGATTTATGTACAGGAGAAAGTGCATTCTCCTTTCCCACACAGCATCAGGAAGAATGAATGGCAATTCTTCTTTGCTGTACTTTTGCAAGAGGAAGCAGTATTTCTTTGGTTGTGTAGGCAGGTATTTCCCTGCAGCAAGAGAGATGGAAGATTGCACATTGTCTTCCACATACAGATAGCTGCAAGAAGTCTTGTTTGGAGTAATAATGTGGATTTTTTTTTAATGTCAGGAGCGACTTGAGAAACTGCAAGTCGCTTTTGGTGTGAGAGAATTGGCCGTCTGCAAGGACTTTGCCCAGGGGATGCCCAGATGCTTTGATGTTTTTACCATCCTTGTGGGAGCCTTCTCTCATGTCCCTGCATGGAGCTGGAGCTGATAGAGGGAGCTCATCTGTGCTCTACCCATATTGGATTTGAACCAGCAACCTTCAAGTCAGCAACCCCACCTTCAAATCAGCAGTCCTGCTGGCACAAGGGTTTAACTCACTTCACCAATGGGGGCTCCTACCATGGTGAAAAGAGAAACAATGTAAAGAGATTGATAGAGTGACTCTAGTCTCTGTCTCAGGGCCCTAACCTACTCGGCTCGAATTAGTTACCTATCTATGACTAATATGTCTTGCTGTCCAGATTACAGTGTTGCAGCTGCATTGATCTTTGGGTACATCTACACTGTAGTATTAATGCAGCACAGCATCACTTTAACTGCCATGGTTCAATGCTATACAATCTTGGGAGTTGCAGTTTCATTAGGATAACAACACTCTTTAGCAGAAAAGGCTCAAGACAAGACCTTGAAAAACTAAAATGCCCAGAATTCAACAGCAGTGAGCAATGGCAGTTAAATTGGTGTCTAACTGCATTAATTTTACAGTGTAGATGTGCCCTCTGTCTCATTTAGGGGGAGATAAATCACACCAGTTCTTCAGACCCTGTTGAACGGTTACTCCTCGCATTATCTCAGCATTAGCCAAGATGGCTAGGGCCAATGAAAACTGGAGTCCAACAACATCTGTGGAGTCACATTTTCTTGAATCTTCCTCACCCCTCTAAAAATCCCAACAGCACAAATATTTCCCAAGGAGATTCTTATGACTTACTTGTGTATATCTAACCAATCATTTGGAAACTAAGGAGTCACGGTGGCACAGTGAGTTAAACCCTTGTGCCAGCTGGACTGCTGACCTGAAGGTTGGGTTGCTGAACTGAAGGTTGCTGGTTTAAATCCGTGAGATGGGGTGAGCTCCTGTCTGTTAGCTTTAACTTGCGGGGACATGAGAGAAGCCTTCCAGCAGGATGGTAACACATCTGGGCATCCCCTGGGCAATGTCTCTGTAGACAGCCGATTATCTCGCACCAGAAGCAACTTGCAGTATGTTCTCAAGTCGCTTCTGACTTAATAAAAAAATTGGGAACTGGTGGAGTTCCAATCTAATTTAGGTATTTGGCAGTCTTGATGGTGGAAGAATGAATCTTTGGGGCTTTGTTAACCTCCTTGGTCTGGATTATGAAGTGATTTTAATCCATTTTGTAATAAGAAATAGAATTATTGCATCTACAATATGCAACTACTGTATTCAACTATTTTGTTTAAAAATAGAATAAAACTTATATTGTACACTTATACACTTTTTAAAAAAATAATGAAACCAGAATGCATGTCCTTCCTTCCTTCCTTTTTCATAAGTGATTTCTGCAAATGTAATATTAAAGAGTAATGTATGGCCTTAGGTCTGTCTTGAGGGTGCAGCAGCCAGGACCTGAACACTAGAGGGAGCTCTTCCCATGCAGCTTTCTTAAGCAAGGTTTTCTTCCTCTTTATGGTGGTAGTTAACTCTATGCTACGGTACAGATAAGAACCGAGAAGCAGCACAAAGTGTTTAGAACAAGTTACTATTCCCCAAATGCATGTCGATTGGAATGGTTTGCTCATGCAAGTTGAAAGATTAATGCACTTTCAAAAGCAAGACCTTTTTCAATTTTTTCCCCCACTGAACATTTTATAGCTTTCAGAATAGACAGTATTTTGAATAGAAGGAGTATCAAGAAAGAAAAAAAAAAGATTCTAGCTCTGGGAAGCCTGATAAGACTTCTCAACCTCTGAGGATGTCTGTCATAGATGTGGGTGAAACATCAGGAGAGAATGCTTCTGGAACATGGCCATACAGCCCAGAAAACTCTTAGTAACCCAGCCTGATAACAGTTTTTTCCACTATTAGTTTCTGGTTTCTTTTGCACTGTTTTCTGTCAGCCAACTAGGAGTTAATGTTTGTAATTTTTTCAAGGTATCTATTGTTGTCTTGGTTTATGTTCAATGTCTTTATTACATTGAGTCACAAAAACACAGAGTGCTTGCGATTTGAAGAATTGGAGAGTGAAGAGAAGGACAAAGGTGTCTATGCTTACTGACCCCACTCTGGCTTAGTCCTAGCTTTGATCCTCCATTGCCTCAACTCCATGTTTACTTTCCTCTCCAATCCTTGCTCAACATTTTTCTCCATATTTGTTAGAAATGGCAGGAAGAAAGCACCTGGAGCCCTTCATTGCATGACTGCTTGCTTCTCACAACCTCAAATGATTGTACGCATTTGTATGTGGTTATTTATGGAACTGGTGGGCTAAAGTATGACTCCATAGAACATAGTGATCAAGCCATTACCATGTTCCTGGTTCTCCTGATATGTGTGACAACCTAACAAAGACATCTCTGCAGAAGGTGTGCATGAGGACCAACCCAAGATATCATGGTAGAAACATAGAGATGGAAGATACCAGTCCAACCCCTGCCATATAGGAATGCACAATCAAAGCACTCATGGCAGATGACTTTCTATTCTCTGTTTTAAAACCCCCAGAGAAGGAGACTCCACAACACTTCAAGGCAGCATATTTTGGAAATAACTGCACCCAGTCTCTGGGCACATAACCTTTTGGAAAAAATGGCAATCATAACCTTACTGAAAAGGAAAAATTATGTCGTAACGATTTGCCAAATGTGAATCTCCATGAACACGTGGAAACCACCTTTTGAAAACCACTAGTCAAGAAAAGCATGACCTTTAGAAATCAACCTTTTGAACAAGTGATATTCATTCACAAGCATCCATGTAATGGCTCACAGGTAACTCAGCTGTTAAACTGGAGAACCACGTCTCAAAGGACAAAGACATTTCACTACAAAAATATATATGGTTAGCAGCGGGTGGCTGTTTCTTTGATGTTGAAATTGTAGTTGTAGTTGCCCAAAAGATATACACTCCTTTGAAACCTCTTAGTTTAAAATATGTACTCAGAGATAACGTCTTTTTGAAAAATAACATATCTTGTTTACAAACATCTTGCATTATAGTTGTACTCACTGAAGTCCATAAGCATACTTCTACATTGAAGTCCAAATAGTAACTGAATACAAAATGGAGTTCTGAGTCTGAACATGCTCAGTGCAACCACATGTCTATAACCCCTTCCACACCAAAGTGGTACAGCCAAACTGGCAAATCAACATACACATAGAATAGAGGTTGCTATTTCCAACAGCATATTGCACTGTCAAGCAGCTCTTACCACCAGGAAGTTCTTCCTAATGTTTAACTGGAATTTCTTTTTCTGTAGTTCAAATCCATTGCTCCATGTCCTAATCTCCAGAGAAGCATCCAAAAGCTTGCTCCCTCCTCAATGTGTCATCCTTTCAGATATTTAAACATGGCTATCATTTCACCTCCTAAACATTGTACTTTAAGTATTTATAAGCTATGCTGGCTATCAGGGTTTTTTTTGCTTCCCTTTTTGTTAGTGAAATAACAAAGGAATATTATTCAGGACTGTCTCTGCCAATCAGGGTAGTTGGAGGATATGGATAAGCTGCCACCATGCCTTCATCCTCTTATGCCCAACCACCTGCCAGCTTTGCAGCACTTCTCCTTTGCCAAGGTCTGTTGAGACCTTCATGATTGCTACCTACAGCAGTTCTGTTTCCCGAGGAGCATTCTCGCTGGAGGGAATCAATGCTTGTCGTCATCCCTCCCTGCTTAGAGAAAGATGCAGAGGACCCTGCTGTCAGTTTGCATGGATATCCCCCACCCCCTCCTTTGAGACATCTCAGGTCCCTCCTCAGAACATTTAGCTTTTTTCTTTCTTTTAAATAGATGTCTATTCTCTTTACTGACAAAGTTATGAGGGGAAATGTAGAGACAGGATCGTACTGTGTATTGAACCTTGACTTGTGAGTCAGGCTCCATGAAGGTTTTTGATAAATGGAGCAGGTTTATTAGTGCTGCTTTATACGACTCCCTTGGAGGCTTTTAAAGGAGATTTCCAGTGGAGTTTCTCCTAGCCTGAGGGTCTAGGAGACTACTGCTTACTTGAGTGGACAGGGCATAATTAATTTATCTTGCCTTAGTAATGAGATTGTGCTTGATTATTTTGTTAGAGGTAGAAAATGTCAGATGGTAAGAGCAGTTCAGCAGTGTAATATGCTACCTTGGTCTGTAGCGGAGTCTTCTTTTAAGCATTTTGAAAACAGAGAATGGATAGCCTCCGCCAGGAGGGCTTTGGTTGTGTATTCCTGCGTGGCATGGAATGGGATTGGATTAGATGGCCTTGTGGTCTTTTCCAACTTTGTGATTCTAGAGGTGCATCTACACCAGTAGTTCTCAACCTGTGGGTCCCCAAATGTTTTGGCCTTCAACTCCCAGAAATCCTAACAGCTGGTAAACTGACTGGGATTTCTGGGAGTTGTAGGCCAAAACACCTAGGGACCCACAGGTTGAGAATCACTGATCTATACTGTAGAATTAATGCAGTTTTACATCACTTTAACTGCTATGACACAGTGATATGAAATTGTGGGAGGTGTAGTTTGAGGTATCTGTAACGTTTTTCAGAGAAGGTGAAAGACCTTGTAAAACTACAACTCTCATGAGCCATGGCAGTAGGAGCCGTGGTGGCACAATGGGTTAATTATACCCTTGTCCTAGCTGAACTGCTCACTGGAAGGTTGGCGTTTTGAATCCGCAAGATGGGGTGAGCTTCCAAATGCCAGCTCTAGCTTGAGACATGAGAGAAATCTCCCAGCAGGATGGTAACACATCCAGGCGTCCCCTGGGCAACATCTTTGTAAATGGCCAATTCTCTCACACCAGAAGCAACTTGCAGTATGTTCTCAAGTTGCTTCTGACATGATAAAAAAAAAAGCCATGGCAGTTAAAGTAGTGTCAAATTGACTTAATTCTACTGTCTAGGTGCCTGCTAGGATTCTAGGGAAAGCACCACTAAGGAAGCAAGGAAGGTAAAATCTCAGTAGTGGGGGTGAACCCCCTTTGAATCAGGCATTCTAACCTGACCAGAAGGAGGGAAAGGACTATCTATTACCCCGCACAACAGGGATGTAGCTGTGAAAGGTGGGACGAGAATATTCTCCCCAAAATAAGAATTCTGATCCACCAAATGAAATTTTCCTCCAGTCCCCAAATTGTTCATGTCTAGAACATGTGCTAGATTTGCATACCTTTCTTTTGGACACGGAAAATGTATTTCTAAATGCTCAACACTTTTTTTTAACAAATGTTAAGCTAGAAATTTAGAGAGTAAAAGAACATTTCACTGAGGGTTAGAATTTAAGCTGACAAGAGCAATGCTCTCCTCCCCCCCATAGCTGCACCCCTGTTTGTTTGCCACAGGTGCTCTTTTATGTTATGCCTGTACTCATTGTACAGAGTACACAATATGCTACAATGCTGTTTTGTCGCAGCCTGTTTTCAGCACAGAAGCTGAGCAACACAAATACCGTATCTTACTTTAACTCAAAGGAAAAGAAGAGGGGTTCTTTCACTTCTTCTCTCTGCACAGCAAGGTCCCTAGCATCCATCTATCTCTGATTGCCTTAAAGCCCCTTAATAGGTTACTCATCATTTATATGGGCTGGAATCCATCTCACCCACTTTGGCAACTAGTACTGTGATTGTGAGTGGGATTATTCGGTCCTTTGTAGCATAAAAACTCTTTTTAGTTCTGTTCTTCTCTGTCATAGAAAATTTTGCTGCATCCTTTTGCAACCTGTGAATGGGGAGAATTTACATACTGAGTAGTCTGCCCACTAATCTGTTCCAGGGGTTTTTGTCCCTCCTCTGCCTCCTCTTAAAGCAACATTGCTGTCATTCCCAGTAGTCTCCCTACATTAGTCTATGGCTCCATCGACACTGCCATGTAATTCAGTTTCAGAATACAGATTGACTACACATATAACACATAACACATAGACAAATATAATCTAAATCAGTGTGGCTCAATCGGCATTATATGAAGCTACATCAGGGATAGCAAACTTTGACCCTCCTGGCGTTTCGGACTTCAACTCCCACAATTCTTAACAGCATACCGGCTGTTAGGAATTGTGAGAGTTGAAGTCCAAAACACCTGGACGGCTGAAGTTTGCTCATACCTGGTCTACACTGGCCATTGTAATACAGTTCAGACTGGATTATATGTCAGTGTAGATGGGATCTTTGAAAACTACACTGACTATTCTCTTCCTCCGTGGGTGGTGGAATGAAGACACAAAAATAATGGTTTTATTGGAATCTAATGGTTCAAAATATACTTTGCCTATGAAGAAGTTTTTTTTTTAAAAAAATGGATTGTTTACATTTATTAGCTTTTGGACAATGCTGCTCCAAGAAATATTCCCTATATAGATGTTAGCACAGCTTTGGTTAATTATCTTTATAACTACATGAGATCTGCCATGCTAGATTAGCTCAGTATGCTTCTAAATCTAGTGGTTTTCAAGGTGTGGTTTAGTAAAACCAGAGAATATATTTTCATCTGCTTATCAGTTCTACAGGAAGGTCTATAACAGCAGTGCAGCTTTGTTGAAGGACAGTTTGATCATATGGTTTCTGAGGCCATAAAATAATTATTGGTGTTTTCAGAAAATCATGTGACCTTGATAAATGTCCATAGAAATTGATTAAATGCCAGATTTGAGCTTGGGTGATGGGTATCCCAGGCCTACATGTGTGTCACATCACTCAGCTCATGCACTGTTGTTTTGTTTACTGCGTTTTTCAACTAATCACAAGCCTTTATTTAGTACTACAGGTTAAGACAGGCATGGGCAAACTTTGGTTCTCCAGGTGTTTTGGACTTCAACTCCCACAATTTGTAACAGCCTCAGGCCCCTTCCTTAAATGGAAAGGGTCCAAGGCTGTTAGGAATTGTGGGAGTTGTCGTCCAAAACACCTGGAGGACCAAAGTTTGCCCATGCCTTGGTTACTGTAAGACCATTACACACAGAAGTTCTTCCTCTATTAAGATTTTTTTTCCTAAAGGAAAGAAGCTCCCACTTTTCTATTACTACATTTTTCTATTCTTTATACTTTTCTATTATTATTTGTTATGGATCAAGAGTAGGAGAAGCCTAAATACCTTAATGGCACCAGATCTCCTGTGAGCTTTGAAGCCAAGCAAGGTCAGTCCTGGTTGGTACTTGAATGAGAGGGGGCCAACGAATACCAGGGACAGTAGTCTATATTTCAGAGGAAGGAACTGACAAAACAACCTCTGTGAAAACGTTATGAAATTCATGATGTTGCCATAGGTCAACAGGTGACTTGAAAAGAGACCGTTTTGAGGATATTTCAGGAAAGTTATTTCATGGTTTTATAAACTTTTGCTAGAATCACTTGAAAGAAGCATTTGAGGAAATCATTTTTGAGCCCCGGCTTGGTAGGCCAGGCACCACTAGAACAAGGATAATGTGCATGCACAGTTAAAGTGGCACCTCCAGGTCAAGAAACTCATCTGTGCATCTCTATGACCTCTTAAGCATAAAGTAACCATTTATGTATTGATAAAGAGAAGAAAATGATAAAGCAAAAAAGGAAAGGGAAACTAGGCGCGGGGGGAATACAACCTGCATAGAATGACACCTGCATGGGATAGTTTGCAAATGTAGGTCTCTAGACTACATACCCTCCAACTCTCTCAGCTTTTGTGTATTTTCCTATGTCCCCCCTTTCCTCAGCTTGCTGAAAACAAAGTTCAAAGAGCAAGCATAGTTTGCAAACAACTCAGCAGTAAGGAGAGGAGTGGGCAGTACCTTCCCCATCCAAATAAATTCAGACAAAAGCAAACTGTTGCAGCCTCTCCTAGCTTGTGTATCCATCCTCATAAATAACTCTTGCTATCTGAACTATGCTGAGTCTGCATGTGCCTTGTTTTTTATAGCCCTCGGTGGCATAGTGGATTAAAGCCTTGTGACTTGAAGGTTGGTTTGCTGATCTGCAAGCTGCCAGGTTCGAATCCCACCCAGGGAGAGCATGGATGAGCTCCCTTTGTCAGCCCCAGCTCCATCCGGGGACATGAGAGAAGCCTCCCACAAGGATGATAAAAACATTAAAAAAAAAACCTAAGAACATCCGGGCGTCCCCTGGGCAACGTCCTTGCAGACGGCCAATTCTCTCATACCAGAATCGACTTGCAGTTTCTCAAGTCGCTCCTGACATGAAAAAAAAGCATGTTGCTTACTAAGGCATGAGTGAATGATGGTTGCCAATTGTTGCTTTGCCTCAGGAAATGCAATGGAATGGGCTTGATTCCCGAAATATGCTGCTTTCACAATTAATGTTTGAATGCATTCAGTCACAAGTGCTTTGCTAAATATTGTTCTTCCTGTACTAAGCAAAAACCCAGTACCATTTGAAATAATGTCCCTATAAATCAGTGGTTCTCAACCTGTGGTCCATGGACCACCAGTGGTCTGCAAGAACTAAAATATGGTCCACAGCCCCATGTTACTACTTCTAATAATAGCACAGCCCAACCAAAACAAATATTTTTCCTGGTGTCTTCATTTTAGGCCTGTTCCTGTGGTTATTTGGGGTATTGATTCAGAAAATTGCATTGGATAGACCACATTAGCTCAAATTATTAAATATGGTTTTCTGTGGGTGAGTAGATGGTGACTACTGGATGGACTATTGGGTATTAGAAACTAGAACTGATGTGGTCTATCTAATGCAATATTCTGAATCAATACCACAAATAACCAAACTGAATCTAAAGTTGACCAAAAACTGATTTGTAACTCTTTTGGTACTAATGTTGGAGAGTGGTCCCTGGTCAAAGTGGTCCCTGGTCAAAGTGATCCCTAGTCAAGCAGTCCCTGGTCAAAAAAAAAAAAAAAGATTGGGAATCAGCAGAAATTGGTTGAAGATTGAGGTCCAGCATCCTTAAGTCAGCTCGTCACATTCATTGGAGTTAGGGGCACAGAACATCCATAAAGTTGAAAAACTACAGGTAATAACATTGCTATTTTTTTGCACATGAGAGAACACCTCTCTAGAAAGATCTAGTTTCTCCAGCATGACTTACGGTGGATCATAATGAAGGACTTAGAGATCCTTAGAGGAGTATTCTTTCTTTGAATCTCTTGGTTCTTGACCAGAACTTTGTGATCAATTTTGGCAGAAGTTGACCATAGAGTGCATTGGAGGACCCAGAGATTCCAAAAAGGAAGGAACATTTTAATCAAACCCATGAATAATCAAATCTGCCAAAGTCAAAACCCCAAATGGGAAGGACCATCTGTAGGCTGTACACAGTTGAAAGCTACAGACTAAAACAGGTAGGGGCAAACTTGGGGCCTCCAGGTGTTTTGGTCTTCAACTCCCACAAATTCCTAACAGCTGGAAGTCCAAAACACCTGGAGAGCTGAAGTTTGCCCATGCCTGGACTAAAAGCAAATAAGCTGTATAAAAGCAATGGTGAATATTAATAAAGAACATGCAACTTTCAACTGATTCATTTTATATGTTGCTATTTCAATATCTATTTTAGTGAGATGGAGGACAGAGTTAATAAAGATATGTAAGTTCCATGGCATGTGTATGGCATGAAAATAATGAGGAAAAATTGGACTTGACTGAATTAATTATAGTTAATGTTAACTTGCTTTATTGTTTTTGGAGCATGCCACAGCGACAGACTGAGTAAAAGCTGGGGGATTTGACACAGGTTGTGAGAAACAACACTGTTAAAATGTCTCGTAGTTATATTGTTGCCATATTTCATTTGAGGAGGAATATAAAGATGTTTTCCTTTTGTAAATGTGGTGGGCCAAGGGATGTACATCACAAAAGATGTGTTTCGTTGAATCCCATGTGTTCATTGCATGACTAATGTTTTTGTGGGAAAAGGGTGGGAGGGTGAGTGAAAGTTTATAGGAGTTCATGTTTAAGTTTCCCTTATTTGCGTCTTCCACTTGGCAAAATGGTTAATGGCAGCAGTAAATGCCTTGCCAGACTCAATGTGGGTGGCTTTTATTTTTTAAGAAAAGCGACAATGCACAGACCCAGAGGAATAAGGCTGTGGAAGTGTGTGAGAATTACATGCCTGCATTTTTGTTACTATAAACTTGAGAAGTTCTCCTTGAAAATAAGTGTCTTTCTGACTATTTGTATTTAGTGAATTCCTATCCGTTTACCTATGGATGATGAGTTTTTATTATTTATTTATTTATTTACAGTATTTATATTCCGCCCTTCTCACCCCGAAGGGGACTCAGGGTGGATTACAATGAACACATATATGGCAAACATTCAATGCCAACAGACAAACAACATACATTAGACAGACTCAGAGGCATTTTTAACATTTTTCCAGCTTCACGATTCTGGCCACAGAGGGAGCTGTTGCTTCACCGTCCAGTAGTGGCTGTACTTCCTCATTCCTTTCCTCATTCCTTTCCTCGTGTTTTGCTGGCAGTTTTATGGTGTTGTAAATTAGCCTCCTGCATAAAGCGTCCCCAAATTTCCCTAATTGACAGGTGCAACTGTCTTTCGGGGCTGCATAGGTCAGCAGCAAGCCGGGGCTATTAATATTCGGAGGCTTAACCCGACCCGGGCTTCAAACTCATGACCTCTTGTTTAGTAGTGATTTATAGCAGCTGGTTACTAGCCAGCTGCGCCACAGCCCGGCCCCAAGTTTTCAAATGTTTGCATTTGGTACATCCCAGTTTCTTCTGCAGCTTATCTGCTGAGGAAATTGTGGGACTTTATCACCAGGAATGTCTCAAGACGTTCTGATGCTTGAGGCAAAATATACAATGGTGTCTCCTTTTTCATTTCACATAAAGAAGTTAACTGACATGGCAGGTTGAAATTACTTTAACAGTGGCAATGGAACAACATCCACCACTGTCTCAGAAGAGAGGAGTTAATTTGGAGGGTGAGAGATATTCTATAAGGCACCGTTGTCTTCCAAGAGAGGAATGGCCAGGAGTCTCAAGAAGAACAGTTGGAAAACTGTTGCTGCTGCCCTTCAGCATTTTCCACTTGAAGCATTTTGCCACAAATGCTGATGGTAATAGAGAGTTCTGAATTATCAAAGGGAAACTGGGAAACTGGCCAGGTGTCTTTATTTTATTATTATTTTTATTTCCAACATTTATATCTTGGGTTTCATTGATGTGCCTGTTATTCTGATTTCAAGTCACTTCCAAATTACGATGAACCCCATGTGACCCTCTGGTAAGGTTTTCTTGGCAACAATTTGTTCAGAGGGGATTTGCCTTCTTGTGAGGATGAGAGTGTGGCTTGTCTAAGGTCATCTAATGCAATGGTTCTCAACCTTCCTAATGCCACAACCCCTTAAAACCATCTCTCGTGTTGTGGTGACCCACAACTATAGAATTATTTTCGTTGCTACTTACTTCATAACTGTAATTTTGCTACTGTTATGAATCATAATGTAAATATCTCATATGCAGGGTATATTTACATTCACTGGACCAAATTTGACACAAATACCCAATATGTCAAAATATGAATACTGATGGGCTTGGAGAGGGATTGATTTTGCCATTTGGGAGTTGTAGTTGCTGGGATTTACAGTTCACCTACAATCAAAAAGCATTCTGAAATCCACCAATGATGGAATTGAACCAAATTTGGCACACAGAACTCTCATGACCAACAGAAAATACTGGAAGGGTTTGGTGAGCATTGACCTTGAGTTTGCGAGTTGTAGTTCACCTATATCCAAAGAGCACTGTGGACTCAAAAAATGATGGATCTGGACCAAATTTGGCATGAATACTCAATATGCCCAAATGTGAACACTGGTGGAGTTTGGGGGAAATAGACTTTGACATTTGGGAGTAGTAGTTGCTGGGGTTTACAGTTCACCTACAATCAAAGAGCCCCTTGAACCCCATCAATGATAGAATTGAGCCAAAGGACAGGCAGAGCGATCTTCAGCCCTCTTTTCCAAAGAAGTCGCCTAAGACCATCAGAAATATGTGTTTTCTGATGGTCTTTGGAGACCCCTCTGAAGCCCCCTTGCAACCCCCCCTCTAGGATCCCGACACCTAGGTTGAGAAACGCTGATCTAATGGTTTTCTGTGGTTGAGTAAGGATTTGAACCCTGGTCCAGTACTCAAACCCTATCACCATGTTGGCTCCCTTTCACTGGAGCTTTGCCTATTTTAGCACAGATCCAGTACTGTTCAAGGATTTTTTTCTATCTATTTAGGGATGTGTGTGTTTGCATTTCCCCTCTGTATTTCTTCCTTTCTCCCTTTTTGACTTATCCTTTCTCTCTCTTATTATTCCCTTTTCTCTTTCTGACATTCTCTCTCTCAGTCTCTCTGTCTGGCATATAATGCAGTTTTAGAATGCAGGCTGCCTCCTGTTAAATCCTGGGAATTGCAGTTTAGGGAGGGGGGCTTTAAGATTCTGTCAGATGGGTCCTGGGCCTCACTAGACTACAAATCCCAGAATTCTGCAGGAGGAAGCCACAGGGTTTAAGATGATATGGCAAGTCCTTAAAGTATAGTGTGATAATGCCTCGTGTCTCCTAGGGCAGTGGTTCTCATACTGTGGGTCTCCAGGAATTTTGGGCTACAACTCCCAGAAATCCTGGCCAGTTTACCAGCTATTAGGATTTCTGGGAGTTGAAGGCCAAAACATCTGGGGACCCACAGGTTGAGAACCCTTTTCCTAGGGGAATGTTTTAGTTATGGTAATCATGCCACTATCACACTATTTCCTTTTGGTGTGTTCCCCACTTCTATTTGCCACTCATAGTCAACAAAGTCCTCTAGGCAATGTATTCTGGCATAAACTGTAGTTTGGTTTGGGCTTACAGATTTTTTTTGATAAGCTACAGATGGTGAAGTTATTTGAAGGGAGTCTCTTTGGTATTTATTTCATACTTTCTTGCAATGATAACTCTGTGGTACTCAGATACCAGATGTTTTGGATTTCAATTTCTAGAAGCCCTACCAGAATTGCAACAGATCAGGGATTCTGTGAATGGACGTCAAAAACATCTGGAAGGCCAAAGGCTGTCAATCATTCCTCTCTCACTCTCTGATGTAAAGATTGCCTTGTTGATAATTTTCCAGAAAAAAAGGTCATTGATATCATGTCTTTTATCCAAACCAATGCAATGGTAATCAGGACCAAGCTGGTTGTAAAATATAAGTTTGGGCTTTGGCACAAATTGGTACCCTGCAATCAGCATAAAGGACATGGATTAATACAGCTGAGCAGCTGGTTCTCAAGCTATTCAATATTTGCAGAGCACAGAAAAAACACAACTCAATTAAAAACAAATAACTCCCCAAACTCACCCTTTCTGCATTTCACTAAGAGTGCAGATATTTCAAAAACCTCCATTTACACTGTGTGAAATGGGGATCTCAATATTGTCTCATAGACTGTCACTGTCACTAAGATATGATGTGAAAAAGGAGGGTTAATGGAGTTCATGGAAGGCATTATCCATGTGCAGCAACAATTAATGGGCTCAGAATACTACCTGCATTATATGAGGGCGGATACACATCACTAATGCATCACTAATACATGTATGCAGCCACAGAACTGACGTCATCATGGTAGGCTGAGGCTTTGCTACATAGCAACACCTTCAATTTTTAAAGAAGACCATGCCACCAACTCATGATGCTCTAGATCAGCATCACAAAAGGGCACATTTCCAGGGTAATGTAAAGGAGCATCCTCTGTTTCAATTGAAGAAAATTATTTCCCACTCGTAGGATTTTATTTCATGGAAATGGAAACTGACAGAGAAGCAGGACCTTTGTTCATGGTCTCTAATGCACGAAGTCATGCAATACCCATTACTGATTCACCACTTCTTTGCTATGAAGCTATCCAGAGCTATTGATGAGCAAAACTCATCAACAGCCCCTGATCATGCCATATCCCTGGGATGTATGTGGCCCAATAAGATCAAGGTGCTTCTGTGTTATATGCTGCCCTCTTCTCTTGCTGTTTTTTAAAAACACAACACTTTGCAATTGTGTCTTTTAACAACAACAACAACAACAACAACAAAAAACAACAACAAAGATGAGAAAGTGACACAGTGGGAAGGCATAAGTATGCTGCCCAATTGGAAGTGTGAACTCACACTGCCAAGGAGTCACAGTCACCTGTCCCCATTGGCTATGCAATTCAGAGAGTGTTAAGTCTGGTAAGTAGCCTTTATCCCAGGTCATAGGAACACCAAGGATACCAGCTTCCTCTGGTTGTGTCCATAAACATGTATAATGCAGAAATAGATTTAGGGAAGTAATCTGTATTTTTAAGAGCACCTTCATTTTCTGAGCATGTTCTCTGTTACCACAATGTCCCTTTAGTTGCACATTGTAAAACAAAATGACAAAATTGATAGAGGTCACCACATTTCTTGAAACATTGTCGGCCATTACTGCTTTTATCCTTGAAGAAAACCTATTAAGGTTCCAGTTTAAAGTTACTACTATCCTTAAAATGTAGTGAGAAAACAAATGTCAGAGAAATCTGACATATCACATGGGGTCAACAAAGTTTCTCAACTGAGTTTGCTAAACCTTTGCTGTGGCCAGTGCGAATGTGTCAGTATATCAGTGTATTTAGTGATATGTTTTCTCCTGACTCCTGCCCACATGTCATTCTGTGGTTGCATAAAGCTTGACATCAATCCCCATTGGCACATTTTGGTTAAGGCATCTGGGGCAGCTGATATGACCTGTGACTGTATCATGTACACTTCTATACTATATATCAAGAGTGGGCAACTGTACACAGAGTGGGGTCAATATTTGTCTCCATGCCTCCTCCTATAAGTTACACAAGTACATTTGAGGAGAGCCTGTACAAAGCCCATGAGTCACATTTTCTCCCACTCTGGTACACAGTATGTTTTACAACAACTTCGTACACAAATGTTCATCACTGTTCATATGTATATTACTAAAAGTGGCTCAAAATTGTTTCCTAACAGCCATTTAAATATATACATACATATAATTTAAATATATAATACAAACCATATTAATATAAAATAAATTCCAAGTGTTAACTAATCACATTTCCAGGAAGAACAAAATAAAACATATTGTTGACTGGATAAACTACCAATTAGACAAGCTGCTTACATACCAGCAAAAAGAGGGAATAAAAGAGCACAGATTTGTGTAAAAAATTGTTCATTTTCATGTGCAAAACCTTAGATATAATGACTTTGCATGTCTCATCACAGTGGGGCAGTTGTATCCTTGGCCAACTTACATGCAGTTACAATGCAAGTTAGTCCTGATTCTAACCATCATGTGGCACATGATGTCCATTTTTTCATAAAGCAGTTTCAGACCTCTACAGTGCTTAAGGGTTATAATAACTTGGGATAATATTTTTGCTTTACTCTGATCTCTCCTGGAGTACTGTGTCCAGTTCTGGGAATCACAATTCAAGAAGGATATTGATAAGCTGTAACATATCCAGAGAAGGGTGACAAAAATGGCAAAAGGCTTGGAAGCCAAGTCCTATGTGGAGCGGCTTAGGGAGCTGGATATGTTTAGCTTGGAGAAGAAAAGGTTGAGAAAGGGGAGAAGATAGCCATGTTTATATATCTGAAAGGATGTCACATTGAGGAGGGAGCAAGCTTGTTTTCTGCTGCTCCTGAAACTAGGACACAGAGCAATGGATACAAACTTTTGGGGGAAATACTGACGGTAAGAGCTGCTGGATAGTGGAATATCCTTGGAGTGTGTCTTTTCTTTGGAGGTTTTCAAACAGAGATCGGAGTGCCTTGACTGTGTGTTTCTTCATGGCAGGGGGTTGGACTGGATGGGCCTTGAGTCTGTTCCAACTCTGTGATTCTGTATGCACATATTAAATTAAGTTTTAATATGTGCATTTAAATATGACCTGACTTTTTCTTTACCCCCTTTTAATGTGTTCTGCCACATGGGTTGGAATCAGGCTTGATCCTTCAAGAGGAAGTATGTTAGGGGCGGGCACTCCTTTTCTTTCCGTCTGTTTTTCAGGGCAAGCATTCTCCCACTGCATTCTCTCAGTACCAGCAGAGTGCTGACAACAGATTGCTAGCAGCCTGGCAGTAATAGTACTGGTTGTATAGAAAACAGTGTTGAACTCGTTTCTCCTGCAGTGGCGAGACTCTGGAAACAGAAGTGTGTGTCTCCGTGTCGGAGTGTACGTGTGTCCTCATGCTGCTGCTCTTTTTCCTTTCCCCCTTCCCTGGCAGCACTTCTGTTCCTGAGATCCAGGGCAGAGAGGATGCTGCGGCAATGTCTGTAGCTGCAATTGCAGCAGCAGCTGCTTCTGCATATAGCTCAAGCAAGGGAATTCATCAGAGATATTTCCAAGGGGGTGGTCACCTACCCATTGTTTTTCACTGGCCTGGAGTGATCTGACAGCAGAAGAGGCATTTATAGGCATATTGTACTAATCTATCCTTACTCATAACTATCAAGTCATCCTAAGACAGGCTTTTATGAAAAAAAAGTCTCCATCCAGTTCTGTTTGATCCCTCACCTAACCATGTACATATATTATGCTTAGTACTAAAATACGATATACTTGATGCACATGAGAACTGCATTATGTGTGGCCAAGTATAATCCAGACATGTGTAACCCTGGCTATAGGTTGGATTCAAAGGCACATCCCTTGGAATATATTAAACTTTAGTAGTAGACCTATATGCAAACAAAGCCGGAACTATCCCTAGAAGTCAAGATGACTTCTTTCTGTCCTTTCCGTATTGCTTGATGCTCTGTTCCAAATTTAGAACATGCATGTTAATTGTATTCATGAAATTAATATTGTATCAAATTCAGACTTCGGTTGTTGGAATGAAGAAGCTCCTTCAAGAATCGAGGGCTCCATAACTGTGCACACATGGATTGTGCCGTCGCGCCTGGGGCTATAACTCTTAGCGAAAGAGGCATGGACGTGACATCTTTCCCCAGGGGATTGCTTCTTGCCCTCCTTTACGGAAGCTAGAACTCCCAAGGATCAAAACACTGTAGATAACTCAAAACTGGTTTTATTGTTTCAAAAGGTTATCCCTTTAAGGCAATAAGCTGGAAGTTTCAAAGAGGTAAAGGAAAATATACATTACAATCTCTGGTTGTCTTGAATCCAAGGAGCTCTGCAGTTGAGAAGCTTTTCCAGGTCCCTCTTTCTCAATGGCTGTGAATGCCGGAGCAATTTTCAGCCACAGTCCAAATGGCCTATGTTTGAAGACACAGAGTCTTCCTCTGGTGCCAAAGAACTGATCTGAAGGTGCTTGAGACTCCTCAACGTCATCCAGGTTGACCTGAACATGAATCATAAGTCTCAAGGGTAAGAACCTCAGAATTGGTGCTGAGAGGTAACTTAATCAAGGGCTTTTAGAGCCAAGTCTCTCTCTCATGTCCATCTGATAGAAAGCTTGATGGTGGAATGAAAAAGGAAACACTGACCCACTCCAGGAAAGGGTAGAGTCAAACAATTGAGCTGAGGGAGCAATATAACTGGTGCAAACAACATTGATTGACAGCTATAAATAACCAATCAATGTAAATGTAGTTGGCTACATTTACAGGGTAAAGGCAAAATCAGGCATGATACAATTCAAATCTTGCAACTTACAGTTCGACATATAGATGGCGTCACTCGCGCCGTCACATGGATATGTATACATTTGTGTTTGCATGCACATACGTACATGTGGGTGGGGTTATGGAGTTGTTATGTAATTACTTAATGTCCTGTAAAACCTTGTTATCTAACTGATACATTGTTTCACACAGATACCAATTTTGTCCTGGGTAATGCCCAGATAGTGGATTGGCCCATTGTGTATAGCAATGATGGATTTTGCAAGCTCTCAGGATACCACAGAGCAGAAGTTATGCAAAAAAGCAGCACCTGCAGGTATTTCACTGCCAATTTACTTTCTGTTAAACAGCTTGTCATGTTGCTTTTCTTTGTCTGAACAAAATAAAAACAACAGCAACAATATATTCACCCCTTTTTTTCAATTCCACCTTCCCCAACTTGAAACAGCAGCAATGACAATTTGTGATTTGGAGACTAGCAACACAAACAGAATCAGAATTGTGTAGTTTCACTATATGTAATACCAACAAAACACACAATGGTACTAGTGGTGATGATAACAACAATGGCAATGATGAAGAACTTTATACAGTACAACCCCCTTATCAATGGATTCAATATCCACTTATCCATGCTCCAAAAAATACCGTGCCAGAAGTGTTCGTGGATCACTCTAGGTCCTCCAATGCAATTCGATGGCATTTTTCCAGCCAAGTATAATCAAAGCATAGGCTTTGCTATTATTTGTGGTTTCCAGGCATTCATGCAGGTGAGGTGGAGTGTATCTTCTGCAGATATGGGGATCCTATTTTATATAGCTTTCCCCAAATTAGGAATTAAAACAAATACATTATTGCTAAAACTACATGAAAGGGGCATCACAACATCATAGTTTAAACAGATCTATTGGTGTGTGAGTGTGTAAGGAGAGGTTTTCCGCTTTTACGCAAACATCATCTAGTGGCGTTCAGGGATTGTGACTCATACTTGGTTGTTTAGTGAACTTCAAAGCTGAGTTGCATCCAGGTTTCCCCTGCTTAAATCCAATATAATCTTTAACTGCATGTGCTATTTATCTTAAAGTAATATGTCATGATTCATGGTTATGATGCCCTAGTCCGGTGGTTCTCAACCTTCCTAATGCCGTGACCCCTTAATACAGTTCTTCATGTGTTGGTGACCTCCAACCATAAAATAATTTTTGTTGCTACTTCATAATTGTCATTTTGCTACTGTTACGAAATATCTGATATGCAGGATGTGTTTTCACTCACTGGACCAAATTTGACACAAATACCAATAAGCCCAAATTTGTATACTGGTAGAGTTGGGGGAGATTGATTTTGTCATTTGGGAGTTGTAGTTGCTGGAATTTATAGTTAACCTACAATCAAAGAGCATTCTGAGCTCCACCAACAATGGAATTGAACCAATCTTGGCACACAGAACTCCCATGACCAACAGAAAATACTGGAAAAGTTTGGTGGGCATTGACCTTTTGTTTTGGAGTTATAGTTCACCTACATCCAGAGAGCACTGTGGATTCCAAACAATGATGAATCTGAACCAAACTTGACACAAATATTCAGTATGCCCAAATGTGAACACTGGTGGAGTTTGGGGAAAATAGATCTTGACATTTGGGAGTTGTAGTTGCTGGGATTTATAGTTCACCTACGATCAAAATGCCCCTTGAACCCCACCAGTGATAGAATTGGGCCAAACTTCCCACACAGAATCCCCCATGACCAACAGAAAATACTGGAAGGATTTGGGTTCCTGAGACCATCAGAAATATGTGTTTTCTGATGGTATTTGGTGACCTCTCTGAAACCCCCCTCGTGACCCACCCTGGGGTCCTGACCCCCAGGTTGAGAAACCCTGCTCTAGTCTAAGCAGTGGTACAGTTGTGTGTGTGTACATTTGTATGTGAGAGATTGTAATTTCTTTTTAAAAGAGAAAAAGTGGGATTGATGGATGGCAGAAGTGCTTCTGTCACCATGAGCTTAAGATACTTATTTCCATTATTTCTATCCCGCTCTTCTCACCCGAAGGAATTCAGGGCAGCTTACAAAACTGGCAAAATTCAATGCCAATACACAACAATACAAAAGAATAAAACATAAGCAATTAAATACAGATTTAAAATAATACAAAATACTTGAGCCATTCATCCACAAAACATTGTATATAAACCTTAGTCCAGACTGAGTCGAAGCCAACGAAACTTATTCTTTGAATGCTTGCTCACATAGCCAGGTCTTCACTTTCTTTCTAAAACTCAAAAGGGATGGAGCCTGCCGGATGTCACTAAGGAGGGAGTTCCACAGCCAAGGAGCCACCACTGAGAAGGCCCTGTCTCTCGTCCCCGCCAGCCGCATCTGTGAGGCTGGCGGTACCGAGAGCAGGGCCTCCCCTGAAGATCTTAAATTACATGGTAGGTCATAGCGGGAGACATGTTTGGACAAGTAAGCTGGGCCGGAACCGTTTAGAGCTTTATAGGCTAAAGCCAGCACTTTGATATAGATCCCATTTGATGCTCCTGTGTATTGGAAAACCCGGTGGCACACAGTTTTGGTTAGCAGTAAAAGCCACAGAGGGGGTGAGAGAAAAATAACCAATAACAATTACTATGTCCATTGACACAATCTTGTATATAAGCCTTGGGCTCCCTTAAGCTTCCTTTAAGCCTCTTGCATATGTCTTGTCAAACCTGTGTCCTGTTTAGAATTTGCTTTAGTTTTACAAGATTTTCAGCCTTCTCTGCCAAAGACTTTTGGTGCCCCACCAAGCTACAAATCCCAGGATTCCATAGCATTGAGTCATGGCAGTTAACGCATTATGAAAACTGCATTAATTCTACAGTGTAGATGCACCCCTCAATTATTTGACTCTGGACACAACTGAAAGCATTAGCTATGATCTGTACAGCCCTATATGGATTAGCTCCATTTCTAAAAGACTGTATCTTCCCATGTAAGTCTGCTTGTGTTTTAAGATCTTGAAGGAAGGCTTTCTCTCACAGAAACATTTGGTCCAAGATGGCAGAATCATCTCCCACTAGAAACTAGGTTTGGTTTCCTCTGTGCTCTCATTCTACAGCCAAGAAAAGACCTTTCTGTTTACCAAAGCACTTGAGTGTTAACGATCTGTTGCAAAAGGTCTTTCAGTTGGGGTGACTTGTATTTTTATCATCACCACCACCACCATCATTATAGTTTAGCAGCTTTTAAAAATTGTTTACATTTATATTTTTAATGATATTGTTTTTTATTTCTTTTTTACATGTTTGCATTATCTATTGCAGGGGTCCTCAAACTTTTTAAGTGGAGGGCCGATTCATGGTCCCTCAGATTGTTGAGGGGCCGAATTATCATTTGAAAAAAAAAAACCGAACAAATTCCTATGCTCACTGCACATGTCTTATTTGTAGTACAAAAAAACCCCCCAGCAACAATTACTTATTTATTTATTTACTATATTTATACCCCACCCTCTCTCACCCCGAAGGGGACTCAGAGCAGCTTACAAGTTGTATGTACATACAATATATTATATTATTAGCATAGCACAATATTAGCATTATATATTACTATATTGTACTATACCATTATACCGTAATATTATTAGTAATATTAGATTTAATATATAATATATAATTAATATATTATTATATTGTATTATTATTAGCCACCCTGAGTCCCCTATTGGGTGAGAAGGGCGGGGTAGAAATATTGTAATAAATAAATATTATATTGTATTACATTATAATGTTATTATGAATATTACATGCATACACAATATATTACCATATTATTTATTTACAATATTGGTAAATAAAAGAACAATACAATATTTAAAAATAAAAATAATTTTAACCAACTTACTGTAAACGCATCAGGATTTCAGTGGGAAGTGAATTAATTATATATACGTTTTTAAGGTTTTTATAATGTGTTTTAACAATGTTATTAATAGATCTGTTTATATTGTTTTGTTTTTATGACTGTATTTTGGGCATTAAATTTTGCCAATTTTTGTAAGCCGCCCTGAGTCCCCTTGGGTGAGAAGGGCGGGGTAGAAATGTTGTAAATAAATAAATAAGTGTGGGCCTGCTTCTGGCCAATGAGATAATCAAGTAGGATTGTTGTTGTTGTCCCTTCAAGTCATTTCAGACTTTGGGCGAGCCTAAGTCTAAAACTGAGGGCGGGGGCCAGGTAAATGGCCTTGGAGGGCCGCATCCGGCCCCCGGGCCTTAGTTTGGGGACCCCTGATCTATTGTTTTAAAAAGGGAGCCGCAGTGGCACAATGGGTTAAACCCTTGTGCCGGCTGAACTGCTGACCTGAAGATCTGAAGGTCGGCGGTTTGAATCCGCGAAACAGGATGAGCTCCCATCTGTCAGCCCCAGCTTCCATGTGGAGACATGAGAGAAGCTCCCACAGGATGGTATCACATCCGGGCATCTCCTGGGCAACATCTTTGTAGATGGCAGATTCTCCCATTCCAGAAGCAACTTGCAGTATATTCCCAATTCACTTCTAACACAATTTTAAAAATCCATTGTTTTAACTGTATTTTGCTGTAACTCAAATTGTGAACTGTTTTGGATTCCCATATTGAGAGAAAGATGAAATATATAGAGATAGGCAGATATAGTCACACTAATATGTCTTGCTTGTGGCTCTCCAGATACATTTTTTTAAAAATTCTTTCCATTTTCTTGCAGTTTTATGTATGGAGAGTTGACGGATAAAGAAACAGTAGATAAAGTACGGCAAACGTTTGAGAACTACGAGATGAATTCCTTTGAAATCTTAATGTACAAGAAGAACAGTAAGTGGAATTTTTCATTCTATTTTCAATAAAGCAGCCCAGACATAGCAAAGCAAGGAAGCAAGCAAACTAAGAGATGCGTTTTCATCTGATGAACATGGCAGGACATCACTGCTATGGGAATGGCACTGAGTGTACAGTACGATCCCTGTATCTGAAGGATGGTTTCATTTATCCATGTCTGACAAAATATGTCCTCTCTAGGCATTTCCTAGGTCCTCAAGCATGATTCTGTGGTATGTTTATGTCAGAACCTGTTTGTTCAATAGGGTTCATTATTAACTACAATTTTGTTATCCAAGTGGAAAGTATTCCGTGCAGATATGGGGGTCATGTTCCTTCCATCCACACTAATAGGTTTCCTGATGGAGAGAATTATGGGAATTATAACTTTACCTTAGCATTCAGTAATAGGATTGCTAGCGATGATACACTCATTTTATAACCATGCTGTGGCTGTAGGAAATGGCTTTCTTACAGAATTTTAATTTCAGAGGTCTTGCAGGAATCTCTTTCAGTGAGTGCACTTCACAGCCACCTGTTATATGGGAAATCTACCCATATAAATAAAACAGATTTAACTTTTCACGTTTTTCAGTGTACAGCCAATACATTTTTAAGCACAGGATATGTGATTGCTGTACCTGAATCTAAAGCACATGATGTGCCAGTTGTATAGTTATAGAAAAGAGAGAAAAAAAGAAGCATCAGGGAAATTTGAAAGGAAAGAAGGACAGGGATTAAAAATATTGGTAGCAAATCTAGGGTGGCCATTTATATCTCACATCAATTTGCATGTAGTGTGTACACAGATACACATAGACATAAACACACTGAAGTAATTGAATTTGAAGTTTCCAACCTTCTGAGAAACCTAGCTGGGGGGGGGGGCAGCATCTCAAAAATGCTCACAATTTATAATAACTTCTTTTTCTTCCTGGAACAACATAAAACGACAGAAGAATTTGAAAAAACTGTGCAACTTTTCAAAACCTACCATCAAAGCTTCTTTTTTGTGTTCAGAAAGCCACACTACTTCTTAAGGTAAAAACTGTGAGAAGAAGCAGTTTTTTGAGCACAGTATAAATGAATTTCCACACCAGCTGTAGTTTCTGCACAGGTATAGGCTCGCATAAGATGTACCAGAATAATCTAAACCTGAGGCTATCAAAACATTTTTATATACTGTACTTACTTAATGTTTGTCCTTCCTTTCTCCCAATATTGGGGCTTAAGGCAGCTGCCCTATCCAGAAAGGACACTAATGCTATAGTGGACCTAGTTATTAATAGGTGTTTCTTCTCTATAAGGCACTTGGGTTTCTAATGATGTTGTTTCTGAAGGATTGCAAAACTGGCTAAAACAGTCAAATTGCTCAATCCCTCCACCCAAGGAATTACCTTTGGGATACAATCAGGAGAATACAACTGTGTTTGGGTTTCTATGAGTTTTCTGGCTGTATGGTCATGTTCAAGAAGCATTCTCTCCTGATGTTTCACTTACATCTATGACAGGCTTCCTCAGAGGTTGTGAGGTTTGTTGGAAACTAGGCAAGTGGGGTTTATATATCTGTGGAAGGTCCAGGGTGGGAGGAAGAACTCTTGTCTTTTTGAGGCAAGTGTGAATGTTGTAATTGGCCACCTTGATTAGCATTGAATAGCCTTGCAGCTTCCAAGCCTGGCTGCTTCTTGCCTGGGGAATATATAAACTTCGCAACCTGTGAGGATGCCTGCCATAGATGCAGGCAAAATGTCAGGAGAGAATGCTTCTGGAACATGGCCATACAGCACAGAAAACTCACAGTAGCCCAGTGATTCTGCCATGAAAGCCTTTGAGAACACAGCAATGTTTGTTTTTCAGTTGAGGAGAGGGGAAAGAAGCCATAGTTCCTATCTCAGTCATCACACAAAAAAGGATACTAAACACACCTTAGAGGAGGAGAAGCCAAGTTGGGGACAAGTGTGCAGCATGTAACAGTGTGCTGCTTTGCTTATAGTAATATTAGAACATCCCTAACAGCTTTCCATGATGGCATCTTTTAGGAGGAGATAGTTTTGTGGACTATCTCAATTCTCTAGAACACAATTTATAAACTTGGGAGCTACTAAAGAGCAACAACGAATGGTCTAATTAAGATTTGGCTTTCTTGAAAAGATTGCTACATAGCCATGATGCGATTTGGCCAAGAAAGGGAATCAAATTCATTTCACATTCATTTTGGCATTGACTACCGTTCTTGTTTTTGGCAGTCTAGTGATGTTGTTAGATAGCCTATTAGGTTCCTTGTTGGTTTTCAGAGACTCGAAATGCTCTTACAAGAACCGAGGGACACCCCTTGTACTGCATCATTGCCTTTTTTTGGATCATCTTTTATTTATCTTCAGCTTGTTCCGTTCCTGCCTATTATAGTACAGCCTGAGGTGCTCCTGCGTCTGAGACAGGATTCTGCTTGGAGCAGTCCTGCAGCACAAAGTGGACAATAGCGCTTTTTAGTAAGGAGCAGAACCATCAGCAGAAACATACAGAATTCTTTTGACTCCTTTTCTTATGTACAGTAAGGTACATGCCACTTGGAATTTTACACCATACATTTTCTTAACAATCTGCCTTACCAGACTATTTAATCTTGTTTTGTCTGTTCTACCTTTTTGTGGCATTCCAGGACAGGGACAGTTACAATTACAATACTTTCACTGAATTTTGTACTAATATTCAGATCCATTTTTGATGTATTGGGAGCAACCATGAAGCAGGGAACAATCCTTCTGTTGGTCTGTGATGTTCTGAACTCAATAGATAATCGTCAGGTCTTGTTTGTGTTGGCTTTGTGACTTTCTAGATGTTGTGGAATTGCAGCTCCTACCTGTTTTCACTAGATGAGTCAATGGTGAAAGAGCAGGATCCACTCCAACAGCATGTGGAGGTTCATCTATTGCACATCCCCATTTTGAACTGACTGCACAACATCCTCCAAGAATTTGTTTTAACTGCCTCTCCTCCCATGAGAAACTTAAAATATTGAAATTACCAACTGCTTCCTTTCCTTTTGCTCATTTGGCCACTTTTTAAAAGCATAACAAAGAACTAATAAACCATGCATCTTCTCAAAATAGCTCCTGGGCTGAAGGCTTTGGTTCTTTAATTGCTTCTCAGATTTCTTCTTCAGCAAGAAAAACCTCACTTCCTAGGGGACTGAACAAAATGTATTTTTCTAATCTCTTGACCTGTTTGCCACCTATCCCACAGATGGGTTTTGCAACAAGCAGCTACTTTTAAGACATTGGAATTGGTGTTTCTGGGGTGTTCAATAGACATGCTTTATACCAAAGGCTCATTCCATGAAGTTGCATAGCTAGATATGTTTTCCACTCTCTGTGTCCTCTGTTTGTCAGTGAAGTCAATTGCAGGAGACATTATTTGGCCAATAAACTTCATACCAATGGAATGACCTGCCTAACCAATCTCAAGCCTCCCCTCAACTTATTTCGCTTGCTAACTAATCCCTGTCAGATTGTGAGTTCTGCGACACATGCAGCAACAGCTGTGCAATGTTCTTTGAGAGAGTTTCAAAGATCAGCTGTAACTGTTATGTAACCCAAATTTGACAATGTTTTGCTATATCCAGAGAAGGATGACACATACCTAGGCCTTTCATTTTTAGTAAGCAAAGTGCTCTGTTTCGACTTCAACTCCCAGATGTTGTTCAACTGGCACACCTCTCCTTGCCCACTGCACATGTGAGCTGGGGATGATGGAATTTGTAGTACAAAATATTCAAAGAGAGATGTGTTTGCATGAGTTTAATGACTAAGCTTGCACTCCTATTTGAGGAACTGTAGTTCAAGGCAAGGGATTCGAACCCTGTTCTCTAGAGTTGTAATTCAATGCTCAAACCAATGAACGTTGTTGGCTCTCACGTAGCAGCTACATTTGATATATTATATCTTATTATTTATCTTTGTTCTTAAAATTAGTTTTCAAAATATTGGGTGTGTGTTGAATTGTGATTTTATAGTGTATGTAGTTAGCCACCGTGGGCAGTATGTATGAATAAGATAGATATAAGCAAACAAATATAAAAATCTGAAGATGGTCCTTAAATGATTATTCTCAATGGCTGAAATCAGGATTGCTATATTGTCTAAAGTGTCATAGGAAAAATAAGTGATTTGAAATGTCTGCAATCACATTTTTGGATATTGGGGAGGGGGGAATGTTTTCTTCTCTCAGCTTCCAATTTCCCAGGGAGCTCTTCTTTGTTGATTTTTATCATTTCTGCCTGATCTACATGGATATTGTGTCACTTTGCAATAGTGTTGTTTTGTATTTTAAACATATTTTAGTATTATTTTTCCTTATTGGGTTGAGAAATGCCTTGGAATCTTATAAAGTAAGGGTGAGATGTAAATTATGTAATAAATAAAAGTACTAGGTGTTATGAGTGTACAAAAGCCTACATAAATAATGTTGAATACAATGGTGATAACAATGAGTTAGCAAAATCCCAGTCATTATAAAATGCAGAGTGCTTGTGGTGAAGCTAGGAGTTTGTTTCTGTCTCATGGAAATCAGTCCAAACCAGATAAAATGGGGAATGAGTGAATTTATAAAACCTGGCTTGTCTGTGAGGCAAACATTTCATGCTTTTCTTCCTCAAAGCTTATACCTGAGCATGACGCTGTTCACTGCCATCTCTATTCCCTGTCATGAACAAGAACAGTGTATGTTGTGTAAAACAAGTGGCATAATTTATACAAGTTGTTTAGAATCTGATTTTCTTGGGAGATAATTTGGATTATTGTAGTGCAGCAACTCCTTTTGTTTAGTACAGTGCATATAAATAGCCTTGGCTACATGAATCCAGCATCCATTGGGGACAAAGAGCTCCCAACAGTTGTTATTTCAGCAGTTGTATTTTACAATCACAATTTCTGCAGTTTATTACTCTGGCTGAAAGGAGATTTGAAGAGAGTAGAAAGTGATAGGAGAGAAACACCATTTGCCTTCCCTATTCTGTTTGTCCCATTCTAGCCCTGAGCTTGGAAATGTTACTTGAGGGAATCCAAATCCTGTTGCTTCATTATGCTAGTTATTACAGTTTTACTGACTTCCTTTACAGTCAGAAAATATCTGTGGTCTTTTTCCTTTTTGTTGTCAATTGCCTATGCCAGTGTGGTTACGCCATTTATTTATTTACAGTATTTATATTCCGCCTTTCTCACCCCGAAGGGGACTCAGGGCGGACCACATTATATACACATAGGGCAAACATTCAATGCCCATAAACACATCAAACAGAGACCAAGACAGACAGACGCAGAGGCAATTTAACCTTCTCCTGAGGGGATGTTCAATTCTGGCCACAGGGGGGAGCAGCTGCTTCATCATCCACTCTGATGGCACTTCCTCACTTCCTAATTCCAACATTGTAAATTAGTTAAACTTGCCTCCCCACTTTTTATAAGTGGTACCTTATTTCCTACTTGATAGATGCAACTATCTTTCGGGTGGCTAGGTCAGCAACGAGCAGGGACTATTTTTTATTTTTAATTGACGGGTCCCACCACGGGCTGGCCTCGAACTCATGACCTCATGGTCAGAGTGATTTATTGCAGCTGCTCAACAGCCTGTGCCACAGCCTGGCCCCTCATCGTTTATGTCTTTGTTTCACTATAGACCAGAGCTTTCCAAACATTGCATGTTGATGACACACTTTTAAGATATGCTTCATTTTGAGATACAGTAATTCAGATTTACTAGCAAACTGGAGGTTAAACCAACCCCTTATAAGAGATATGGACACATAAATAAGTTGTGATAACGAAATGTATGGGGGCACAACATATCACATGAAAACCTTTCATTTATATATTTCTAAAATATATGGTGTCTTGCTTATTTCACATAGACACTTCAGGTGACACACTAGCACAGGCATGGGCAAACCTGGGCCCTCCAGGTGTTTTGGACTCCAACTCCCGCCATTCCTCACAGCCTCAGGCCCCTTCCTTTTCCCCCTCAGCCGCTTAAGTGGCTGAGGGGGAAAAGGAAAGGGTCTGAGGCTGTGAGGAATGGCGGGAGTTGGAGTCCAAAACACCTGGAGGGCCCCAGTTTGCCCATGCCTGTGCTAGTGTGTCATGACACATCTTCCCCTAGAAAGGGAAATTCACTCCTGGAAGAGTTATCATGGGGAAAAGGTGTCTGAACTGAAGCTTTATCAGCAATCCTTGTTTCCACAACAAACCATTTTTTTAAACCCAATGATTACGTGGAGAGAAAGTGAGGTGAAATCTTCTGAACAGAGGCAGAGACAGCAAAACAAATACCACAGGGGTGTTAACCCTTCCCTATGCTAACCAAAGTGCTCGCTCCCCTTTATACATAATTTTCTGGTTACACTTAAAAATGTACCTGTTCCAACTTACATGCAAATACACTTGAGAACAAACTTCCAGAATCTATATTGTTCATCACTTGAGGACTGCCTGTATTTGAAAAAGGCTAAATAGCATGAAAGGGCAGCTGTTAGGGACTGAGAGACCACATTAGCACTCCTTGGGAGTTTGTGGAGCTATACCCCCTTTCTGTACCTGATAGTTTTTACTTAGTAGTTTGGCCCAAAGTACCTATATACCCAAGTATAAGCCAACCCGAATATAATCGGAAGCACCTAATTTTACCACAAAAATTGGGAAAACGTATTGGCACGAGTATAAGACGAGGGTGGGAAATACAGCAGCTACTGGTAAATTTCAAAAATAAAAATAGATACAGTAGAGTCTCACTTATCCAACATTCGCTTATCCAACGTTCTGGATTATCCAACGCATTTTTGTAGTCAATGTTTTCAATACATTGTGATATTTTGGTGCTAAATTCGTAAATACAGTAATTACTACATAGCATTACTGCGTATTGAACTACTTTTTCTGTCAAATTTGTTGTATAACATGATGTTTTGGTGCTTAATTTGTAAAATCATAACTTCATTTGGTGTTTAAAAGGCTTCTCCTTAATCTCTCCTTGTTATCCAACATATTCGCTTATCCAACGTTCTGCCGGCCCATTTATGTTGGATAAGTGAGACTCTACTGTACTGATAAAATTACATTAATTGAGGCTTCAGTGGGTTAAATGCGTTTGAATATTTACATAAAACTGTAATTTAAGATAAGACTGTCCAACTCTGATTACCTATATTCTTGAGTATAAGATGACCCAAATATAAATCGACCAGAAGCCTCACTCAAGTATAAGCTGAGGGGGGATATTTCAGCCCTAAAAAGGGCTGAAAAACTCAACTTATAATCAAATATATACGGTACTTTCCCCGCATGTCCTGTAGAGCAATTTCACCTTGGTTTTGAAACCTGGTTTTTGTTTTATGCCCAGGATACATCTTTACAAATATACACTCATTTACTTTTTTAAAAAAGAGGCATTGGGATGAGGATGAAAGCCATGACAGAATTGCCTTCACGTCCCTTGGAAGGTTTGGGGTGATTTGTGACTTCCCCATCACATTCATCACTGGCCTCATATCCCCCACCAACTATAATGAGAGAGCTTTCACTTTGGCTAGTCCTTGCCTTTGGAATTTGTTCCCATTTGAGGCCAACCTGGCTTCCTCCTTGCTGTCCTTTCATTACCAGTCAAAGATCTTTTTGTTTAGGCAGGCTTTGGACAACTGAGTATTTGCCAAGGGCAGGACTATTATTGTTTGGTGATGCATTGCTTTGATAAGTGATAAATTCCATGGAGACCAGATTTGGGGAGAAGGCACTACACAAATCAGATCAATAACTGAAGGCTGACTGTGAACCATCTTGTATGAAGCACTAGTTTTTTTTTTTAGGTTGGGAACTGGTCTGATGTGATCTTTTTCTTAGAGATATATTAAAATACATGTTCCTGCACTGGCAGACTGAACTGAACTGAACTGAACCCTGCAAACATACTACCTACTACCAAAGCAGATGTAAACTTGCTGTTAGTCTTTGAACATTTGGCTAGTTTGTTTATATCTTATCAAGCAGAAAACAAAGATACAGCAATGAATCTTAACTCAGCTCATAACATTGGAAAGAGAATTAAGAAGAATGCTGATTTACCTTCCTGAATTCCCTCTGCTGCTCTTTTCAAAACCAATAGCATTTCTCAGGGTTTTCTTGTATGGCTGGCATGTGGTATATTTTTACATCATTGATGGGTATGTCCATGTTTCTTTTTTCCCCTCCAGGGACTCCTGTTTGGTTCTTTGTGAAAATTGCTCCAATTCGAAATGAACAGGACAAAGTTGTTTTGTTTCTCTGCACTTTCAGCGACATAACAGCTTTCAAACAGCCTATTGAGGATGACTCATGCAAAGGTTTGTTGGTGGTTTTCTTTTCTTTTTCTTTTTCTTTTTTTTTTTACAAATGCATATTAAATATACATGTTGTAGCCTTCTTTCAAAGAGATGTTATGGTCAGAGAAATTAATAAGAACCAGATTGAAGCAAATATGCACGGTCTGTTTTTGTCATATTGTAAGCCTAAGGGCAGTGAATTATATTTTATTTGCAATGCACCATGTACAGTGATGGTGCCATAAAAATAAAATTATTTTACTGCTGTGATGGCTGTCAGAATGGCTTCTATATCAACAAAAAGGAGAAGACGGATATATAATCTTCATATCTACAAAATAAAGCCATGGCATGGAAACAAAAAGGGTGGGAAGGAAAGTTAGGCATATGTTCTTAATGCTGCAAGGTCCTCCAGTCTGGAGAAATGGCTCTTGGATAACTATGAAGCAGACTTGGATAGCTTCAAGGGAATTATTCTTCCTCAATCTAAAGCAGTCATGGGCAAACTTTGGCCTCTGGTGTTTTGGACTTCAACTTCCACCATGCCTAACAGCCTCAGACCCCTTCCTTTTCCCCCTCAGCCACTTAAGCGAAAAGGAAGGGGCCTGAGGCTGTTAGGAATGGTAGAAGTTGAAGTCCAAAACACCCGGAGGCCAAAGTTTGCCCATGCCTGACCCAAAGTGTACTTCACAAGTTTTAAAAACTATTTATTACAATTGCACTTCAGATTTAGAGATCACTTTTTGACTTGAGTTTAATGATAAAGCACTGTATCATAATATCAAGTAAATATAGTCTTGCATAAGAACTCTCAATGAAAATATGATAACATCAAGGCAAGAGCTAAAAGCAGTTACCCACTTGGTAAATGACAAGTGGAGGCTCAGATACAACAAGGCAAATGATATCCCCAAAGGAACTGTTTCAACGGCCTTTTAATTATAAAGAGAGCTGCCCTACCACTATCTAAGACTAAAATGTCGATTTGAGAGCAAAAATACCCATTCTGAATTTGGAATGGGAATCCTTTCTGCAAAGCAGGTCCATGGCTTTTATTCATCATTTCTAGGGAAATAGCACCAGGAATTGGAATGTGCTGCCTTCATAAAATTTTTGATATGTGGTACCTGTTTCCCCAAAAATAAAAAGGGGTCTTATATTAATTATTCTCCAAAAATTTTACTTTTAGACATGTATAGCTGCCTGAACACTATTTTTATTGACCTTTTAATGAACTGTAACTAGGGCTTATTTTTGAAGTAGGGTTTGCATTTTGAGCATCCTCAAAAATCCTAAAAAATTATCCTAGGGCTTATTTTCTGGAAATGGTTATATAAATCTTTTTATATCATCACCAGAGATGCCACTTATTTATTTAATTCACACCCTGCTTTTCTCCCACATTGGGACTCAAAGTAGCTGCAACTCTCCCGAAGCATTATATTATTTATTCAAAGGCCATCTTAATTTTTCAGTGAAGATTCTTTTCAATGGAAACTCATAATTGGATACAGTATGTAGCTGTGTCCAAAATCAATGATAAGCAGAGTGGCACTGTTATTTTCTGTTTCTTCTTATAGTTAATGTATCCAAAAGCAGCAACTGGCCCAACAACTGAATAGCTTCCCTATCAATATATTAATAACAATGGCTTTAGCCTTGTGGAAGTGATTTTGTGGCTGGATTTAGTGATAGGAGATTTCATTGATAAATCCATGGGCAATCTAATTGCCATAATGTGGGAAGAGATTAAAAACCCGCTAATGGTTTAAGAAATTATAGTACAATTGTGCCCCATAAGCTTCTAATTATAGCTGCCTTTTTTCTTATGTACATCATAGAATTGGTTCACATTTAGTTAAAGGTAAAGGTTTCCCCCTGACATTAAGTCTAGTTGTGTCTGACTTTGGGGGTTGGTGCTCATCTCCATTTCTAAGCTGAAGAGCCAGTGTTGTCTGTAGACACCTCCAAGGTTATGTGGACAGCATGACTGCATGGAGCACCGTTATCTTCCTGCCAGAGTGGTACCTATTGATCTACTCACATTTGCATGTTTTCGAACTGCTAGGTTGACAGAAGCTGGGGCTAACAACAGAAGCTCACCCCGCTCCCTGGATTCGAACTGCTGGTCTTTCGATCTGCAAGTTCAGCAGCTCAGTGCTTTAACATGCTGCGCCATCAGGGGCTCCTAGGTTCACATTTACAATGTACCTAATTTATACAACCACCTTGTAGATTCACTCATCAGGTTTTATATGTAACTAACTTTAGAAAAGTACACACCAAATATAAATCTGGAAACCTTTTCAGACAATTTACGTATTATAGGTTTGCATTTAAGGATGAAAGATGCTCTCAGTAGGGCACGATCCAGTTTTGTGTCATCTAGGGGCACAAAAAGTGCATGAATGGAACCACATTCTTTTTGTGAGCCAGATGCCTTGCCCATGTTTGCCTGCCTCTTGCTGCCTATGAGTACCCCTTACCATAGCTCACTATTCTTCAAAAAGGAAAGGGAAGTTATTACAGTAAAATCAGCTTGAGAGTGGCTAAACCCTAACCTACAATGGGAAGTACAGACATGGGGACAGGATAACCATGTTTAAATATTTGAAAGGATGTCATATTGAGAAGGGGGAGGATTATTTTTACTGCTCCAGAGACTAGGACACATGGACTGAACTGAGTTTTGGAATTCATCATCTTTATTCATATCTTATGTCAACTTAAATATAGTTGAGCCTAAGGACTCATACAGGCTCATAGTTTTGATCAGATATTCACCATCGTAATTCAACAGACTTGGATCAACTGCTGAATATACTTAGTGCTAAACAGCCATTTGGGGCAAAGACACTGACCCTGGTGAAAGTGCTAAACAACAACTTAGCACGAGGAACATAGGATGATGAAATTGTATCCAACAGGCTGTCTGTCCCAGTCTGATACTCTCAAGATGCTTTGGACTACAATGCCCATAATCTCAGACAGATGACTGGGTTTTGGGCAGCGTTTCCCCCCTGCATTGTCTGGAGATGCATGTTATTGAACCTGAGGCCTTTAGTGTGAAAAGCACATGTTTTACCATTGGCCTAACACCTAAACCTTCCTCATAGATTAGTAATAATTAGGAATTATTGAAAACAGCAACAGTTAATGAGAGCTAAAATTATCAATGTTGGTCAATGTCCTCTGTATGATGTCTTGGAATACATTTTTCCTGTTATGTATGAAACCAAGCTGCAAGCCAAAGTTCTGTTGAGCTCCGTGAAATGGACCATGACATTTTGGATTTTTATATTCTGTGGGTAGCTTGTATTTTCACAGTTTCATCATTGCTTCCAGCCAAGGCATACCATGTAACAGGGATCACATTTATATTTTATTATTATATTTATTTATTTGTATTTTCTTAAACTACCCTTCCAAAAACATCAGGGCAGAGAACAATAAATACAATATAATGGTCATATCTGTAAAATGCAATAAATGCAATAAAACATAATTATAAACCACAATTGAAGGTAGCAAAATATAATAGACTGACCAATCCACCAGAAATATCTTGGGCAACATAATTCTGTGATGCAGTAGTTATTTCATTGCAAGCACCACTTACATTTCTGTGGGGAAGATGTGCCCCAAATGGGTACCATTTGTCATCATATAATACAGAGAAAATGCTTTGCCTTTAGATCTTTGTGACAGTTCTTATGTCTAAGGAGCCTCAGTTTATGTTTCTTTTTAGTGTCGTCCCACCATTAGATCCAATTTGCCAAATGAAATCCTTCCCTACCTTTTGAATTCTGTGCTGTAGTCAAGGCCATTGCATTTTCATCTCCTTCACTGCCTAATGGGAATAATCGGTACTTGTCTATTGTCTGTGTTCAGGAAACAGCTCCTCAGACATTTGTAGTGATATCTCCTAATAAGATTAGGTGGATGTAAACATGGCTTCCTTCAGTCTCGGGTGCAGTGGGACATCCACAGACCTTGTTCCATTAGAGATGTTACTGATTCTTGCCTTCCCTCTGGTTTTGTTCTCTTCGTTCTTCCTGTTTTACATGCACCATGAAAATTATTGTTCTCATTTGTTCTACATTATTCCAGCCTGTCACTTATCTAAAACTAGAAAGTACCGTACAGGGACCGTAGTGAGATAAAGCATTTTGATAATGTTTTCAGAACAGAAATCCACTTATAATATCCGAAGTCAGGCCAACATAACCAAAAGAATCTTTAAAAAGTAAGACAAAGAAACAGCTACAGACTGGATTTTAATTTAGCACAGATCCCACCCCCAATGATGTACGGTCACAGCTTGAAAAATACTTTAATAATGCCAAAAAAGTATTTAAGAGACACAATTTTTCTTCAGCATTGCATATAATGGGACTTGACCATCCATGGATTTTGGTATCCATAGGGGAGTCCTGGAACCAAACCCTAGCAGGAACCAAGGGTAATCTCTTGTTTCAACTTTATTTTTATAAGCTTAGATTTCTTAAAAAAGGAATTCGAAGCATTTTATAGAATGAAATACAGCACATCTCGCAATATATACAAAATATATGTTAATCTAAAACCTGAAAACAAACATTATTAAAATGTTAGTATGAAAGCCAGTCTGGAGTATTGGTTTGAGTATTGAACTAAGTCTCTGAAGACCAGGCTTTGAAACACTACTCGCCCAGTGTGATTTTGGTCAAGTCATACACTTTCAGCTTCAGAGTAAAGTATAGGGAAGGCATTTCTGAACAAATTTGCCTTAAGGTTGTTATAAATCAGAAATGACTTGAAGTCACACAATAACAAGCACTACAGCAAAATAGTATAGGTCTAGTGGTTAAAGAGCTGTACTGAGGCTTGAGAAATCAAGTCTACTTTCCATTGTCTCATGCAATCCCTTGGATGACCTTGGCATGCCCACTATCTCTTCCAGCTTCATCAACCTTACACATTATGGGAGGGATAAAATAAGAAGGAAAGGAATGTATGCAGCTTTATTTTATTGAATGTATGGTAATATTTATACACCACACTTTATCACAGGATCTCAAAGTGGCATATAAGTAGACTAATTTTTAAAAAGTAAAATAAATTAGAATGGAAGAAACTGAAATGTATCAAACTATTTAACAATTTTAGAACTGCTCAAAGGGTTAAAATAATATTGAGTTTACAGAAGGAAAGAAAGGATGGATATAAATAGTACAAAGACGCAAATAAGCTGCCCCGAGTCCCTTTAGAGAGATGTGGCTGGATATAAATTATTATTAGTAGTAGTAGTATTAAATAAAAAACAGTATTGACATAAGTAACAAAAACCATTCCAGAACCATTCCTAGAAACATTAGTGAAAGAAATAGTCTCTTATACAGTATAAGGATATACAAGTACAACCTTTCCTTTCAGCACCATGGCCAGCACCAGAGCTAGTATAGCAGCTATACTAATACTTGTCTGCCAGTTTCATTTTTTACTGCTGCAGTAAATACGCCTTAATTGTTCATTTCTGTTCTTGATCTATGATTACACACATGCAATGAACTTGAAAATGCTCCACCTAAATTCATACATGCAACTACACATGCAATTAATTGGAAATAGAGTAATGTGTGAGCTGATCTTTATGACAAGCTGCTTACATAAGTTCCTTTCCACACAGACAGAGTGAAACATATAATTTTCATATGTTTGAAAGCTGCCTAATGCTTAAAAATGGCCAGAAGTTTTTTCAGGGGTTTGGAGCACTATCGGCTCAAGGGGTTAATTTTATTCCTCCCAGACCTGGCAGGGGGGAGATGGGCATAATGGTGGAATGACGAGTTATAAAGTTACAGTCATATAAAATGTAGGTCAGACCAAACTCATAATGTTGCCTAGAAAACTGAGATTTTGTTAAAGTAAAAGCTGATCTTTGTTGTAACGGTTGTGCATTATGTCGTCTTGCTTTCAGGCTGGGGAAAGTTTGCCCGCTTAACCCGTGCCCTCACAAGCAGCCGGGGTGTCCTTCAGCAGCTTGCTCCAAGTGTCCAGAAAGGAGAGAATGTTCATAAACATTCCCGTCTTGCTGAGGTAATGTCTATTTTATTTCTCATCTGCATATTAGGATGCAATAAAGAGCATCCAACTCTTAGGACAGATTACCTGTGGGAAAGAGACCCAAGTTAGGTAACAGTTATCTGGAAATTCAAAATTTGAAATATTTCGAAATCCAAAAGTGTCCTCACGAGTTGCAGAGATCATGACACCTTTGCTTTTTAATGGTTCATTTGTACACAAACATGCATAAGATTATTAAAAATATTGTATAAAGTTACTTTCAGAATATATGCATAAGATATCTTTATATGTGCAGAAAAATAGCATGATACCTCACAACCTCTGAGGATGCCTGCCATAGATGTGGGCGAAACGTCAGGAGAGAATGCTTCTGGAACATGGCCACACAGCCCGAAAGACATACAACAACCCTATGATGCAAAGTGTCGTAATTGGGTAAAATCATGACCACTCTGAATGAATCACATGCACACTAGAAGATTCCAACAACCCATTTTTAAAAAAGTTTTAGCTATGTATATTGATACAGTACATATAAGCTGGGCTTATAATAATAATACATTTCTAATGAAGCACTGCACAAAAATGTTAGATATTTTGGTGTTACCCCTCTGGTGAAACCCAAGTGATATCACTTCATGGGTGGCCTCTTTGTGTTCCTTCTTGTCAGGGAACTGTGTCACTAGCAAGTCTCAGGAGGTAGCAACATGGAGTGTCTGCTAGAAACTTGGGGTACCTGGTAACTAAAATCTTGTAAAAAAATAGTTGACCTGTTTTTGCCTTCCCTCATTCTGCCCAAGTGAGGGACTGCTGCTCCTGCCAGAAAGAGAGTGGCTGGGGGATTTGAGAAGTTTTTGGGACAAAGGGGGAAGAACGAGGGACTGAATGAGATACTACATCTGCACAATCTTATAAAACTTCAGTGTGCAAGGCATACGGCAGCTCGGTGGACAAATCATTGCGTTTGTTGACTCCAGATAAGGCAGAGATGGAAAGTGAGTGTGTGGACAAAGGGATGAATTATTATCTGCCTCTGCAAAGAATTTTTATTTCATTTCTGTTTTTAAAAAAAATATTTTAAGTTGTATGATTTCTGCTTTATTGCTGGGCCTGCAAACTCACTTTTTGCCCCCTTTTGACCTCAGTATAAGTCTAGCAATGCAATTATATTCTTTGGTCTGGCTTGAAGAGCATAGGATTGATACTAAATCCTTTGAGGTATTGAGCTTAAAGCTATGCCTGCATATTTGAGCTACAGTGGCAGAAAGCTTATACCTCCAAACTAAGCTACCAGTTAGGCAGTCATGTTCCCTCCTGTGCAGTGCGATAGTCCTGGTATGAGTAACTTCTTTCCACATTCTTGGATGTATTGCAATCAGTGTTTTCTCTGTGGAACAACTGGTATCAGAGAAGAATTGATCATTAAAGAAAATGCCTGAAACCAATTGTTTCTGTGTGTGATGGACTCGTATCTGGTGTGTTGAAGACACTAAAACTCTCCATGCCATGAGTTCACAGCCCAAGTCAAGGAATGAAAAACATCTGGAGTCCTGCGTGGGAAAGAGCCTGATAATGTAAAACAGCTCAGACTGGAAAATCAGTAGGCTGGACAGAGGAAATTTTGGGAATTGAGGGGGTGGGGCTTTTGGGGTATTTAACTGGGAAGTTGCCCACATTTTCTTCATTTGTAACTAATGCTAGATTACCACTATACAGGAAAGTTACAAATGAAGAAAATGTGGGCAACTTCCCAGTTAAATACCCCAAAAGCCCCACCCCCTCAATTCCCAAAGATAAAGATTCCCTCTTATCTTTTGCTGAACGTAGCATTTGTTGGATTTTCTTAGTAGGTCTGTAGATAGTTTGTAGGTTGTGCTTCTTCATCAGCTTCCCTATGCGGTCAGTGGTTCCCTTGATGTATAATCATTCAAGATTGTTTTAACCAATTTTAAGCTGTCTGTTTTAAAATTGAAAAGCTATTCAATATATTTCAAGTCTTTTGAACTTTGGTTCTAAGCTGATTTTTTTGTAAGTGACCCTGAGATCTATGGACAAGGTGTGGTATATCAATATTTTAATCAACCAGTCAATAACAGAATCCAGAATGATGGACATCGTGTCTCTTGCCCTAAATGTTCAAAGCACTGGGCAAGGTGTTAAAGGTCTTTCATTCTTACAACTGTGTACAGATGGTTTATAATCTGAGGCTTCAGTATCACTCTGAACTGCATCTGTAAAAGTGGGGTTGTAGCCGTGAAAGCCCATGAGGAAATGAAAACCAGTTAGTCTTCAAAGTGCTGATTAATTTCCTCCCTCCTCGCTTCTTCCTCCTTTTTTATGGACATCAAATTCTTCAGGAAGCAGCCAAAACATGCACATCTATGGTGACATATTTCTAGTGCTGATTAAACGCCATGTTTTAGGGCTTTGAACTCACATTCCTTTTGATATAAAACTATTTAGAACTTATTTTTTTTAGTCTGGATGCAGTAGTCTTAGAATCTGTTGGTTAAATGTCTGATACAATATACAATAATAAATTAGATTTGTTGTTGTGAGATTTCAAGGCTTTTTGATGACCCTAAGGTGACCCTATCATGGGTTTTTCTGTGATAGTCAGAGAAATTGTCACAGTATTTTTTTCCACAAAGAATACTTTTGATATTTTCCTTCAGCTTTAAATTGCTCATTTGCTATCTATTAGAGAATTCCATGCTATCTGGTCCATCTGACAAGCCTGTGAATGAATTAAAACCCTGACAGCTGGTGAGTTAATTATAAATAATAAAGGTCAAGAACATGTTCTGAACATATGAAATGCGTATTATTAATTGCCAGTTAAATATTGCACTCATTATCTTACCATCACTGGGCCCAACTCTCAGCTCCAGCACATTACAGCACAGCTGGTATCAGTCGTCGTCTAAGAGAACAATAAGAAAAAAGAACAATGAAATGAATATTGTATAAGGATTACGAAATACGTTGAAAGAAAAACATCTGTATCACCATCTACAAGAATGTGAGGATCAGATGTGTTTCGAATGCAGTCTAATGTGCTCCTCAGGCTCATAGTTGCCTCTTGACCCATAATTATAATTGTCTGGAATTTGGAAGTAATGTGTTACAAAACAATATTACTTGGAATACATTCATTTGGGTGAATAGTGAGGGCATCACAATGTTTCTTCAAAATGTCCAACAACTAACTGATAGGTTTGCAGTATAAGAATATAATTTCAAAAACTCATCTTTTGGTGGAAATGTTTGGCTTTTGGGGTATTTTGAAGTGATTAAATAAACAAAACTAATGTTAATATATTCAGATTGAGTAGCAAATTACTTTTTTGAGCCGTAGTGGCACAATTGGTTAAACCCTTGTGATGTTGAACTGGTGACCTGAAGGTTGGCAGTTCGAATCCGTGAGGCGGTGTGAGCTTCCATCTGTAAGCTCCAGCTTCTGTCAACCTAGCAGTTCAAAAACATGCAAATGTGAGTAGAATAAATAGGTACCGCTTCAGGCGGGAAAAGGCAAAGCAATCTTGCCGGCCACACAACCATGAGGTAACAATGCAGGCTCCTCAGCTTGAAAATGGAGGATAAAAAACTTCTTCAGAGCCAGAGATGGGCACTGCTTCCAGAAGCCAGAAATGAAAAGAGAAGCCTTTGCCTTTGTTTGTGTTTGTCTGTCCCATTGTATATGATTGTAAAGGCATTGAATGTTTGCCTATGTATGTCAATGCTGTAATTCGCTCTTGAGTACCCTAGGGGAGAGGGGCGAAATATAAATAAGGATTATTATTATTATTATTATTATTATTATTATTATAAATGTCAATGCTGTCACATTAGCTGCAATATGTTTGCAAACTCAGTCTTATGGGATAATCCATTTATTTTCAGTAACTGAAGGTAACTTTATAATGTCTGCTGTGATGGGTTGAGTGACTAAATCTTGGAATAATGGCTTTTGGCATAGCAGGGGGATTCTGGGAGTTTTAGTTCAATTTTTTTTGAAGCTAATGGACAAAGATTTGGAAGAACATTTGTGGTGTCAGGTTTTAGTTCGGATCACACAAATGATGGTACCTCTTCATAGAGCCCTGTAAGTAGATACAAGCCCATGCAATGAATGTATTCACTAAAAATATTTTTTAACTTTCCTCCTCATCTAATCAATATTCTTAGAGTGGCTTTCAAACATCAGTCATTCAGGCTATCTAGCTTCCTTCAGGCTATCTAAAATATTTAATATCAATAGGAAAGGGGATTTTATGGAGACAAGAAAAACAACCCAGAAAAGCAGGCATTAGTTCCTGTTTATAAAGTGGGATTGAAACAGCTCAGGCAGCCAAAACTCCCTAAGGTGCGTCTGTACTGTAGAATTAATGCAGTTTGACACCACTTGAATTGCAAAGGTTTATTGTGGGTATAGATTTATAGCCTTAACCATTCTGTGCTGGCCCACCTGAGTACTAAACTAAATAATAAATTAAGAGTTTTGACTTTCCTATGATGGGACTTTGCCTTACTGTTTTTCTTTTTCTGCAGGTCTTACAACTGGGCTCTGAAATCCTCCCGCAGTACAAGCAAGAGGCACCAAAGACTCCGCCACATATCATTTTACATTACTGTGTTTTCAAGACAACATGGGATTGGGTCATCCTGATTTTAACCTTCTACACAGCTATTTTGGTCCCTTACAACGTCTCATTTAAAACAAAACAGAACAATGTGGCCTGGCTGGTAGTGGACAGCATTGTCGATGTCATTTTTCTGGTAGACATCGTGCTTAATTTCCATACCACTTTTGTCGGTCCGGCTGGGGAGGTCATCTCAGACCCAAAGCTGATCCGCATGAATTACTTGAAGACCTGGTTTGTCATTGACCTTCTCTCCTGTTTGCCCTACGATGTGATCAATGCATTTGAGAATGTCGATGAGGTGAGTGCAGTTTTGTTTTCATATGGAATTTCCACTGGAATCAGTTCGCAGACTTCATGCTAGTTCTTTATTCGTGTGCTTATTTTACTACCTTTCTTTGCTCCAATCATTAATTGATTCACTTCTCAATACGTTATTGTTGCTTCACAGTAGTACTTCATAGTCTCTTATAGTCAATTTCAAGGTGACACAGGTGCATCTCTCATTTGGCAGATGAATAGGATGTCGTTTTTTTGCCACAATGTGATGCTCAGCTGGAATAGAAATATTTTAAAAAACCGATAATATATTTCATACAGCCTTGTAGTGATTTCATCTTTTAAAATATATTTTATTAAATATATTAAATACATAAACACAAAAATAGTACTTGTAACATCACCACAAAGAACAGCAAAAGGTAAACAAGCAGAAAGAAAAATAATAATAATGCTATTTGACACAAATATAAACCCCAACGTTTGTTAGAAAATCTGTCATCTGTACTCACCTTTAACCTCCTTCCGTCAATTACAGCCCTATCTACACTGCTATATAGTGCAGTTTGAAGCTGCATTATATGATCAGGATAAACTCATATAATGTAGTTTAACTACATTGCATTGCATTATATGGCTATAGGTGAGGCATACCTCCACCTCCCTCCTTCCCCCCATTCTTTGGGATTTGTAATTTGTCAGGGAAACAGCATATAATTTGTTGTTGAAGGCTTTCATGGCTGGGTTGCTGTGAGTTTTCTGGGCTGTATGGCCATGTTCTGATAGCATTCTCTCCTGCCACAGGCATTCTCAAAGGTTGTGAAGTCTGTTGGAAACTAGGCAAGTGGGTTTTATATATCTGTGGAAGGTCCAGGGTGGGAGAAAGAACTGTTGTCTGTTGAAGGCAAGTGTTAATGTTTCAATTGGCCAGTTTGATCAGCAGTGAATAGCTTTGCAGCTATTCACTGAAGTGGTTGGCTAATAGAGTTAGCCAAGTACAGGAATGTATCCGTCATGGATTGTATTTTTATATGTTATGTCTTCTATTTGTAGCTGTTAACAACTTTATTATTTATTTATTTATTAAAACATTTATATCCCACCCTTCTCACCCAAGAGGGGACTCAGGGCGGCTTACAGTAAACACACATATAAAAATTATACAGTACATGTAAATCAGATTAAAAATTATTAATTTACATCAACATTCATAAAAAAATTCTAAAATATAAATGGACATGTTCAGGTTCAAAAGACTGGGTCTGTCAATTGGGTTCTGGCGTACAGAATAATAATTGGCACTGCTGATTCTTATTTGAAAGCCTGGCCCCACAACCAAGTTTTAACCTTCCTACGGAAGGATAGGAGGGAGGGAGCCTGCCTAACTTCACTGGGGAGGGCGTTCCATAGGCAGGGAGCCACTACTGAAAAAGCCCTGTCTCTCGTCTGTGAGGCTGACGGGACCGTGAGCAGGGCCTCATCTGATGATCTTAAGCTTGGTTGGAACAAATAATAACATGACACAAATATAATGACATTCTCGCTGGGAAAAACAGTATCTGGTTTGCCATATAAGATAGTTTGAGCAGCACTATCTTATTCCTTTTTAACAATGGTTTATGGTGTCTTTATGAAAAAATTCTAATCCCCCCCCCCCCGGCCCCCTTTGGCCCTTCTGATGAAACCTTTTCAAATAACCCGGGCATCGCCGGGTACCCAAGCTAGCATTTTATATAAAAAAAGGAGTTCTAGAGTGTAATTTCACCAGAAGGAAAATGACACAAGTTTCAGTCATTCTGATCCAATGCGTTAGGGGCCATAACATCACATTCTGTTCCCTTTGGCATTTCCCCCAATCCCCTGTCAGGCCTCCTGTGCACAGGAACATCCTCCTCAATTGCATCTCATTTCCTATTGTGCTGCGGCATCACAGCAAGTGCCAGTTCTGTAATTTTGGATCTAATCATTCTTTACTCAGGAGTGAATGTCAGTAAAGACCCATCTTGGCAAACCAGCTCAATTTTAAAAATCAGCTGTCATTTATAGTTGAAGGGCCCTGGAGAATATGACTGATGTGCTTTGTAAATCAATCCACCAACACAAATGTCTCTGAACCTGTGGCTTTTTTTTTTTTTAAAGTAAAGTGCTTGTTGTCTCTCCTAGATCATCCGCTCCAGAGATTTTGTGTTCTTGATGTTGCACTTCACTGTGTCATTCCTTAATGTTGTGTTGACTTTTCCTTTTCAACACAGGAAACTGTGGTAATGTTATAGGAGGGAACTGGAGTAGGTAGGCATGACAGTCCCTTCCACATACAGCCTCTGTTGAGTGGAGCACTCACTTACATTATCATGGAGGGTGACTGTGTCAATTTCAACTATTTTCCTGGACCCTCATAATCAGGAAAGTGCAGTATGTCACCTGTGGGGTACATGTACATCTCAAGCTATTTTGGACCCTCTGTTGCCCTCTTCAATTTTTCCAATTGTCATCAAAGGATATCAGCATCAGCTATCAAATTCTGGCATTCTGGAGTGGCACAGACCTTGATCCGTGGATAAGTGGAACCAGGGTTTTTGGGTTGATTTTTATTTTACTAAAATTTCTAGATTTATACATAAGTCCTTGAATAAGTCTATAATGTCTAATTTTAATAAAGTAATCTGGTCTCCAGAATTCATTTCTAATTCAACCAAATGCATCATTCCATATATGAGCATGAGCACCGAGGACTTGTTTTCTTTCGTCTGTTGATTTATTAGCATAGCAAATTAAAGTGGGTCATGTTTCTGCAAAGTTATTTATGTTTTCGTCTTCTTATGATTTACTGGACTGATGTCTCCAAATATCAGCTACCTGCTGTGGATCAAGAATTTGTCTAATTTATAATGTAGGAGCCTCCGGTGGCCTAGGGGATAAAAACCTTGTGACTTGAAGGTTGGGTTGCTGACCTGAAGGCTGCCAGGTTCGAATCCCACCTGGGGAGAGCGCGGATGAGCTCCCTCTATCAGCTCCAGCTCCATGCGGGGACATGAGAGAAACCTCCCACAAGGATGGTAAAACATAAAAAAAACCACATCCAGGCGTCCCCTGGGCAACGTCCTTGCAGACGGCCAATTATTTCACTCCAGAAGCAACTCCGGTTGCTCCTGACATGGAAAATTTTTTTTTATAATGTACAAAAGTATTTTGTGAATCATGATTTTTTCAGTTGATGTGCTTGTATACATAATTATATGTGCATCTACATGTAAATGTCCACTTAGTTTTCCTACCAGTAGATGAGATAACCATAGCATGCCTGTGCTCCTTGACAATAGATGCAGCATAACCCATTTAGATAATTTTACAAGGTTTGTTGGACCCATTGACAAGCCTCGATCTTGCCCACCCTGCCATATATATTAGACACACTGATCAGACCTTACTTTTGCTCCAAAACCTCATCTGTTTCTTGATTCATGATGAGAGAAAGATGTGGAGGCATGTTAGCTATCCAAGATGCTCCTTTGTATATGTGCATCTCCAAAAGTTTGATAGCGTTTCAGTTTATATGATCTCTAGTTAGCTTGCTCCCTAGTTAGGGAGGGGAAATTTTATGTGAAAAATCACCATCATTTGTAAACATGCTTAGTTGGAGGTCTTTATTGTGTTGGACCCAAATGTAGCTATGGTTAGAGCTGCCACATTGAAACAGATGGATTTTAAGTTATTGCAAACTAATTGTCCTACTGATTTCCATGAGTCTATTTCTAAGCATAACTAGCTCTGGATTCAACTCATTCTGGAGAAGACTGGCTGTGTTCAGTAAGTCATATGACATGAGCCATACTACTTTATGACTTGCTGATATTAGCTAAATTGAGAACCATCCTTCATTCTTATTAGTCTTGATGGTACAGACATGCCTCCTTGAAGAACTGCAGGGGAGAGAGATTAAATATAAATGCAGTGACGTTTGCTTAACTAGATAAATTAGAGAAACATTTGACGCTGAGCAAAGGAGATGTTTATTTTCCAATCTAAACTAATGAAGAAGTGACATAGTAAACAAGCAAGCAAACAGGAAGCACCAGAAATAAATAATGTACTCACTTAGGAAAATGAAAATCGCTGAAATCTGATCAGGGAGTGGAGCAGAAGATGGAAAGAATTGTTGAATGAATGATTACAAAATAGGTTTGTTTACAGAGTGGGCAGTATATTACTTTAACCACAGGTCTAGTTGAAAGAATTGCTTCTATTTGAATTTGAATTGTTCAAACTCTCTTAAGGAAACTAGTTTGTTAAAGTCTCAGTAAAGTAACGTTTATTTATTTTTGTCTAAGGTGGAAGAAATTTTTTCTTCCTGCATTGTTTATTGAGCATACAGTTTCATGATTGTCCACATCCCACAAAACTCCAAATATTATAAAAATACATGTGCTCTGTTCCATATTACAAATAATATATATTTATTTTGTGGTGTCTGAAGTGGGAAAGGTTTACTAATCAACACTAGCAGTGAAAATAGACAATATCAACATAAATAGCTATCAGTTTACTGCCTTTTCATAACACCCACAATATTCTGCCTGTTGTCCCTACTGGTTGTGTCCTATATATCACAACTTATAATTTCTCCACTACCATGTCTCCCATTGCAGATGAAACATTTTTCCCTTTCTGAGTCATGGTTAAGCAAAGGTTCTGTTTCTGAACCAACTGGCAAGGTTACTTTGCTTTTAAAGAAATGATTCCAGTGAATTATTGCATGGTCGGATGGAAAAAGCAGCCACATAAGCTTCTCAAGCTATATAAAGTTGAAGAATTAAGGACTAAATTACACCCCAGGGATGATATATGATAATAATATCATTTGTCAAAAAAGAGCCATTGATCTTGTTAAGTTGTGCAATACTTTCGAAAATGGCTGTTGGCACCACACTTTAAACTGCTTAGAAAGGAGTATTTGCTTTAATACATATTGCATTGAGGTAGAAGCCTATATTTCAGCAGATGCTGGGCAGGACATGATAGTTTTTTCAATTTGATTGAAAAATAAAGGGTCAACAGTTGCTTCTCCAGAGTTGTCAAGACCCAGGCTGCAGAGCACCAATAACGATACACAGAGGCCAGAATCTATCTAATATCTTTATTAAGGAAATATGTAAAGTCAATAAAAATAAGTGTAGAATATAGTTCAGAAGAAGACCTTTCAGGAAAGGTCAATTATAGTCCAGGAAAACAATGTCCAATATAAAATATTAAGGTCCAAAGTTGTAATCCAGTAACCGAAACACTCACTTTGCCAAGCAAAGTGAGGGGAGATGACAAGGTCCTTTAGTCCATGAAACTTAAGCAAGGCTAGGAAGTAAACTTGATTCTTGGAACACAAGGCTTGATTCAAGGCAACAAGAAACGAGGAGCAAAAACAAGATCCGTGGTGAATTCGTGGCGAGATCCAGGAAGCAAAACAAGGTCCTGGAAGGCAAAAGCAAGGCTGGAAACGGGAACAAGAACTTGAACGCGGGAGCAGCGTAGTCCACACACAACCTACTCCCGGAGCTGACGAATTGACTCCGCAAGATTCCTACGTGGGCAAAACACCTAAGTAGGGTCTCGTTTTCCCGCCAGAGAACAATTCTCTGGGGAACCAGAACCGAAAGCCATTCTCTGAGTCCAGATGCATGACTCCCTAAAGATTCCCATGGGAAGCAGGCTTAATCAACCATTTGTTTGGCGGCGATTCTCAGGCTTCTGCGATTAGCCTGTTGAGCTCCCTTCTGTTGTTGATAATAATCATGGCGAGAAAAAGGGGGAGATTTCGGCTCAGGGCTTGTTTGGGCAACTTCTGGGAGGCAAATCTCCTGCAGGTGCAGGGGCTCCATCTCTGGCTGTGAAAGCTCCAATTCTGGCTGAAACGGTGGGAAACCTAAGTTTTCCTCTTCATCTGTCACAACAGCGCTAGGAACGGGACTACATGGCCCATGAGTCATCACACTATCCCCCTCCTCAAGCCCCCTCTCAAAAATGGGCTCTCTCCCCGAGGTGCGGGGCCGCGGCTTGGCGGGGTAGGTCTGATGGAAGCGGCGGGTTAAATCGGGGGCATGGACTGAGGAAGCGTCTTCCCAAGAGCGTTCTTCGGGGCCAAAACCCACCCAGTCAATGAGATACTGAAGGCGGCGGCGATGAAAGCGAGAATCCAAAATGTCCTGAACCTCGAACTCCTCCTCCCCATCCACCAAAACAGGAGCGGGGGCCGGCCGGTCTGCATCAGGGCGCACACCATCCGCCAGAAGGAGCAGGGAGCGATGAAACACTGGATGAATGCGCATAGAGCGCGGAAGTTGAAGTTTGAAAGTCACGGGGTTAAGTTGCGCCACCACTGGATAGGGACCAATGAAACGGGCATCTAACTTCCGGCAGGGACGGTGGGAGGGCAAGAAGCGAGTGGATAGAAAAACCCGGTCTCCTACCTTGATTTCGGGCCCCGGCTGGCGATGATTGTCAGCGTGGCGTTTATAGTCCTCCTTGGCTTGATCTAGTTGCTGGAGCAAAAGTTGTTGCACCGCTGTGAGTTCTTGCAGCCAGTCCTCTGCTGCGGGAACTTCTGAGGTTTCAATGACAGAAGGAAAGAAACGTGGATGGAAGCCGTAGTTTGCAAAGAACGGGGTTTCTTTAGTTGAAGCCTGGACACCGTTGTTGTAGGCAAACTCCGACAGCGGCAACAGGGAAGCCCAATTGTCCTGCTGATAGTTTACATAACAGCGAAGGTATTGTTCCAAAGTGGCATTGGTGCGCTCAGTTTGCCCATCCGTTTGGGGATGGTGAGCCGAAGATAAACGAGAGTCTATGCCCAATAGTTTTTGTAGTGCTTTCCAGAAACGAGAGGTGAATTGGGACCCACGGTCAGTGACCAAACTCTTGGGCAATCCATGTAATCTGAAAACATGCTGAAGGAATAAATCTGCAGTCTCCTTGGCCGTGGGGAGGCCATTGCAGGGAAGGAAATGGGCTAATTTGGTAAAAAGGTCCACCACCACTAGGATCATGGTGAATCCAAAGGAAGGTGGTAGGTCAGTGATAAAATCCGCAGAAATTATTTCCCATGGACGGGATGGTGTAGGAAGGGGATGCAGTAGCCCTGAGGGCTTTTCCCTTCTTGTCTTGGAACGCTGGCATACCGGGCAGGTATTGACATATTTTTCCACATCCTTGCGGATCTTGGGCCACCAGAAATCTCTTAGGATCAAATGCATGGTTTTAAATAGTCCGAAATGCCCTGCTGGCTTGCAGTCATGACACAGACGAAGTGCCTTTTCCCTGCCCGGTCCGGGAGGGATGTAGACGTGATTTCTATAGCAAAGTAACCCATCCTTAAGCGAGAAGGGAAATTGTAGTCCTTGACGAAGTTGATCTTGAGCCCAGGCATCTGCCTGTTGACTGGCCCTGATTTCCTGAGCACAAAGGGGCCCTGGAGAAGAGGGAGTTGATTCAATTGGAGTGGATTTGGTGTTCCCCACTGTGAGCGTGGCAAAGTTCTCGGGCTGCAGCAATTGGGATTCAAAGGTCTCTCTGCGCCCTGCAGCGTATTCTGGTTTCCGTGATAGAGCATCTGCTTGCTTGGTCTGAGCTGGGGTTACATAATGAATCTGGAAGTCAAAACGTTCAAAGAATAGAGCCCAGCGCTGTTGCCTCTGATTTAACTTGCGGGCAGTTCTTAGATGCTCTAGATTCCGATGATCAGTATGGACCTCAATGGGGAATTTGGCCCCTTCTAACCAATGTCTCCAAGTTTCAAAGGCTGCCTTTATGGCCAAAAGTTCTTTTTCCCAAATAGTGTAATTTCTCTCTGGGGCTGTTAGTTGACGGGAGTAAAAGGCACAAGGGTGAAGATGACCTCCCACTGGTTGCAAGAGTACAGCCCCAATTGCCACATCGGAGGTGTCAGCCTGCACAACAAAAGGGGTTTTAGGATCTGGGTGCTGAAGGATTGGCTGGGACGTGAATAATTTCTTTAGTTGCTGGAACCCTTTCTCTGCTTGTTCCGTCCAGCGGAAGGGCTGTTTCCCACGGATGCAGCTGGTGATTGGATCAGACCAGCGGGCAAAGTCTGGAATGAACTTGCGGTAATAGTTCGCGAACCCCAAGAAACGCTGCACCTCTTTCTTGTTGGTTGGCGCCCGCCATTCCAATACTGCTGAAACCTTTGCCGGGTCCATGGAGAGCCCTAGTGGTGAGACACGGTATCCCAGAAAATCTACCTCTTGTAGATCAAAAGCGCATTTTTCCAGCTTGGCATAAAGTCCATGATCCCGCAATCGTTGTAACACCATTCTGACGTGGTTCTCATGTTCCGATTGTGATCTAGAAAACACCAAAAAATCGTCCAGGTAGATGATCAAGAACCGATCTAGATAATCCTGAAAGATATAATTGACAAAATGCTGGAACGTTGCGGGAGCTCCACATAAACCATAATTCATGACCAGGGACTCGAATAATCCGAATTTAGTTTGGAAGGCGGTTTTCCACTCGTCCCCCTCCCTGATGCGAACTAGATTGTAAGCCCCCCGAAGATCCAGCTTGGTGTAAACCTTGGCCCCTCGAAGCCGATCTAATAGGTCCGAGATCAAAGGCAGGGGATAACGGTTCCGCCTAGTGATATTGTTCAATGCTCTATAGTCCACCACCAAGCGTAGGTCCCCTGACTTCTTTTTCACAAACATCACTGGGGAAGCGGCTGGGGATTGAGAGGGTCTGATTAACCCCTTGCGGAGGTTTGACTCTATGAACTCCCTGAGAGCTTCTTGCTCTGGTTCAGTCAGGGAGTAGAGATGTCCTCGCGGGATCGGGGCCCCCTCCACCAAGTCAATGGCACAATCATAAGGCCTATGCGGGGGCAGTTTCTCGGCTTCCTTCTCATTGAAAACATCCCAAAAGTCTGAGTATTTCTTGGGCAAGGTGATGATGGATTCAGCGTCTGTGGCATGGCAGACCTTGGCTACAAGACAATGGTTTTGGCAATATTTAGAAGCAAACTGCAGTTCTCTGTTGGTCCAAGAGACGCTGGGGTCATGGAGTGTCAGCCATGGGATCCCTAGAATCACAGGGAAATGAGGAACCTCGGTAACAAAGAAGGAAATCTCTTCCATATGTTCCCTTATCCACATTCTGGTGGGTTCAGTCCATTGGCTTACTGGACCTGTCTTTAGGGGGCGGCCATCTATGGCTTGCACCACCCGGGCGTTCTTGAAATCGTGATACTGTAATCCCAGAGAGTCGGCATACTCTCTATCAATGAAATTGTTTGTCGCTCCTGAGTCTATCATGGCATGGATCATGACGGGTCCTTTTTTCGCTGACCACAAGGTGACCACTAGGAGAAATAGGACCCCGGTTGGCGGCTCTTGAGTGGGGTTTTTGACCGGGTTGGCGAGCCTCTCCACGCCCGGTCGCTGGCTTCCCCCGCCGGCTTTGCGCCAGCCGCCTCGGCCGTCTCCGTCTCCACGGAGGCCGCCGCCGCCAGTCGAGCGGCGGGCTTTCCTTTGGCTGGACACTCTCTGGCAAAGTGGCCCCCGTTTCCGCAGTACCAACAGAGGTTTAAACGTTGGCGGCGGGCCTTTTCGGCAACATCTAGTCTGGGACGCACATTGCCCAACTGCATCGGCACCTCCTCGCTTCCTCTGGGGTATGGGGCTGGTGGCGGGGGTCTCCACACTGGACGCGGCTGGATGCCGGCGGGAGCGGGAGGTTTTGCTCCAGCTCTTCCACTCTGGCCTCGGATCCACTGCTTTCTGTTGGCAAGCATGACTTCAGCTCGTAAACATTGATCAATGAGTCCTTCAAGAGAGTTTGGAGGGTCCACCTTGGAGATTTCTTCCAACATCTCGATGTTGAGACCCTCCCGAAACTGTCCTCTGAGGGCTATGTCATTCCAACCGGTGTTGTGAGCCAGCACTCGGAACTCGGCTATGTACTGGGACAAGGGCCTGTCCCCTTGGGAAAGGCGCCGGAGTTTGTGGCCGGCCGCCTCTAAATTGTCCTCGATCCCCCAAGTTGCCTTAAGGTGATCCAAGAAGTTTTGCGTGGAACTTAAGTGTGGGGAGGCTTGATCGAACAGCGCCATCGCCCAGTTGGCCGCTGGCCCGTCTAGGAGACTGTAAATCCACGCCACCTTGATGTCTTCTTGGGGAAACTCGGCATTACGGGCTTCTAGGTATGCCTGGCATTGGCGACGGAAAACATGAACCTTGGAAGCTTCTCCAGAAAACTTGGTTGGCAACGCCAGGGCAGGGAGACGGGTTCCGCGTTCCTTCAAGCCCCGTATTTCCCCCTCCTGCGTATGGAGCATATCACGGATTCTGTCCACTTCATCCTTGGAGATGGTGTAGCTGAGTGGTTGGTCACCCGGTCCGGCTCCGGTAGACATTCTGGCCGAGGTTGATTGGTGCTTAGGGTGGCGGAGTCAAACTGTCAAGACCCAGGCTGCAGAGCACAAATAACCATACACAGAGGCCAGAATCTATCTAATATCTTTATTAAGGAAATATGTAAAGTCAATAAAAATAAGTGTAGAATATAGTTCAGAAGAAGACCTTTCAGGAAAGGTCAATTATAGTCCAGGAAAACAATGTCCAATATAAAATATTAAGGTCCAAAGTTGTAATCCAGTAACCGAAACACTCACTTTGCCAAGCAAAGTGAGGGGAGATGACAAGGTCCTTTAGTCCATGAAACTTAAGCAAGGCTAGGAAGTAAACTTGATTCTTGGAACACAAGGCTTGATTCAAGGCAACAAGAAACGAGGAGCAAAAACAAGATCCGTGGTGAATTCATGGCGAGATCCAGGAAGCAAAACAAGGTCCTGGAAGGCAAAAGCAAGGCTGGAAACGGGAACAAGAACTTGAACGCGGGAGCAGCGTAGTCCACACACAACCTACTCCCGGAGCTGACGAATTGACTCCGCAAGATTCCTACGTGGGCAAAACACCTAAGTAGGGTCTCGTTTTCCCGCCAGAGAACAATTCTCTGGGGAACCAGAACCGAAAGCCATTCTCTGAGTCCAGATGCATGACTCCCTAAAGATTCCCATGGGAAACAGGCTTAATCAACCATTTGTTTGGCGGCGATTCTCAGGCTTCTGCGATTAGCCTGTTGAGCTCCCTTCTGTTGTTGATAATAATCACGGCGAGAAAAAGGGGGAGATTTCGGCTCAGGGCTTGTTTGGGCAACTTCTGGGAGGCAAATCTCCTGCAGGTGCAGGGGCTCCATCTCTGGCTGTGAAAGCTCCAATTCTGGCTGAAATGGTGGGAAACCTAAGTTTTCCTCTTCATCTGTCACAACAGCGCTAGGAACGGGACTACATGGCCCATGAGTCATCACAAGAGTTCTTATCCATAAGATCAGAAACAAGAAATTTCCCGGAATTATGGGGCTACAACAACCCTCCCAGAGCCTTTGGGCCCAGATCTCCCACTGAATTTGATTATATAGCTGCTGATGTTAGTCAATAAAATCTGTGGCAAATCTATGTTAGAGGAATGTACCACACACCACAGAGCATTCTTAGACCACAGGACAGAGTGTATTTAGCTTTCAATACCTAAGTGACACAATAGAAATGGAAAAATCACTGCAGTCTCATTGGTGCAAATGGCAATGGCTGATTATTCAGAGGTGCTGCAGGTGTCAAACATGGAGCAGAAAGGGGCACATATGGTTCCCAGGCTGCCTGAATAGTGTGTGTGTGTCTGTATGTGTATGTGTATGTGTATCTGTGTGTGTATCATTTTCTTTCTTTTATAAATAGATGTCTATCCCACCATTTATCAGAGGATGTCAGGATCACACAATATAAATAGTTTACAATATTTCCAGATTAAAAGCACAAATAATATGAACAGAATTAGCATTGTTGTTTGTTTAGTGCCTTCAAGACATTTCCGCATTATGATGATCCAAATGTGACCTTCTTATAGGGTTTTTCTAGTCTGTTCAGGCTCAACCAGTGAGTTTCCATGGTCAAATGGGCATTTGAATTCTGGTTTCCAGAGTTGTAGTCCAAATCTCAAAGCACTGCATTTAATTCACTCAGTTGCAACAGTAAATACCACTTTAAACTACAAATATTAAAGAATATTGATAATATTTAGATTAAATGACATAGAAGACTCTAAACTTCTATCCAGTCATAAGAGAACTCCCACCCTTAGGCCTAGACTTGAATATACCTGATATAGAAAGAAAATGGTCTTGGGAAGAAGGGGAGAAGCAAGCTTAGGAACTACTGCTTAAGTCAACCTCGTGTTGACGATGCAGCCAGAATTATGGATTATGATATTTATTTGTTTATCATGTCAGAAGTGAATTGAGAATACAGTTATAATGTATTTAAAACCACAGAGTTTTAAAACCTGTCATTATGCTAGATTTTCTTTGATCAGAAGCTGGCCACTTGGAGTGCCTTTGGTGTCGCTGTGAGAAGGTCCTCCATTGTGTACGTGGCAGGGCTCAGGTTGCATTGTAATAAGTGGTCTGTGGTTTGCTCTTCTCCACACTTGCATGTTGTGGACTCTACTTTGTAGCCCCATTTCCCAAAATTGGCTCTGCATCTCGTGGTGCCAGAGTGCAGTCTGTTCAGTGCCTTCCAAGTCGCTTAGTCTTCTGTGTGCCCAGGTGGGAGTTTCTCATCTGGTATCAGCCATTGATTGAGGTTCTGGGTATAAGTCTGCCACTTTTGGACTTTCGCTTGCTGAGGTGTTCCTGTGAGTATCTTTATGGGTCTTAGGAAGCTGTTTCTTGATTTAAGGCATTGACATGCTGTCTGATGTCTGAACAGAGGCCCTTGGTCCTTTCATTACAGGCTGCTACTTTCTGATGAATGTCAGGTGATGCAATACCAAATAACAGTATAATTTCTCCAGTGGTGTAGGGCGTAGACATTCTGTGATAATGCAGCATGTCTCATTAAGGGCCACATCCACTGTTTTAACATGGTGATATATATTCCACACTGGGCATGCGTATTTAGCAGCTGTGATGCCTCATGGGCCTTGTAGTCCTGTTCCTAGTACTATTGTGGCAGATGAAGATGAAAACATGGGGTTTTCGCCGGTTCAACAAGAGCTGGAGTCTCTTCACCTGCCGGATGTTGATGTTTGCCCTCAAGAATTCAGTAAAACAGGCCTTGGGCAGAACTCCCCTCCGTTTCTCAGGAAGGAATCTTATTCTAGAGACAGAGGAGTTAGAGAGGCCCAACGGAGGAGTTTACGGATCGCTGCCAAACAACAGACTGATTAGGCCTGCTTCCCTTGGGAAATTCTAAGGAGTCTTGCATCTGGACAGAGTTGGGTTTCGCTTCTTGTTCTCTAGGGAAAGAGACTTGTTGGCGGGAAAACGAGACCCAATATAGGTGTTTGGCGTGGGAGATTCTTTGCGGAGTCAATTGATCAGCTTCAGGAGAGAGATCGTGTGTGGACTTCGTAACCCCAGTTCCTTGCTTCCCGGATCAAGCTTTCAAGCCTTTGCCTTGCCTTGCTGTTTAACCACGGACCCTGCTCCATGCTTCACGTTTTGCCTTGTTTCTAGTCACGGACCTAGCCAAGTACCAAGTTTATTTCCAGCCTTGTTGTCAAGCTTCATTGGACTCTAAGACTCTGACATTTCCCCACACTATTGCTTGGCAAAAGTGTGTGTTTCGGTCAAGTGGATTAAAACTTTGAACTCTAATATCAATTATTGGACAATACATTGTTGGACTATATTTGACCTCATTTGAAAGGTCTGCTCCTGAACTATATTCTTCACTTGTTTTTATTGCTTTTTAATATTTCCTTAATAAAGATATTAGATAGAGATTGGCCTCCGTGTACGGTTATTGGTGCCCAGCAGCCAGGGGTCTGACAGCAGCTGAGTAGCAAAGCTCAAGGGCAGATGTCTTCAATGTGTCTGGTTGCGATCCCCAGGTTGTGCCAGTCGGTTTTCATATGATATCGTTTCTAGCACCCACTTTTTGCTTGATATTCAAGCAGTGCTTCCTATAAGTCAGAGCACAGTCCAGAGTAACTCCCACGTATTTTGGTGTACTACAATGCTTCAGTGGGATTCCTTCCCAGGTAATCCTCAGAGCTCAAGATGCTTGTATGTTCTTAAGATGAAAAGATGGATTTTGATATGATCCATAGATAAGTCAAGGGTCATTCTGCAGAGAGGGGAAAGGCCCAGTGCCAACCCAGGGACCAGCACCCCGGCCACTGCCACCATTTTCTCATCCAGGCATCGAAAAAGGCCAGAAATGGAGAGAGTAGAGGAGTTTGGGTTTCTTTTAGGTTTCTTGGGGATGGATTCAGTTCTTTCACTCTACTCAGAGAACTGGATGGTTCTTTTTTTAAAAAGCAAAAGAGTAAAGGTGCAATTCAATCACCCATGGATAAGTCAAGTCGATCTAGGTTTTCTGAGCTGACCTTTTGACTAAAATTTCTAGACTTATACATGAGCATATAGGGTAGTTTTCCAGTTCTTATAACCAGCTGGAGTGGGAAATGGTTAATGAAGAGAAATAACAAATAACTTGAGATGTGGTAATGGCATCTTCCAGGTTTCTTTATCCTTTTTTGCCACCTCTTAGAATGGCTGCTGTCAAGTGACAACTGATGGAAAGAGGCACGGTGTAGAGCTGGCCAGCATCCCTTCTCCTTTGCTGCAGCCTGATGGACATAACTTATTGTTGGCTATTGTTGAGTCATAATTACAGTAATTTTATTTCCCTCATGCGTTGATCCAAAAACCTGATGCTGTTTTGATCATGCATGATTTAAGAAAATGAAAAAGTGGAGCATATTGAGAATTGTTCTTTTATGTCCTTATGATCTGAGGAAATTATAACTAGATTGTTATTGGAAACTTTCATTTCATTCATTTCATTTCATTTCAAAATTCTATTTGACCCATATACATTTTATATTCCTTTGTTAATTCTATTTGTAGGCCATCACAATGAAAAAACAATATACAACCAGCATGACATATTACAACAGTCAAGAAAAATGACACATATTGTCATGTAAAGCCAAATAATTTTTGTGTAAACATGTAAAGTTGTAAATGCTTTTTCATATGTAGTATCCTGTGGTAATGTTAGTAAACAAAATATTTATGATCAATAATTGACCAACACCACTCCCAACAATTACAGAAAAAAAACATTAAAATATGTAAATAGTCAAATCAACAAAATGTCACAAAATACTGGGGCTCTATATTTAGTGTTTTGCTTCATTCCTTGGTTGATCTATTGATCACTTTGCAAAACTTGCTCCTTATTTGCTTCTGAGATGAATGAGACAAGAAGTGTGAAGCATTTTTGCCCATTAAATATGTTCCACCGAAAACAAATAACAATGAGGGCAAAACCTAGCTAGTCTCTGGTGGATAGCAATAGAAGGAGAACAGCGTATTTCAATATTCTGTTTATGAAAAAAGCTGCTTGAGAATGTGAACTTATGTAAATCTGTCATAGGCTTGCCACTTTTAATTTGACTCAAGAAAGATATAAATAGTCTTCTCTTTCCATACTTCCCTACAATTGCTCATATTCTGTCATGCACTGATGGGATTAGATAATGCTTTTTTGTTGTGTGTTTTAAAAATATGGTTTAGCTCTTTTAAAAATGACTCCCCCCAGTCCTTGTCTTGCCTTGTGATGATTTATGTCTTCAGTTTGCGTTGGTGTAATAGATAACACAGATGCCGGTTCATCTACACTACTTTCTCTTTCTATATACTTGAATCATAATCTAAATCAATATGATTCAACAATACTGAATTGAACTGGATGTAAGTAGGCACTTTTTCAGCAAGTACAGAGCATTGCATTCCCAAGAGGATATAAGTACCAGGCTACATGGTGCAGTCTGCACACAGAGGCTGCCAAAAAGGAGGAACTAAGAAACAACAGGAAACACAATGCAATCTTCATCCTTGCTGGGGAGTGATGGGCAACTTCAGAGAAACTCAAGAGCACTATATATGTCAGTCTTTCAAAGCTAAATGTCATTGGATTATTTTGGGCCCTAAACAGTCATATTGTTGCGGTCGGAGCAAAAATAGCTTTCAACAGCCAATTGCGCTTCCTAGAGACATTCTGGAGGCACAACTGACCACTATTATACTTTTTTGCATGCAGGATATCAAAAATCTCTGAGTGGTCCTGAGGTGAGGAATTGTTATTTGCCCCTCCTTCTTTGAGAACATAACATAAATGTGCCTTCCAGCATTTCAGAGGTGATAACTGGGATGCATGTGGCCAAGCAATGTCAAAATGTGGTTAAGATGGCAAACTTTAATTAAGGACACAGAAGATCGGAAAGACTTCATTAGTTTGATTTAATCTGACCCTGTAGGTAACAGACAGATTTCACCCACTCCTCTCTCCTTCTCTGTTGAGTTGAGTGAAAATACACTGAACTCAGCAATGGAAGATAGTTGAGTTAAAAGGGGGAAAATGGGAGGAGGAGAGAGAAACTGAGGCATTTTAAGAGCAGTTGAAAAAGTGAGTCAGCAGAGGATTAATGGGTGGAATTGGGATTGAACTGAGATTGAACCTGATACCTTCCTCATGCAAAGCGGCACGAGCCCTTCCCATGGACAGTAGGTTCAATGAAGTCTGGTTAGGCCAGTGATAGTAGGGAGGGTAAAAAAGATCTAACAAGTCTCCCTTTAATGCATTGGTTCTCAATCTGTGGGTCCCCAGGTGTTTTGGCCTACAACTCCCAGAAATCCCAGTCAGTTTACCAACTGTTAGGATTTCTGGGAATTGAAGGCCAAAAAATCTGGGGACCCACAGGTTGAGAACCACTGCCCTAATGCTCACTCTCATCCCCATTCTGTTGATTCTTACATAAGGAAAGAGATCAGACAGAAGACAGTGTTTCTTAACACATCAATCCATTGGTTTGTGCTTCATCCTATGGTTGCAAATGGGGGTTCAACTTCTGATAAAAACGTGTATGGTTGTAAATGATGGTTCTATTTTGCGACAGGGTCTACTTTTAGATAATCCCCAAACTGCTAGTTGCTTGCATATTAGTGAGCCAAACTTTAAAGATGCTATCCAAGGTCCTGAACCAATCCTGAAAAATGTTTCTTAGTTTTGAACATATTCTTTAAAAACCAGAGAGGATCCACCACCCTACTGAAACCATTCTCTGTCTTTCAAGATATTCCAGTAACTGGAATGTGACCAATTCCAGTAACCAAATGTGTTTATTTATATACTGTAATGCTGTTATCCAGCACAATCATTACTATGGTTCTACATACAGAGATATTCACTGTGTAAGCCCAATGTTGGATCCTGTCTGGTGTATTTGAAAAGTCTTTCCTAAAAAGCAAAGAACTGGACCTTCATTGATAAAGGAACTGAATTTTTGCCTTTCCTTTTCCTAATGTGATAAGCACATGCCCCCATAAAAAAGACATGCAACAACAAAAACAATCCTTACCTTTTACTGCTCTTATTAGGATGGTTATCTTGAAATGTTACAGCAATTTTTATTGCCCTCCCCAAGGCGACTGAGATAATGTCTGGGTAGCACTTTTAAATAGTTGAAATGAATTATATAAATGGTCGATATTGTTTGTAGCCTTGGTTTTCAGAGCCCAATGGAAAAAACATTTTAATAGCATCAAATTAGCCATTCTTTGTGTTGCTCATATTGGTTCATTACTCCCTTTAGTATTAGAGTCTCAAATCCCCATGTTCATTAGTATCCTTTTCAAAAAAGGCTCATAAGCTTTGAAGACTGGCTGGTTTAATTAATTAAGGGGTTATCAACATAGGGAGCATATATTTGATAGATGCAATGCCAGATTTGTGTTCTGACTCCTACAGGTAAAGGACTGGAAATAGCAAATGGGAGAAAGATTTGCACTTCATAGGCTCTAGAGAGTTGATTTTTAGAGGAGGTTGGAGAACTGGACCTCATGGATCAAAGTAAAAAAAAAAGTGAGCTCTTTACATCTAAAATCCAGGTATAAAACTGATGTGCTGCAGATCCATTTAGTTTAAATACATTTCTCTCACTTCTTCTAAGGAGCTCAAGGCTGTACGTATAGGAGTCATCCCATTTTATCCTCCCAAGAATCCCGTTGATCTTTGTCAGGGCTGGAACATCAACGTATAACCCTCTAAAAGTTAAACTCATCCGTTCTAGCTGTGGTAGAAGCAAGCAAAGCAAGCAAAGATTTTTCTGTTTCAGTGAGCCTTTAGGGAATAACCGCTCATAGGATAAAAAGGGTTTGAATAAGGCTTTTGATAAAAGTGCTGTATTGTCTGGCATTATTTTAACTGGTATGTTTTTAAATTGCTTTGACAGTAATTGTGTTTATAGTTATATTTCACTTTTCAAAGATGTGGAGTTTTGTCTATACTTCTTTTAACTTTTTAATCCACCTTGAGTCCCAGGGCTTGGGAAAAAAAGATGATATAAATAAAGAAAATGATGATGATCCCAATGAAGCTAGTCACTGGTGATACATGGCAGGAATACTAACCTATTTTCACACAGAGTGCCCAAGATTGGCTTGCGAGGCAGTGATTTGTTCATAACCATGTTAGTTTTTCACTTGACTACTCATGGAGCCCCCGGTGGTGCAATGGATTAAAACCTTGTGCTGGTAGACTGCTGACTTGAAGGTTGGGCTGCTGACCTGAAGGTTGCCAGTTCAAATCCAATTCAGGGAGCTCCCTCTGTCAGCTCCAGCTTCATGTGGGAACATGAGAGAAGCCTTCCACATGGATGGTAAAACATCAAACATCCCCGCGTACCCTGGGCAATGTCTTTGTAGATGGCCATTTCTCTCACACCAGAAGCGACTTGCAGTTTTTCAAGACATGAAAAAAAAAACCCTTGACTACTCCACATTAACATTTTCATATATAGACAAAAGATTTAGATTCAATCCACAGGACACTTCATTTATTATATTCTCCTTGGTACTGACTTTTCTGTATTTCATCTGCTGCCATTTTTTTAAAAAAAATAGACCATCCAATGTATTTTAATGGATTTCAAAGTATGACTAACTCCTGGATATGAAGAAGGGACAAGATCTCTTTCCTTCTCAGAGGTCGCTCAGGGTAAACAATCAAGAATCTCCTTAAGGGCTTACATTTATTCATATTTATTTATGCATTACTTAATACATTTAAGATCCTTCTCTTTAAGATAACTCCCTTGTATGGGCAGGTTACAATAACTGATAGCAATTACAAATAATTGTTTTGGTGTTTCAGTTATATAAGGTCTAAAATATATAACTATATAAAATAATTTTAACAAGTAAAATAACTAGGCAAAAACAGACGGGAAGAAAAGCCTTTAGGTTCTGTTGGAAACCATTCATATTTTCCTGCAAAGACTGTTCAAAAGTTGTGTCTTAGTGAAGAATCCATAAGTGCTCTTTTTAAGAAGTATAGCTTTTTGCTGTAAGGTCTGGCATTGCAAATTCCTCCCCTAAATTGCCCAAAACCTTTCCAGGCATGAATGGAAAGAGGGGGTGTACTTTGCCAGTTTTAGAAGTGGGTAAAAAATGGCAAGGTCTTTCATATTTATGCAAAATGATGTATGTCCATCGAAGGCTTTCATGGCTGGAATCACTGTGGTGTGGTTTCCCGGCTGTATGGCTGTGTTCTAGCAGCATTTTCTCCTGATGTTTCACCTGCATCTGTTGCTGGCATCTTCAAAGGATCCTGTATGTTTGTTTTTTGCTTCTTGTTTGCACTCTTCTCTATGTGTAGGTGAGGGAAGCAGTTTACTCAGTTGGCAAGTTGGTGATGTAGTTGTGACTGCTGGTGTCAGCAACATTAATTACTCCACTAACTGGCTGAGAGTCTCACAGCCCTGTGCATATTCACCTTCAAGATGCCTGTGAACCTATGATGACCCCTAGAATCTAGTGTTTTCTTAAGCAAGGAATACTATCTGAAATATAGCCTACAGCATCTGACATCAGTTGGTGATACAAGAAAAGGAAGAAGGAATGCATCTGTTTGCTGGAGGGGTGAAGCAGAGATGTGTACAACCTCCTTGTCTCCCTTTAAGCGGGTTTTCTCCTTCCCTTTAAAGTTCCCCCTGTTGTGGAACAAGCAGATTAACCATCTCTTTTCCATGCACCCAATTTGAGAAAGCACGTCGGACACACAACTGACATTGTAGACTGCTGAGTGTATCTGCTGAGAAACACAATAGCATACTCATGTAGCTATATATAATGTGGGACGATTGTTTAGGCATTGATATTATAATAGTTGTTATAGGCAACCTCTGCCCAGCTTGATTCTGAATCAGCTTTGGCACCTGTGAGTTTTCTTTGGAAGGATTCAGAAAATGTTTGCTTGTTTCTAAGAGGTTTATCTGCCCTAGCTCATAATGTGTCTTTGCTTCTTTGGTAGTTTAAGAGCTGCCTGTCACTAATAGGGCTGTCCGGGCACAATGTACTATTTTTAAAAAAATGCAGTGCAGTCTCTGTAGTGAAAAAATAAAATCACAGAGGCTAGAAAAACCAGCCAAATCCAGCAAAGAGCTACACAGATTATAACATTGAACTAACAAGAGATAAGGGCAGAGAAAAAAGTATTTGTCTGGTGCTCTGAAAGCACTGCTAAAAAGACAAACAAATGGGTCTTAGAACAAATACAGGCAGTCTCTGAGTTACAAACATACAACTTACATCAGAATCCTAGGTACAAATGGGGGTATATTTTATTTATTTATCATTTCAAAAGTGAATTTACATTTATAATGTATTTAAAATCACAAAGTTAAAAACTTGGCATTATACTAAATGTCCTTTGATCAGAAGCTGGCCACATGTAGTAAGTCAGTGGTTTTCTACCTGTGGGTCCCCAGGTGTTTTGGCTTATAACACCCAGAAATCCCAGCTGGCTAACCATCTGTTAGGATTTCTGGGTGTTGAAGGCCAAAACATCTGGGGTTCCACAGGTAGAGAACCACTGTTCTAAGTGGTCTGTGGTTTGCTCTTCTCCACACTCGCATATTGTGGACTCCACTTTTTGGCCCCGTTTCTGTAGATTGGCTCTGCATCTCGTGGCGGTGGAGCGCAGTCTGTTCAGCGCCTTCCAAGTTGTCCAGTCTTCTGTGTGCCCTGGAGGGAGTCTCTCATCCATTCTTAGCCATGGATTAAGGTTCCAGGTTTTAGCCTGCCACTTTTGGGCTCTCGCTTGCTGAGATGTTCCCACAAGTATTTCTGTAGATCTTAGGAAGCTATTTCTTGATTTAAGGTGTTGTCATAGTTGATCCTGAAAAGGTCAGTTGGTTTGTTTGTTTGTTTGGTTTCATGCTGCAAATTGCTTCTCGTGTGAGAGAATCAGCTGTCTACAAAGACGTTGCCCAGGGAACGCCCGGATGTGTTACGATCCTGAAGAGCAACTTCTCTCATGTCCTTCACAAATGGGGGTGAGATAACAGGAAGTGAAATGAAGGGAAATTCACTCCTGGAATAGTTAGCATGAGATCAGAAGCCTTGTTGTCCATCCTTGTGCTACAGGATGTTCCGCAAAAACTAATTTTTTGCAGTTTAATAAACTTTTCCTATTTTTAAATGATAGACCAAATTAGGAAATGACATTTATAACCCAGGAACAAAAATAGTGTTACATAGTGTTATCAATTTGTTTTCAGTTTCTGGTGTAAAAGAAGCAAAAGGTACTGTGTTCTTTCTTCATCTTTGGACTTCTCCATTGGGTGGGCAAATACCAAGAGTTACAGGGACATACTGGCCTCTCATTGGATTTTTGGGCCTACACCCTTTCGTTTCATGTCAACAAATGTTTTTTTTTCTTCAATAATGTCAATCAGCGTCACCTTTTTGGGAAGGCTCCAGTTTTGTAGAATGCCCTCCTTAGAGAAATCAGCACTCTTTTATCATTTAGGAAAAGAGTGAAAACTTTTATGTTTGAACAGGCCTTCGGGGGAAATTAAAATTGTAGATGGACCAAGGGTTTCTCTAGATTCAAGAGTACAGGAACTTGGCTCCCACTGGGGTTAATTAATGGTTTTAAATATGCATGTTATATTTGTAAATAGGGTTTTATCGTTGACAGTTTTAGATAATTAGGTTGCTATAAGGAATTTTTCACGTTTTAATCTGTTTCAATTTTTTTAACCGCTTTGAGGAGAAAAGCGGGGTAAAAATTGGCTCAAATAAATAAATACATCTCCTGGTGTTATGGGGGAGGGGGCAATTTCAATCTGTGTTTAGGAATCTCTTGACTCTAATTAATTTGTTGTTGTGTGTTTTTAAGTCATTTCTGATTATGGTGACTATAAGATGAACCACTTGCAGGGTTTGCTTGGCAGGGTTTGTTCAAAGGAGTTTTGTCAAATGCTGTCTTAAAACTCTAGCCCAGAGAGACCTCAAACATGACAATTTTGTCCTATGAGCATGAGGGATATATTTCTTTTACAAAAATCCAAGGTTCTGGGAGATTCTAGAGGCCTCAGAATATCCTGGGTTTGTGCTCCACACGTTCTGTTTGCTACTATTTCCAGATCTAAGAGCCTGACTTCACTTCTTCAATCTGCAGGAAAGTGGTAGGAAACTCAGTGTGAAAGAACTGCCTTGAAACTACCGTGTTTCCCCGAAAATAAGACAGTGTCTTATATTATTTTTTGCTCCCAAAGATGCACTAGGTCTTATTTTCAGGGGATGTCTTATTTTTCCATTAAGAAGAATTCACATTTATTGTTGACAAAAACATGAACATTTATTATATACTGTACAGTAGTTTTCATCACAAACCAACATAACCAAACCAGACAGTGACTCCTGTCAAGAATTTCTTGTTACTACCATTATTTCCATGTACATTTACCAATCCTGCATGCTCTGGTGTTTTGTTTGACGGGCGCCGAGCATGCTTCCAAAAACTAACTTTGCTAGGTCTTACTTTTGGGGGAGGCCTTATATTTAGCAATTCAGCAAAACCTCTGCTAGGTCTTATTTTTTGGGGATGTCTTATTTTCGGGGAAACAGGGTATATCTCTATTTAGTCTTGGTTATACATGTTTTTTTTATTTGAATGGCACACTCTGAGCAGCTGTGGTTGATGCTTAATGTATTAGACTTAATGATATCATTACCATAGTATACAAAGGGACCTTGTAGCGCTTTAAAGATTAACCAAAAGAATAAAGTTGGTAGCATAAGCTTTCACAAATTCGAAGACATAGCTAATGCTATCACCTTTATGCTCTCAGTTATTCTCTAAGGTACTACAACAATGATTCTCAACCTGTGGGTTCCCAGATGTTTCAACTCCCAGAAGTCCTAACAGCTGGTAAACTGACTGGGATTTCTGGGAGTTGTAGGTCAAAACACCTGGGGATCCACAGGTTGCGAACCATGTACTGCAAGATCCCTTTGCATACTGATATTCCAGACTAACATGGTTAGGTCTTTGGATCATTGTCATAGATATCTGATAAGCCTCTGCCTTCAGTCCCATCACTGAGAAACGTCAGGATACAAATGAAATAATTAATACATTAATAACAATATCCCGAATGATAATAGAGACAAGGAAGAGGACATACTGGATCTATACCAATGAATATATTGTAAATACAGTAGAGTCCCACTTATTTATTTATTTACTATATTTATACCCCGCTCTTCTCAACCCCGAAGGGGACTCAGAGCGGCTTACAGATTATGGCAAAATTCAATGCCGCATTATACAACAAATAATAAATATAACATATCAAATTATAAATCAATTAAAACATATACATGCAATAAAACATTAAAACATAGTTTTAAAGGAGCAGATGTTCCATCAGGCAATGAGACAAAACTGGTGTCGCAGTGCCAGCATTCACTCGAGGGGCCCAGGTGAGTCAAGGACCATGGCCGGAAGAAAAAATGCCAGTATCTCTGTGCTGACCCCAGGATGCTGAAACGGAGGTGGGTCAAGATGGAGTCTGGCAGCACCAAGCGGCCAGAGTCCCCAGGAGCTGAGCCAGGGGCAGCAAGGGAAACAAACCCTGCCCCTTCCCTCCAAGCCCCTGGTGATGGTACCTTCACTTCTTGCTTTGCCTGAGGCCCTGCAGGTGACATCTTTTTTATGCTCCAGCCTCTGAGCAGCAGGTGTTGCTTGCTGGCTTTGCAGAGTCAGGGACACAGTTCTGCCAGGAGTGAGTCCCCAGGAGCTGAGCCAGGGGCAGCAAGGGAAACAAACACTGCCCCTTCCCTCCAAGCCCCTGGTGATGGTACCTTCACTTCTTGCTTTGCCTGAGGCCCTGCAGGCGATGTCCTTTTTATGCTCCAGCCTCTGAGCAGCAGGTATTGCTTGCTGGCTTTGCAGAGTCAGGGACTCAGTTCTGCCAGGAGTGAGTCCCCAGGAGCTGAGCCAGGGGCAGCAAGGGAAACAAACACTGCCCCTTCCCTCCAAGCCCCTGGTGATGGTACCTTCCCTTCTTGCTTTTGCCTTATTCAACATAAACGGGCTGGCAGAACATTGGATAAGTGAAAATGTTGGATAATAAGGAGAGATTAAGGAAAAGCCTATTAAACATTAAATTACATAATGATTTTACAAATTGAGCACCAAAACATCATGTTTTACAACAAATCGACAGAAAAAGCAGTTCAATACACGGTAATGAAATGAAGTAATTACTGTATTTACGAATTTAGCACCAAACTATTGCAATGTATTGAAAACATTGACTGCAAAAACATTGACTACTAAAAGGTTGGATAATACAGAATGTTGGATAAGTGGAGGTTGGATAAGTGAGGCTCTACTGTATAGATTATTGCATCCTTCAAGTTAAAATTATCCTATAGAGTTAGTTTATCTTGATCATACAGGTCAAATTTATCACTGGCAATATTTTGCATGTCAAACTAGCTTGGAAGCAGAGATCAATTAATTATAAGTTTATTGCATGAAGATATGATTTTATGGATAAAAATTCACAATAGAAGTTTTGGAGTTCATAAGCATTTTACCATTGCCCCAATTTCTAGACATAAATGTCTACTGTGCCTTTTTTTGAAGGCCGAATAGCAAATCTGTACATGGAGGAAAACTAGAAGTTTTTTTATCATGTCAAAAGCAACTTGAGAACATACTGCAAGTCACTTTTTGGTGTGAGGGAATTGGCCATCAACAGAGACGTTGTCCAGGGGATTCCCGAATGTGTTAGCTGGGAGGCTTCTCTCATGTCCCCGCAAGCTAGAGCTGACAGACAGGAGCTCACCTTGTCTTGTGGATTCGAAGTGGCAACCTTCAGGTCAGCAACCCAAACTTCAGGTCAGCGGGTCAGCCAGCACAAGGGTTTAAGCCATTGAGCCACTATGGCTCCTGAACTACGGTAGGAGTTAAAAGGATGGAAGTCTTTCTTTGATATAACCTCTGACTTGTCTGCTGAGTTATATAAAATGTTGGTTTTTTGGGTGGTTGATTAAAGGAACTCTTCAATTCGCACAATGATATTAGTGTATCTATTTGACCTTTGAGAAAATCATAGAAAGACCAGTCTAACATATTCTGTTGCAATAGCAAGAATTATTTTTGAGATGTTGCCTTACAAAGTGGACAGGCAAAGTGCTGGACTATTTTATTATGAACTAGCTTGGGGACCCGGTGGTGCCCAGGTCACTTGAGAAAGGCATTGTTTGTCTTTGAATGTTAGGTATTCTCAGTTTGGAGTGGTTGAACTGCAATTCCCAGAATCGTGGGTCAATCCTCCCCAAACCTGCCAGTATTCAAAGTTGGCCATTTTGGTTCTGTGTACCAAGTGTGGTTCAGATCTGTCGTTGGCTGGGTTTAGTGCTCTTTGGATGTGGATGAACTTCAACTCCCAGATTCAAGGCCCATTCCCACAAACCCCTGCAGTATGTTCAGTTGGTCATGAGGCTTCTCTGTGCAAAGTTTGGTCCCGGTCCATTGTGAGTGGGGATCACTGTTTTTCTGGATGCAGGTGAACTATAACTCCCGTTTCCCCAAACTTGTTCAATATGTTCTGTCGGTTATGGGGCTCTGTGTGCCAAGTTTGGTCCTGGTCTATCATCAGTGGGGTTCGGAGTGCTCATTCATTGCAGGTGAACTATAAATCCAAATACCTACTACTCCCAAATGTCCAGGCCAATTCCCCTCCAAAACCCACCGTAATCAAATCTGGGCATATCGGGTATGCATGGCAAGTTTGGTCCAGACCCATCATTGTTTGGGTTCATAGTGTTCTAGGTGTAGGTGAACGACAACTCCTTTAAATTCTCCAGTAGGAGTCACAGTGCTCTGACTTGATGCAGGGTGAACTACAACTTCCACCATGTAGAGTCAATCCCGCAAACTCCTCCAGTAAGTTTAGTTGCTGCACGGTTCTGGTGTGTTTGTTACGCAGACAGATTTGAAAGGGAAGGGCAGTAGGCAGGGTCATGCAAATTCCACAGCAGTGGAGAACCCTGGTATGTGTGCCTGTGGTGGAGGAAAATGCAAAATCTAGGATGAAATGGTCCCCAAACTAAAGCATTCCTTGGGTGGTGGGCCGTAGTGTTTGGGGAGGACAATGGCAGGGTTTGGACTACATGTTCATGGTGCTCGCTGTAACCGCAGTGTCAGTGGAAAAGAGTGACTTGCTGGCTCCTCAGCACTGGGAACTGTAGCCTGTTTGTGGAGGCCAGAGGCTGTCTGTGTGAACCCGTGCCACATACATACATACAGGTTTTCACTTTTATTATGGATATAGATAAATGCTTATGCTACTATATGAATGAATCACCAGTTGAATCTTCTTTCATACTAATGGTTCATGTTAGTCTTGACTATATACTGGTATATACCCATTGAGTAGACATGACAAAGTTCCTTTCAAGCCAGTTTGTTTTAGTCCAAAACATCAGGAATACAAAAGATTCTGCATCAGGGTTCTTCATCACTGCAAAGTAGAAAACACCAAACTAGACAAAAAGTAGTCTGATGTACATCAGCTTATAGTATAAGGCAGCTTCCTATGTCCTTAGCTATTGTAAGCATGGAATAGTTTATGCCCCATAAAGCCCAATATGGCTCTTGTCCAGATTATCTGAAGGTCTTGAGGGGAGACCCTTCTGTATGTCCTGCCATCCTCACAGATATATCTGGAAGGAATTTGAGAGATGGCTTTCTGCAGCTAGGCTCGGAGACTCTCTTCCTAAAGAGGTTAGACTGGCAATCTCCTTGCTATCTTTCAAGAAAAAGAAAAATGCAGGGAGCAAAATCAACATCTGTACATGGCCTTGCAAAGGCATTCGACACAGTGAATTGCAGAGCTCTCTGGACCATCCTCCAAAAAATCAGGTGCCCTGACAAATTTGTGAACATCCTGCGGCTCCTCCATGATGACATGATGGCAACAGTCTTGGACAGCAATGGCTCCCAAAGTGACCCATTTAAGGTGGAATCAAGTGTCAAACAGGGATGTGTTATTGCCCCAACCTTATTTTCAATTTTTATCTCTATGATCCTTTATCTTGTTGATGGGAAGCTTCCCACTGGAGTGAAAATCATCTATCGGACAGATGGCAAGCTATTTAACCTCAGCAGACTGAAAGCCAAAACCAAGGTCACCACAACATCTATTATAGAACTCCAATATGCTGATGATAACGTAGTCTGTGCGCATTCAGAAGAAGATCTACAAGCCACTCTAAACACAGAAGCATACAAGAAACACGGCCTCTCAATGAACATTGAGAAAACCAAAGTGCTCTTCCAGTAGGCACCAGCCACTCTCTCTGCAATGCCAGAAATACAGCTTAATGGTGTAACATTAGAAAATGTTGACTATTTCCGCTACCTCTGCAGCCACCTCTCCACAAAAGTTAACATTGATGCTGAAATACAACACCGCCTGAGTCCTGTGAGTGCAGCATTCTTCCAAATGAAGCAGAGGGTGTTTGAGGATCAGGACATCTGTAGAGACACCAAGGTGCTTGTTTATAAAGCTATTGTTCTCCCAACCCTGTTATACGCCTGTGAAACATGGGCCGTCTACAGACGTCACACTCAACTACTGGAATGATTCCACCAGTGTTGTCTCCAAAAAATCCTGCAAATCTCTTGGGAAAACAGGAGGACAAATTTCAGCATGCTGGAAGAAGTAAAGACCACCAGCACTGAAGCAATGCACCTCTGACATCAACTCCGCTGGACTGGCCACGTTATCTGAATGTCTGATCACCGTTTCCCAAAGCAGTTACTCCAACTCAAGAATGGGAAATGGAATGTTGGTAAAAGAGATTTAAAGATGGGCTTAAAGCTAATCTTAAATACTGTGGCATCGCTACTGAGAACTGTGAAGCCCTGGCCTTTAAGCGCTCTAACTGGAGGTCAGCTGTGACCAGCAGTGCAGTGGAATTCGAAGAGGCATGGATGGAAGGCGAAAGGGAGAAACATGCCAAGAGAAAGTTGCATCAAGCCAACCCTGACTGGGACTACCTTCCATTTGGAATCCAATGTCTTCACTCTGGAAGAACACGCGGGTCAAGAATAGGGCTCCACAGTCACTTATGTACCCACCGCCAGGACACTACACTTGGAGGACCATCATACTCGGATAACGAGGGATCACCTAAGTAAGCTATCTTTCTGCAGGAAGATCACTCTTTTTAGATCAACAGTCCTTAGAGGACTGATTGTTCAATGGGCCTTGAATAATATGCAACAGGAAGGTAAGGAGGAATCAAGCAGGCTAAGAGACTGGAGACTGACCCTTCCCCAATGCGTCAGGCAGAATTTGACTGGTGAGGCTCCTATACAGTAAGCTGACTCAGGAATAGTCACTCAGAAGTGTCCAAAATTATTATTTTGCTATTTCTTTCATGGCACTCAAATGTTTTCCTGCTTTTGCTGCATCATATATTGATTACTGTTTTAATTCAGCATATTGTGTCTTCATTGTTTAAAGAAAATATTCCTGTAATTAGTCAAATGTAACTTGCCTGCCAATGTTGGACCCTTTCATTTTAAAAACATTCTGGGGGTTCTGATGGTAAAGATATTTCTCATCTGCTGCTCATTAGCATTCATTTACTTTTTATAATGAGATTTTTGGCATAAATTCCTATCTTGCTTGTTTCACTAAAGTGACTAATATATTGGGAGAGGGGTATGTATTTATTTACTTTGTTAGGACAGCATATTTCTTATCATTGTGGGCCATTTTTCTGAATATCTACAAATTACCCTGCTTTACTGACTCATTGTTTTCTTCCTCTTGTGCTCAATTAACCAGGGCCCTAGAGGTTTTTATGATTTGTTTAAGCATCCAACAGAAGCTGCATATGGTTTTTTAAAAAAACCTGATGAAATGTAATTATGATAAATACATGAATTGAAAAAGAAAATGAAGCATTTCTCTTTTTTCTGGAGACATATGATAATATGAAAAATACATATTACTAAAATAGTGAAATTTTCCACTACATTAGTTATAAGTCTAAACTGAAATGTTGGAGGAAATGATATTTAAGCATGACTGAACAAACTTTTCCATAAAGCTAATGACCACAATTGTGCAATAATTTGTTTAAAAATAGTAATTAAAAAGACATTTTAAACTTAATTTACTTGTGGATATAAGCATTACTATTACGGTGTATTCATATCATGTTCTCAAATATGCTGAGTTTTCTCCTGTTAAAAACAACCTTAAATAGTAACTACTATCTACTGCTTAAATCTTCGATGCATTAAGACCTATCAAGATCACTTATAAGTTCGACAACTTATAAGTTAACTGATATGTAAGTCACCCAAAATGTTTCCTACCATTTCACCTCCATTGATGGTAATTTTTGTACTGTATGATAATGATGTGTCATGTGGATGAATTTGAACAACAGTATAACCTCTGTATCCATGGGGGATACATTCCCACACATTTTGTGTGTATATATGTGAAATAATGGATAATAGTAAACTCTATTGAAATATATGAACTCAAACCCAAGAATACCATAAAGCAGTGGTTCAGAACCTGTGGGTCCCCAGATGTTTTGGCCTTCAAGTCCCAGAAATCCTAACAGCTGGTAAACTGGCTGGGATTTCTGGGAGTTGTAGGCCAAAACACCTGGGGATCCACAGGTTGAGAACCACTGCCATAGAGGCACACTGGAGGACCTAGAAAATGCCCAGAGGTGACATATTTCCTTGGATGTGAATAAATGAAATTGAAGGTACCAGACATGCAGATAACAGGACTGTACTGTATGTGATTTTCTCCCAGTATTTTCCTGAGACTATAATGGAAGTATGAAGAATCACTTACTTTAAATAACAACAAAGGAAGGAAGTTATCCCTAGTTCAGTTACAATTGGTATGTGTAATAATGATGGTGTGGCACATGTATGTACTTTTAATGTCCATATATGCACATTAATGTCATGCTTATCCAGAAAACAGGAGTTTGCTGTTGAACCAGAAAAAGCAGCCAAGCTTGGGTTCTTGAGAATAGTTAATGCTGATCAGAAACAAACAAGATAGCACTTCTTGTACCTTTGGTTTCCTTGAGAATTTGAAGTATGCCACAGTTGTTCTGCTCTCACTTCCTTGTGCTTGGATTGGACTCTTCCATCCAAGCTCAAACTTCCCTCAGGGTAGATCTAGATTTAACGTTCTCATGGGTACAATAGGTAAAAATATAATTTAAGCTATACTATGTCAATGGTATGGTGGGAAATTAAAATGGAAGCTAGAACCAGTTGTTTAGCATTGCTACAAAAGCCAGATGTTTCAGGATAGGGCTAGTATGAAAGTTGGTGGGTTCTCCTGAAGCATTAAGCTTTGGGAAATGTTTGAGGATATTATAACTCTTTCCCTATTTATTCAGTAGGAAATGAGCAGAGAGTTCTGTGCAGATTCTACTTTACGTGTGTGCACATTAGAGGCCGGTATCTCCAGCGCCAGTAGGGCAATGGATCCCCTTTGTGTTTTTAACTGAATTGTAAAGGAGTAATTCAAGGTGCTGAATCTGTTTGTGGCGATAGGGCTGAGTACCTTGGATAGCAATTTTAAAGTTCAGGCTTGAACCTAGAACCTAGAACATATTCAATATTTACTGCCATCACCACCCATTGGATCTATACACTATGCACATTTGTGGGTTGATTTTCATATTTTGCTTTACTTGTGGAGTAAATAAATAAACTCCACAATAGAATAGGATAGAATAAACAAGTGTGACTGGGTCTCCAGGTAAGAAGCACAATATTTTTGAAGATATGGAATATTTTAGGCAATGAGAAAAATAAAAGGTCTCTCTCTACTCTATTGTCCTTCCAGGAGAACTCACACATACACACACTGTTTTGAATTGTGCCTCAAAATGGACCAGTAGTCAGTGAAGCTGTTTCAATAAAGGAGCTACATGTTCCCTGTCACTAGCACTAATCAGCAGTCTTGCTGCAGCCTTTTGGATCTGCTTTAGTTCCCAAAGATATTCCTCTACTCTTTTGAATTATCTGGACTACATGACATTTCCAAATAGTTTTAAAAGTACCTGCATGTATAGTCTACAGCAGTGGTTCTTAACCTGTGGGTCCCCAGATGTTTTGGCCTTTAACTCCCAACAACTGGTAAACTGGTTGGGATTTCTGGGAGTTGTCGGCCAAAACACCTGGGGACCCAAAGATTGAGAACCACTGGTCTACAGCGTTTTTGCAGTATAAGGAAACTGTGCATTTTGATTGCAGTGTGTGATCTATCTTATACAATACCAAAGGTGCCAAAAGAGAAGTTTTATCCATGCAACGGCGGAACATTTAGAATTGCAAATGAACCTTCCTCTCAGCATGTTCATGCATAAGAATGGCTGATTGCTCACTGGAGACCACTTTCCCCCATCTTACTACTCCTTTTAAAAGGAAGTCTGGATAACATTTGCAAAAGCCATGCATGAGAATTAACATTAATCACAGTACTAGGCAATTGTTTAAATGAAGATCCGACTTGATGAGTTCCGTTTCTCAGACACCACAACGGGTGTTGATATCCTCTTTGTGAAAACCAAATACTGGCAAAACGCCCACTGTTGAGGGTGTGTGTGTGTGTGTGTGTGTGTATGTATGTAAATGCACCTGTTGTTCAGCTTTATTCAAAGCTCACCATCAAAACAGCTTATTTTTAGAGTGCATTTGTCTGGATGATTTTTGATCAGTTGAATCCCAGTAAGTTCTGTAGATACATCTGAAATATTGCTTCCTTTTTTGCAGCTTGAGGGAGAGTTTGCATACTTATATCAAACTTAGTTTACATGTTTCTCAGGCCAGAAATCTCTGACTGATCTCCATTTCAGGAGATATGACTGTGTATGTCATAGGTCTTGTCCTGGAGACCCTAAACTAGTTTAGTGCTTTAGGTGCAAGAGAGAATGCTAATCCAAAATTGCCCTCTGTATGTGGAATAATGAGGGGCCACCGTCTTGTCCTGTTCCTCAAGGAGCCATATGTCTATCTTTGAGATGAAACTATACAAGGGTCATTGTTTGTTGGTGATTTTGCTTCCTACCACCCACTTAATTTAGGTCTGGGCTGGAGAAGGGTTTGGATCCCCATTTGAGAAGTGCCTTGCGGCTTTGGGCATGACCAAGTCCAGAGTATATAGAGACAAAAGAAAGTGGCAGAATCAAAGAGAATAATTATCAATTTGCACATTTGACTATTAAGTATAGATGGCACAGCTTGTTTTTGTGAGCATCTGCTCAGGGTAACCATTTTCCTGACTTCAAGGCACAAGTTGGTTCTGTTGAAGTCATTTAAAGACTAAATGGTTATAAAATCACCTTGTCTCTGATCACTGAGAATAAAAAAGGATGTGTGCCAGTCTGGCCGATAGGAGAGAAGTCTCTTACTGAGGGACTTAATCTCTAATTGCAGAACTCTGGAGGGAGTTATGCGTAAGTGTCTGCTAACATCAATGATATTGATTATATAGTTAGTACTATAGTATTTTTAAACAATTGCTTTGCTGTTATAATTGTTGGTGTTGGATTGCTGTTTCCTGTTTTGGAGAAAAGTAGTGAGTAATCAGAGGAACTCTCTATCAGTAGCAGCAGGCGGTTCCTGTGTCTCTGGATGGTGACTCCCTTCTGAGCTTTAACAGCAATTTTAAAGTAGCTACCTAAAATGCTGAACTTGTTTTGGGAACACCTTTCATAGCAACTCCTCCTCCTTCTCCTCCTTCTCCTCCTCCTCCTCCTCCTCCTCCTCCTCCTCCTCCTCTTAAAAGAGCTCCTTTAGAGGTCAGACTAAAATTGAGACTCGGTTTGCAATCCCACCAACATGGAATCCACCATCCGCCACAGCAATGCATGCTCAGCATTTCTACAGATTACAATTTGTTTCTTCTTTCAAGCAGAAAGTTCTGGGAATTTAGTATGTATAACCTTGACTTTAAGTATACATGGGTGAGTTGTGTTGGCAAGAAACAATATTAATTCCAGGAAATAATAATTATCTTAGATACTGGCCAAGATGTTACTTTAGAGTTACGGAATTGAGAAAACAAGTGAAATGTAATCAATGATTTATCAATAATTTAAAAATAAAGGAAAAGTAAGAACAAGTATGTTTTCCATATCAAATCTCTTTCTTAGGTTACTTCAATAACAAAAATGTAGTTCCTGCAAACCTATGGACAACTCATGCATTCTCTTTAACTTCCAGCGCTATTAAGACTGCATGTATGTGTATAACATTCTGAAGAAATTTCCCATTGTTCGATTGATATTTGGGTCCCTGTCAAGCGATCATTTCAATTCATAAATCTATTTAATCAATGAGACATTTCCATTGCCTCTCAAGTTGTCATCCTCAATGGGACCTGAAACACAATTGCTTTCTCCCAACTGACCATAAATCTTTCTACTCATTCAAAGAATGGGGCAAGGGATCAATCTGGTTTTAGATAAATAATGGACTTTATCTGCAAGGGAGTTAATTTTGGGTATACGATGAGACTTTTGTGAACTCTTTCGTTATTCATGACAGGCATTATGAAATCATTTAATGCCAAATACTAATGAATTGTTTTTGTTTTGTTCTTCTAGGGCATCAGCAGTTTGTTCAGCTCACTTAAAGTAGTCCGACTGCTTCGTCTGGGACGTGTGGCTCGGAAACTGGACCATTATATTGAGTATGGAGCAGCGGTCTTAGTTCTGTTGGTTTGTGTCTTTGGTCTCGCAGCCCACTGGTTGGCCTGCATTTGGTACAGTATTGGGGATTACGAAGTTGTCAATGAGGATAAAACAACAATAAGAAATGAAAGTTGGCTCTACCAGCTGGGGGAGTCTATAGGATCACCTTATCAATTGAACATGACAACTGGAAAATGGGAAGGAGGACCAAGCAAAGATTCAGTTTATATTTCTTCATTATACTTTACAATGACAAGTCTAACAAGTGTTGGTTTTGGGAACATTGCACCCACCACGGATGGAGAGAAGATCTTTGCTGTTGCCATGATGATGATCGGATGTAAGTATCAGAGGATTAATTTTAATATACCTTTTCCGACTGCATAATTTTCTGCAAAGTGCCATGATTTTACTGAGTTGCATTCAGAGTTATTTGGACTGGGGTCCCATAGATGGAAAGAGAGGGAGGAGGACTTTCACATATTTACATCTTTATTAAATCTGCTCAATAGCATTGGAGGACTGTTCGGAAATGGAATCTGGGACTGCAAAAGGAAGATAAATTGGCAATAATTGCCTTTCCCAGTTCACGAAGCAGAAGCCTCCATTGAATCTGAGCATTTGTTTGAACAGAAGCTCTTCTTTTTGTGGAAGAACATGTCTGGATCCAACTCATATATGCAGGAAAGAGTCTTTGTGGTTCTATTGTCATTAGGAATAACCCAAGTTTGATAGGGACTGACTATGATCTTTAACACTGCTAATTAGGAATAGAGACTCTCACTTCACATTCTGTAGAATTAAAACGAATGAGTATTTTTTAGATTTAGAATGGCTTGTAATAGCTCACTATGCACATTTCTTTGTCAGTACAAATATTATCTTCTAGAATAGATTACTGAACTCATCTTTCATTCACATGTAGATGGTGCCTTCAAAAGCAAAATGCTGTGTGCTGTGTTTAGTTTTGTTTGTAGCGTATCACAATGTGTTCAGTTTAGGATCAATTTCACTTTATACATGAGTTCAGTAAGCATTCAGGAAAATGGTGGCAGGGATCATTGAGATGGTGGCAAGTTGATTCTGAATTTTTCAGAATGAGTTCTCCTAGTTCTCCACTTATAGTACATCTAGAATGCCTATCCTTGGTGAGAACAATAAAGGCCTTCTGAGATTGATGTGAAAGGAAGATATTAGACTTGATCCTGTAAATGATTGCAGACAGGTTTTTCCTAATATTCCGAAGAAAATAAAGGACATAGTTGGTATTTTCACTTGGATTCACTGAATATTTTTTTAAGTTTCTGCAAAAGAGTTGACATAAAGCAGATTTGGATTTGATGGTTAGTCTCCGGATTACCTTCAGTGGATGGGCAAGATTTTTGTTTTAATTACAGTTACCTAAAAATAACAGGATGAAAACCCTCCCTTCCCTAAAGAGAATATTGCTAACATTTTGGAAGCATTGGGGTAACCAGAAGTACCTTTTTGTATGGAAGTGTTGCGAGCTCCTTTAGTGGCAAGTGGCTTTTATCTCAGAAGTGTAATGAAACCACGTGTATTGTACAAGGCACAGAATCCTACCTCCAAAATTAGTTCTACATCTTCTATATAAATAAAAATGTAATGTCTGTCATTGAATAACCTCATATCCCCCAAAATACTCTGATTGCTATGAAATTTGGACAGAACACAGCATTCGAACTGCCATGTGTTTTAAGTCTACTCTCACAAACATGACACACCTGAGAAAGGTGAAATCTTACCCCTAAGCAATGGCCAATCAGTCACTTAACAGACGGCTCCTCCCCTTAGCAACAGCTAAGCACTCCCCTCCTCCCTTAGCAACCATCATAACAGACGGCTCCTCCCCTTAGCAATGGTGCAAGCAATGGCCAAGCAGTCTCCACCCTTTAGTAACTGGTGTGGGTGGGGCTGCAAGGGAAGGCTAGAGTTATGCGAGGCCAAGGCTCTAAAGCCTAGCCACGGAAAGGGTGTCAAAAGCAACTTCAGAAACTGCAAGCAGCAAGGATATTACCCAGGGGACACCCGGATGTTTTACCATCCTGTGGGAAGCTTCTTTTTATATATCTGTGGAAGGTCCAGGGTGGGAGAAAGAACTCCTTTCTGCTACAGGCATGCGAGAATGTTTCAATTGGCCAACTTGATTAGCTTTACGTAGCCTTGTTGCCTCAAACCCTGGCTACTTCCTGCCTGGGGGACACCTGCATGTTTTACTATCCTGTGGAAGGCTTTTTTTAACAAATATATCTGTGGAAGGTCCAGGGTGGAAGAAAGATTTTGTTCTGAGTTTTTTTTCATTGAACCAGACTGGGCTATGGCTATACATGGCCAGGTACAGCTAGTATTCAATAAAATCCAAACTTCTTCAATAGGTTTTTATTAACTTATTCAATAAAATCTAATCTAAACAGATTCACTGCACCCTTGATATGGAAGCTGCTACTTGCTACTGGACTGGGCTCTGTTTAGTTGTGGGACTCAGAAAAAAATTCTAAATTCAGGAGTTCTTTTTGCTGTGTGCCGTAAAGTCAAATCCAATATATGAGAACCTTATCATAAGATTTTCCTGGTGCAATTTTTTTGGGGATGTCTGTTGCTTGGTGTTGCCTTCCTTTAATGCTAAAATAGTTTCATTGACTGAGTAGGGTTTAGATCTTTGACCTCCCATTATTAGATATGGGTCTTATTCTTTAATCCTCCTCCTTCCTATGTCTTAATTTTAGGTATATTGGAAATATATGTCTTTTGCTCCAGGTTTTGGTTAGTGGATCTCAAGGGCTTAGTAAAAAAGCAGTCTCAATCCAGGAAATCTGAAATTTGCCCACCGTTTTCCTATAAAATGTTGATTGATCTGATAGCTTCAAAGTAATTACTCTGTGCAAACATTTAGTATGTGTTGCCATTACCTTATATGAAAGAGGGTGGGGAATCACATTATAAAGGGAAAGTAACAGGTTGCCTCATTTACAGCAATGTTTATCTGTGTTTTTACAAATAAATCTTTTAAACTCCAATATCCAGACATTCTTGTTAAAACAAATGATGGCAGCTACAGAGCTATTGTATAAAAAACTGGTTTTTGCAGCACTCCCTTGAGGATGCATAATAGGCTATTCAGCAAACAGTGGGGTATGAAACAACCAGGCACACATCTGTCTCAAGTAAAAGTGTTTGTTTTAATACGTAATCATCATGACCTTTTAATTCTGTGTTTGCAGTGTTCCATGGATGACAAGCCTTTACTATATAACATCTAGTATTTTAACTGAGATACTCATGAGAAACAGAACAAGCTTTAAATATGTTACTGAAGATGTGAAGATGAGCAATTCATGCAGTACCAGAATGGTATTTCAGACTTTAGATGGAGATTTGAAGGGTGCTGAAATGTATAATGAATGTAATATTTTTTTTTTTTTAAAAAAAACAAAACCTTAATGCCACATAAGCTGTTCTCAATAGAATCAAGGAAGATGAGGAGAAAATACTGGGGTTTTTTTTTTGATATGTCAGAGAAATACTACACTGTCAAACTGAAAATGGCAATGGGTAGAATAGAATTGTTATATAAAATGTTAAGGGAAATGGTTTAGTTACATACACTCAGGATTTGTGACATTTCTGGGTTGAAAACAAGCTTTTTTAAATCCAGGGAGTAAAGCACTAGTAGTGTTGATAAAATGGTGTTACAAATGATTTCCAGAATTTTTTACACTTCCTGCAAATTCAGCCATAGATCTTCTATATAAGCTGAACTGAATCATGGAGCTCATGACTCATTAAGAGATAAAAAAGATCATTCATGGACTGCTCTCAAAAGAGATTATGCTTAGAATTAACTTGATGATTGGGAAGTTCTGCAAATAAATAAAGGAAAGCTACGAGGTAGTTAGGCATTTCTAGACTTAAGAAGGGAAAGGATATTTGTTTGGGGATTACTTCTTCTTAGATCTCATTCAGGTGGATGTAGCACATTGTTGTCATACCAATTACAGTACACACAAAACTTAATATTGTTCTAAATCTCTTTAGTGATAGAGGCTTCTTTTGTGATCGTTGTGCAAGGAGATGTTCAATAGCTCCATGCATATTGTTTCCCCTCTGCTGCCTTCTCCAGAGGACAAGTGTGAGTGGCCTCAACCATTTAGCGCAGTGGTTCCCAACCTTTGAGCCTCCAGGTGTTTTGGACTTCAGCTCCCACAGTTCCTAATAGCTGGTAAGCTGGCTGGGATTTCTGGCAGTTGAAGTCCAAAACATTTGGAGGCCCAAAGGTTGGGAGCCACTGACTTAAAGACTGGGAAATGAGATGATCTAGTGCCTGAAGGAGGCTGTGAGCTACCTTGGAACTAAAAAGAGCCACTGCCTTCTTCTTAGATATTTAGTATACTTATTAGTCATCTGGGAAGGGGACAACTGCAATTTTCTCACAGTGGCAGAAGAACATGTATGTAGTCCCTAGGCAGGTCACACTTTCCACAGGCATTAATGGCTGAGGGAGTATGTGTTTGCCTTTTCCAGTAGGCTTGTGTTCTTGGTAGTCTAAGGGCTGGTTCAAACAAGATATCATATTACCCCATTTCTGAAGGTATTGTTGCTGCCAATACATTGTTTCCCTTCTGAAATTAATTGCTGTCAATAATATTTAAAGCTTTAAGCAACTTGGGACCTCCGTACTTAAGGGAACTCTATTTACTATATGTGTCTGCCCAAGAAACGAGGTCTATTGGAGGTTCCATCCTCTGTGTCCCATCTGTAGGGGAAATATATTGTGAGAAGACTTAGAAAAGAGCCTGTTGGTACCCCAGTTGTGGATTTCTGTCCAACAAGAGGCTGATTAGTGCCATTTTTGGAATAATTTTGATGTCAAGATAAAATTTGGATTTTATTAAAGGCTTTATTTCAGGATAAACTTATTTTATCTAGGCTGCATATGTTTTATGGATATATTACCGAAGATTGTTTTAACCTATTTTAAATTTAATTGAGAAGCTATTTAATATTTTCATATTTTTGTAACTGTCACGCCCAAGGCTACGGAGCACCAAGAACCAAACACGGAGGCCAATAACTATCTAATATCTTTATTAAGGAAATATATAAAAGTAATAAAAACAAGTAGAAAATATAGTCCAGAAGCAGACCTATCAAATGAGGTCAAATATAGTCCAGAAATGTTTTGTCCAGTAAATGATATTAGAGTTCAAAGTTAAATCCAAACCGAAACACACACTATTGCCAAGCAATAGTGCGGGGAAACATCCAGGGTCCTTCAGGGTCCAAGGTAAAAGTCCACAACAAGGTACGAGGGCAAAACTTGATTCTTGAAGCTAGATCTGTGGCTAGAAGCAAAGCGAGGCAATTCTTGAAATACTTGAATGAGCAAGGCAAGGAAACTGGATTTGCGGACTTGCGAAGTCCACACAAGGCTGGAACGCGATTTCACTCCTGAAGCTGCTCAGTTGACTCCGCACCGGACCAACCGTGCCAGGCACCTATATCTGGGTCTCGTTTTCCCGCCAAACAGGTGTCCAGCGTTCTCTTTCCCTAGAGAACGGGAAACGAAACCCAGCTTTCTCCAGATGTGAGACTCCCTGGATTTTCCCAGGGGAAACAAGGCTAATCAGTGTCTTGTTTGGCTGCAATTCTTAAACTCCCGCTCTTTGACTCCCCTGTCTGCAGCAAAGGACTGTCTCCTAGCAAAGGGAGGTGAGAGCTGTTCAAGGTCTGTCTTAATTGGCTCTGGGGCGAGAACATCAACATCAGGCATCTGGAAAGATTCCGGCTGTTGTTGATCCGGAGAAAACCCCATGTTTTCATCCTCATCTGCCACAGTGACACTAGGAGCAGGACTACAAGGCCCATGAGGCATCACAGTAACAAGTTATGGTTTATAATTGATTTCATTATAAGCTATCTGAGCTCTCTGAATAAAAAGTGGAATATAAATATTTTATTTTAATAAATAAAGTAAGCAAATTCCACTCTGTTCCATGCAGTGCAGAACCTTAGCCTTAACGTGATTGATTTCCTCATCACTGATCAATGGAAAATGTGTTCCACCTGATAAGAGAAAACAACTAATCAATACTTTTCATGATAATGTTACGGACTCCAGTCCAACATGTGGTTGAACAGGACCTTGCGTCTTAAAGATACAAAATAAGTTTACTTGTTATGTGTAATGCTGAAAAGATTGCTCCTTGCTTTTAAGCTGAGACTTTTGAACATCTATCGTACTGTGAAACCTCAGAAGTCACACTGTGATAAAGAGGATCACAATTTTTGAAAAAACTTGGAATAGCTACAAGACACAGCTGACATACTCTTATTTCTGTCCAATTGTCCATGGGAAAAAAGGGGGGGGGGGCTTTGTAAATTACAAAGCCATGAGCGAATGAGGCGGGTATCATTAATGATGATCCATACTGATGCGCTTAACAAGTCGAGATCTATATAGTTCCCTGCCTATCCTAAATGTTTTGAGTTTGTTGGGTTGCAGGTCTACTTGTGTTTTCTTGAGTTTTTAATGAACTGAGATAGAGAGTAGACTTGAGTGTGGATTTGTTTTTTTCTGGTACCTTCGAGACCCCGTAATAGTAAGGGCCCTCCCACTAAGAAAACCTACCCACAACGAAAGAAATTGGGGCCGATCTCAGCTCCTCCTCCCCTATTTGGCATCACAGTTAATCTTTTTGATTTTCCTTTATTTTCCTGATACTTTTTATTTAGTGGGACTGACTGGGAGTTGGGGACCTGAGGGATAGTGAGTGGGGTGCACGCGCAATTGGGGCCTTTCACCCTTTTAACTTCTTTTTCTCCTTCCCTTCCTCTAATTCAGAAAATACTTCTAAAACATAATAATAATATTATTATTAATAATAGTAATCTCAGCAAACAAAAAGAGAAGCCTACCTCTCCTCTAGAGTAGAAAGTAGAAACAGCTTTAAGGAAGCAAAACCCCAGGCAGAAAGGAGATTGCAGGCAAGAGAGGGGATTTTTACGGTAGTCCAGGGAGGATAGCTCCACTGAGCTCCATGTCATCGCTCTTCCTTCCCCGGGGCTTCCTTAACATGCCTTGGAAAGCTGCCTGGTGTGCTGCTGGGAGCCAAAGTGTGCATGCCTGCCTCTCCTCTAGAATAGAACAGCTTTAAGAAGCATTAAACTCGGTCTCTACAACTGGAAGGCTAGGGATCCAGAAAGAGTGGTAACTCTGATGCTTTTTAAAATCCAGGTCTTAATGGAATATATGAAAGGGGAGCTTGTAGTAAGTCCCCCCACCCATAATGGACTGGATAGGGTGCTTTCTTAACCATGTTGCTGACACCCAGGTTCCCTTGAAGGGAAGAAAGGAAAGGCTCCCAGGAGAAAGGGGAGCCTTGTAAGTTTCCCATTGCTGCCAAAGGGCTGAAAATAACTGCTTTTTCGGAATTTGAATCCGTTCCTCCATGCCAAAATCTCCAGAGCAGCAGAAAGCAACCTTGCCCTCCCCCCCCATTAATTATAACATCTTTTCAAATACTTCAGCATCACTACTGTGTCCCCTCCCAGTTTTCTCTTCTCCAAGCTAAAACACCTAGCTTCCTAAGTATTTCCTCTCAGGAGTTGACTTCCAGACCACTAACCACTTTGGTCACTCATCTTTGGACAAATTTCAGCTTGTCACTCTCCTCCTTGAATTGTGGTCCCCAGAAATGGACACAGTGTTCCAGGTGAGGCCTGATCAATGCAGACTTGGAGGTCTTTCAAAAGGTTAGTGTTGAGGCTATACAATTGAGTACAAATAGAGCTTTTGATTTGACATTTCCTCATAGGTTACAGCTCAAAGCATGGCCTATGAAATGGTAAATGGTAATTGTATAATCCTTTTCTGATGTTAATTTATTGCATTTCTGTACTTTGCTAGCTAGTAAATCTCATTTACTGATCTTGATGGAGTTTCTGAAACTAAAGTGAAAAGATGCTTTCTTTTATTTGCTTTGCTGTTCAGGGTGAATTTCTCTGATGTATTCCAGTTTACATGAAAACCAGTTGAAAACTGAGCAGTAAATTACACTACAATCCTGTGTATACTTACCTGCAAATACCTCCCATGATAAACAAATGAATATCCTCATGCTCCTGTTGTTAATATTTATGCAGTGTGATCATAGTTGGCATGTGGTTCGACACATTAATTTTCATTTTCCAAGTAAAACGCTGACTCAAAATGTCCCATTCCTATCCCAAGAATCACAATATTTCTATGTTCTATTTTTTGTTTTTCTTTGTCTTACTTCCCCTGATCCATGCTTCTCACATTCCATGTTTCTAAAATATGGATTGTGCAGGTGTGGACTTTTATTCGCCTCTGAGCATGCCAATAGCTGGATGTCCTTTCGGTGTGAGTCCAGTTGTCATTAACCACAACAATACTTTTAGCTATCCTCTGTTGAGTGCCTCTGATCTCAGAATGTCATCTTCTGGCCTTTTGCATAAATTTCACAACATTTCACAAATGAAAACTAGGACCCAGTTGCCAAGCAGCATAAGAAAGTAAGGCAGAGATGGCATACCTTATTAATGAGGAAGATAAGACACGCTCAGATAGGCAACAGCACTTTTCTTTTGCATGAACGTACAGGGAACGGCAGGACTCCACTATCTCCTCCTCTCTTCCCCTGCTGAGTTAATGGAGCGAAAATGGCCTTTTCACTTTGAATTATTTTTGTTGCTCTTTTAGATGAGGCACTATACTGTGGTTTGAGACTTATGAAACAGTCTCCATGTCTTTCAAAAATGATGCCCATACCTCATGAACCTCATGAACCTATTCCCAATTGTTCTGATTTTGCTGGGACAATCATAAATCATTCTTCTGTCATCCTACTTTCACAGCTGCTGACAATTTTTCTCTTTCTTACACTGAAGAACCCATTGTTTAAAGTTTCAGTTGCTGCAAATTGAGATTAAAGTACAAAAGTAGTTTACCATATCAGGGGAGGGAAGGAGAGGAGAAGACAGGAGGGCAAACTTGCCCTTTCCAGTAGGCTTAGGCCAAAATAACTGATGCAGCCTCTCCTAGCTTTTGTCCCTTTCCTCATCTATAATGTTTGTTATATTGATGACACTCTGTTGTTGACTGGCTATTCATGTCCCTGTTTTCATTTGTGAAATGTTGGAAAATGCGTTAATTGTGTGGAAAATGCTCAGTGTCTCAACTGGAGAACCTGATAAACTGTCTCCTAATATTCTAATACCATTTTCTACTGCAATTTATTGTCATGACAGTGTCAGGACCTACCCTGTCATTAGGCAGAATGAGGCAATTGCCTTGTGTAAGTGATATTTTATGATGTCTTTATCCTCTGTCAAAGAGGGCTTGTGCTCACCAAATTACAACTCCCAGGATTCCATAGCATTGAGCATGGCAGTTAAAATGGTATCAAATTGCAGTAATTCTACAGTGTAGATGCATTTATAGATGTTAGAAAACTAGGTTCCCCCAAGATATTTGCTCCCTCTCCCAAGTCAAGGTATATAGTTTTCTAAATCAGCCAGATTATTTGGTTCATTAGGCAGAACGTCACACATACAATAGAGCCTCACTTATCCAAGCCTCGCGCATCCAAGCTTCTGGATTATCCAAGCCATTTTTGTAGTCAATGTTTTCAATATATCGTGATATTTTGGTGCTAAAGTCGTAAATACAGTAATTACAACATAACATTACTGCATATTGAACTACTTTTTCTGTCAAATTTGTTTTATAACATGATGTTTTGGTGCTTAATTTATAAAATCATAACCTAATTTGATGTTTAATAGGCTTTTCCTTAATCCCTCCTTATTATCCAAGATATTCGCTTATCCAAGCTTCTGCCGACCCGTTTAGCTTGGATAAGTGAGACTCTACTGTATTCCTGGCACAGAATTTCAATGATAACAAATTAAGTAATCAACAATTTTGACCAATTGGGGAGGTGGAAGAAGCCCTAGATCAGGCATGGGCAAACTTTGGCCCTCCAGGTGTTTTGGACTTCAACTCCGACAATTCCTAACAGCCTATTGGCTGAAGTCCAAAACACCCAGAGGGCTGAAGTTTGCCCATGCCTGCCCTAGATCTTCTGCGCTCTCTCTCTCTCTCTCTCTCTCTCTCTCTCTCTCTCTCTCTCTCTCTCTCTCTCTCTCTTAGCAAAATGCTGGTTTTAAGAAACCTCTTTTAAAAAAACAATATTTCCTGATTTATGACCACAGTTATGGATATCTCTACAAATCCCTCCTTACCTTTGCTATGTTATGAATTCACTTAGAATAAATATAGGAGGGAAAAATCCAAATCAAGGAGACAAGATTGAAGTTTTCAAGCAATAAGAAGATAATAACCACAAATTTCAGAGACCATAAAAAGAAAGGATCTGGGCAATAAAAAAAAGATTATAAACAATTAGAGACTTGGACAAAATAGAAACACATGCATATTGTTCAGAAAAATGCAGTTCTGAAATAGTACCTATGACTCAAAGGGGAGATGTTAACAGCTTCCAAACATCCTAAATAGACCCTTTCTGACTGCATTAAATGTAAACATTAGGGTAATCATCTCATTGTTCAAGAGTGAGGCGAAATGAACAGATTATGAGGAAAGTGAAGCCATTGAAACGCAGGCAGCTGTTATTGCTTTTGTCATTGTTTAGTCCTGTGTTTCCCAAACTGCCTGATGTGAGGGACCAGCATCCCCCAATGTGCTAAAGTCTGGCACCATATTTGTGCCCATTATCTCCATCTGTTTCTTTCTTTTCTGCAAACTCATCAGGGACCAGCACTTTGAGTAGAACTGTTCTAGATGCACCTATTGGATAGATCCAAGTTAAAGCTTTCCAGAGCTACTCCAATGCAACGAAGGAACATTCCCATGGATCTTTAATTGTCCACATGGCTGACCCAGGCTTGCTACTGCCTCATCACCACAGCAAACAGCTGTTGGTGATATTGTATTTCTAGGGACATGTCTCAGTGCCCTGGTTTGGCATCATCAGAAAGGACATTGCAAGAAGGCTCCTTTGGAGCTGCTTGCTGGTGGCAACACAATGGTGGGTAATGTGAACAGTGGATTGGGCCAAATTCAGCCTGATCTAATCGTCCATGCCTCCAAATGCTCTGGAGTAAATCCTGTTTTCTGCTGACCCAGATTAATGGTTGGATGCAGCAAATAAGCAGCAAATTCAGTTGTGGATTGTGTGGAATGGTGAATCCACTTTATTTTGGCAATGTAGACATGGCCAATGAAGGCACATCTGAGGCCCAGCATTCAGTGGAGGGAAAAAAGAGACCCTAAAGCAGAGCTTACCAAGCATTTCATGTTAGCGACATACTTTTTAGACATGCATCATTTCACAACACACTGATTCATTTTTTCTAGCAAACTGGAGGTTAAACCAACCCCATGTAAGAGATCCAGACATATATTTAAATTGTAATAGCAAAATGTACAGAGACACGTCTCTCATGAAAATGTTTTGTATGTATTCTTTAAAAATATATGAGTTGTAAGATACTTAATGTACATTTTCAAGGTTTTTGTCATTTCTCATTATGTTAGTGCAACACAACTACACACTGCAGCAGAAACATTAACATACTGCAACACACAGTTTGGAAAGCTCTTCCTAAAGGGAGCAGAAACAAAAGATAAAGCAGTCCAAAGAGAAGGGCACTTCATCTTTGATTTTGTAAAATACCATATTCTATAAAAAAAAGAATTTAACATAATTTCTAGTCACATGTCCTTTTAAATAAATAAGAGTATAATTGTTTAAAAGTTTTCCCCCCTAATTATTCCATATTAAATGGAACTTTCAAGCGGTAGCATGGATTTTACATGCACTCATTGATCAGTGGGTTGAGGTAGTCATTTGGTTGTCACTTTTTGCTTTTCAAAATATTTTACCCTATCTGTTGAAGCCCCGATGGCACAATGGGTTAAACCCTTGTGAACCTGAAGGTTGCAGGTTTGAATCCACGAGATGGGGTGAGCTTCCATCTGTCAGCTCTAGCTTGCAGGGCCATGAGAGAAGCCTCCCAATAACACATCCGGGCATCACCTGGGCAAAGTCTCTGTAGACGGCCAATTCTCTCACACTAGAAATGACTTGCAATATGTTCTCAAGTTGCTTCTAACATGATAAAAAAACCCATCTGTCCACCAATACCTTGCTGTCATCATCTCCCTAATGGCAGAACAAGCCCCAAAGCAAGTCTTAAAATGTGCCAAATTTGATATCTGGAAGTACATACTACCTGAATACAAACAAGAGCTGTTTCACTTGTGTTATGACAGGGGTATTTTGTCCAATGTCTACATAGATTTTATATTAAATTCAGCAATGTGTGGAGTAGCCAGTAGAGGGCTTTAACTGGATCATGGATATGTACAAATATATATTATTTAAAATCAGAAACCCATAAGTTGCTTCTTTCCCATACGAGTCCTGCCCACCAGTATGCCCAGAAATACACCAACCTTTTATGTAGGTGTAAAGAATTGCACGTATATTAGTAAAGTTTAAAAGGCCAAGAAAGTTTTCTTTCTGTGTGTAATGCTGTACAGCTTTCTTGTGTGGCTACAGAAAATTATGAACTCTGTTTTGGGAAAATATAGTAATCTAGGGAGAAACATTTTCAGGAATAGTGTGAAAGAAAGGAAGAAAAATGACATAACATCATTCAGTGGGGATAAGTGTGCCTATCACACAAGGGGAGCATACTGGCTGGATATTTTGCAATGTTGCTCTCATTTTGCCTTTCAATGTATTTATCTTTTTTTTTTTACATAACAATAAATAGTGCTTCAGCTGTAAAAAAAATTATAAGTAGGTTGTGTGTTTTCCTTTCTCTTTTACTGCGTGTCTGATCAAAAAGCAAAACAAGGCTTATTTCATAGTCCCTTTTCTTATACATCAGATGCAATTCAAATGTTCCCAATTTCTCAATTTTTCTGCTGAGCGCTAAGGTCTGAACAGAGCCTTTTCTTGTACTTTTCAAAACACTGAAATTCATGTACCTAAGATGTGTGGTAAAGAATCAGTGGCGTTTCAAATGAGCTGTTTCTGAAAATATGTCAGGATTCTCAAAGGTGGCTCCCAGATATGTTCATAAGCTTTTGCAGTTTAAGATGTAGGTTGGGTGTCCTTTATCTGGAATTCTGAATATATATGAAACATAAACAAATTTCATGTTTAGACTTGGGTCCTATCTCCAAGATATCTCATTATGTATATATGTACAGACAGTCTCTGAATTAAAAACATCAAACTTACAAACAACTGATAGTTAAGAATGGAATGAGACAACACGAAGTGAGAGAAATTTACCCCTCAGAAGGGATATTCACTCCTGAAAGAGTTTCATGGGGAAAAGGTATCTCAACTGAAGGTTTATTATCAATCCTTGTTTCCACAAGTTATTTTTTTCAACATCCAATTATTACCGGGACAGAAAGTGAGGGGAAATCTTCTGAATAGGGACACAGACAGAAAAAAAGCACAACAGGGGTGTTAACTCTTCCCTATGATATATACATTTGGAGTTACACTTTAAAATGTACCTGTTCCAACTTAGAAACAAATTCAGCTTAAGAACAAACCTATAGAATGTATCTTGTCTGTAGCTTTGGAACTGCCTGTACAGGTATTTCAAAATCCAAGAAAAACCCAAATCCAAAACACTTAGGGTTCCAATTATTTTGGATACGGAATCCTTAATCTGGACTAAACTATTGGTTTTCTTTATATAAGAACTAGCTGAAATTATATCAGTTCTTCATATTCAAGGTGCCATTTAAAGTAATAGCATGTTCCTTATAAACATTCAACAATGGCCACTCCCATTGGCCAAATCTCAGTAATGTATTGATTTTTACTCAGTCCAGATTGGTACGACACTTATGTTTTATTGTTACTCTTTCTCTAATTCAGAGATGAATAACACAGGAACCACATGCTGGTAGGACCTTACAGGGCTTTGTGAAGCAGAAGAAAACTCTGAAACTGTTCTTCTTTAACAGTCGTCTCCTGCGTATTGGCAGTACAAAGAATTCTTAATGTTGTATTGTTTAACAAAGAAGCTTATATCTCACAATATATTTAATGTAAGAGTGAAAGTGATTACTTCTGCCTAGCCAGATAGATTCATTTTGGTACATATTTATCATTAAATTGATAATTTATTTGAAAGAGGATTTAACTACTTTTCTGTTTCCAGGGAGCTGGTTTTGAGTAGCTTAGTAACGCCATTCCAGGCTTTAATCTAAAATTTAAAGGAGCTGTCCAAGGTACCAAATTGGTTGTGGGGTGTAAAGATTCAGTACCTTGGCTAGCTACTTAAAGTATTGCTAGAAATCAAAAGCTGCCCCGATAAAGATTAAAGTCCCCTGGGCAACGCCTTTGAAGACGGCCAATTCTCTCACACCAGAAGTGACTTGACTCAATTTGCTTCTGACACAATAAAAAAGTTATTTCACCCCTCTCCATCCTCAGCTTGAGAAGTAGAACATTTCTTCTGAGACGCCTATAGAGAAATGAATGATTTCCAGATGGTTGCCTGCATTGATGTTAGCTTCCATTCCGAGGTCCATAGTAGCTTGGGTAGACTAGATTTTCACTGAAATTGTGGGATAAGAAAATAATGGTATACCCACAATTTGCAAATTGTAATTCCATTCCTAATGGCCCTTTCCCACATAGCTGCTACAAAAGTAAAATCAGCACCTTGAAAAGTTACTTTTGGACTGCAAATCCCAAATGAGATCCAGCTAGTCTGGGAAATGGGAGATGATGTCCAAAAATAACTCTTAATAAAATCAAAACATGTCAGAAACTGCAGATCACTTTACCCCCATGCAGTGGCACTGAATAAATGTTTTCCAGTGTGTAGATTCACTGAGGGTGCAGCTAAGCAGCTTCTCAATAAAGACCTGGGCTGCTTCTGCCTGCCTGGAGTGGCCATTGCTTCCTATGACTTCAGTTGTAATTTACTGAGGCGCTGTGGTTCTCTGCATGAGCTCTATGTCCCTCCCTAAACTTCAAACCACAAACCATGCCAGTTGAAGTAGCATCAAATTACTGGTCCTGCGTAGTGTGAAAGAGACCATGGTCTACACCTGTATTTTGGTTCATCTTTGGATCTTGAATGGTTTTGGTCCCAATCTTCTTTTCCTACGCCTGACTAAACTTTGGAAAAGTTACTTTTTTAGGTGAGCTGTAAATGGCTGGGAAGTAACTTTTCCAAAGTTTGCCCCTAACTTGCTCCAGATTACATTCTACAGCAAGCCTCAAGTTGAACATATATAACCTTTATTTATTTGATTACTTATTATAAATTTCTATCCCTGCCAATATAGATTTTCAAATTTGTGTGTTTAAAACAAAACAACTTAGCCCAGTTATAAGTTTAAAGAGTGTTAAATCATAAGAAAATTTAGATGGACTAAACTGGCCACAAAGGGTTTAGTAAAAACAAACAAATATATTTTTAGTTGGCATTAGTATCTGAAATAATTGGACTTCTGAAGACAGAGTGTTCCATTGTATAGAAATCTTTCTGCCATGCCCTCCCATGTTTTGGATAGAGCAAAACTCAGTACTTAGATTGGTGTATATGGGACAACTTCCTCCTCAATTGTCAAAGTACTGTACATTTAATAAAATAACTTTCCAAGTGGAAATGTTTTTTCTTAGTCATCAACACCCCAAAACAGTAGGATCCTGATCTATAATGTTTGTATTGTTGCTTTAAATGGTTGCAGCTCTCTCTCTCTCTGAGGATTGTTATTTAGCAGTATAAGAGACATTGCATTTCTCTGACTGCAGAGCTTACAATTTAGAATTAAAAACAGAAAAAGGAGAGGAAGAAAGAGGAGTAGATTCATATCACATATTTTAAGTCCCGTGATGCCTAGCCTTATCAGAGGAAAAATACAGAGCCAAACTTTGAATGCGGACACGCATACACACAAAGCAATCTGTGCTGTTACAATAGCATTCTGATCTTTTTACTTGAATAGCTATCTGCCTTGAGTGATAACACATATATTCTCCTTTTGTTGGACTTACTGTGGTTCTCATATTGAGCTGTTAATTCCTTTATGTCAGTAGGAGCTGCTGAAGAGCTGAATAAATGTCTTTTTCTCTACTACAGCTGTCTTCCCACAAAAAAACCTTGTCTTCCTATCCTTTGGATTCCAGACTGATATTTATACTAGTTCTTTATCCTCTGGCTGTCTATTGAAATGTTACAATCAATAACAATGGTAATTAAGAATGCTGAACTAAATGTCTAAAACCCTTTTAACACACTTTATAGATAATAGAGTCTACCCTCAGAAGCTATTTTGTTTCACAGGAGCAGAACGCAGGGAAGGAGCAAATACTTGAGACTAATACTCCTATTGGGTTAAGTGGGGCTTGCTTGTGAGTAGACATGAATGAGCTTATACTGCATGGCTGTAGTCATCTACACAGTTGCCTGGGAGTAAGTGTCACTGAACAGAATGTTTCTTCCATTTGAGCATTGATGCAGCACTATCATTTTCATGTGAATCATAAAGAACAGCCTTCTCCAACTGGGGTTTCTCTGAAAAAGTTGGACTACTCTTGGGATTTCTAGTCCAACATAACTGGGAATTGGAGGGTGCCTAATTGGAGGAGATTGATGTAGAGATGAAAATCAATATAGTCCACATAAATAGCACCTGTAGGCAGTAAAAGTGGTATAAAAGTGCATTAATTACAGCCTGCAATAAGTAGTCCATTGCTCAAACCACTGCACCACATTGGATTTCAGAGAATACTAAATGTCCCTGCCTAAATAGCAAACCTCAGAATTAAATAGGATGGAACCATGATAATAAAAATGGGCAAAGCTATTTAATGTGAATCAAGGTGGCCAATTGCAACGTTCACATCTGCCTCAAACAGGCAAGAGTTTTTTTCTCCCACCCTGGACCTTCCACAGATATATAAACCACACTTGCCTAGTTTCCAACAGACCTCACAACCTTTGAGGATGCCTGCCATAGATGTGAGCGAAACGTCAGGAGACAATGCTTCTGGAAGAATGGCCATACAGCCTGGAAAACTCACAGCAACTCAGTGATTCCAGCCATGAAAGCTTTCGACAACACATGGTCTAAAATGTTTGTAATTTTGTAGCATCAGTGGGCCAAAGTTGTCAGCAAGACCTTTATCTGAGATTCATCTTCCAGCTTGAGTATACTGGGCTAATAGACTTGCCTAGGGTGCATCTATATTGCACTTTATCTGCCATGGTTCCATGCTGTGAAATCCTGGGGATTGTAGTTTGGTGAAGCAGCAACACTATTTGGCAGGAAAAGCTAAAGATCATATAAAACATCAGTTCCCATGATTCCATAGAGTCATGGCAATTAATGTGGTCTCAAGCTGCCTTTATTCTACAGTGTAGAAGCTTCATATGTCTACATGCTGATAACTAAAGCTTCTTTGGGACCTAAAATGGTTCAGTGTGGTGGAAACATGGCAAAATCACCCCCATGTTAAGTAGGTCATCGGAAGGAGTATTACACTCAGTTTTTCCCACCCAATTTTGAAAAAGAAATCACAAAATTTAGTAGGGTTTTCTAGGGGCCCTGAGTGCCTCAAAATGGCCTTGGAACAAGTGCATGCAGGCTTTTGGCTTTCCCTTTCCCTACCCCTAGAATCATAGAATAATAGAGTTGGAAGAGACCACATGGGCCATCTAGTCCAACCCTTGGCTATACAGGAAAAGCACAAAGTACTCCTGACAGATGGCCATCCAGCCTCTGTTTAAAAGCTTCCAAGGAAGGAGCTTCCACCACACTCCGAGGCAGAGAGTTTCATCATTAAACAGCTCATGTGGTCAGGAAATTCTTCCTAATGTTCGGGTGGAATCTCCTTTCCTGTAAGGTGGAATCTCCTTTCCTAGTCCTAGTTGCAAGGGCAGCAGAAAACAAATCTGCTTCCTCTTCCACATGGCAGCCTTTCACATATTTATACATGGCTATCAACCTTCTCTTCTGCAGGTTAAACATACCCAGCAATTTAAGACGCTCCTCATAGGGCATGGTCTCCAGACCTTTAATCATTTTAGTCCCCCTCCTCTGGACATCTTCCACCTTGTCAATATCTCCTTTGAACTGTGATGCCCGGAACTGGATACAGTATTCCAGGTGAGGTCTAACCAAAGCAGAATGCAAAGGCACAATGACTTCCCTCGATCTAGACACTATATTCCTTTTGATGCAGCCCAAAATCCCATTGGCTTTGTTAGTTGCTGCATCACACTGTTGGCTCATGTTCAACTTGTTGTCCAAGATCTTTTTCACATGGACTGTTGTCGAGCCAGGCGTCACACATTCTGTATCTTTGCATTTCATTTTTTCTGCCTAAGTGTAGTATCTTACATTTGTCCTTGTTGTAATTCATTTTGTTAACTTTTGCCCAGCTCTCTAATCTGCTAAGATCATTTTGAATTCTGATACTGTCCTCTGGAGTATTAGCAATCCATCCTAATTTGGAGTCATCTGCAAACTTGATAAGCACACCCTCTAAACCTTCATTCAAGTCATTAATAAAGATGTTGAACAGTACTGGGCCCAGGACAGAACCCTGCGGCACTCCACTAGTCACTTCTTTCCAGGAGATGCATTGGTGAGCACCCTTTGAGTTCGGTCGCTTAACCAATTACAAATCCGCCTAATAGTAGTATTGGCTAGCCCACAATTGACTAGTTTGCTTGCATGAAGGTCATGAAGGACTTTGTTGAAGGCCTTATTGAAATCAAGATATGCTACATCCACAGCATTCCTTGTATCTACCAAGCAAGTAACTCTATCAAAAAAAGAGATAAGATTAGTCTGGCATGACTTGTTTTTGAGAAATTCATGTTGACTTTTAGTAATCACAGCATTCCTTTCTAAGTGATTGCAGACTGCCCCCTTAATGATCTGCTCCAGAAACTTTCCTGGTATTGATGTCAGGCTGACTGGACAGTAATTGTTTGGGTCCTCTTTTTCCCCTTCTTGAAGATAAGGACAACATTTGTCCTCCTCCAGTCTGCTGCGACTTCTCCTGTTCTCCAAATATTATTGCCAGTGGTTCTGAAATGCCTTCTGCTATTTCCTTCAATACTCTTGGGTGTAGTTCATCTGGCCCTGAAGACTTGAATTCATTTAGAGTAGCCAAGTATTATTGGACTACTTCTTTACTTATTTTGGATTGCAATTCCCCCATTACCTCGTCCAACTCTGTATTGCTCAAGTTGAACACCAATCTCCTTTTGGAAGAAGACTGAGGCAAAGAAGATGTTGAGCAGCTCTGCCTTTTCCCTGTCCCCTGTTAGCATTCCACCACCTTCTCTATGCAGAGGCCCTACCATTTCCTTTTTCTTCCTTTTTCTACTGACATAGCAAAAGAACCCCTTTTTATTGGTTTTAATCTCTCTGGCAAGCCTGAGTTCATTTTGTGCCTTAGCCTTATGAACATTTTCCCTACATATGTTGGTAATTTGTTTAAATTCCTTTTTGGTGATTCCCCCACCCCCTTTTTCCATTTCTTGTGCATGTCTCTTTTAAATCTTAGCTCAGTTACAAGAGACATGTACAAGAAAGGGAATTCATATTTTGATTCTTATCTGTCACCTTCTGCCTTGCTTTTTCTTTTTCTTGCTGTTTGACTTTCCAGATTGCCATGCAATTTTCCAGCCTTACCTTAATTAATGAAAAATAGCATTTGGTACCTTTACATTTTCTGCCACAGATGTAAGTCACACAGGGCAAATGCGGTGTGCTGCTAATTATAGGCAGTGTGATGGTTGGATACATGGGGTTGGCAGTTCTAAGCTAATTGGTGATGCTGGCATGCTGCAATTAACCCCATTAGAAAGTGGATTACGTGTAATTAAACTCTTGTTTCAGTCAGAAGCCGTGCAATTTCCCCCCCCCCCCTTTTTTTTTTTTTTGCTGCTGGGCTGTTCCTTGATGGGGGTCACTCTGAAATCTGCTGGTCTTTGGAGTGTGAAGTCAGTCCAGGAGGATACAGAATTAAAAGGCTGCCAGCAGCATAGTCCTTAAAAATATTTCAAACTTTTCTGTTCAAAGTCTTGTGAAGTTTAAATAACGTTGTTAGGTTGACGTTATGGCACTTCTTAATATGCACGAAAAAGATTCTCCCCCTCCTTTCTGTGAGTTATTTCGAAGAATTACTGCATTGTGGTAGATAAGAAGTAGAGAAACTACTTTATTTCCTGAAGATAAGATTCTTGAGGAAGTATCTATGTTCACCACCTGAGACTTTTCATAAGACAAAACACAACTTTCCAGGGAAATTTTAACATTACTGAGGTTTCTGTTGTGTTCTGGACAAAATTTCATAAGCACAAAACTATAAAATGTTAACATCAAAAATGCATGAAAGAAAATGGGAAAATGCATAATATTTTTAAACAAAAAATTCCCATAAAATACATAGATTAGGAACTTTCACCAGAATTCTGTAGAATAGAAAATAATTTTGTTTCCTGATACACATTTTGCTCCACAACAGCCCATGTGAAGGAGATCTTAGTAGACAACAAGCTGAACAATGTGATGCAGATGCTTAAAAAGCCAATGGGATTTTGGGCTGCTTCAAAAGGAGTATAGTGTCTAGATCAAGGGAGATAATGGTGACCTCACCTGGAATACTGTGTCCAATTCTGGGCATTTTGACAAACTAGAACGTGTCTAGAGGAAGTTGACTAAAATTATCAAAGGTCTGGAAATCATACCCTGTGAGGAGCCTCTTAAAAAACTGGATATGTTTAGCCTGCAGTAGGGAAGATTGAGACATGATAGCTACCCTGTTTCCCTGAAAATAAGACAGTGTTGTATATTAATTTTTGCTCCCAAAGATGTGCTAGGTCTTATTTTCTTATTTTTCCATGAAGAAGAATTCACATTTATTGTTGAACCAAAAAAAGAACATTTATTATATATTGTACAATAGTTGTCATCACAAACCAGCATAACCAGACAAACTATGAATCCTATCAATAATTTCTTGTTCCTACCATTATTTCCATGTACAACAATCTATGGTACGTACATTTACCCATCCTGCATGCTCTGGTGTTCTTTTTAGTGGGCATGCTTCCAAACAAAAACTTTTCTAGGTCTTACTTTCAGGAGAGGCCTTATATTTAGCAATTCAGCAAAACCTCTACTAGGTCTTTCAGGGGATGTCTTATTTTTGGGGAAACTATTTGAAAGGATGTCATAAGGAAGAGGGAGAAGGCTTGTTTTCTGCTGCCCTGGAGCTGAGGACTCAGATCAATGGGTATAAATTACAGGAAAGGAGATTCCACGCGAACATGAGGGAGAACTTCCTGACTGTGAGAGCTGTTCAACCGTGGTACTCTGTCTCCGAGTGTGGTGGAAACTCCTTCCTTACAGGCTTTTAAACAGAGGCTGGATATCCAAATGTTGGGGGTGCTTTGATTATTCTTTTCCTGCATGGCAGGAGGTTAGACCGGAAGGCCCATGTGGCCTCTTCCAGTGATTCTATCATTCTCTGTTTTTAAGATGATGCAAAATAGGATTTCATTTTGATGGGAGAAACTGGATAGAATTACTTCTACATTTACTTTTAAAGTGTGTCAATTTAAAGTGAGTGCTAAAAATGCAACCAAGTGGTAATTTAGATGATGGCTAAAATAGGGTAGATCCAGCCGACTGTAGATCCAGCCGAAAAGAAAGGTTGTGATGAGAATTCAGGAGGGATTTAGAAAATCAAGATGGAGGGTTTTGCAGATCTGTATTAAGCAGTTCCTAGATTGCCTTAAGGACTCTAGAGAGTTCTTTTATAATGGCTCATATTATTTGTCTATCTACCCCAGTGTTGTTTACTTCAAAATTTGGGAAAGATGCAGTCTCACAGGAATCATAGCCACTGTTTGAGGCATTCTAGAAGTGGAATAGTCCCAAAGCTTCAAAGGAGCCATCCAAAAGGATACATAACATTTGGGATAGCACAGTCCTTAGCACTGGCTCCCACAAGGATGGTAAAAACATCAAAACATCCGGGCGTCCCCTGGGCAACGTCCTTGCAGACGACCAATTCTCTCACTCCAGAAGCAACTCCGGTTGCTCCTGACACGAAAAAAAAAAAAAGCACTGGCTGAAAGCAGCCCAATAGTGTCCTGGGCAACATTTGGGATTTTCTGCATGAGAAACCTGTATTCTACCATTGAGCTGACTTTGAAACTCTTATTTCACATCTATTCTTGAGTGTAGAGGATGAATGAAAATGGAGATTGAATTTATAACAGGATCAGAACAAGTGATCTGGGGATACTTTTCACATAATATGCATAATTTAGCTGAGGATAATAGTACATGAGCTCTACATAAAGCTTAATAAGAAATGAAAAGGGAGCTAACCTGCTTATTTTGTTGTTGATGAGAGCGACTGTTATAAAAATGATAATCTTCCTAGAAGCATTTTCTTTTTTATAACATTGCCAGTCAAGGGATCATATAAATGCTTAAATAAGATCCGGTGAGAAATCAACCACTATATAATGGAATCATAAAATCTCTAGAATTAAGTCACAAGTTTTATGACAAGGAAATTTTACAGGACAACTTTTGGTTCCTAATTTTATTCTGTATTGTCAAATGCTTATAGTTGCTTCATAATGGATTTAAACATTTAATCTTATTACATCATATATGAGGACACAATAACATTAGATTGCAGGTATTAATGAAGAAATTTAAAAAGTTCTTTAATATCACAGCTACTAATTTCTTGTGATTGAATTACACATATAATTATCAACCAAGTCATTGTTTTAAAAAGCAATTAAATCCCAGGTGTAAATCTCTGTAAGAATCCATCTCAATAACAATTGGCATTTAGAATAAAATTTGAATAATAATTCAAAATTGGAATAATAATTTAGAGGCCTCCAATTCCCAAGAAACCTGTGAAACTTACTAAGAATTTTTTTTAAAAGCACTGCATGCAAATTCAGATGCTGTGGAAGCGATTAAGCAGAGCTCCTATATATTCCATGCTTTGTTTCATGAAGCTCAAACGGTAAATATATGCATTTCCCACCCAATTTTATAATCTCCCGTTCATATCCCCGAAATATGAAATTTTTCCATGATTTATACAATAGTTACAGTAAACGAGTGGAATTGATTACAGGAGGATTGGTGTCATGTGTCTTATATAAGAGATGCTGTTATTTGAGGACCACAGAATGTGTTTATAGGGCTTGTAAATAGGCCTTGGAAAGCTGTCATGTGTACTTCATTGCTAAGAGGATGAACTGCTGGCTCCCTTCCTGTGTGGTGTTGTTGGTTACACCAGCGAAATGACAACTTGCTCCTACTTGATCCAGGTTCTATGGCTTGCGAATGAAGCTCAGGCAAGAAGAGGCACGGGCTTCCCTCCTTCAAGAATCACACAGCCTGGTAGAAGAAAGGAAGATCTCCAGGATCAGACAGGGTAGGAGGAAAAAGCTACCCCATATCATCGGGCCACCTGAGGCTGGGGATTATAAAAAAAGGCAAAGGTTTTCCCCTGACGTTAAGTCCAGTCATGTCTGACTCTGAGGGTTGGTGCTCATCTCCATTTCTAAGCCAAAGAGCCGGTGTTGTCCGTAGACACCTCCAAGGTCATGTGGCTGTCATGACTGCATGGAGTGCCGTTACCTTCCCACCGGAGCAGTACCTATTGATCTACTCACATTGGCATGTTTTCAAACTGCTAGGTTGGCAGAAGCTGGAGCTAACAGCGGGCCCTCACTCCACTCCTGGGATTTGAACCTGTCACCTTTTGGTCTGCAAGTTAGGCAGCTCAGTGCTCTAACACACTTCACCACTGGGGCTCCACTAATTCAATGGCTAATTCAGGAGAGAAACTGAATCCATATGCAGGAATTGGGTTTTCCCCTGAGTTAGATTAACCTGGATTGAAAACTGCATCAACCTGGTTAAGTCAGATCAGCCTCTGTGTGTTATGTAGCCACTCCACCCAGGGGCTGATCCAATCTCACACCGATTTAAGTGAGCTGTGTAGATGGGACCCAAGATGAGAAAAATCCTACCTCCTCAACTCTTCACCTTTCCTGCTGAACTACTTTTGCAATTTGAACTCAGTTTGCAAGCACCAAAGTCGGCAAGAGACAAAGGAGTAAAATAGTAAGATGCGAAGGAAACTGGGCCATTTTAAAAGCAGTTGAAAAAGTGGGAAGACAGAAGATGAATAGGGACTGTCTCTGACAAATTGGGAATGTTCAGTTCTCCAGTTCTGAATTGGACAATGCAGTTGATACAATTCCTAATAATGAAGGTTTGATTGTTCAGGCCTTCTGATGCAATGACTTTTACTTGAGGATATTTTAGTGGTGTCAGGATACAAGATCAAAGATGACATACAATGATTTTCAGTTTCTGAAATTATACTAAGGCTGGAAAAACAGAAAAAGTGCAATTTCATACCATTGTGTGTGTTTGAGTTTTTGTTTTTTACTCCAGTTGATCTGCCTTTAACAGTTGGAATTTTTCTACTAGTGTGCTACTCTTTTTGTCAGCCCTTTTGATCTTAAATGACATTTCAAGGGTATGAGGTGATGCTGAATGGTAAATAGAGGAGTAAATATCTTGTGGCTAACAGTTCACAGAACAGACAAGTGATGCCTTTGGAAACAATGCTGCTAACAATAAGAAACAGGTGATCTGAAAATAATTATTCCTCGCAGCTGCACAAAGGTTTTTGTGTCCTAGACAGATGGAAGTATTTATCTCTCTGAGGAAGATGAGAGTTTCATAGCATGAATTAGGAAATCCTGTATTAAATCAGAAAGCAGCCTGTCCTAAAATAATCTATTCACGCTGGTCTTCGTCTGTATTGGTGCTATTGTATTGTTTGGCTTAACATAAAAGGAGAATGAAAGAGGCTAGTTAATCTTTATTAGATCTTACTGTGAAGAATGACATAATCATGGCTAAAGGACTGAGCCATGCATTAGCATTATTTATAGTCTACAAGACAAGCACCTTTCCGTGGGAGTTGACAAGTGACATGAAAATGCATGGATAAAAATCACAGGAAGCAATGTTAACCTGTTACAAGTTGCCAGAATTTTTTCCATCAGACAAGATGGTGTATAAGGCCCTGTAGAGGTTGGAAGAGTCCATTAGAACAAGTTTAAGTACTGTGTGGTATTCTTTCTTGCCTGCCTTTCTTGCTCCTGAAATCCTTCCTGCAAGGCAGTTGATGGAAATTGTACACTGGACATGCATTATATATGTGGGAATGGCAGTATGCATCAGACTTCTTTGAATAACTCAGCTGTTTCCTGATGATATTTCAGCTTACTGTAATTATTGCTCACTGCAAGGCTAGGAAGTTCAGATACAGGACCCATTAGCTAGTACTGGGAGATTATGTGCATTGTACTGTGCCTCCCCCCCCCCCCCCCAGTAAATTCTGTATTCTGTTTGTGCCAGATTTGTTAGGATGATCCACATCTCCCTGACCTGCACTTCAGCAACTGTTTTCAGTGGCATTGTAGTTGACTTCAGGGTGCAGGCAGGCAGGTCCAGTATTTTAAAAATAATGGCAATTGCTTATGATAAAGCTATCTGATTTTTCAATTCAACTTATTCCTGAGAAATCATTCTGGAAAGAAAGGAAATGTTCCAAGCATTCTCATGTTTTGCAGGAATGGTGGTCTTCATTTTCTTGGGCAACTCAGGATTGTTGAGTGCTCTATAACATCAAACTGTCATGTCTGAGTTCTTTTCAAAATTGAAATGCATTTTGAAGAGATGAAACCTTTGCTATGAATATTTTCCCTAAATGCTGAAGCATAACAAGCTCCCAGAAGCCTATTCTTTCACTTAGGCATCTAGATCTCTTGTGACTGAGAATGACGACTAGAGCGAAGCAAAATTGTATAGCATTTGCCTTGAGTGTTCTTGTGCAGAGCTGTCTTTAATGAGCTCCTATATTTAAAGCATACAGCTTCTAGGATTAAAAGCTGCTTTAGCAATTAAAAGAATATATATAGAGAGAGGAGGGAGTGGAGATAGAAATGAGAGAAGGTGGGTGGGAGAGTTTACTTATTTATCGGTGCCATCCCCACATATTGATTATCTGCCCATGAGAAACGATTGTACCGATAAAATAGTGTGGGTAGTTCTTCAGTTGTTAGGTTTTTCTTTGGAGTTGATAACAGTTAGTGTTCTGAGTGTGAGCAGGCCAGGCTGTGAGCTTCGGTCTGATGAGCAGATGAGATATAAGTGACACTGAAGGAAAAATCCAAGCTGAAACATGGAAAAAAGGAGGCAGAATTAAGGGGAATATAAGAATATGAAGGTTGGATCCAATCAAAAGACTACCCCGTATTTCATCACATAATAGTCACCACTTTGTAATAGTTGCACCCCATTTTTGGAGTGCCAACATTGATATAATTATTGTGCACTTAGTTCACTCACCTGTGCTTACCTCTTGGAATTATGGGGCTTCACTTAACTGCCGGCTGATTGAAGTCCCATAGCTGATTTTTTCCTCAGGTAATAGTCGCATCCCTCTTTATTCAATCCAAAAAGGGATACAATATGACTATTATGTGATGAAATATGGTTTTGCCTTTTCCTCTCCTCCCTCTCCTCCTGAGTTAATTGAGTGAAAGCTATTTTTGTACTTTGTACTTAGTTTGTGGCAATTGAAGTACACTGAGGACCAAGGGAAAATGGGAGGAGGAGAGAGGAAATGGGGCATTTAGAAGTCACTGAAACAGTGGCATGGCAAAGGATTAATCAGAACACTTTTGGCCAAGTCAGGACAATGGAAGGGTATGCTGTTAGCCTGTTTTCTGCTCCCTATAATCCAGGTTATTTGTTACACCACTGGTGCATTCATTTCCAAAAGGAGGACCTTTCACCATGCTTCGGGTATGCAAAGGATGTGCTGTTGTATGAACTGAAATCTGTTTGAAAGTGAGCTGTGGACAGCAAAATGGTCTACAGCTTGTTAGCCAGCAAGCAATCATTCTGCCTGATTTCCTGGCAGATTTTATTTTAAACTTTTAGCATATAGATGCATTGTTGCATGAAATATGGAGGTCAAAGCTAACCAAAGTCTATTGTGCCATAGGAAAAAAATGTACGGAACAACTCTTCGAAGTTTGATATTACTAAGAGTTTCAGTCCAACAGCAGCTGAATGACCACCGACTACTCAAGCCTGATATACATGGATTATATGTGTATATAAATATATAAGGACCAATGAGATTGAGGTTTTTTGACAGACAGTATTTAAAAGTGAAGGGAGGTGAAGCATATATAATTATCAGAGCTTTTAAGGGGGAGAGCCAAGGAATGGACTGTGAATTTCTGATGGCCCCCTCCCTAAAAAACAACAACCACAACAACAAAACCTTAAAAACCCTCTATTGCAGGCATGGATAAACCTCAGCCCTCCAGGTGTTTAGGACTTCAGCTCCCACAATTCCTTAACAGCCAGTAAGCAGGCTGGGATTTCTGGGAGTTGAAGTCCAAAACACCTGGAGGGCTGAGGTTTGCCCATGCATGCTCTATTGCATTATTTATCAAAGGTTAGCAAACATGTAGGTTTTCTGATACTTTCTTGGCTTTTTACCAGGACTATTCTATTTTTCCTGTGAAACAAATAGACAATTTCACCCTGTAAAATTGGGCATATTTGTAGGAATTATTTGGCATCTATATTATGCATAATGTAGCATAGCCAGTGCAATATGAGCTAATGATAGGAAAAATGTGCAGGATGCTCTGGTAAAGTTAAAACACAAAACTTCTATTTATTGTTTCAGGAAATCAATTTGGCACAGAAAAATAAATAGACCAAAGAAGATTATTTATATTTAGATTCCCTAACACTGATTCTCATGAGTGGATGTCAGCCATTCTGAAGCTGGAGCCTTATGCAAAGGGCCATAAAATACTTGTTATCATAGATCAAGGAAATGAAAGGTTAAAAAAGGCACACGTGCATTCTGGAGCCTCTTCACCTGTTGACCATAGTCCATATTTACATTTTATCCAGGAAACAACACTGTTTTAAGCCCCCAGAGAGAAGGCCCCTGTCAAATTTGAGGACCCTAAATCCTCAAATTTGACAGGGGGCTCCTCTCTGGGGGCTGAAAACAGTGTTGTTCAACCTTACAAAATGTATCTTGGAAGCCCTTTCTTGTCCTAATTAGGACTTTGGATCTTATAGGCTGCTTAATGTAACATTCATTATTTCTGTTTTACTATCATGTTCCTTAAGAGCTGTCTGTTAGTCAAGTCTCAGAGGCTTCATCCATTGTTGCATTCGGGCTTAGGCAAAGATTGTGCTGCTCATTAAGGCAAGATTGCAAAATTTAATCTAGATTAATTCTGTCAAAATTGGCCTGGAGACTTTGCAGTGATTAAAGTATTTCTGAAAAACAAAATAATAATTGCTCTGGGTGAAGATAAAACTGTAAAGATAGAGATAAGAAGCACGTTTGGAAAAGATGTTCTTGTCTTTACACCCCTGTTTCTTGAGAAAGTATCTGTTGACAGTTGACTGTTGTGTTCCTTCAAAATGTTTCTGATTATAGTGACCCTAAGGCAGCTGTATCACAGGATTTTCTGAGAGTGTGTGACTTGCTCAAGGTCACCCAGTGTGTTTCTATGGTAGAGAGCGAACCGAACTCTCATTTCCAGAGGCATCATCCAATGTTCAAACCACTACACATTGTGGTGTCCCCTCCAATGTGAGAATGAAGCATGGAATGTGTTGCTTTTTGCTGCTGTTTTTGTAATTTGTGTGGAATTGTCTCAGTACAAAACCATTACCTTTTCCCACAGTGAAGCAAAGGATACACACAGAGCGAGCACAAAAACACTAATCAGTTGGTCAAAAAGACACAAAGCAAACCAGCTAGGATTTCTAATGTTTAAAAGTTAGTGCCACAAAGCTGTAGTTTTCGTAGTTTACCTGCACAGTTGACTCAATTTACTTAATTGGCACAAAATCATTCTGGCAAATGTGAAAACTCACTAGAGAATCACAAGAGGGGAAAAATCTTATTTTTCTTGCTGGTAAGGAGAAAAAAAACCTCCTTCTTGGACACATTAATGAGACAGCAAGCACTTACATTCCTATCTGGGTTCAGTTTATTCATATTGCTTTCTGACAGAGTCTGTCAATACACTCTTTGACTCTTTGTATAAGCCTTCATTCTGACTTGGCACCTTGTTATGCCTCTTGATGCTCAAGTTCTGTAGAGTTCTTCTCTGGGCCTTGTTTCATCCAGTTCAGCAGGTCCTATTCCTTCTGCCTTATTAGAACAGCAAAGGATGTCATCTGTACTGCTCACTGTTAGATAGTAGAATTATAGAGAATTTGTATATTTGCAATTTTGACTTTTGTGTATTTGATTATTTGCAGATTTGGTTTAAAATATTCCCTCTAGGAATTTCTAGGTCCTCCAATATGATTCTATGATTATGCTGGAGGACCTAAAAATTTCTAGAGCGAACATCTCTCTAGAAGTCTCTAGGTTCTCCAATATGATTCTGTTGTCAGCTTCCATAATAGAGCAATGGTGGACTTTGAAATTTCCTAGAGAGATGTACTTCCAGTTAAAAATATATAACAACTTCTTTATTCACCCTAACCCAACAAATGTGGAAAGTTGACTGTACTTGCAAATTTTCTCATCCTCAAATTAACTGCCGTTATCAACTATGTAAATGATACACCATGCAAATAATCATGGTCAACAAAACAAATAATTGTCCTTTCAAATAATCCTCCTACACAAAAAAAATCCTTCACATGATAGTTCAGCAACCAAAAAACAGAAGCACAATAATTGAAATACTAGGCTTAGGAACTGGTGAGTTCAGAATGTGTGGTAGAATTTAATCAAGTGGTGAGGGAGGGTTCTGCAAAACTGTATCTAGTTTTTCTCTTCTGCCCTTTATGATACTGTGTGCTAGACTTTGCTCTGCAGGTATGTAGATGATATAAAAGATACAGTTAGCCCTATTGTTCATCAGAGCAAGGCCGTTTTCCTCAGTCTAGTAAGATCCTATGCCACAAAAGCTGGCTTGCAGTTTCCAGGCACTGAAATATCTCCCATGACTAGAGTTTTGAAGTAAGATTCAGTTGCCAGATTTCTTGGATTCTATATGCTGGTCCAAGAAAAAAATGTCTTGGACCAGTAATGGAGTCTCTTAGAGATGGAGAACCATGGAAGCTAATGAGAAGGCAGGATGCTGAAAGATCGAGTTAGTTAAACACAGTGACACATAAGCAAAATAACACACTTCTGACAGTGGATAGGATTCTGTTAGGCAATATGTTTAAGTATGGCTTATGGATGGATCTGTCTCATTTTTGGCGGCATTCAAGGTGCTCTTCTGTAGCCCCTTTCACAATGTCTAACCTCCTTCCCCAAGAGCTATTATTAAGACTTGAGAAGGACCATGGTTGTCATTGTTTTTTACCAGTGGTGAGGAGAGAGGGAGTATATGCTGTAGCTGCAAAGGAAGAGAAGTGCATGGTGAGCCCACTCCCATATTCTATCTGATTGATCACCATCTGAAAGGGAAGATGGAGATTCTGGATGGGACTGTGGATTCATGAAAGCAAGGCAAAGAAAGTCAAACCACCCTAAAGACTAAGCTGATGGGAGCAGAGACCCCTCAAATGACCAGATAAACTAGCACCACCAAGATTCCCCAGGAATTATTAATCAGAACTGTATTGAATTATCCCTATTTTTCTATTACTTTCATTGTTTTCTGATTGTTACCAGCTTTATTCAGATGATGATCTTGATTATGTTGACAACTCAAATAATTATTTTCATGCAGTGCATTGTGCTTTATTCTTTTGTTAAAACATAACTGCAAAACTAATAATGATCTGCCTGTCAATACTGAAACCACCAATTTTAAAAACACTTTTAGGATCCTTGGCTGGAACACAAACATATATTTAGGGGAGGAGACATGGTGAATGGAGCATTATGCTCTGCCTGCTTGGTCATAGAAACAATGCATCTTAGAACAGGAAGGCATCTCATTGTTGACTCATGTTCAGCTTGTGATCTACTAAGATTTCTAGAACATTTACGCTTTACATGCCAAGCTTCGCTCATCCTTTATCCGCATTTCATTTTTCCTGCCTAACTGTCTCTGTTGAAATTCATTTTGTTGGTTTTGGCCCTGCTCTCTGGTTTCTCAAGGTCATTTTTAATTTTGTTCCTGTCCTCTGGGGTATTTGCTTCACCCCAATTTGCTGCCATCTGATGTGGGATCTTGGCCAACGTGTTTCAGGAAACCTCTTCTAAAAATATCTTTGATTACATTTTCACTGGAGATCTCTCAATGATTCTCAGGTGGCATGCAAATTCATAACAGAAACATGAAAATGTGCTTTGAATGAGAAACAGCAATGGGAATGATAACAGAGTGTGGTAGGAAAATATTTTTAATAACTTAATGCCTACCTGCTGTTTGATTACAATAGCAGATTAGAGCTAAGTACGCTATCTAGGCTCATTATTTTCTGGTAGCAAGCATTAATTAGAAGGCAAAAACTTATCTACTAGTTTGGAATGCTCACTGTGAAGCTTCTTTCTAAAACTGTGCTATGACTAAAATTTAGGATGCATGGTCAATGAAAAACGGTATCCCTTGTGCATAGTCATTACCATCACACACTGTTATGTGCCATAGTGTATGTATGTTGCTTCATAATTTGTAAAAACAAAGCCGGAAATATGATTCCTGTTATGTGCTACAGTATATGAATATTGGTTCATAATTTGTTAATTTCAAACCAGAAATAATTATTACTAGAAATTTTATTTTTTGTATGAGGTCTGTGTCTAAGTACCTTTGATAAATTGTGTTGATCAGTTTCACATTAGTTGCATGATTGTTCGTTATGGTTTGGGGAAGCCTTGAGCAATATTTCAACATTGTGTTGTGGGAGATGATGTGCATGGCAGAGGGATATATCAGACAATAAACAGCTCAGCTAGAATCCTTTATACTAGCACAAGACTGACAGCTAGAAATAGTCTAATTGTGGGGATACTGTCTGAATGTTTTCTCGAAAGCAATTCTCAATCATTTATTTGCCAATTATATAGCAGGAAAATTAAGTTGTAACAAAGATTCAATGGTATACTGATGAGGGAAAAGAAGAGCAAATAATTTTGAATAGTCCCCCACTTTCATGCAAAAGGCATGAAATATGAGAGTAGATTGAGGATGCTCTTGGCCCCAGGACCCACCTACACTGCCACATAATGCAGTTTCAAACTGCATTATATGTTTAGTGTAGATGGGGTCCCAGTGCTGCTTCTGAAAATCGAGGGTGCTGCAATGACCAAGAGCGCCTTTGCCTCATTTTAGCTGGTGTGTTAGTTCATCCTTTCTTGTTGAAGGCAGAGCAAGGATGAGGTTACAGTAGATCAGGGGTCCCCAAACTTTTAAAACAGGGGGCCAGTTCACGATCCTTCGGACCGTTGGAGGGCCGGACTATAGTTGGCCACCGAGCAATAATAATAATAATAATAATAATAATAATAATAATAATAATAATAACAACAACAACAACAACAACAACAACAATAATAAAAAGAGGGTTGGAAGAGACCCTTTGGTCCATTGAGTTCAATCCCCTTCTGCCTTTGTGCACTGAAAGCACAAGCAAAGCACCCCTGACAGATGGCCACCCAGCCTCAATGTTAATTAATTAATAATAATAAGAAGAAGAAATCCAGCATGTATATCTTGTTTGCTGTGTCGTACAATAAATAATAATAATAATAAAGAGGTTTGGAAGAGACCCCTTGGGCCATTTAGTCCAATCCCCTTCTGCCTTTGTGCACCAAAAGCACAAGCAAAGCACCCCTGACAGATGGCCACCCAGCCTCAATGTTAATAATAATAATAATAATAATAATAATAATAATAATAATAATAATAATAAAGAGGGTTGGAAGAGACCCCTTGGGCCATTTAGTCCAACCCCCTTCTGCCTTTGTGCAGCAAAAGCACAAGCAAAGCATCCCTGACAGATGGCCACCCAGCCTCAATGTTAATAATAATAATAATAATAATAATAATAATGAGATTTTGTGATATGAAATCCAGCATATCTATCTTGTTTGCTGTGTTATACAATATAATAATAATAACAATAATAATAAGGGTTGTAAGAGAAGAAGAGACCCCTTGGGTCATTTAGTCCAACCCCCTTCTGCCCTTGTGCCGTGGGGGCCGGATAAATAGCTTCGATGGGCCGCATCTGGCCCCCGGGCCTTAGTTTGGGGACCCCTGCAGTAGATCATGCCATAGTTACTTGCAATTATCTCTACATGAGGCTGTCCTTGGAGGATGTATGGAAGCTGCAGCCAGTGAAAAATGCAGCGGCTAAACTAGTGTCAAGTGTTCATTTTAGAGACAAAAATTGGAAGCCAGTGTAATTCCCACAAAACCAGTCTTATATGTCTAGTTTTGCAAGAGTTACCTTGACTTCCAGTTTTTGTTTGAGCTCAATTCTAGGTACTGATGTTCACCTACAAAACCCCAAATGACTTGGAACCAGGATATCTTTCTAACTTGAATATGAAAACAATATTTAAATATGTATTGTCGAAGGCTTTCATGGCCGGAATCACTAGGTTGCTGTGAATCTTTTGGGCTGTATGGCCTTGTTCCAGAAGCATTCTCTCCTGATGTTTCGCCCACATCTGTGGCAGGCATTCTCAGAGGTTGTGAGGTATGTTGGAAACTAGGCAAGGGTTTATATATCTGTGTAAGGTCCATGCAGAGGTGGTTCTACCACCAGGCAAACTAGGCATTTGCCTGTGGCGCCATGTTATTGGGGGCGCCATCGAGGCAACTCCTGTCTCCTGCGGCAGAAAGGAGCCTAGGAAGACAATATGGTTTTTGGGAAGCCTGTGAAGTAAGTATTGCTTATCTTACCTAACTTGGGTGAATTAATTTAATGCATACACACTTATTTAATTGAATGTTCATTTTCTACTGTTACTTTTTAATTTATGGAGCTTGTTTTAATTCATAGGTGAGCCACTTTTGTCCCCATTTATGAGAAAGGAGGGAAATTGTTAAATAAGTCCTAGTACCTTCATTTATAAGTATATTTTCACGAGGATTAAAGTTTTAACACCTGTATGCAACTATTTAGTTTAGCAGAGATATAGAATCTACACTTTCTAATGGATGTGCAAGGCAGAGATGGCAGTAATGAATGTCCAGCACTTCTGGAAAATGTCAGTTTGAGAAAATCTGACATACATTGTCAGAAATAGTTGTACTGATTCAGACTACTGGGTCATCCAACTCAGCCTCCTCCTCTGTAGGAAGTCTAGGAAGCAAGGCAAGTGGGGCTTCCTTGGTTGGGGGGTGTTAGTTGGCCCTGATTGCTTCCTGTCTGGATTTCCCATTTTCAGAGTGTTGTTTATTTAGGCTTTTCCTTAATCCCTCCTTATTATCAAACATTTTTGCTTATCCAACACTTTTATTTTTCAATGATTGGTTTTTTTTGGGGGGGGGGGGCAAAATTTCTGTTCGCCTACACTTGAAAATTACCTTGGACCGGCTCTGGGTCCATGGTGGGAAAAAGAACTCTTGTCTGTTGGAGGCAGATGTGGATGTTGTAATTAATCACCTTGATTAGCATTTGATGGCTCTGTGGCCTCAAGGCCTGGCTTCTTCTGTCTGGGAGAATCCTTTGTTTGGAGGTGTTAGCTGTCCCTGATTGTTTCATGTCTGGAATTTCTCTGTTTTCAGAGTGTTGTTTTTTATTTACTGTTCTGATTTTAGAGTTTTTAATACTCTATTTAAATATGCAGGAGTCTACCATATATCATGCAGCAGTGGACAAGTCCACATAGGTACCACCAAATGCAGCATTGCCCAAACACAAATCAAGGAACATGAAAGGCACTGCAGACTAATTTAGCCAGAGAAGTTAGCCATAGCAGTGCACTTGATGAATCAACCTGGATACAGCATATTATATGAGAACACAGAAATGCTGAACCACTATAACAGCCATCATGTCAAACTAAACAAAGAAGCCATTGAAATCCACAAGCATGCAGACAACCATGAAAATGAACAAAATCTGGCTACCAGTATTTAAAAACTCTAAAATCAGGACAGTAAATAAAGAACAGCATTCAGAAAACAGGGAATTCCAGATAGGAAACAATCAGGGTCAACTAACACCTCCTAACAAAGGATTCCTCCTGGCAGGAAGCAGCCATTCAATGCTAATCAAGGTGGCCAGTTGCAACATTCATATTTGCCTCAAGCAGACAAGAGTTCTTTCTCCTACCCTGGACATCATCCCACAGATATATAAACCCCACTTGCCTAGTTTCCAACAGACCTCACAACCTCTGAGAATGCCTGCCACTGTTGTGGACGAAACGTTAGGAGAGAATGCTTCTGGAACATGGCTATACAGCCTGGAAAACCCAGTGATTCCGTCCATTAAAGCCTATTCATGTTACAAAGAATATAAGGATTTTAAAAAGTCTGATTTTGCCAGAAGTGTAAACACACAAGTTTCATCTGCTAAGGGCATTCAGTGTATTTTTGTCAAAAATGAATTTATTTATTATTTATTTACCTTATTTATATCCTGCCTTTCTCTACCTGGAGGGGGACTCAATTGAAATGAAATTCTCACTCTACTCGAATTATACTTTTAACAAACTGGATTAAAACATTTGATTTGACCAGTATCTCCCTTTTAGAGGCAATTACTTAATTGCCATAACTTTAAAGTAGGAGCTCTAGATATTTCTTTCAAGCATTCCTCGCTATAGATTCTGCTGATTAGGATTATTGAGAGATACAGTACTATGAGATCTGGAGGGCCACATAATTATTTCCCTATGCTGAAATTGTAGTAAAACTTGGGAAATTCCTATCAGAGTACCTCTACAAAGTTTATTTCTTCATGTTGCATTTTTAGGATGTTACTTTGTTATGCCCATGTTACCTTTAATACAGGTAAATTATAAATTGTTACAGTCGGGTTTTGTCTATAGTAAAAGACCTGCCCATACACCATTTAAACCAAACAGAACTAGAAAAGTAAACTCGATTAAATATTTGGCAGTTTCTCTCTAGAATTTGATGCATTAGTGCTATACTTCATGTTTTTTTATTTAAATGATCTGTTCCTCTGCCATGTCTCAAAAATGCATGTTGTACCAAGATGATATTACTGAGAACAAGAGACAAGACTTCCTTATTACTGCGGAAAGTTAAATCTAAGGTGATGTAAGGTTTTAAAAATAGTTGGCATTTCAGACTAGCCCTTTAAATTCGACAGCTTGGGGAAAGTGACAAACCTCAAAGCAAAAGCCAGACTCTTTGGCACACATAATCAAAACAGCAGCTCTCGCTGGAGATTTAATTTCGGCTATGTAATTGAAAATGGACCAAGCATTACTCTCTAAAAATTGCAGAAGGAAAATGATACCCTTAAATGACTCTGCCTTCATTTATGTAGTGACCTGTTCATTAGCACTATGAAATGGGAGTGGAAATCCATTTTAATTTTCAAGATGATTTAATTTGGCTGTAGATAAAATTCTCCAAAACAACACTATTTGCCTTTCTCCCCTTAAATGTATAGAATTTTATGAAACTTACTATCTCCCCAAGTGTAAGGCTCTACTTCAACTAATATGTGAACCACATTTATCCCTGACCCAGTTAAATTCATTTGTAAATGTTGCAGAAGTTGGCTGAATGATGGGACCTTTTGTGTTCTTAGACTCAAATGTGGGCAAAAATGATGACTAGGTTGAGTAAATATCAGGATGAGATAATCAGTCAGAAGAAAAGAATTTTAGTATGGGTTTTCAAAAGGAAAATATGTACTTATGCTATGCAGGTTTTTCATTTTGGTCACTATGAAGATAATGTTTTGTATTATGTTTCAAGTGTCTGATAGTTCAAGATAATCAAAAGTACCATTATCAAAGAAAGTTAATAAATAGCAACAGCAAGGCACAAATATTCTTAAAACAAATTACACATGTGCCTATATGCACTCACTTTCCTTCCCATCATGGTGACATTTTGCCCATTTAAAATTTACACAGGACATTAGTAAAGCTGTTGCATTGCCCAGATTCCATGTCTTAATTCTATTTATCCAAATCTGTAACAAGTTGTGTTTCCTATGCTGTTTCTGTTGAAGTGTTTCTCTGGTGGAGCTGAGCAGTAATAAGCAAAACATTATGTCTCATTAACTGACCATTGTAATACAATATGTTTATATCTCCATTGGAAATTGGCATTTCTTGTAAATAAATTATTTATAGGTAGTCATTTGCACTAAATTCCTTTTTACAATAAATATATAAATATATTATGGTGGTCACCAAAGCAGTGATAACTTGTGATTTATCTGCAGTGTTTTAGTTACTCTTAATTTTAGGGGGTGTGGTGTCACATAAATGATGGAAGAAGGACATTACAAAGTTTTTACTGTGTCTTGTGGCCCTAACTCATGCTCAGTTGTAGGTATTGCATTGATGATTACATTGACAGCCTCAGAGTGTGCTTTGTTCTATGGCTTTATACTCTTTCAGTGGCTGTTTTTAGTAATTTCAATAGGAGGTATTTTTTAGCTTCCGGAAACAGGTACAATCAAAAGCTACTTTTGCGGCTGCAGCTGCCAGCATTCTTCAGCTGGCAAAGCTATAATTTTTCCAGATTTTACCAAGTTACATCCTCAAAGACAGTGGGGAATACTGACCCATATGAATTCTCAAGGCAAGATTTAAGGGTCATATTTCTATTGGGGAAAGCAGCTGGCTTTCACTTTCATTGTAAAATGTTTTCAGCAAGCCTGTTGTTTTTTGTTACTATGGAATTAATGGGGTTGTCATAAGACAGCAGGTGACCTGATGGCACGTATACAAATACAATAAATATTGGGTGTATTCCGGGTGACTCAAGGAATAAACTTTGAAACTTTACAACTTTATTATTTGAAACTTATAATCACAATCAACTAAAAAAAGCTGTCAGCACGGTAGTATGAAAATCATTGCAGCTACACAGTATTAGATGCATAACTAATCTTTGCTACTTTTGTAGTGGTGGTTCTGCTACCAAAATTAGAATTTCAGATTGAGTGATTCTTTTTCATTGTCAATCAAGTTTTCTATTAATGTAGAGTAATGGAATTATGAATGACAGTTCTAAACTTGTCAACTTAACTATCTGATAATTGATTTTTTAATGCTCAGGCACTATGAAAAGCCATGTACCAAACTTTGCGTATTCCTATGTTAAAGCATGAAAAAATACTCTGCATGAAAACTAACTTGTTGTGGAGACAGTAATGTAAGACTCCTTCTGCATAACAAGTGATCATGTTATCTCTTGTGTGGAGTGGGGCGAGAAGTAGTAGTAGTCATGGGCGATTTCAATTATCCCGATATCTGCTGGAAAACAAACTCAGCCAAGAGTACAAAGTCCAACAAATTCCTCACTTGCCTTGCAGATAATTTTATGGTCCAGAAGGTAGAAGAGGCAACAAGGGGATCAGCAACTCTTGATCTAATCTTAACAAATGTGGAAGACCTGATCAATACAGTTGAAGTGGTTGGATCCTTAGGGGCAAGTGACCATGTGCTCCTGCAGTTTGCAATACAAAGGAATGCTGAAACTAAGACAAGTCAAACACGCATTCTGGACTTTAAGAGAGCTGACTTCCAAAAAATGAAGGAATTACTGAGCGGCATTCCATGGACGCCGATATTAAAAAACAAGGGAGTTAAGGATGGATGGGAGTTTTTCAAAAGTGAAATACTCAAGGCGCAAATGCAAACAGTGCCAACAAAGAAGAAAAATAAGACAAGTGCAAAGAAGCCAGAATGGATGTCCAAAGAACTTCTAACTGAGCTAAAGCTCAAAAGTGACATGCACAAGAAGTGGAAAAGGGGAGAAATCACCAAAGAAGAATTCAAATGTATAGCCAACACCTGTAGGGAAAAGGTTCGCAAGGCTAAAGCGCAAAATGAGCTCAGGCTTGCCAGGGACATAAAAAACAACAAAAAAGGCTTTTTTGCTTACGTTGGTAGAAAAAGGAAGAAAAAGGAGGCGATAGGGCCATTGCAAGGAGAAGATGGGGTGATGGTGACAGGGGATAGGGAAAAGGCAGAACTACTTAATGCCTTCTTTGCCTCGGTCTTCTCAGAAAAAGAAAGCCATCTTCAACCTCAGCAACACGGAATGGACGAAGGATTGGGGGAAATCCAACCCCAAATAGGGAAACAAGTTGTCCAGGAACACTTGGCCTCTCTAAACGAATTCAAGTCCCCAGGGCCAGATCAGCTACACCCAAGAGTACTGAAGGAACTAGCGGAAGTTATTTCAGAACCACTGGCAATTATCTTCGAGAGTTCTTGGAGAACGGGAGAAGTCCCAGCAGATTGGAGGAGAGCGAATGTGGTCCCTATCTTCAAGAAGGGAAAAAAGAACGACCCAAACAATTACCGTCCGGTCAGCCTCACATCAATACCAGGCAAAATTCTGGAAAAGATCATTAAGGAAGTGGTCTGCGAACACTTAGAAACAAATGCGGTCATTGCTAATAGTCAACACGGATTTACCAAAAACAAGTCATGCCAGACTAATCTGATCTCTTTTTTCGATAGAGTTACGAGTTGGGTCGATACAGGGAATGCTGTGGATGTAGCGTACCTGGATTTCAGTAAGGCCTTCGACAAAGTCCCCCACGACCTTCTGGCAAACAAACTAGTAAAATGTGGGCTAGACAAAACTACGGTTAGGTGGATCTGTAATTGGCTAAGCGAACGAACCCAAAGGGTGCTCACCAATGCGTCGTCTTCATCATGGAAAGAAGTGACAAGTGGAGTGCCGCAGGGCTCCGTCCTGGGCCCGGTTCTGTTCAACATCTTTATTAACGACTTAGACGAAGGGTTAGAAGGCACGATCATCAAGTTTGCAGACGACACAAAACTGGGAGGGATAGCTAACACTCCAGAAGACAGGAGCAGAATTCAAAACGATCTTGACAGACTAGAGAGATGGGCCAAAACTAACAAAATGAAGTTCAACAGGGACAAATGCAAGATACTTCACTTCGGCAGAAAAAATGGAAATCAAAGATACAGAATGGGGGACGCCTGGCTTGACAGCAGTGTGTGCGAAAAAGACCTTGGAGTCCTTGTGGACAACAAGTTAAACATGAGCCAACAATGTGATGCGGCTGCTAAAAAAGCCAATGGGATTCTGGCCTGCATCAATAGGGGAATAGCGTCTAGATCCAGGGAAGTTATGCTCCCCCTCTATTCTGCCTTGGTCAGACCACACCTGGAATACTGTGTCCAATTTTGGGCACCACAGTTGAAGGGAGATGTTGACAAGCTGGAAAGCGTCCAGAGGAGGGCGACTAAAATGATTAAGGGTCTGGAGAACAAGCCCTATGAGGAGCGGCTTAAAGAGCTGGGCATGTTTAGCCTGCAGAAGAGAAGGCTGAGAGGAGACATGATAGCCATGTACAAATATGTGAAGGGAAGTCATAGGGAGGAGGGAGCAAGCTTGTTTTCTGCTGCCCTGCAGACTAGGACACGGAACAATGGCTTCAAACTACAGGAAAGGAGATTCCACCTGAACATCAGGAAGAACTTCCTCACTGTGAGAGCTGTTCAACAGTGGAACTCTCTCCCCGGGGCCGTGGTGGAGGCTCCTTCCTTGGAGGCTTTTAAGCAGAGGCTGGATGGCCATCTGTCGGGGGTGCTTTGAATGCAATTTCCTGCTTCTTAGCAGGAGGTTGGACTAGATGGCCCATGTGGTCTCTTCCAACTCTACTATTCTATGATTCTATGATTCTAAGCAATGTGCTATAGTGTTGAAAATGTTTCTTTCAAGCCAGGATTCCACTTCAGATAATTCCTTGTTAGAGGCTTCACTATCCAAATGCTTCCCCGCTTTTTCATAATTATTTTTAAAATTAGAATGTACCCTTTAAAATATAGTACAGGTTCAATATCCCTTACCCAAAATTCTGGGGGACCAGAAGTACCTTGGATTTCAGATTTTGACAGATCCTAGAATACCAAATTTAAACACAAAATTCATTCAAGTTTCATATTTGACTTTTAGAGGTACTGTATATACTCGAGTATAAGCCTAGTTTTTCAGCCCTTTTTTTTAAAGACTGAAAAAGCCCCCCTTGGCTTATACTCGGGTGAGGGTCCTGCTTGGCTTATATTTTGGTCAGCTTATACTCGAAAATATATGGTACATTTATTATTTTTCTCTATTATTATTGGTATTATTATATTTATTATTTTTCTCTATTATTGTTGCTACTATTACATTTATTTTACTCTATTTTATTATTATTAATAATAATACATTTATTATTTTACTCTATTTATTACTACATGTATTATTTTCCTGTAATAATAATAATAATAATAATAACAACAACATGTATTATTATTATTACATGTATTATTTTACTCTATTATTATTAAAAGGATACATAAACACATTTACATTGAAGAAGATGAGAATAATGATTTAATCAGAGTTGGACAATCTCATCTTAAATTTGAGCTTTATGTAAATATTCAAAAACATTTAACCTACTGATGCCTCAGTTAATGTAATTTTATTGGTATCTGTTTTTATTTATGAAACTTACCACTCTCGGCTTATACTGGAGTCAATGTTTTCCCAGTTTTTTGTGGTAAAATTAGGTGCCTCGGCTTATATTCAAGTCGGCTTATACTTGAGTATATACGGTAATTTTATATAACATTTGAAATAATTTTGTACATGAAACAAAGTTTATGTACACCAAAGCATTGGAAAGCAAAGATGTCTCTTCTTCTTCTGTTTATGTTTATTTATATGCCACTTTTATCTCCACAAGGAGACTTATTAGGACAATTTTGGATTTTGGTGTATTTCAGAATTCCGAATTTCGGATTAGTGATGTTCAGTCTGCACTTTGAATCGGTCCGGTTAAATGTGATGATTCAGGCTTGGAACATGAGCCACTTTTTTATTTATTATTTATTTACAGTATTTATATTCCGCCCTTCTCACCCAGAAGGGAACTCAGGGCGAATCACATTATGTACATACAGGGCACACATTCAATGCCCATAAACACATCGAACTGAGACAGAGACAGAGACAACAGACAGACAGACACAGAGGCAATTTAACCTTCTCCTGAGGGGATGTTCGATTCTGGCCACTGGGGGATCAGCTGCTTCATCATCCACTCTGATGGCACTTCCTCACTTCCTCATTCCAACGTTGTAAATTAGTTAAACTTGCCTCCCCACTTTTATGAGTAGTACCTTATTTCCTACTTGATAGATGCAACTATCTTTCGGGTTGCTAGGTCAGCAACGAGCAGGGGCTATATTTTATTTTTAATTGACGGGTGCTCACCCCGCCACGGGCTGGCCTCAAACTCATGACCTCATGGTCAGAGTGATTTATTGCAGCAGCTGTTTACCAGCCTGTGCCACAGCCCGGCCCACTTATGCCTCAGTTGCAAAGCTTGACCACTTTGCAAATAACTAGGCAGAAACTAAAATAATACATTTTAACTGTGATAATTAACATGCATTTTTTCTGGATTCTCTTGAGCTTTCTCTGTCCCCTTGTTTTCTTCTTTAAGAAAGTGTTTTTAAAAGTAGCATATTACTTGGTAACCTCTCCAGCACGATTGCAGCCTTCCCGATTTCCTTGTAGAACTTCATCATTGCCAGTTTTTTCTCTCTTTGAGGTTATTAAGAAACACTGCTTTAAGTGAGTGACAACATGGGCCTGTGTTGTTAATGAGTTGCCATATTGTCATGAACAAGATGCTTTATTTTGATTGAAGAAGACATAATTGGGAAAGAAAATAAGGCCAGCACTAGGTTCTGTCTAACTTTTTTTTGTGCTTCAAATGACATATACGGAAAATATTTCTTTTTCTGTTGTAGCTGTAGCAGAAGGTGTCATAAACAAACAATACAAGGCATGAACAAAAGCTGTTCATGTTATGTAAGAGACTTTCTCTGCTTCCCTTTATGCAGCAATAGCCCAGACTGAAAAATGTATACATAAAAGAAAATGTTATGTATCCCTGGATAAGTCTTTGTACTAAAATATTGTGGAGAAAGTTTCCCTCGCAACAACTACCTCCCATGGTCCTTTTCTTTTTGGATATCAGGCAGGGCTGTGGCGCAGCTGGTTAGTAGCCAGCTGCAATAAATCACTACTGACCAAGAGGTCATGAGATCGAAGCCCGGGTGGGATTGAGCTCCTGACCATTTAATAGCCTAGCTCACTGTTTGACCTAGGAAGCTCAAAATACAGTTGCATCTGTCGAGTAGAAAATTTAGGTACTGCTTTATGCGAGGAGGCTAATTTAACTAATTTATGACACCATAAAAAAAAACTTCCAGCAGTGTGCAGAAAGGAATGAGAATGTACTCCATCAAAGGTCTCAATGTCATAGCTCCCCCTGTGGCTGGAATCGAGTATACCCTCATGAAGCTGGAAAATGTTAAATTGCCTCTCTTTTACTAGACCAGCATATTTACTGTAGATAAAGAATTCTCATCCAGTTGAGGGTTTCATTAATGAAGAGCAAGCAAATCATTTTTGCTTGGTCTATGCAGACTGGTTCATGGGAACTCTCACTTACTATTTTCAAGGAGGTTATCAATGGTTTGTTTATATATCCCTTGTCCAATAATAAGGCTTCTAGAAATGAGGTTTTTGATAAGTATGCGCTGCTTCCTGCTACTCATATGGTAATTCCCCATGCTATATCTGGATGCCACTCACTTTGTGGTGCTTTTGGACTCCATCTCTAATTATAGTTCTGTAAAAAATATTGCAATTTTCCTATTCTGAATCTATCTCTTGACCTGAAGCCTGTGCATTTCATATTTCCTTGTCTGTTATACAAATATCTTCTACATGCTTAATTACTAAAAAAATTAACTTTTGACATCACAATGCAGAGTTCAAGATAGAGAATAATTATTAGTCACAGAATTCACCTTGCATTATGCTTTTGATTAAAATTATACATGAGGGGCAACATGTAGATTTTGCCTGATAAAAGGTGATATTTTGGAATGATATAATCTTGTAAAAAACAGTTATGTACACTTACAGTTGCTGAACATGTCAGACCTGGAATTATGACAACAACTTGACAGGTCTGTTTCATAGCTGAGTGCTTTATATTATTTTGTAATAGTAAATGAAACACAGCATCTGTTAGAGCCTATTTTAATGTTGTGATTAGAATTACATTGGCAATTGGCAAGAAATATTGTAAAGAGATATATTCATTTTTTAATTTTTTGGTTATATTCACTATTTTTATTAATATTTTATTATGTTCTGTTGCATTTGATGTGTTTTGGGATACTTGGGCTTGGTAGGTCTTTTCCCATGCTTGCTCTCAATTTTTGCTTTAAAATTTAAAAAACCAGAAAAGTTTGGTAAAAGTTGAAAAATTGCTTTTACTATGGCCAGAGTTTCACGATGATCTCTAGGTCATGAAGTCATGGAATGAACAACTTTATTCAAAAGGCTTGTGGGTCAAATTATTCTTTTAATATGCTGATGAGTTTCCCCCACTATTATCAAACCTTCAGTAGCTAACAAATGACAAATTAAAGATCACAAAGTTTGGGATATATTAATCAGATATTCATCTATGCAGGGCTAAAGTGCAGTGCCTTTTTGGCAAGGGCAATTAAGAAGAATAGAATCACAATTAGCAATCAGAATGGATGTTTGGAGTGCCCTGATCAAAAATAGGGATTCAATGGAAAGAATGTTACTCAACTGAGCATGATTTTTCTAGGATGTAATTTAGAGCTGTAAGCCACGATGTCGCCAGAGCTAGCCATGTTTAAGGCTGCATATCTATAAACATGTTCCTGCGTATAGCTCCCATTGTCACAAGTGGAATATACTTTCAATGTGCTTCCAAACACATTCAAATGAAAACCAAAAGGCTGACCACAAATATATACTTAATTTGGTGTTGGATTTATTTTGGGATTCTACATTACTTTTTTGTTCTTGTTTTGAGATACGGTAGTACTTGCTTGGTAGATAAAAAGGTAAAGGTTTTCCCCTGACGTTCAGTCCAGTTATGTCTGATTCTGGGGGTTGGTGCTCATCTCCATTTCTAAGCTGAAGAGCCGGCATTGTCCGTAGACACCTCCAAGGTCATGTGGCCGGCATGACTGCATAGAGCGCCGTTACCTTCCCACCGGAGCAGTACCTATTGATCTACTCACATTGGCATGTTTTCGAACTGCTAGGTTGGCAGAAGCTGGAGCTGACAGCGGCCGCTCACTTCGCTCCCGGGATTTGAACCTGCGACCTTTCGGTCTGCAAGTTCAGCAGCTCAGTGCCTTAACACACTTCGCCACTCGGGCTCCTTGCTTGGTAGATATGTTTCTTAAATGTAACTAGCAGTTCCTTTATTGATAATTCTCAGAATCCTCCTAATTGCATAGACCTTAATAGCTAAGGAATTGCAGCATCTGGAATGCAAAAGGAATTTTGCTAACGTCTGGTCTAAAACAAGTAGTGTATTTATTCCCATCTCATAAAGTACAGTAGCAATTCAGTGTGTAGTATGAGGCACAACTAATCCTACAGTGTACAACAATGATGTATATTTGCACCATACTGCTAATGCACATCTCATTGGTTTTGAACAGGAAAAATAGTGAGTAGTTAATGAAGCTGCAAATCACAGTATGCATATGGTGGCATATTTGCATAATTGATTCTGCAGATAAATAAATCAACAAATGAAAAAGCAGAAATGCTGGAAAGAGGTTTTACTCATTTTATTCTCCATGAAAAGAATGAGTTGAAAGTTCTCAACTGTGTGACTTATTAGCTGTCAAGAATTATTGTTTCAAGAATAATTCTTGAAGAATAATATAGTAGCTGTTTGTTTATTTGTTCCAAAACAGCAAAATATTTCATAAGAAATGTGCCTGGAGAAAGTTTTCCAATGAATTTTGATCCATGCACCAACTCATATCTTGTTAGTTTTCATAAGATATTGTTGCACAACATTGTATGCCTCGCTTCATTTTTTTTACCCTAAGTCACAGCTGCTAACTTCAGAAGGCATCATTCTCACATGTTTGCAACTCTTGCACATCAGGATTACCAAAGGGCTCACTATCAACCATTCTCATTTTGCATGAACATCAGAAACAGTGTGGGTGAATTCTCTTTGCACCTGAAGGACTGCTGTCCAGTCACCCCGATTTGGATCTTTCACTTTTTCAGATCCACAGTGCAGTCAGTTCTCTCTGCTTCTGGATTTCTACCACAAGTAAAGGTTGGATATTTCCAGTCATTCTCCACTGATTGGTCATACCACCATCTATCCACATTGTTGGGCAACTTCTGCTAAATTCAACTTCAGGACTTCGATTTTCTACTAAAATTAAAATGAACAGGCTTTGCACACCAGGCTTGTTTCCTGAACAATGCCATGACATATCATATATACCAGTAGTTCCCAACCTTGACTAGGGACAACTTTGACCAGGGACCACTCTCCAACATTAGTACCAAAAGAGTTACAAATCAGTTTTTGGCCAACTTTAGATTCAGTTTGGTTATTTGGGTTGTTGATTCAGAAAATTGCATTGGATAGACGACATCAGCTCTAGTTTCTGATACAGAACATATGCCATCCAGTAGTCGTCGCCATGTGCTCGCCCTCCGAAAACCATATTTAATAATGGTTTTAATAAAACCATTATTAAAATAAAATAATAAAGAGGAAGGAGATACACACACACACACGCACACGCACGCGCGCGCACACACACACACATATATATTTGTTGTCATTTGATGAGGACTGTATTCTGTTTTGCCTTGCCCTGTGAGCGAGCGCACATTGTACCTGAGAACTGATACATATAGCATGAAGAATCAATTTGAAGGCTCAACAACAATAGCAGTAACTATTTCCCTGGGAAAAACATACATGCTCATATGCACTTTTACTGCTGAAACTGTACAGATATGAGTGATTTTAAGTTGGTGGAGGACTAATACTCCTCCATAACCAGCATGGTCAGGATCAAGGTTACAATTTAAAAAACTAGGAACACAGAATGCATTTGCTTATTCCATCTTTGGATAGTCAAAGGGGTGATCAGATTTGTACCATTTTGAATGTGATCCTCCCATGCACACAAACCATTTCTTCCTGCTTGTAATATATATTAGCTAGGCTTTATATAAAGACGGTGAATAACCTGTGGTTTGTGATTGTAGATCTGACATTTAGATTGGAGTTCCATAGAACTGAACATATTTTGATCTTTTAAAAAAACTTTTCATTTGCAACCATATAGTATCTAATTATATCGAAAACGAGAAACCCTCTAAATGTTGTTGGACTGCAACCTTTTTCACCTCTCACCAGTCAGCTATTTTGATTGTGTCTGATGGGATTTATAGTCCAACAACATCTGAAGAGCTAGAAGTTTCCTATCCATGTAAAACCAACCAGGAAACCAGGGTTGCAAACTACAATATGTTCCTTGTTTAATGTATTGGTTTGTAAGAAATGCTCAGACCGTATTTCCCAATCCAGACATCAAAAGAAATTTCATTTTAGGATACCAGGAAATTTTAAATTAAGGAATTCAAAAGGAGCTATGCAGTCAATCACACAGAGTCATGGGGCTCTACACTTTGTGGTTTGTTGGTTTACTAGTAGCGTTATCACATTTTATTCGGACAGGCAGTAGAATATTATTATCTGTGTATGACCCAGTATTTACCCTTTATCATGTAGTATAAATCCTATCACTCAGTGGGTCTATAGTAGAAACCCATTAGTCAATAGCATTAGAGATTGATTTTCACATTATATTTTGAGATTTTGAACAAGATCTTGCAAAGAAGTTGGAAGTTACTACACAGAATTTCTATTTTATTTGTGTTTTCTGTTACATTTTAATGAGATTATGAGAGGGAAGCAACTATTGTGTGTGTAAATATTATATTAAATCTGGGGAATAGCTGTAAAGTGCTTTTCTATCTCTTTCCTCAATTAGTCTCTCTCCGCCAAGGTCTGTTATTGATCCACACACTTATATTAACCATGTTCCCTTGCATTCCTGCCAGAAAAAAAGGACAAAAGGCTATTTGATATGGCATTGTTTTCAGCCAAATTGCATAAAATAAGCCAATGTATGCATTTTAAAACATTTAGAGTCTGTTATCACATCACATTCTCTGATTAATATAAACATAAAGAACACAGTCTTTTGGATATTTTAAGAGCTTCTTTATATTATTTCCATCCTATATGAGGACCTATCCTTGGTCAGTACTAATATACATTTTTTACATGCAAAAGGTTCCAGATTCAATCTCTGGCATTTCTGGGCAGAGCTTGTCTGAAATTCTGGAGAACTTCTGCCATTCATGTCATACAATGCTGTGCTAACTGGAGTAGTAATCTGAGCATCCCTTATCTGGAATTCCAAAATCCAAAATACAGGCAGTTACCGAGTCACAAACATTCGATTTTCAAATGACTCATAGTTAAGAATGGGGTGAGACAACAGGAAGTGATAGAAATCTATCCCTAAGTTAGAAATTCACTCCTTAAAGAGTTCTCAAGAGGAAAAGGTGTCTCAACCAAATTTTTCTCATCAATCCTTGTTTCCACAAGAAGCCAATTTTTTTTAATCCAATTGTCACAGGAACAGAAAGTGAAGTGAAATCTTGTGAACAGCAGGCAGCAAAACAAACACTATAGGGATGTTAATCCTTCACCATCCTATCCAAAGCTTGCATAGATAGATAGAGTTACACTTGAAAAATGTACCTGTTCTGACTTACAAACAAATTCAACTTAAGAAAAAACCTACAAAACTTATATTGTTTGTAATTTCAAGACTGCCTGTACTCTAAAGTCTGAAATTGTCTACCTGGGTGATTGAGACAGTGACACTTTTGATTTCTGATGGTTCAGTTTACACAAACTTTGTTTTGTGCCCAAAGTTATTTGTAACTGTGTGTACACAAAATTTTCATCAGGCTATGTGTTTAATGTACATATGAAACATAAAAAATATCATGTTTAGACTAGGGTTCAATCTCCAAGATATGTAATTATATGTATATATTGAAATACAAGTACTGTATTTCAAAATCTGGGGGGAAAAAATCTGAAATCCAAAACACTTCTGGTCTCAAGAATTTTGGATGAGGGATACTCAACCTGCTTCATATGGTCATTAGTCCCACCAAATGGAAGTCGTACAACTAGAAAGTAACCCATTGTCTTATGGGGTACTTTGAAAACTAGTTACTTTTTTTGAAAACAAATAAAAGTCCATAACTTTATAGAGCCTTCATTCCTCTAAAAAACTAGTTCTCAAGGATGGCAATCAGCAGTAGGAGTTCTAGAATCGGCTACCAAGAAGGCACTCTCATATGTTTCTACCAGATGTACCTGTTATGGTGAAGGAAAAGAGGGACAGGTCTTTCTAGATATTTCAAATTTTGAGCAGATTTATATGGGAAAATGTGCCCCTTTGAATAACTTGGACCTAAGACCTAACCTGTATTTTGCATTGTGCCCAAAAATATACATTCAGTCAATGGAGCTGTTCCAACAAGGGAGTTGTGTAGCCAACCCCAGTTAACACTTTTCAAAGGTAGCCCCACATAGAGCCCATTATAATAATCCAAATAGGCAATAACTAAGATATATGCCACCATGGCCTGGTCTGATGTCTCAGAGTGTGGTGCACCTGGTGTTTAACCCTTAACTGTACAAATGAAATCCCAGCTACCACTAAAACCAGACCGTTCAGGAAATAATCAGTTTGCTATGAGAGTAAGTGGGCAAATCCTGTAATAGATATTCAGCATTATTGATAGCTTGTGGCAGTATAAAGAACAAATCCATTTGGATTCTGCAGCTGAAGGTATTTTTATGGCAATTTACAGTTTGGTGAACTGGAGGAAGTAATTCAGTGTGAGACTGAACAAATCTCGAATAAACAGCCTCCAGGTTTATAACGTGATCTCTGTAATAACTCAATCATTCAGTGACTCATATAATGACATCTGAACTAGAACTGGCATTCCTTAATTGCAACAAGAGAATTTTTGGCAAGGGGGTGTGTATTCACACTTATTTGGAAAGAACTCAAATGCAATAAGTTGTATTAATATATCAGTTTGTAATGATTAACGTAATTTGTTTTACTTTTCAGGAAATTGCTACTGTTTCCTTCTCCAAGACAGTTCATTTTCTGTATCAAGTACAGATACACTTCTCAAGTTTCTTGCTTCTTCGGACTTTAGAAAACACAACCTTTATTCTTTGTTTCCCCCTTCTCTTGATTCCAGCTCTGCTATATGCAACGATTTTTGGTAACGTGACAACTATCTTCCAGCAAATGTATGCTAATACGAACAGATACCATGAAATGCTGAACAGTGTCCGAGACTTCCTGAAGCTCTACCAAGTGCCCAAAGGCTTGAGTGAACGTGTGATGGACTACATCGTTTCTACCTGGTCAATGTCCAGGGGCATCGATACAGAAAAGGTAAGCTGTCCTGATATCGGGAACCTGCCACCAAATTGCTTTTCATTGTGATTTATACGTAGCTGGTAGTGCTTTCTGCAGCCCTGAGCTTCTGTAAACCTAATAATGGATTTAATTGGATTTTCTTAGGCAAGGAAAAGTCAGAGGTAGTTTTTCCAGTTCCTTACTCAGGGAGGGAAAGAAGGAGGGAGGGATAGAGAGAGCAAGGGAAGTGACCTTCCTGGGAAGGGAAATTAGGCAAAGGAAAGGCATGGGGGAGGGGGGGGAGGAGGAGAAAGGGGAGGAGGAAGGGGGAGAAATTAAGGAGGTTTCAATGACTGGAAAGTGTAAAGCAGTAAACATGCAGAAAAAGACTCATGGGAGCCTATAAGGTGAAATGCCCTATGTGTTGATGTCTCCCTCACCCTCACCCTCTTTCTTTCTCTCTCTTTCTTTCCCTCTTTCATTTTCCAAGTGGGTAGGTCCAGGGAGAAGGGAGAGGGGAGAAGAGAGAAAGAGAGAGCTGCAGAGTGGAGCCAGGAGTGGTGGCGGCTTCTGGTCCTGGTCCTGTTGCTGCTCCTTCTTACAGTTCTGTCAGGCATGATTGTTCCCCGAAGTCTGGAGAGTGGAAGGAGAGGAAGGAAGGAAAGAGACAGAGACAGAGAGAGAGAGAGAGCAAGGCACACCTATAGTTTCTCCACCATCTGTTAGCCATGGTTCTCAACCTGTGGGCCCCCCTCAGGTGTTTTGGCCTACAACTCCCAGAAATCCCAGCCAGTTTACCATCTGTTAGGATTTCTGGGAGTTGAAGGCCAAAACATCTGGGGACCCACAGGTTGAGAACCACTGTGTTAGAGCCTCTGCTCAAAACCTACTCAACTTGTATGCCCAGACGGCAGACAAGAGGCTGCCTGTTTTGATCAAGAAGGGAAAAAGATGGAAATATTGTGTGTGATATACTTTCCCTCTAGTTCTCGCACTGGCTCGTAGCTCAGATCTTGACTTGCATGCCAATACAAAGTTTTGACTGAGCGATGGCTTGTATCTCAAAAAACTCATAAGTTGATTCAAGGTTTCACTGTATTTTGAGCTCTTAACCAGGGAGCTCCAGTGCTTCCATGGGATGTGGCATAGTAATAATAATAATCTCTTTATTTATATCCCATCCCATCTCCCTAGATATAGCAGTTGAATGGAATCATAGTGATATAACTATAGAGTGAAGGGGTAGAAAAGTGCCTGGGCACCAACTCTTATTGTTCTGTTGTTGTTGTTGTTGTTGTTAGATACACAATGAGATTAGTACACAGCAAACAAGATCACTATGTTGGTTTTTGTATTGGATCACACAGCTGACACTTCCTAAGTGTCTAGGACTATGTGATGTAGCGACGAATAATGCATTCAGATCTGAGTAGGGTGGCCTTTTGCAGCTAACAGATGGTAATTTTGTCAGCGCTGATTGTTTTCAAGTGCTGGCCAAGGTCTTTAGGCACTGCACCCAGTGTGCCAATCACCACTGGGACCACCTTTACTGGCTTGTTCCGGAGTCTTTGGAATTTTATCTTTAAATCCTCGTATTATGTCAGCTTTTCCAGTTGCTTCTCATCAATCCTGCTGTTGCCTGGGATTGCAACATTTATTGTTGTTGTTGTTGTTGTTGTTGTTGTTGTTGTTGTTAATACCTCACTTTATCTCCCCATAGGGGACTCAAAGCAGCTACCAACTCATTGTAATTGCCTGTTCTTGCTTTATTTCAAAATACAGCTGGTTACATTTTGATTCATCTCATCTTCTGAGAAAAGTTGAGGGCAACATACATAATTAACCTGCCCATTATATCCCCAGAGTGGTTCTTTCTCCACATTATTTCTGGGGGATTCTTGAAATTGTAGTAAAGTGTCCAAATTCCATGTTGACTTCAACTGTTTCTTAAGTGTCCTTTAACACATTTTTTTGTTTTTTGTTTTTTGTTTTAAAAAAATCTTGTTCAAATCTTGTTCACTAGCTGCCTTGGGAGTTTTTTTAATGATGAAAGATGGAATTTAAAAAGTTGAATATATTATTTTATCTGTTGCCCCAAAGGTGTGTTGTCCTTTTTTTTTAAAGTGCAGACCATTCATATATCTGGTGTACTTTCACTATGATGAAGTGGTATAATAAATATGCAAAATCTTTAGTTATTAGAATATGCAGAAGAAATTACTGAAATATTTCAAAATATTTCATGGTTTCATTATCGACAAATGAAAGAAATACAACAAAGATAAACAAAGAGGATTTATGGAGAAGGGAACCCATTGGGACAAAATATTTCGAACAGGGAAAAACGTGATTACGAAGATATATAAGAAGCTACTAGAATGGAGCACAGAGACAGAGCAGATAAAAGATTGCATGTTGGGCCCAAAACATAGGAAGACCCATAAATGATGAAGAATGGGAAGAAATGTGGAATAAGAAAATTAAGTTCACTTATGCTTATGACTTAAGAGAAAACCGGTTTAAGATGATGTACAGATGGTACATCACACCTCAACAATTAGGAAGATATCAATCAAAATGCTGGAAATGCATGGAAGGCTCCTTTTTTCATATGTGGTGGACATGCAAAGAAAGAAAAAAATATTGGCAGGGAATACATGAAGAGTACCAGAAAATACTGAAAAGGAAATTTCAGATGAAACCGGAACTCTACTTATTAGGAATGACAGATATAAAAATGGGAAAAAGAAAAAAAAATATCTAAATAACTTAGTGATTGCTGCCAGAATAGTTTTTGCAAGAGTCTGGAGATCAAAAGAGATACAATCAAAAGAACAATGGATAGTAAAGATATGGGACATAAGAAACATGGAAAGACTAAAATATTTAACGAAGAAACACCAAAGGAAACCAATGATAGAGATGGATTAGGCAATGATAAAGGACTACATGATGGACAATAAGATGAAAATTATGATTTAACAAAGGAGATAATAAAGAGAGCCAGCAATAGAGAACTCAATGGAGAAGAGAAGCCAGATGGAAAAAGAACTGAAAATAGAAAAATTGAAAGACCACTCCAAAAGCGACCAGAAGTACTTCATACTGTTTAGTATTGGTTTAGTTTTGTGGGTTATTTTTCTCTCTCTTTCCTTTTTTTTCTTTTCCCTTTCCTTGTTTCCCTTACCATTCATTCCCTGGTTCTCTTCTCCCCCTTTCTCCCTTTTCTTCTTTCCCTCCTTCTCTTTTCTTCTTCTTAGCGGGGTTAGATGTAATCCGTTCAGTTTTGATTCTTTTTTAATGTAATGAATATAACTTTCAATATATAAGATTATGCAGAAGATACATTCGGATAGATTTCTGTAATTGATGCATTTGCATCACTTGCAGTGGAACATATCAGCTGGCAGTAGGGAAACCCTGTAGTGTTGATAGGAAAGGATAACAAATATAAGATTAAGTACCAGTTCATAAATCTTCAAGTTCAGTTCTCAAGCTTCATTGACTTCCCATGCATACAAAACTTCACAAACATTGTCAAATGAATAAATCATGCAAAGCCCCGACATGCCTGCTTTGCTGTTAGCACCGGTGTGCGTAATGTCATACACCCCTCTAAGCAAGTATGCTGAAGGTGAATTTATCCCTAGCCTCTGCCATCACTGCAGTTTTATTTTCACCTGCTTGATGGGGTACAGAGTTCACAGAGAAACTAGAATTGCTGAAGCCAAGTTGTGTCTAAAGTAATGATTTTGCAGATATAATTCTTGGCATGTGGAACCAAGATACAGAAACAAACCAGATGATCTATCCATCCATTTGCCTTACAAGAAGCATAGTATGTTGTTCATTCATATGAAGATTTTTACTCCTTTTTTTGACAAAAATAAGGACCCAGATAAATTAAGATAAAAAAGAGATCAGTTTAAAAGATAGTCTTTACCCTTTCATACTATAGAATTATAGTGTTATTATTACTCTTTAACTGCTTTGACTCTATCCTATAGAATCCTGGGGTTTCTAGTTTGGTGAGACAGTAAAGCAGTTTGGCTGAGAATGCAAAGTGCCTCTCCCTAAACTGCAAATCTCAGAATACAATACAACTAAAGTATGCAAGTTAAAGTATTTATTTACTGTATTTATATACCGCTGTTCTCACCCCAGGGGGACTCAAAGCGGTTTCCTCATAAGCATGGCAAAATTCAATACATGTGAAAAAATACATGTGAAAAGCCAAACCAAAAAAATCAAACAATGATGTATAACCATAAATTAAAACTATTAAAACCATATTAAATCATAAAAAGATATGCAGCATTTAGACATTAAAGCATAGAATTGAAACATATTAGCATAAACATTAACATCTCATAATCCAGAATCATTATCCAAAGCCATTATCCAAAGTATAATAATAGCCCTGTAATTCTGCGGCATGAACAGCCCCTTATAATCTCAGGGACCATATGCTAAGAGAAAACTGATTGGAGGGAGAGGGAATGAAGCAAACTCAGAAATAAATTATCAGTTTTTTTTTAAAAAAAACATCTCAGGAGTAAATAGGATGATGATGATGATGATGATGATGATGATGATGATGATGATGATGATGATAATGCTTTATTTGTATACCACTCTATCTCCCCGAAGGGACTCAGGGCAGTTTCCAACATAGGTAAAACATTCATTTACCAACACAGAAACATACAACATAACCATAATAAAAACATAAACATATTACAGTAGAGTCTCACTTATCCAAGCTAAATGGGCCGGCAGAACCTTGGATAAGTGAATATGTTGGATAATAAGGAGGGATTAAGGAAAAGCCTATTAAACATCAAATTAGGTTATGATTTTACAATTTAAGCATCAAAACATCATGTTATACAACAAATTTGACAGAAAAAGTAGTTCAATGCGCAGTAATGTTATGTTGTAATTACTGTATTTACGAATTTAGCACCAAAATATCATGATATATTGAAAACATTGACTACAAAAATGGCTTGGATAATCCAGAGGCTTGGATAAGCGAGGCTTGGATAAGCGAGACTTTACTGTACTATTAAAACAATCATACACTTAAAATTAGAAGCCAGTTTCAGTACTACTCCATTGGGTGAAATTCAACTACCAATGGTCAGAATTTCAGGGTGAGTTTAGACAGCTATGATAGGCTGGGTTAGATATGTCTCCCTGCAATGAAGGAACGTATCCATGTCAGAGGTTGCAGTTATGCTTGATAAAAGCTCTGCAGTTGCATTGACAGCAATATTCTGTCCAGTAGTAAGACACAAAATGGACATTTCAGTGTTAGACAGGGGCAAATTGGAAATGAGTTTGAAATCTGCTCAATCTATTGTTGGAGAGCTTATAGGGTTGCCTCTCACATGCCATCCTGAAAGTGGTGTATTTGACTTCCATACTGAAAAAAACTCCTTTTGCCTCAAGATATTTAAAATAAGCACCTGAATTGGAAGAAGTCAAGATTGATTGTGAAATTTCAAATGCAATCTATTTGAATAAAAGGTTTTTCTTTACCGTAATACTTGTAGATGCTAATAATCTTTTTTGAGTTCTACTTAATTTTACTCTAAAGGGCATGTGCTCCATTGGTGCGAACCATAGTAATCCAATCCCTTTTACCAATTCGCTTATGAGTAAGTGTTGCAGTAGGACAGGTGTGTAACAAGTAACATCTTCATTTACTGTTGAAGTAGATAGTTTCTTATCTAACACAAATTATACCCACCTAGGAGTGTAAGGAGTGGCATAACTAGTCACTATTTCAATCCCTCTTAATGGTTAGAGGGATGAATTGCTTTTAAAATGTAATTTTGATAATTCTACAATTTGGAGATAAATGCTGTGAACATAGTATTCACATTACTTTACATGTTGATTTTGAAATATATTTTTAAATCCTCTACTGTTTCACTTAATAATTGTCCAATTGAGTGATAATGTTGTATTGTATATTAATTCATTTTCTGATTAGAAATATAAAAATGGGATTCTTTTGAACATTTGAAATAGTTTAAGTGTTTGTCTGAGCATGCTTAATTAAATATGTCTGTTTAAATATGAGAGATTTGCCTTGATTTACAGCCTTTAGCAACCTTTGAATATTATTGTAGAAGTTCAATATCTATCTGAGAAGTTATTTTTTCCTTCTGGACAATTAAACTGTAGTGTCATCTTAATATTGAAACACTTTCAAATTGCACTTTAATATTGAGAGTACGGTGTAGGAGGTTTAGTGTCAAGCAGCGTTTTGTTACTGCTCTTTTATCTATCTCTAAACCTTGCAGCCTTTGGCAGTTCTCTGTTGCAATCACCTCAAATGCAGTGATAAGCTTCCACTATTCCTTGTGGGCACTAACAATTTCTATTAATTATAATGATTCTCTACCTGGTCTCTAGGTGTTTGGAGATGTTTCAGGTTATTTTATGAAACCAAAGTATAATTTGCTTGATAATACAACACAGATAGTACAGAGCAGATTCCAAATTCAGAAGCAGAAACTGATTGTTGAGAGATCAGTTTGCATCAAAGGCAGATGATTGGATCTTGTTCTGTCAGGCCCCAGGTTCAAATCCCGGGAGCAGAATGAGTGCCTATGGTTAGCCCCAGCTCCTGTCAATCTAGCAGTTCGAAAACATACAAATGTGAGTAGATCAATAGGTACCGCTCCGGCGGGAAAGTAACAGTGCTCCATGCAGTCATGCCGGCCACGTGACCCTGGAGATGTATATGGACAACGCCGGCTCTTTGGCCTAGAAATGGAGATGAGCACCAACCCCCAGAGTCAGTCACGACTGGACTTAATGTCAAGGGAAACCTTTACCTTTACCTAACCAATAGATAGCTTCCACTTTCAAGCATAATAAACTCCTGGGATACATTTTAGAAGCTTTCAAGTAGTAATATCTGTTCTACCTAATAATGAAATCGTTTTGAGAGGGATAACAAGTGTATAATCTTGTTTTTGTTAGTACTACTTAATGCAACTCTTGTGCCTTTTTTGTAATTGTTTTTACTTTCGTTGAGGCTCTCCAGATTTGTTGTATATGTGTTCTTTTGAGGTTTACACAGTTGTTGCTTGCTGTGTGTTTAGTAGTTTTCATTTGCATTCATGCTAAATTAGGTAGTTTTGTGCCTTTTGTAAATTGCTCTAGAGCAGAGCTTTCCAAACTTTTTTATGTTGGTGACACGCTTTTAAAACAATGCATCCTTTCATGACATAGTAATTCAGTTTTACTGGCAAACTGGTTAAACCAACCCCTTATAATAGTTTTACACACACACACACACACACATATATATATATATGAAATATAGTACAATATATATAAGTTTCATATAATCTTTGTTGTATAAATGAGGTTCAGAATGTTTTCCTTTACACTTATGTACTATTGTTGATTCGTGTGTAATTTTCTCCATAGCCGCTCCACAAGATTCATCATAAACATCAATTTCAATAGATTTTCTTTACTTAATTAGAAACATATCCATTTTAATGACAATTACTGCAACACAACCAACAAATTGTAAAAATTGTGAAAGTACCTACACTTGAACAACACTACCCTCTGTTTGCTGAGGTGGGGGGCATTTTTCACACAACATACCTAGGAACTACAGGCAGCATAGTTTGGAAAGCTCTGCTCTAGAGAATTTTATATCACAGTTTCTGTTTACTTGTATTTTGTGTGACTGATCTCAATTTTTATTTTTGTGCCAGAATGCGAAAATTATGACATTCATATGTCCTTGTATGAAATAAAAAAACTGGGATCATGAACACTAGAAGTAAGTAAACAGAAACTCTGATCTTAAACTTTATCTGCATAATTAGAACAAACTACAAAAGATTTAAACAAATATCCTATCTGTATCTTGGATGAAGAGGTGCAAAGGGGATGTAAAATGTTCAAACATCTTGCCAGCAGAGATCTAATCTGATACTGTTATTTTAGGTTTTACAGATCTGCCCCAAGGATATGAGAGCGGATATCTGTGTTCATCTGAATCGTAAGGTTTTTAAAGAGCACCCTGCCTTCAGGCTGGCTAGCGATGGGTGTTTGCGAGCTCTTGCCATGGAATTTCAGACTGTGCACTGTGCCCCCGGGGACCTCATTTATCACGCTGGAGAGAGTGTGGACAATCTTTGCTTCGTGGTCTCAGGATCTTTGGAAGTCATCCAAGATGATGAAGTTGTTGCGATTTTGGGTAGGCCCTCCTTAAAAATTATATCTCTCTGTATGTTGGTGTATTGGGCATGGCATCTTTATTCTGGAGATGGACACACAACCATATATTACGCAAGAGTACTACTTACAGATTTGGTGAAGCTACACATAGGACATATACCAGTTTAAGTAAGCACTCTTTGTGTCACAGACAGAACGCCAGCGAGTAAAACAAAACTCAGTTTATTGAGGTTACAGAACTAAAAACGCCCGTAGGAAACAAAGAACAGGGCAAACACTTGACTTCAGTGTGATAAGTAACAAAAAACAGCTCAGTTTGAGCTTAAACGGTTCAAAGGGATAAACCGGGTTAAACAGAAGTATAATCCGGATTAAATCAAAAGTGCTTACTTCAGCCTGGCAAACAATGCAAACAAAAGAGGATCAACAGGAGTCAGAATGTAAACAACAGACTGGTAGCAGATTCCTCTCTGCTACTCAGAAACAGCAGGAGAATAAACCAGGCTTGTTTATTCCTTCCTGCAGCGAACGAAAAGCGTGGTCGTAGTCAGGATTCAGTTTAAGGTTCAGCGGCCAACGATATCCAGGTCCAGGCACAGCAGTCAGGGTAACGGCAGTCAGCAGGGTCCCAATCCGGTCCAGAGGTCAATAGCCAAGCGTAGTCGTCTAGAAATCCAAAGGTCTCACCGATAGCCAGCAGAAGGGATAATCCGGAATCGAAGTCAGTCAGTCCAGCGTCAATCCAGTGCGAGTAGATATTGCCCGTCAAAAAGACGACGGAGGTCCAAGCTATTGAGATTAAACACAAGTTGCACAGAGAAAAACCCCGCACAGTTCCTCCCGCCGTCGATGCCCAGTGTCCTTGGTAAACTTACGTATCCAGTAACGAATCACACCCGTCTTCAGGAAGTTCCCCAACAAAAGCCCAAGCGTCCGTCCAGATTACCTTGCCCAGCGCAATTAGACATTGGTCCCAAACCCCAATTTATCCCAGTTCAAGCTCATCATCGCTGTCAGCTGCCATCCCAATTCCAGGTGCCCCAACATCATCATCCTCATCAGAGCTTAAGCACCTTTGACTACGCCCCACAGCATCCCCAGCTGTGGATCCCACTCCATCCCTCCAGCCAGTCCATGGGTCTGATCCTGCAACCCGCCAATCACCTCCCATGCTTTCATTGCCTGTTTCCCCAACACCCAAATCCTCCCTCACACGAGTCCATTCCATGTCGTCCTCCTCCGAGCTGGCCATCTCTTCCTCCAAACCCTCAGAAAAACCCTCAAATGAGTCCTCATCTGTCAGGTCTGTAAACAAATCCCGGAGCCGTTTTCTTTCACGCTCCTCGAAAGAGTCTGACTCTCGAGGAGTCTTATGACCCCTTCTTCTATTACCGGAGCCCGAATGCTCAACCATAACACTTTGGGAATGATTATTCTCTCTTTGCAGACACTGCATTTGGTATAAAACAAAATTTGGCCAAACTTCATTGTGTTCTGATTTTTATTTTCAAATAGCTGTATGTGGTCATGACCATTTTCAAAGCAGTAGCCATATTAGGAAAAAAAAGAAAAGAAATATGAGGACATGGAGCAATGGGTTTAAATTGCAGGAAAAATATTCCACCTAAACATTAGGAAGAACTTCCTGATGGTGAGAGCTGTTAGGCAATGAAATATGCTGTCTCAGAGTGTGATGGAGTCAATTTCTGGAGGTTTTTAAGCAGAGGCTAGATGACCATCTGTCAGGGGTGCTTTGATTGTATATCCCTGCATAGCAGGGAGTTGTTATTTTTATATTTATTTATATCTGACTTTATCTCCCCAAAGGAGAATCAAGGCGACTTGACATAAAAGCATTAGTATATAATTTAAAATATACAAATATACAAACATTAAAACAGAATTAAACACAAACAGCAGTAAAAAAAATTCACAGTTAAAATCCATCAAAACATATTCAAAGTTAAACACTAAAGCACCCCCTGATTAGATCTTAAACACCTTCATCTTTGTGGTCCTACTGATCTACCTTGATGATTCTCTGAGTCTTGAGTTTTCAATACTTAAGCAGGGCAGTTGATGATCAGAGACACTATAGTTCTCTCAACCAAAGGGTTGCCATAAGGCAAAGTTGGGAATGGCGAATATTAGAAACAATCTGTCAAAAGACATTCATCTGTTCATGTATGAAATAAAAAGACAGTTCAGAAACACTAGATGGAAGTAAACAGAAACTCTTATCTTAAACTTTATCTGCATTGTTAGGACAAACTGCAAAAGATTTTTACTTTGTAAATTCTCATTGGCTGCCATCTCCAAAGCGACTGTCTTTTAAAAATGTACTAATAAGTATTATTATTGCATTTGTGTTCATGCAGATAAGTAGACCCATGGTCTCAGTGTGCAGTAGATCGTAGATGTGTTGTATCTTACACATGTTTATAACACAAATTTATTGTACTTTCTAGAAGGGATTGTATCTGTAAATATAAGCAATCCAACTGCAAAATATCAACCCGAGCCCTCATCCATCTACTCTTACTGAATTCATATGATTATCTATGACTTCATAAACGTGGAGCCTCCGGTGGCCTAGGGGATAAACCTCGTGACTTGAAGGTTGGGTTGCTGACCTGAAAGCTGCCAGGTTCGAATCCCACCCGGGGAGAGCGTGGATGAGTTCCCTCTTTCAGCTCCAGCTCCATGCGGGGACATGAGAGAAGCCTCCTACAAGGATGGTAAAACATCAAAACATCCGGGCGTCCCCTGGGCAATGTCCTTGCAGACGGCCAATTCTCTCACTCCAGAAGCAACTCTGGTTGCTCCTGACACGAAAAAAACAAACAAACTTCATAAACTATGATTTGGTGACTTGCTATGTTATCTAGCTCTACAATTAAGAGAGAACTCAGAGAAGCTCCTTGTTTAGACCCCAGCCAATATTCTTGCTGACTGTGGATTCTGGAAGCTGTGATTTTTTAAAAAGCAATTTGTCTAGCTGATTAAAAAATGTGAAAGCACAGACTAGCAGCAAATGCCCAGATCATCTTAAATGTAGATATCCTTTAGTTTTATCCAGAAATGCCGGCATTGTAGTGAAGCTATTCAATACACAAAAGAGTTTGCACTTTATCATCGTGAAAACAAAGCAAGGGAGAGAAGAATCTGCAATCCACTAGATATAGATGAATAACCTAGCCAATGCAGCCTTGAGGAAATGATATTAATCCTTTCAACCTGTCAGACTTTTAAAAATGATAAGCTATATTATCAAAGAGATTTAATTGGGTTTCTGTTGTTCACATTAGGACAGTAAAACAGCCAGCAGCTGTACAATCATCAGCTTCCACCAAAAAAAAAAAAAAATCAGTTCAATCAGAAAATAAACTATAGCTGCACAGGGAACTGTCTGTTTGCAACTTCCTTTTTAATTGTTTCTTTTAGGATCATGGTGTATAGTCAGGCCCGGCCCAACACGGCATGCTGGCCACGCCCCCGAGTTGGGCGCCACCTTCCCAGGGGCGCTATTGAACCCCTGGGAGGCGGGGCCACACCTGGCGGAGGCGGGGCCATGTGACATGGAGGCGTGGCCAGCTCTGGCCCCGCCTCCCACGGGGCATGCCATGGCGCAGCCAGGCCAGGGCGCACCCCGCGGGAGGCAGGACCGGCCACGCCTCCCATGGCGCGCGCCCACTGCAGCAGGAGTCCTTTCAGGCTGCGGCCTGGAAGAACTCCAGCCGCAGCTTGGCTGCGCCAGGGCGCGCCCTGCAGGAGGCGGGGCCACGTTTGGCCCCGCCTCCCGCGCCGTGCACCCTGGCCCCACCTCCCATGCCGCCCGCACCGTGGGAGGCATGGCCGCCCGGTGTTGGAGGCGGGGTTAGGGCGCGGGGGGCGGGGCCAGTCATGGCCACGCCTCCTGCGGCGCAGGGGAGGGGGCGCAAAAAAAAACTTGCGTACCCCTTCGAATTTCCTCGGGCCGGTCCTGTGTATAGTGGTTGTAATGTTAGACCTTCAAGACCAGTGGTTCTCATCCTGTGGGTCTCCAGATGTTTTGGCCTTAAACTCCTAGAAATCCTAACAGCTGGTAAACTGGCTTGGATTTCTGGGAGTTGTAGGCCAAAACGCCTGGGGACCCACAGGTTGAGAACCACTGTTCTAGATACCAAAGTCTGAATCCCGGCTTAGCCATAGAAATCTACTGAGTGAACAAATCACACCCTCAGTTTTAGAGGAAGGCAATGGCAAATCTGCTTTGAATTAAACTTGTCATAAATGCCTTAGGTGAGATATGGTCACTAGAATCCCCTCGATGGATTGTCACCTTGTCGTGGTGAGGGAGCTTACAGGTTTTTGAACTGTTAGGCTGGCAGAAGCTGGGGCTCACAATGGGAGTTCACCCCGTCCAGCAGATTCGAACCACTGACCTTCTGGTCAGCAAGTTCAGCAGCTTAGTGGTTTAACTCGTTACGCCACCGTGGCCCCTTTTCTTTAGTTACTCTATGTGGTCTATGTATCTTAGGCTACACCCCCCTTTGTATCTTAAAAGATATGAATGAATTTACAGGAATTTAAAAAAAATGTCATTACTGATAACTTTATATTGAATTCAGGAAACTGTGCCTCCCAGTACAATATTTCATTTAGTGAGCTTATTACTTTTGACTTGTTGAATGCACTGTGTTCTCTTGCATTTATAACATTACCATAAATCAGGCTTCCCCAGTACCTTAGAGTTCTCAGCATGCATTCAGTTCCAAATGATATTCACAATGATGGCAGGATATTCTTGGGGGTCAATGTGGTTGAGCTGATAAAATAGGTTAGTGGCAGATCATACTGTTTGTATACTGAAGATCCCGGGTTCAATCCCTGTGATCTCCACAGAGGGATGGTAAAGATCTAGTGAGCTACTACCATTCAGGATACACAGTACTACGCTGGGAGTTTAATGTAAAAACTGTTTACCTTATAAGATTTTTAGAAATCTCTGAATTTTTCAGGCAGGGTTTAAAGCGTAATAGTAGTTACTGGCTTTATGTGGCATCATAGCATAACATTCCCAAACTTTTTGGAGCATGAATGAATTTGTAAGTATCTTAAATCTTTTGGGTAAACACAGTTTTAAAAAACCTGGGATATATATCAGGATTATGTATACATGTTGGATAAGACTGTTATTTAAAAAAGCAAATATTAGATATAGCATTATTTTTTATGATTCTGAAACAATCCCTAGTCAGAAAAAAGTGATGGATAGAAGCTGTTATCCTCCTAAGGGTCCAAATGAAGCATTTAAAATAAGATATGCAGTAGAAAACCTTTCTTGCTTTTTTCCAGTCACTGATTCCCAATGTTAACAGAGAGATGCTCAGCCTTTAATGATTGTACTGTAGCAAGTCTCCATGATTAAAATGTAGATTTCTGCTAGAGTATTTTCATATTGATAGCCACCTTGAATCAATGCAAATGCAAGAGCATTACCTTTAGATTCTAAAATATGAACATTCTCAGAAAGATTTCAGTCCCCTCCTTCACCAATGTAGGTCAAGTATAGGGATTGTGTGGATCTCTAGGTACAGTTCAGCTGCCATCATTCCTCATTATTGTTTAAGGAGTGCTTGCCAAGGTTGACGTTGCAGTCTAATACAATCTGTTGAGATGCAGTCTATCAATGTCTGAAGAGTAATGCAATACCCATTCATGGGGTCACCAGATCCTATTGGAGATGGAAAGCACCTAAACAAAATGAAATGAGTCACACCCTCCTTTTGTGAGGAGAAGAGGACAGGAGACTTTCCTTCCATTTATGGTCCTCAGAAGCAAATCACATGGAGTTCAAGGGAACTGTCTCTTGAGGAAATTATTGCAGCCTAAATTAATTTATTTTCGGAACTAAATCTGGGTTGTGACAATTCCCAAATTTTGCACAACACCTGGTTTTCTAGTCTGCATCCAAAGTGGGTGTCATGGATAGTGTGGATGAGGGTTTGCTAAGTGAGGGCTTGTTTGCTGAATTAAAGCCCAGCCAGAAACAGCAACTCCCTCAGCCACACTCAGAAATAGCAACTATTTGGCATGCTGACCAAACACAAAAGGCTTCTGTTGAGCAGGCTGAGGAAGAGTTAACTGTGCCTTCTTTTGTAGAATTAAGGAGAGAAAGGGTTCAGTAAGAATTGCTGAGAAGAAGGCCGCAATCGGGGTCAGCTGTGAAAGCAACATTTAAGGGTTAGCAGTATGTTACTTGATTGCTGGCTACCACTTCTGTGTCCATGCTTGGACCTTAGAACCTTGTCTGTATCCATGCTTGGACTTTAGAACCTTTTGGAATTAGAACTGCTCTTGGACTTTGGCTCTTGACTTGTGGACACAGCCTTGTTGCTTGGAACTCTGGTATTTGTCTCTGACTCTGGACTGGACATTTGGCTTTTCCTTTTGCTTATTCCCCTGGGTTTTGTTTCTATCATGGACTAATTGGCTTGACCTTGGACTGTGCTCTTCTGTTGGTGTTTCAAGGTTGAGGCTCATGACAATAGGTGACATGTTTGCCTTTAGATGTGTTTACAGTGCATTTCTCAACAGCTCTTAGCATTGACTATGTTGACTAGAATTGATGGAAAGTATAGTCCATCAACATTGAGAGTATTACAATCTACCATCCCTGTCCTATGTTGTTCAAGAGAGCCCCTTCACAGCCCTTCAATGAATTGTCTGGGGTTTACAGTAGATATAGAATGGTGACGGGCACACAAAACATTAAATTTGCTCACATTCTCAAATTAATCTATTTTAGGATCCAAGTTACTATCTCTAACTTTTCTTTTGAAGTTTCTTCTGGAGAAGACCCAGAAAATCATGGTTTGAAATTCTTCTCTTAATACATAAAGCATTATGCATAAGAGAAATTATTAAGGCAGTGGCATAAGCAGCTATGAAAAGCATAGATTTTATGATGCAAAGCTGGCTGCTGTAATTTGTTTACTATTGCCAGGGGATGGTTTGCTTCATTTATTTACTCTGATTAAGGTAAGACTTTGCACAGAAGGAATGCACAGATCATCTGTCCTCAGATAATCCCTAGGGAAAGTTTTTGGTGGGTTTTCAAAAAACATATTACGCCAGTGAAAATCTCTGTGTATCTTTCATTGTGTCAAAAGAAGGTGTTAAATGGTCCATTTGCTCTAGGGAGAAAAATCCGGCTGGCTTAATTTTATCTAATTGCAATCTTAAAGTATATGGCAAAATTGTTCTTGTAATGTTTCCCTGCAATTGCTTTAGTTTATTACTTTACCCATAAGGGCTTCATTTACATAGAGGTGCCAGAAGGTAGAAGTCTCATCCCAGTGGGATAGATTGAGAATAGGGCACAAGAATATGTAAGTCTCCAAAAATACATGACGGTGGAATTAATGAAAAAATACTTTTGGCCACCGCTGTGCCTGGACTTCAAAGCACAGCAGTTAGTATAAAAGTACTTCAGGTCTGTAAATCTAACAGATGTGCCTAGTTAAATCCGAGTGGATAGGGAAGCTGATTTCATCATACGGTTTTTGTGGTAAAAGACGTTTTGAAGTGGTTTACCAGTGTCTCATAGAATCATAGAGTTGGAAGAGTACTCATGGGCCATCCAGTCCAATCCCCTGCCAAGAAGCAGGAAAATCACATTCAAAGCACCACTGACAGATGGCCATCGAGCCTCTGCTTAAAAGCCTCCAAAGAAGGAGGCGCTACCACATTCTAGGGCAAAGAGTTCCATTGCTGAACAGCTCTCACAGTTAGGAAGTTCTTCCTAATGTTTAGGTGGAATCTCCTTTTCTGTAGTTTGAAGCCATTGTTCCACATCCTTGTTTCCAGGGCAGCAGAAAACAAGCTTCTGAATAATACAAGTGTTAGCTATGGTGGCATTGGCTATGAGAGAGCCTCCACCACTGTCATATGCATACATAGCACTACGGCTGCTGACCAGAAGCTGTATTGCACATTTAGCCTGGCTCAGCAAAAGCTTGTCTCACATGTTAGAATCTATTAGCAGCAATGCTGACATCAAGACAGCTTCTTGCCTTAAAGGAATATGCAATCCCATAACTATGGAAAGGTACAGCCATTCTTCCACATTTGTGGTGTTGACTTTTCCGGACTTGATTATTCACAGATTTGATTAAAAATGTGCCCTTTAGAAATTTCTGGTTCTTCCCATGTGACCAAAGGGCCTAGATAATTCTAAAGAAAGTACCTCTTTAGGGATCTCTAGGTCCTCAAATGTGATTATATGATCATTTTTCAGCAGTAGTTGGCTCAGTCTTTAATGGAGGATCAAGAAATCAGATGAAGACAAGGACTTAGAAGGCCAGCTATACAGGAACTGAAGAATATCCTCAACTGTAAAAATTGAATACCAAGATTCATTTCAGGATTGTTCATGCCATCCATGCCATCTTATTTTTAATTTCAATAATGGTTGTCAAAGCTGTACAGTGAAGAAAGTTGATAGTAAATCAACACATCTGAAATAATAGTGTTGGAGGAGAGTTCTGCAGATACCAAGACTGACAAAAAAAACAAAAACAAATAAATGGGTACTAGAGCCTGAGCGCTGCATAGAAGTCACTAAACCAAGATTGTTGCACTTTAGGCATATACTAAGAAGAAACAGCTTATTAGAAAATACTATGATACTTGGCAAGGCAAAGTCCAACATGGAAAGAAGAAGATTGCATTACAGGTGGATAGACTCAGTTAAAGAAGCCATGGCACTGAGCTTGCAAGGGCTGTCGATAACAGTGTGACTTGGAGGCCTCTCCTCCATAGGGTCATTGTAAGTCAAACCTGACTTCAGGGTTGAGAATTAAATTGCAAATCCCAAAATTCCACAGGATGTTGCCATGGCAGGTAAAGTGAAATTATATGCTGTAACTGTAGTGTAGTCGGACAAAAAAAAAATCCACGTTTACTGTGTGAGTTTTTCCTTCTGAACAAAGTACTCTTTTGGAGAGGTTCCAAGCTAAATTAGTTTTCAAACAGAATGCCCTTTTCTCTCTCTCTCCACCCCTCAGCTGGAAGAAAAGTGTTGAATTTATTTGTTCTTCCTCACAAGGATAAAAGAAACAAATGCAGGCATTCAGGATGAATACAGAGAAGGGCAGGAGTAGTTTTTACCTGCAATATTTCGCAGATGAAACCAGGATATATATGGCCAAATGACATTAGAGTGTGGAAAAGATGGTAACACACAATATGGCAGAAGCAGAACCAACTAGGAAGGGAAAAAATTCAGCCCTCTCCTCTCTTCCCTGCTGAGTTAATGGAGTGCAAACATCTTTTGACTACTTTTGAACTTTGAATTCAATTTACAGCAACTGAAGTAAGCCGAGAACAAAGGGGAAAAGTGGTATGAGAGAGAAACTGCTAAAACCATTTAAAGGGACTGAAGAAGTAGGATGACAGGATTAATTAGAACCAAAGTGGAATAGTTGGAGGATATAGTTGGGACCCTAGATAAATATTGTGAGTGGAAAGAAGGCAGTAGAAACTTGCCTCATTTTTTGCAACATATGGGCATTTTGCCAACATTTACTTCAACTTTTTTTCCAAAATCAAATGAGACAGGGAGCTTGGCATATACCAAGGACAATGTTGGTAGGCAAAGTGCTGCCTGTGGACACTATGCTAGAGATCTCAGCAGTATTCATAATGTTAGTTACCTTGGGCAATGAAGTCAGTCCTACATATCCATGGATTTTGAAGCCATAGATTCAACCATTTGCGTGGGGATGTGCGACACTGCTCCTGCTACTAAGACCAGTAAAGACACGAGACCAGGGTTGGAGGAAAAATGGCCACAACTTGTTTATTGATTACAGAAACAGCAGATGGGTTGGCTGCCCTGCATGGGTTCTGGATCCAGAGATCAGTCAGCCCGGTGCTGACCAATACCAAAACCGTGCCAGGATGCAACCGGGTCAATACCGGGACAGAGTTAATCCCGCATCCCTTGCAACCACCGTGCACTCCCCCCGCCGTCCGGTAGGGGGGGGGAGGCAAACCAGATCCAGGGCCCATGCCAAACGCCCGCCAAGTTGTGACAAAGCTGAAAACATAACAACATTATTAAAAGAGACAAGCAGGGAGGGAGGGGTGGGACAAAGAACAGAGGCCCAGTGCTATCCAGGACCTCTAGGGCAGCCTAATAAAGGCTGCCCTGGCCAATCAGCGGCGGGCCCCGTCCTGCATGTAAGAGCAGGCCCTGGCCGCTGATAGGCCAGGGGAAAGCCGCGGCGGGAAACATTCCCACCAAGAAAGGGGGGGCTCTGGGAAGGAGAAGGCCCCTTCCGGCCCCCAGAAGCATGGGAGCACCCACCCCCGCAACGGACGCTCCAGGTGAGTCTGGCCCTTCTTTTGCATGGGGATGTGCGACACTGCTCCTGCTACTAAGACCAGTAAAGACACGAGACCAGGGTTGGAGGAAAAATGGCCACAACTTGTTTATTGATTACAGAAACAGCAGATGGGTTGGCTGCCCTGCATGGGTTCTGGATCCAGAGATCAGTCAGCCCGGTGCTGACCAATACCAAAACCGTGCCAGTATGCAACCGGGTCAATACCGGGACAGAGTTAATTCCGCATCCCTGGCAACCACCGTGCACTCCCCCCGCCGTCCGGTAGGGGGGGGGGGAGGCAAACCAGATCCAGGGCCCATGCCAAACGCCACAAAAAGGGGAGTGGGGAACCCACTGCCCTTGCTGCCAACCCACGCTTCCTGCAACCAATGGATCCCAAAATAGCAAAGTCACCAAAACCCCAACCCAAAAACCGAAACGAGAAACGCCGAACGTGGGCCAAAGGCCCAGGAAAGAAAAAGTCCCCGCAAGAGAAAATTCTCCAACGCTGAGGCAACACAAGAATGTCCATAATCCAAACACAGTCCTTGCAGTCCATCCGTAACCAGCTTGCTCTTCAAAGTAGAATAAACCTCTCTCCGAATCATGGATTGCACGACAGCCAGCTGGAGCTGCTCCTCGTCCCTTGTGTCCTTTTTCTAGCTCCCTTTTTGCCTTTGCTTCCTGCGTCTGCCCTGTTAATAGAAAAGGGAGAACAACCGGGAGATTCCCTAGCTTCAACGAGAAGGCATGGCCTCACATAAGATGTGTAAGCTGAAGACTTCCAGCGACCAAGTGTCTTGATGATGTCCACAGGGACGCCACCTACTGCGGCTGTGGTGGCAGCCCCGATCCTGAAAGAATGACCCCCAAATTCCTCCCATGGGAGTCCCAGGAGTTTGAGGGATAAGCGAAAGATAGCCATGAACTGGTACCTGGTGAGAGGGCTCTTATTTTGGTGAATGAACAACGGACCCGGGGAAGGACCCCGAATGTCCAAAAACTTAGCCAGGGCCCGAACTGGGCAAAGCTGCCCTGGATCTAACCCCTGGATGGAAAGGGAGACCCCTTTTCCCAGTTGGTCCGTCTTGGACTTACGGATACGAATGACCAGGGAGTGGCCCTGGATGGAAACATCCCTCAATTGCAAAGCTCTACCAGAAGTATCTGCCTTGGAATTAGCTACCACTTCCCCTAGCCGAAGGGCCCCAAAGAAGGAAGTGGAGAAAGCAGCAGAAAACAACTTGACCTCGTATCTAGACGTGCAAATCTTCCGTAGTGATGCGACGACTTGAACTAGGGTGGTGTAGGATAGAGGGTGTCTGGAGTCCGGCATTTTAGGGGACCGCTTGTTCCAACCCCTCAGCAATTTTCTAATTCTGTAAGCTTGGCAAGGGTCTGCAAAACCAGCAGCTTTGCAGTAGAAGGCGATCCCTGCCAGCTGAAGCCGCATAGCATGTGTAGAAACCTTGGCCCTTCTCTGATGAATGATGAAGTGTAGCACCTCATCCTCCGAAACCGGCCCTTTGCTGTCGTAACCAACCTCCGATCTGAACTTAGTGAACTTGGCCATGGCAGCGCGGTAGGCCTTCTGAGTAGCCGGTGCAACGGACAGCATCAGTTCTGACCATGCCTCTCGTCTCCAAGGGTCCACAGATCCTGGGGGAAGCTTGTGGGCAGAGGATCCGCCTCTGGTGCTAGGGATCGAAATCTGTCCTCCTGGAAACGGGACAATGCATCTGCTACTTCGTTGTTCAATCCTGGAATATATTGCACTGAGAAAGAGATGTTAGCTTCCAAGCAGATTAATACAAACTGTCTGACCAGCCTCATGACCCTGGGTGACTTGGAGGATTGTCTGTTGACAACCCTGACTACTGCTTGATTGTCACACCAAAACCGAACCCTCTTATTGCTAAATAAGTTGGTCCAAATGCGCACTGCAACTAAAATGGGAAAAAACTCCAAAAAGGTGAGATCCCGCAAAATGTTCCCCCTGCCCCAGCTGGGAGGCCACCTGGCAGAGCACCAATGGCCCTGGAGGTAGACTCCAAAGCCTATACTCCCTGCCGCATCTGAGTGGACCTGAAGTTCATTCCCGGGTTCCCATTTTGCCTGCCACATGGATACTCCATTGAACCTTTCCAAAAATTGAAGCCATACCTGTAGATCTTCATGCATACCTAGAGTAACTCGGATTCTGTGGTGGGGAGCCCTCACCCCAGCGGTAGCCCTAGCCAAGCGAGCAGAAAAGGGTCTGCCTGGCGACATGACTTTACAGGCAAAGTTAAGGTGGCCCAAGAGGGTCTGAAGTTCCTTTAAAGTCAACTTCTTTTTGTCTATAGAACGGACGCTCCAGGTGAGTCTGGCCCTTCTTTTAGGGCTTGAAAATATTTTTTAAAATTCCAAATGCTAAACCTTGCATTTGTCTTTTTATGTTTAGGGACACCATTTTACTACAGCACTGTATATAATAGGACTTGAATATCCATGAATTTTGGTGTCCAGGGTATGTGTTTGTTCCTGATACCAAACGACTGCTCTATTTCAAACTGTTGATATCTGGTGTTATCTATACTCTTATTTCTTTTCACTTTGCTTTTTATATGTAAAGGAAAGGTCTCTTTATTTTCTCAAAGCCGTTTATAATCTTGGTAGATCCTCGCTCCTAGCTGAGCTTTCGTATTGCTACTTGTGTAATCAGCTTTCTTTTTGAGAATCTGTGGAGTTCTCTGAATGGGTGCAAAGACATTTTTAGTTTGGTGGGTAGACTCCAAGGTTTCTGCCACAAATTTTTCAATTCTTACTGAAGCAAAAAATGCAGAGCCTTTCTCATTTATATGGGAAACAAATATCTGGCAGTCATAACTGAATGTGCGCCTAGAAGCAATGTCTTGAATGACAGGAGTTAAAAGAAAATTGTTTGAATGTCTGCCACCTCTGTTAATCTTTTGTATGCATTCAGAACCATGTAAGTCCTAGAATATGAAAGAGAGGTCAAAATCTGTCTTGGGTATTAATTTGTATTTATTTTTGAGGAGAATAGAGATACTGAGAATATAGAGGTGTGTTTAGTTTTCAAAAATAATTAATGGTACTTTGAAAAAATAGTTGACTCTAAAGTATGACCCCCCATATTCAGGGGGATAAATACTCCCCAAGGATCTCTGAAGCTACAGATAATAGTGAACCCTATATTTTAACAATTATTGTCCCAGAAGCATTACACAGAACACTACTGGAGGACCTAGAGAAGTCCACAAATACTTCCAGAACAAATATTTTTTGGAGCATAAATTAAATAATACATATCAAGTCCATGGAATAGCAGGTCGACCTGTACATCCATGATGAATAATGCAATTAAAAATCAGGAAATATGTGTTAGCAATGTAATGAGAAAGTAACCATAAAGTTACTATTACAGTACATAAGTACAGTAGAGTCTCACTTATCCAAGCTAAATGGGCTGGCAGAAGCTTGGATAAGCGAATATCTTGGATAATAAGGAGGGATTAAGGAAAAGCCTATTAAACATCAAATGAGGTTATGATTTTACAAATTAAGCACCAAAACATCATGTTATACAACAAATTTGACAGAAAAAGTAGTCCAATACGCAGTAATGTTATGTTGTAATTACTGTATTTACGAATCAATCCTCTGATTTAGAGTAAGAAAAATATTATAGTTAGAAAAATTATTGTGAAAGAATAGTAAATATGAGAGCTATATAAATCCACAATTTTGTTCTGAGCAACCATCGTTTTTATCTTTTTTTCCACACATATACCCTATTTCCTTCTCCACATAAGGAAATCAAAGTAGAAATATTTGAATAACCATAACTTTCCATTTTGTCAGATCTATGTTCAAAATATTTCTTAACCTGCCCTTTTCTGAACCTGGTAAATATAAGTTTCCAGTTTGGATAAAACAGGTGACCATGGTTGATTAAAGACTTTGATGATGAGCCAAGTACACCAAGTACAATTAGAGAGGAGAAAATGAGTGGTTAGAGGGCAGAGTATATGGACAAAACCCATGTGCATATCAGTAAATAAATCATCATTCACATATAACATCATATTTGTCTATGCCCATTTAGTAGGTATTTTGAGCTATCATTCAAATGTACAACGCCCCTATTAAAGTAGCTCCAATAGTTGCCAATAAGTTGCCAGGCCCAATTCAAGGTGCAGGTTATGACCTATAAAGCCCTAAACGGTTTGGGCCCCACCTATCTCCGTGGTTGAATCTCCCCCTATTTTTTTGGTGTGGACACTTACATCTTCTGGTGAGGCCCTCCTCCTGCTCTCACCACCATCCCAAATGTAGTTGGTGGGGATGAGGGAGAACGCCTTCTCAGTGGTGGCCCCATGCCTTTGGAACACCTTTCCCAAAGAGATAAGACAAGCCCCATCACTATCCTCCTTCCGCAGGGACCTGAAAACCTGGTGGTTCCAGCAGGCCTTTGAAAATGATTAATCCCAGACCCTACCCTGGACTCCAGATAGGGCCCCCCTTGCACTTTACCCACTTCCCCGGCCCTACGATACCTCATTGAACTACCTTTGTCAGCTTATAGCTGCTTAGCAGGCCTTGAGATCGAGTAACCTAGGCCCTATCCTGGCCATCAGTTTTCACTTATCTCCCAGCAATAATAATAATAATAATAATAATAATAATAATAATAATAATAATAATAATAAAGCGTTATTTATACTCTGCCACCATCTCCCTGCGGGGACTCGGGGCGGCTTACATGGGGCAACGGCCCAAGCAACATAAGGACAAAATATAAACAACATAGTACAAATCACAATATAAAAAAGATAAAACAGTAATATAATATATCAATTAAACCAACAATACAGGATAAAAAATTACATTTAAAACACATAAATGGTAAGACCATGATAAATACAGGATAGATTATTAAAAACCCTCTGGGGCTGATTAATTAATGACTGTATCTCCAAAGGCCTGCCGAAACATCCAAGTCTTCAGTTGTTTCCTGAAGGAAGATAGAGAGGGAGCCATCCTAATCTCCCTGGGGAGGGAGTTCCAGAGTCGGGGAGCCATGGCCGAGAAGGCCCTCTCTCTCGTCCCCAACAAATGCAGTTGTGAGGAGGGTGGAAGTGAGAGGAGGGCCTCCCCGGAAGATCTCAGCGATCGGGTGGGTTCATAGGCGACAACGCAGCATTAGGCCTGGCCCAGCCTCACCCAGTTGTTTAGGCCCACGCTGGAATTCTGACCACTGGTAGCTGAATTCACCCAATGGAATAGCTCTGAAACTGGTTTTAGTTTTCTAATTTTAATTGAGTGTATTTGTTTTACTAGTGACTATGTTTATGTTTTTTATTATGTTGTATTGTATGTTCTTCTATGTTGGTATTGAATGCATTATCTATATTGGAAACTGCCCTGAGTCCCTTCTGGGGAGATAGAGCAGTATACAAATAAAGTTTTGTTGTTGTTGTTGATTCTGTCTACATATATTTTATGCAAATCTTTGTTAGCTTGGCTGATACACACGTTTTGGAGAAACATGTATAGTTTCTTTCCCCCCTCTTTTTATATAGTTTATAATACTTTATTGTAGGTGTCATTATAGCAGCGTTTGTATGTAGACTGCATACAAGATGAGTTAAACGTTTTCAAAATGTCATTGGAGCAGTATTTATCTAAATTGTTAAGATGTTCAGCAAAATAAACATCATAGACTCTTACTGTTTGAAAGTGACCATTTGATTATATAGCTGCTCTTTCAGACATTAAGAATAAAATATTTTTGTGGAAATATTTTGATTAATGCACCTGCCATGTACTTTACTTCACGCAAAAGTAAAAGGGAAAGAATTCAGCTAGGTTTGAGTGACTGACAAAAAGGTCTTCTTAAAATGACATCCAGCCTTGTTTTTAATACACAATCTGACCTTCAGTTTGTAGATCAAGGTGCGCTACTTAAATTCAGATGAAATTACATGGAAAGAAAATGTGTGGGAGATCAAAATCTCAGGGTGACTTTTATCCACTTTGCCAATTAAACTTGAGCCGGGAAGAGAAAGGAAACATAAAGAGACTGAATGCCTTTAGGTTGTAAGACATTATTTTTGAAGTTTTAACAAAAGACTGACAGTTGAGTTTCTGTTATCCAATTAATTATCCTACTTTGCTCCAATTACTGTAATTAATGAATTAGCAAATTAAATATTATTGTCTAGCAGAAGTGACATTTGAAAAAATCTGACAAAAGTTCATTTTCATGACTGAATAACACAGGAAACATTTTTTAAGAATCCTTAAAAGCATATATAGAATACTGGCAGCATTCTACATTTTGAATTGAATGGATTAAGCACAGTTACTTGTTAAGAATGAGTTATTTGTATGGGTGAAATAATGCGTCCTGTCTTCAATCTCACTGTTTTTGGAACACACAAAGTTTCTCTTGTTCCAACATAAAAGCACTTATTTTTGTTGCCTGAAGGCTTTAAGGTGATTTTAGAGAACCTTCAGATAGCACTGCTATTTTGAGGAAGAATTGATTTTTAAAACATGTGCTTTGACCCTCAAATTAGGACTGGAGTAAAATCAGGAGTGGAGGGAGTGTGCAACCAGACTGGTGAGCTTTTACTGGTTGTTGGGTGAGTGGCATGGAGTTGCCGCAGGTTCTTGCTCACCTATAAAGATCTGGAAAGGTCAACACCATTTTTTTTCTTTTGTTTGGTTTGTACTCGTGCAAAGTTTTAAAACTTCCTTCTTTGAAGCCTTCTTTGCCTTTATAGATCCCTTTGGGTAGGATGATGGAATGTTCTTATGGGACAAGCTCTATAAAACATTTTTCTGAGAGTAAGCACTATTGAATTCAGTAGAAAATACATCTTAGAGAACCTGTACACAATTGCACCATATGCTGTCAATCATACACCTACTTTTCTGGGAATTAAATTTGAAAAATGAGGCAGAAAATTAGAGTGGATTGAGGCAGCACATGTGTAGGCTGAGGTAACTGCCCAGGTATGTACCCAATTCAATGAGAGTGCAGCTGGATGATCAGAGCAACAGAAAAGAGATAAAGGCTATTTGACATGTATTCACACAAACAACAAAAAAACCCTACAAAACCCATAGCCATTGTAGGGATGTAACTCAACATAAACCAGTATGGGGAACATGTGCTCAGAGTAGGCTGTTAGGAATTGTGGGAGTTGGAGTTCAAAACACCCGGCGAGCCAAAGTTTGTCCATGTCTGGTCTAGATTAAGGGAAGTAATGGTGCCTCTCTATCTGCTTTGGTAAAACTCACTTGGAATACTGTGTCCATTTATGGGAATCACAATTTAAGAGAGATATTGACAAGCTGAAAGGTGTCCAGAGGAGGGTGACTAAAATGATCAAAAGGTCTGGATACCATGCCTTATGAGGAGTGGTTTAAAGAGCTGCCTATGTTTAGCCTGAAGAAAAGAAGGTTGAGAGGAGACATGATCGCCATGTATAAATATTTGAAAGGATGTCACAAGGAAGAGGGAGCAGGGTTGTTTTCTGCTGCCCTGGAGACCAGGACTCAGAGCAATGGGTTCAAATTACAGGAAAGGAGTTTCCACCTGAAGATTAGGAAGAACGTTCTGACCGTAAGAGCTGTTCAACTGTGGAACTGTGTGTTTGGAGGCTTTTAAACAGAGGCTGGATGGCCATCTTTCAAGGGTACATTGTGCTTTTCCTGAATAGCAGAGGGTTGGACAGTCTCTTCCAACTCTATAATTCTATGATTTTAAAACTGTCCTGGGATTGCCTGAGGAAAAAGTCCTAACTTTTAAGAACCACTGCATTTTGTTACTTATGATATACAAAATTCTGCATCTCTGACAAGCTGTCTACAAAGCACACATTACTTGTCTCTGCAAACTGTGCGAAATGATAATGTTTTGTCATAATACAGGAATTATAGGACCAGCATGCCAAATTGTTTCAGACTCAAATCTTTTGATCAGTGTTGTCTGAATGCTTTCCTCCCCTCTCTGTCCTATCTTTACCAAGGACAACATTAACTTCTTAGGTCAACATGACACCTATGATAATGGAGGTTTTGGTTTAAAGATAAGGCTGGCAACATGGAATGGGCTAGAGAACATGTTTCACACAGAGAATATGCCTTACATACTTAAGAACGCATGTTCACAATGATGGAAGTAAACAAGAAAAGGACTTTTGATAGAAATAGGATATTTTTGAAATATTTTGTTGTGTCTTTTTTTAGACTTGACACTTATTTGATTGTGGATATTATTGCTTTTATTTCCCCTAGGCAAAGGAGATGTTTTTGGAGATGTCTTCTGGAAGGAAACGACTCTAGCCCAGTCTTGTGCTAATGTAAGGGCTTTGACGTACTGTGACCTTCACGTGATTAAAAGGGATGCCTTACAGAAAGTACTGGAATTCTACACAGCATTTTCACATTCTTTCTCCAGGAACCTCATTTTGACATACAATCTGCGGAAAAGGGTAAAGTACCATGAATTCAAGTACTCCATGTTACACGTGGTCTTTTGTCAGCGATCTTCCACATAATTTATTCTTGCGTATATTGTGCCACTTCATTCCATGTCTCATTGCTGCTATGTGAGTTCTTCAATATGACCATGTGTTTAAAAGTTAACCAGCTTACAACAGGCCTGTTGTATATTGGTTTATCAGAAAATTCACAGCATACTTACAAAACTATGGTCTTCAGTTCACACAGTTTTACATACCATGTATACTCATCTATAAGTTAACTGCGCTGTAAGTTGAGGGCAGGTTTTGGGGTCAAAATTATGGATTTTGATAAGACTTGTGGATAAGTCGAATGTCATTCTGCACAATGGGGAAAATGCCAGGGGGTTCAGCCACCCCTGGCCACCACCATTTTTCCTCCTGGCATTCAAAAAAGTCAGAAGTATCATCACATAGAGTGGATGGGGGTCAGTGCTTCTTTTAAGTTCTCCTAGGGCAAATGAAGCTGTTGCCTTTTTCCATTCTATTTAGAGAAGGGGCTGGTACTTTTTTTTATAAGAGTACTTAACATGGCCCATGGATAGGTCAACTCAGTTTTTGGGGTCAATTTCTTTACTCAGATTTCTAGACTTATGCATGAATATATGCAGTAGCATGAAAGCTCCTAGGAAACCATTTTGATGAAGCTTGGCAGAAGGATTTTTAAAATAAAATTTAAATACATAAAATGAAAAAAAATAAAAAATATGTGTATGATGCATTGGAACTGTGGTTATGTTAGGGCAAGGTGGACAACCATGGTCTTCTAGATGTCTTTGGTTAATAACCTCCACTAATAATAGTCAACAAAGTCAACTGTGAAGAATGGCTATGTTCACCACTATGCGTCAACACAAGGAATTGCTGACATTATTTTAAAAATCCCAACATTTGGATTTTCATAGATTGCTAGGTATGTCTATAGAATTCTGAACTCTATTGTTTCAATATAGCAATGTGAGAAAAGGTTAGTCTATAACAGGCACGGGCAAACTTCAGCCTTCCAAGTGTTTTGGACTTCAACTCCCACAATTCCTAACAGTCAGTAGGCTGTTAGAAATTTTGAGAGTTGAAATCCAAAACACCTGGAGGGCAAAGTCTACCCATGCCTGGTCTATAACCTCTGATCTTTCAATGTCTCATTGACTCTTAGCTTCTGCCACTGACTCAGTTTCTGGATGTGCAAGCAAATGAGAGATTCAGTGGGTTTTGTCCCAAGGAAATACGATTTACACAGCAGCATAGTGGCAAAAATGAACTGTGACTTAAAAGTGAAAAATACTGAGAATATGTATGTTAGACGTCTTCTTGATGGATGGACTTTTATTATTATATGTAGAATGCAAAATGCAGATCTGTTTCTTGAAGTTGCATTGTATCCATAAGGATTTATAGTAGCAGTAAGATTGATTTAAAAGAAGAGTTTTTTTTTAAAGGTATACTTTTGTGACATTTAAATACAGACCCCCTTTCCACTCCAGTGAAGTATTTTGGTGATTATATCTAGGAGGAGCAAAAAGGTCTACCAAGTAAGAGGGAAATATATCATTTGTCTTTAGCATCTGATGGGATGCATAACATTGTAACATCAACATTGTAACATCAAACTGTTGGCTGTATTGTTTCTGTATTCAGTTAAAAACACACAAGTACTTTCTTTTTATATTATGTAAATGTGTGAATTCTACTAAATTTGAGTACTGCTTCTTCCCTTGTTGTTTTTAAACCTCAGTTGAAAACTTCTTTTATTTTTCAAAGCTCTGGGATTTTGTTTGATGTTGTTTTGTAGCCTTGTATATTTTGATTACACGTATTGGACAGCTTGCTTTGTATTTTATGGTAGAAGTTTGTTTTGAATTTTATTTGGATGATTTGTTTTTGCAATTGTATTGTGCAGTTTTGTGATTTGTTATTCTTCCTTCCTTCTGTGTATGTATGTGTATATATATATATTTCAGATTGTATGCCTTTGACAGGATGCACTGTTTTGGACTGTTTTACTGTACAGCACTAATGTACATTTGATGGCACTATATAAAGAGCTGAACATCATCAACTTCAAAAAGAAAAGGAGTCTAAAAGCTGCCTGGTCTGCATTGCCCAAAGTTAATGCTACAGGCGATCTTTGCATATATCACATTCTAGAGTGGCAACCCTAGCTGAGCACAAATATGATTGAATACAGAGATTCAAACCCAGTTTTTGAAACAAAGAACAGTGTAACCTCGACTCAAGAGCATCCCAACTTCAGAGCATTTTAAGTTAAGAGCTGTCACTTGGCTTGGATTTTGCTTTGACATAAGAGCAACATTTTGAGTTAAGAGCTAGCACCAGAAGGAGCACTAGTGCGAAAGTACGGTGCTTTATGGCCTCTGTGCCATGTGCTCTTGTCCGCTTTGGGAGATTGCTGTCCACGTTGCAGATCTTTTGATTAGTTGATGTTTGATTCCATGAAGAGAAAGAAGGGGAGAGAGCAAGAGAGGGAGATAGGCGGGAATGAGTACAGCATGAAGAAAATGATGCTTCTGCCTCTTCACTTTGTGCTTTGTGCCAATTTTCATAAATTCACATAAACAGAATTAAAAGAAATTTCCCATTCTCCTTTATCATATTCATTATAAAAATTTGTGGTATCTCCCATGTGATTAACTGAAAAAACTGATGTAGTAATCAGAAGGAGAGAAAACCCATTGACATTACAAGAAAGAGTTACTAGGAGAACAGTTGAATGTTCTCATAATGTAGTGTTCGGGAAATAGTTTTCATTTCTTCTTCATCTGCAAAATCTGATTCAATAAATGAAATGGATGAACATTCAGCACAATCCTAGCAAGTAATACAGGAGCAAATGACCTAAAGGCAAATGCACTGAAGCTACATCTGTGTGTAATATGTGTATATCATACTTAAGTACAGTCCATATGGAGAGCCAGCATACTGTACTGATTTGAGCATTGGACTTGGACACTGGGATGCCAGGGTTCAAATTTCTGTTTAGCTGTAAAACCCAACTAAATGACCTTGGGCAAGACAGACTCTTGGAAATGTTGGAATACACACAATACCACCAACAGTTCATATAGCTGAATATATGAAGTTGCATGTACAGGGATTTGAGATTGGCTGTGCAAGTTGTGTGGCCTAGATTTGGTTATGTCATTTTAGTGGAGAGTACAATGTGGCTTCCTTGTTAAAATTATGCTGAAACTATCACTTCAGATGCGAGAATGCTAGGAGAAACCCATGAAATCTAATGAAAACCAGAAAAAGTGTGTAACTTTGCAGCTGTAATTGCAGAGTATGGTGTGGCTGCTGCAATTAGCAGCATGCAATGAGCATGACCCATTTTGTTAAGCCATTTCCTTATTATGTCTTCAAATATAGCATGGAATTCTTTGGCCTAATTAATCATCCTGTTTGTTTGTCTGCATGTTTATAAGTTTTGACTGAGACTGAGACTAATGAAAATCTTCACAGCACAATGCATCTTTTTCTGAACTCCTGCCAATGGAAAAAAACTAATACCGTTGAAAAATTAAGTTGGCCGTATAGAAAGTTAATGTTTTCATTATGTCTGGTACTATATTGGGCACAGACAGATTAGCTAGAATTGTATTTTTAAACATTGTTGTGCATTTAACTGCAGTAATAAAAAGTAAGTATTTTCTGCAGATTTGTACCCAAGCTTACTCTAGAACAAGCATGGGCAAACTTTGGCCCTCCAGGTGTTTTGGACTTCAACTTCCACAATTCCTAACAGTTTACTGGCTGTTAGGAAATGTGGGAATTGAAGTCCAAAACACCAGGAGAGCTGAAGTTTGCCCATGCCTGCTCTAGAAGATGATATGTTGAGACGTTGGGGACTGAGGGTCTGTATGTTTACTTAATTAGATTTCTCCTCTCTCAGCTTTACACCACCATTTATCCCCCTTTATCCTCTGCATTAACCTTCTGGCTAGGGACAATTAGGCTAGAATAAAGGTACCTTAAACATTTTCTACACACAATCTCTTTTGTTCAGGACATGTTTATATGATGCGAGGTATATAAAGGTAAAGGTTTTCCTCTGACATGAAGTCTAGTTGTGTCCGACTCTGAAGGTTGGTGTTCACCTCCATTTCTAAACCGAAGAGCCGACATTGTCTGTAGACACCTCAAAGGTCATGTGGCCGGCATGACTGCATGGAGCGCCGTTGCCTTCCCGCTAGAGTGGTACCTATTGATCTACCAAGATTTGTATGTTTTCAAACTGCCAGGTTGGCAGAAGCTGGAGCGAACAGCGAGAGCTCACCCCGCTCCCGAGATTCAAGCTGCCGACGTTTTAGTCAGCAAGTTCAGCAGCTCAGTGGTTTAACCCGCTGCACCACCGGGGGCTCCATATAGGTATATAAAATAGGTATAAAATCTAACATTTAGTTATAATAAATCAGCATTTGCAAGACTTGCTAAACAGGCTGATTTTGATTTTGGTGAAGTACAGCTGAAGAATTTTCTGCAGAGTTCACTGTTGGTAACAGATTTTTGTAAATGGATGGCATTCAGAAATGTTTTACTGTTGCCAAAGGTTTTATGACCCCAATAATGAACTATGGGGACCCCATCTGGGGTCAGGGTCCATATTTTAAGAAGTGGTGCCAGCATCCCTATATAAGTGAGAAGGAATAATCAATTCATTTCATGTTCCTCTGGGATTTCTGCCTTAATTTCTAAATATTTTATCTCTCTCTGTGTTTGAATGACCAGCGGTGCAATTCTTATTGATATTCAGTGCATAGCACTTAATGACATCACCAGGGGGCATCCCTAGGGTTTAAGTTCTGGCCCAGAAACCTCAAAGCCATAGATCCATAGTTCCTAAATTTTGCCTTCTAGAGGTTTTGGATTTCAGCTCCTAAGATCCCTGATCATTGATGTAGGCATCTGGAGCTTGTAGGAGCTGAATCCCAAAACAGCTGGAGGACTAGTTTGGGAATCACTGTTTTAGGTGGCCTTGAATTGTCCTCTCTACTATTATCTAGGTTAAATAGGGTGATAGCGCTTCAGTCTATAGTTTGCAAGTTCACACGTTGCATGACTTTATTTTAAAACCTTATTCAAAACTTAAACAGGTGTGTGTAGCATGTTTTGAGATAAATCTTTCAACAAAGGAGTAATAGTGGATCCATTGAAGAGGTCTCCTTCTCTGGGCATCTTCAGAAAGAAGCTGGATACTCACTGCTGGAGATGGTTTAGGTCAGTGGTTCTCAACCTATGGGCCCCCAGATGTTTTGGCCTTCAACTCCCAGAAATCTTAACAGGTGGTAAACTGGCTGGGATTTCTGGGAGTTGTAGGCCAAAACACCTGGGGACCCACAGGTTGAGATCCATTGCTTTAGGTGGAAATCTTGCATTGAGCTCATGAGGCCCTTTCCGACAACACGATCCTGTGAGCTTCACTCTGTCTTTTTCATGTTCATCTGTAAAATATTATTATAGGAAGCACATTCCGTAATAGCAATTTCCATCAGATTATTGAGATAATGGTATTTTAATTGGATTGCAGTCACTGATAATCTCATGCTGATTGATAGTGAGGATTGTTAAATTTGATTGGTATTAAATAAGCATGCTGTAGGTCTTTTGTTTATTTACTTGCAAGATGTTGATGGCAAATTAGTTATCCTGAGTCACTCAATACGTTTCTTTTTGCAGACAGGCGAAAATGTAAACATTTTGTGGGCAGCAGCTGTCCAGTATGTGTTTGAAAAGTTTCTGCTTTTCAGGGTAGAGATATTCAGTTTTGTTTTTCGTTTGGTGAATGATAGAACTAAAATAATTATTTTTGGTAAAGGCAGAGGTATGATTGAAAGAACTGTCTAAACCACTCATACTTGGTGTCATGACTTATGTAAGAAGCACACAAAGTGGAAAAGAAAACAACTACTGCCCTGCATTGTCCTACTGAATCAGGTCAGCTATCTGATTTTGAAGTGTATGTAGGGCTTTTCTTTCTATCTTCTTCTGGGTGCAAAACATGAAGTTGGAAAAAATATGCAGTTGGAAAACTGGAGGACCTATAAATGCATGGAGAAGTGATATGTCTAAAAATTCCTAGGTCCTCCAGTGTGATTGTAGAGCTAACTTCCACCAGAAGTTGTCCATAGACTTACATTGGAGGATCTAGAGCAGTGGTTCTCAATCTGTGGGTCCCCTGATGTTTTGGCCTTCAACTCCCAGAAATCCTAACAGCTGGTAAACTGGTTGGGATTTCTGGGAGTTGTTGACCAAAATACCTGAGGACCCACAGGTTGAGAACCACTGATCTAGAGAAAACATATTAATCAAATTGGTGAATCAAACCTATAAAAGTGAAATCTGCTAATGTAGAGGGTCTATTTTATTTCAAGAATATGTTATTTGGAAAAGGCTTACAATAAGAATTTTAAGCTGAACAAGCATTTTTTTCTTGAATGTATCCCCTGCCTTTTGTGCCACATGGGACACAAAAATATCAATGTTACCAATTCATGCGGGGTCGCCATGAACACAAGTAGGATTGCCTGATGATTTTATTTACACGAATCCAGTAATTTAAGAGTGGTAGATTATATTTCTTATCTGTATTGTGAGAAACTATAAAAAGGATTCCTTTGTAATGGGAACAATGTAACTCTTTTGAGCATAGCTTTCAGGTTTTGAAAATCTTTTGCCTTTTAACCTCTTGAGTGTTCATCAGTCGAATGCCCCGAATCAGCGCATTGGCAGTGTGCTTCTTTTCCTTTCTGTTTTAATAAGTGTTTACTTTTGCTGTATGCGCTTGCTTTTTATTCTCGGTTGTGCTCAGTTTACTTTTACTTATTGCAGAATGGGTGTGTTTGCTTTCCCTCCTGCAGATGCAAGTCCTAGTGGACACGATTGCGTGGAGTAATTGCTTGTGCTCTACCAGCGCGGGAGCTTGCTTGCCTGCAGTGTGTCTGCATTCAGGTCTCTCTAGTGCTCTCCGTGCCTTGAATATTTTATTATGCCATTTAAACATTAGGCTTTTTAGGCTGTATGAGAGCAGATTAAACAAGTGGCTTTGAAAACTGTAGTCTTGGCCTGCTATACATGTGCAATTTTTTAGCATTTCATTAAGACTGCTCTGCTCAGGATGTCTAGACAGAAAAGCAAGAGCATGTTTCCCCAAGGACTGTAGCTTCCTTGTCTAATATATTGGATATAATCAACATGATTGTATATCAAACAAAAACATGAAATGATTGTCCAATGGAAAAGGTGACTTAAAATTACTTGTATATTGGAAACTCTTTCACACATTACATTTTTAAGTGTGAACTTTCAAATCAGATATTACATTTTTAGGTGCATGATTTAACCTATGGGCCATGGCCCAGCAGTGGGCTGGGAGAACAAAAATCTGGTCAGTGAACCTCCTTCCTCTTTATTTTATTTTATTTAATTATTTTATTTCCGGTCCTTTCTGCATTGGATAGACTACATCAGCTCTAGATTATTAAATATGGTTTTCTGTGGGCATGCAGATAGTAACTAATGTATGACATATATTCTGTATCAGAAACTAGAGCCAATCTGGTCTATCCAATGTAATTTTCTGAATCAGCACCCCAAATAACCAAACAGAATCTAAAGTTGACCAAAAACTGACTTGTAACCCTTTTGGCACTAATATTGGAGAGAGGTCCCTGGTCAAGTGGTCCTTGGTCAAAGTGGTCCATGGTCAAGTGGACCTTGGTCAAAAAAAAAAGTTGGGAACCACCAATTTAAAATGAAAAACATGAAACTGACAGTACCTGCTTTTTCACAGGTACATTGGACAAGGGGGATATTTGATTTGAAACTTGGTGGCAAATTCAATCTTGCCTTGCATGGTGTGAGAAAGCTTTACTGAAAATGTCTTCATCGACTGTCATTGGGTGGGGATAAGAAGAATTTTCACAAAAGATCATTGGGAAATGAGATGTGTCCCCCATCACCAAAATATATATATTAGGAGAATGTTGTCTAGAGCTTGGAAATAACTAATTATAAATAACAAGGATTGAATATAGGACATTCCAAATGCAAAGCATTTGCTACCTCTGTTTTCTTTAAAATTTCCCATGTGGTGGTTCAAAAGGCGTGTTTATATTCATATATGCACCTTTGGAGGAAATTTGGGAGCCACACGATGAAGGCCTAATTCATTTAGAACTACTACCTCCGTTTCTTTTAAAATAAAGTCTGCATCATATATGTCTAAGGCTCCTTCTACACTGACTTATAAAATCCAGGTTATGTGTTTTTAACTGGATTATATGACAGTGTAGACTCATATAAACCAATTCAAAGCAGATAATGTGGATTATCCACTTTGATAATGGGTTATGTGGCAGTGTAGACGTGGCCTAAGATCAGGCCCAGCTGACCCATCCGAGATGCATTCCTGAGGATAGCTATATTTACTTTATAATTCCTGCTGCCTGCTTTGATTACAGGTGTTTAGGCAGTATATCTCAAGTAACATCCATACCAGTGATAACGAAGATTATGTAAAGCTATTTATTATTTCACTAGCTTTCAATGACTTCTTCTGTCCTTGGTTGAGCTTCATTTTCTGTTAAGCTAATGGGATTTGTATTTGTCCATAGTCATAGTCAACAATTATATGGAATATCGTTTGGATATTATCTGCTTTAGTCAGTAGAAAAAGCTTTTTCGCATGGCCTGACAGTCATATTCATCATAGTAATTTTCTTTTGACAGTCATGACATGATTTAGAAATGACTTTAATCTCAGCACCTACTTTTTACTATAACCTTGGTTTACTGCAGGGTAGATGGAAATACTAGTGAATTACATCCCATCTTACATTTTATAGAGATGGAGTTTCAGTTCTAGCTTTTAACATGATGCACTTATCTTCTCCTGAGATTTTCAGATGTCATGTTCCTTCTTTAAAATTGTCATATAATGTAATGTAAATTAGATGTATATATAACGTTACAGAAATGTTGTCATCTTTTGGTATTGCGACATTCAGCCTCACAATATCAGGACATTGACACATATTCTTTAAAGTATCACTATCTAGATTATTGCCTTCATGAAACTATAGTGGAAGGTAGATTGTTTTGACAGGCAATAGAATAATTATGAAGTGTAATATGAGCGTTCATTATAGCACTTTTGAGTGGATACTTGGACAGATCAAAAAAGTCCCAGCACTTCAAAACTTTTCTTATTAATAATGCACAAGATGTTTCATGTTGACTCATCTGGAACAGTTGCTTCATGTGTACAAATCACATTTTCAAAAGAGGAGAGAGAATCTGTGACTGACGTAGATTGCCATAACAATAAATCCCAAATAATTGGGAAATGCTACTTCTGCGTAAACATTCTCTTGGTAACAAAAATGAGAAACTTAATGTTATTTAACAGGTGAACCCTTGATTTCTCAGAACAGAGAGAACTCAGTAATGTGGAATATTTTATTCTTTGTATTAGAAGAGGTCCTTAGCTTTATAAATCTTAAAGTATTTTGCAAAGTTAACAAAGAAAAAGAAAATCAGTTAAATGAAAGTCAGTTAAATGACCTTAACAATAAAAATTGGAAACAATTAAAAATCCCCACAATAAACAGTATAAAATCATTTAAACGGCATGTAAAATATACAAATAATAAATAAAAAAGGCATGTTGCTTTGGGTTTTAGAGAATCAGCTGTCTTCAAAGACGTTGCCCAGGGGACACTTGGTGTTACCATCCTGTGGGAGGCTTCTTTCATGTCCTCACATGGGAAGTTAGGGCTGACAAACGGGAGCTCACCCTGTCTCGCAGATTCGAACCGCCAACCTTCAAGTCAGCACAAGGGTTTAACCCATTGCACCACCGCTGCTCTAGTAATATCTGTGAAAAACCGGAGTTCTTTATTTATGATTTACATTATCCTCTTGCTAAGGTTAGCTAATGTTTGGTAGTCAACTGTAGTTGGTAGCAGACTAGTAGGCGTAGCAGACTTGTAATGTGTTTGAGAAGGCTTTGCATTCTGTCTCCTTTCCTCTACTCAAGCTCTGAATGTATAAATGTGTAATAGGAGCATTTCTTCAGTGACATATCAAATTATGTCATTTTTTGCCACGTGAGACCTTGCTAGTTATTCTTTGGGCATGTTTATGCATGAGGATGTATCTCTTACTGTTGCTTTGTTCCTTGTCTCAGATTTCTTTTGTTCTTTTAGCAACAAACAGGATGTTTTTCATTTGTTCTGAATTAAAAAGATCTGAATTAGGATTGGAGCATACACGAAAGGGAGAATGACCCCTCTTTCCTCACTGGATCCTCTTCTCATATGAATATCCATACCCTTCAAGCTGCTTTTTGCCTTAAAAGTTGTCATTTGCTGCAATGGCAACTTTGGGAATATTTATGGAGTATTGCTTTGTGGATTGCACAGAACCGAAAATCAATCATTTCCCCAGGGACTGAAGTCTTTATAGACAATTATAGACAGTGTTTTCTCATACTCGACCATTATAGAAAATTGAATTAAATGGTGAAGCTATTCGATTTGAACCATTTAAATATTTTAAAACTAATATTTTTCTCCCCCCTCCCCCATAATAATGAAAAATACATAGGTTTACTCTTAGCCGAATAAGATGTTACTCATATTTTCATTCATTTTTCTTTGTATTTTGGAATATTTTGGTGAAAATGTCATGCATTTTTCTGCCTTGAAACACTTTTTTATTGCACTGATCATTTTTCCTGGAAAAATACAGCTTTTGGCAAAAAAATGTATTCTGCTATTGCTGCTTCTGGTGGAAAAGCACTGGTATTTTTTTTTACTATCACTTGAGATAAACATGTTATTGTAGCAGAAGTTTGCTTTCTTTACAGTATTATCAATATGCTGGAAATGATATCTTTTCCCAGCAATAATAAAATAAAATGTGCATAATCTTTATATGTACAGTGTATCCAGTTTATATCCCTCATTCATTACATCCCTCACCACTGTTTGCTTGATCATTGTGACAAACGTGTCCTATTGATTTTAGTGGAACTATAGCTCAATAATTTCCTCCAGTGTTGTCAGAACTCTGGAGATATGACATGTTACCAAATATTTTGTACATCAGTTACTATGATGCCTTTGTTCTTATTTCAATGATGTATATGGGAACAAGAACAGGCTCAGTTGTCACACAGCTTGATGCATTTTGTGTTAGGAGATATATGTGTGTTATATAGGTGATATATATGTGCATGCAAATTTGTTCATAAATATTATTCTGTGCAGGAATGTTTTGTTTATATGTAGGTTAAATCTCAAACCACTTGTCTCAATGTTCCATGATTACTTTCATTCTTCTTAATAGAGAAATACATTTTTCTAAATGCTGTTCGCTGCAGCTGGTGACCTTGTGTCTGTATTGGTTGTGTCAACAATTATATTAACAGGATATAAATGAAGAGATGATCAGGCCAAGAATGGGTCTCCAACCAAAACAGAATCTGTGAATTTGCACCCAAGGAGTTCAGGTTTTCCTACAGATCTAAATAATGGAAAATTCCCAGAATCCCATGTGTTCTGTTAACTTCTAGCAATCTGGGTGTCCCTCTTCTTGTTTCCCTATGCTGTTTCTAAAGGAATTTCAGAGACAAAAAATTATACTATTAGTATAATTCTGCTTTCTCTCTAGGCCGCTACATGTTCACTTCTTTACTTATTACATTTTAGTTTAACTTTTCTCCAACTGTGTTAAATCCTTTTTATTTTTACCTGCCAGTGCTATTAGGCCGAAAGAGAAAATAACTGAACTAAGGGCAGCCAGTGAGACTATTGTAGCTGAATGGGAATTTAGACAGAGGTCCCTCTTGGGTATGATACTACATTTACCATTAGATGCTCTGTACACTATTATACTCTGTATAATACTCTGTATGTAAGATGTAAGATGTGTAATGCAAAATATTATCTTTGCTGACCTGAAAAAGCAGTTACTTTTGGGTGGGACTTGTAGTTCAATGGGAAGGAACAGTGGGGTTTGATTATGTTGAAAAGTGAATAGTGGTAGTTAAAGAACACATTCTAAGGATTATTTCTGTGTTTGATTTATTAAAATATTCCCATCCAAACCCAAGTAACGAAGGTGGAGGCATTACTTTTCAGTCAACCCTCGTATATGATTATTTTAATAATTTTGCTTGATGAAGAAGCCAGTGGAGCTTCAAAAGCATGCAAGATATATTTTGTGCATACTGGTTGACCCATAGAGGTATTGCTCTTGATAATCCTTAGCCAGTTTCCCTTATAGTTGCGAATGTCCTTTGTTTTAGGGCACTGAAGAGGTTGGTATTTGTTTTATCCCTGACCAGAATCAAGAGCTGTACCCCTCACATACTGATAAGCCCTTCACACTTTCTCATATGGTTTGCAGTGAAGTATAGAATGGTTTTGTGGGGTGTCATAAAAAACATGTCAGTACATCAATAGAGGGTACATAGTTCAGAGTAGCATAGGTCTGCCTTGAGGATCTTTGTGCCACACTGAGGGGATTTAGCATTGGAATTGTAATGTAATTTAAAAAACTCAAGTTATTGCAGAAAAGAATTGACCATAAGTTATTCCCAAATTTTGTGCACTTATTCATTTCTGAAAAAGTATCTAGCTTTTGGGTAGATATGAGAAGATGTTGAGTACATCTACACAATAGAATTGATACAGTTTGACACCTCTTTAACTACTGTGGCTCAATGCCATGGAATCCTGGGAGCTGTAGTTTGGTGAGGCATCAGTACTCTTTGGCAGAGAAATCTAAAGACCTTGTAAAACCAACTCATATCAATTCATAACATTAGACCATGGCAATTGAAGTGGTGTCAAACTACATTAATTCTACAGTGTAGATGCACCCTTGGAAAATGGCAGAAACTGAAGTCCAGACAGAGTATTTCATTTCTGATTGGACTACAGTTTCTTTGAAGCATCTTTTGTATCCTAGCTACTGGATCTGTGCCTTGACTGGGTAAGTTGCTGCTGGCATAAGTTTAATATCTAGGTCAAATAAAGAATGCATCCAGATGGAATACAGATGAATCACTTGTGATTTTAGAGGGGCTCATGTGAAACCCTTACAAAACAACTTTCCCTTAATAGCATAGGGGAATACTCTGCTAAGTTTCAGAAATGGCAATGACAGAAATGGCAAAGAGGTGAGGGAAGGACAGCCAATTACCTCTGTTGGTTTGCATGGACCATGACCTCACCATCTATTTCAAGATTCACCTACAGTCAGCTTTGAGGCATGCTGAAGCCAGTTGTCTTTTTGATTGCTTTTTGTTCCTCTTTTGAAAAAGAAGAGCAGGATGTGCATATAAAATGTTACAAGACCTTTCGCTTTTTATATTTCTGCCATCACAAATACCATTAGAGCAGGGAAGCCACCTTAGTAGGAAGAATGTAAAGCTACAATGCTAACGCAGACATAATTTTCCTGGGAAGAAAGCCCCACTGAGCACAGTGGGACTAACGTTGGAGTCAGCGTACCTAGTGTTTTACTGCACAAAATCTTTTTTTCAAACACCAGTGCACTTTGTGATCGCAAGCAGCAGAAGCTAATGTATTACTGCAGAATGGAAGAATTTAGTTTATTTTCCAGTGTTTAAAGTATTCTTTGTCAAACTCTTTCCCACATCCTGCAGTATCCAAAAGAATGAATCACTCAGGGGGGATACAGCTTATTTATTTAAAGTATTTTTTGCCATGCAATTCAGTCAAAAGGAGAAAAAGAACTCAGAGAAGGACTTTCAAAGGACTTTATGATACGGTGTCCTATCTTCCAGCTTATCAGCTATAGTTGGCCCTCCACATTTGAAGGCTTAACTTTTGTGAATTTGATTCTTTATGGACTAGAGCAGTGGTTCTCAACCTGAGGTCCCCAGATGTTTTTGGCTTTCAACTCCCAGAAATCTCAACAGCTGGTAAACTGGTTGAGAACCACTGGACTAGAGCAATATGTTCTTTCTAAGAATCTCTAGGACCTCCAACATGACTCTGGTAGAAGCTGACTGTAGATTTGTGCTAGAAGACCTAGAGATTTCTAGAGAGAACACTTCCCTAGGCTTTTATAGGTCATCCACTGCAATGTTTTGGTTAATGTCTGGTAGAGGTTGACTACAGAATCACACTGGAATATCTAGAGATTTGTAGAAAGGTGTTCTTTCAGGTAAAAAATGACAGTTTTTTATTTGTATTTTCCCTATTTTTGCTGGGGCCCTGCACCCCTAGCACCAGTGAATATAGAGGGCCTTCTATAATTTGGATGACATAAAAGGAAAAGTTATTGGAAAAAAGATTGGGAGAAAACGGAAGGCAAAGCAAAAGGTATTGGAAGAAAGATTGGGAGAAAAGGGAAAGAAAAGCAAACCCAAGTTCTAGTTTTGACATGCAAATTTCCTGTGGTAACAGGGTGAAATGTATGCTATTTAAGGAAAGGATGAAACCAATGTTGCTGACCCAAGAGCAAAGCCATCCCTCTGCTATAGCCAGATAAAATAGCAATTGCTAGATGAAGACTGGAAGCACTAAATGTAATGGTGTCTTAGCAAAATTGATGGCTCTGCTTTCCTTCAGTTTATCTGCTATGACACGGCTTCTCAAATTGTGTGTCCAGACCTTAAATGGAGTCCCCTTAGCTCAATTTTGAGGTTACGAAAAATGCCACCCATCTACATGAATCTGTTAGCAACAACATGCAGTGTTTACAGTGGACTCTGCAGAAAATACTTCAGCTGTACTCCACAAAAAGGAAAGCCACTCTGTCTGGCAAGCTTTGCAAATGCTGATTAATTATCAATAATAATAATAATAATAATAATAATAATAATAATAATAATAATAAAACTTTATTTATACCCCGCCACCATCTCCCCAACGGGGACTCGGGGCGGCTCACATGGGGCCATGCCCAAGACAATACAATAAACAAAATATAAAAACAACATATCAAAATACAATTAAACAATACAAGAATAACACTACAGAGTACAGAACAAAATCAAAGCAAAACGTAGCATAACATAACAAGGGCGGGCCGCATGGACACAAAGTTAAAAACACTGGGTAAGAAGAGATAAGAATAAAACCATGGGGAACAGGGTCTACAGAATAGATGTTGGGGGGAGAAACAAAGGAGGTATATACAGTTACTCTCCGAAAGCACACCGGAAGAGCCATGTTTTTAAATCTTTCCTAAAGGCTAAAAGAGTGGGGGCTTGCCTGATCTCAATGGGCAGTGAGTTCCATAAACGGGGGGCCACAGCAGAAAAGGCCCTCTCCCTTGTTCCCACAAGGCGGGCCTGAGATAAAGGCAGTGGTGACAGGAGGGCCTCCCCAGATGATCGAAGGGCTCGGGCAAGTTTATGGTAGGAGATACGGTCACGAAGGTAGGCGGGTCCCAAACCGTTTAGGGCTTTATAAATGATGGTCTGCACCTTGAATTGGAACCGGAAAATGAATGGCAGCCAGTGGAGCTCCTTAAACAAGGGAGTAGATCTCTCCCTGTAACTCGCTCCCGTTATTAATCTGGCCGCCGAGCGTTGGACCAATTGTAGTTTCCGGGCCGTCTTCAAGGGAAGCCCCACGTAGAGCGCATTACAGTAGTCCAGTCTAGAGGTAACTAAGGCGTGCACCACCGTGGTCAAGTCAGACTTCACGAGGTATGGTCGCAGTTGGCGCACAAGTTTGAGTTTTTGTATGTTGCCATTAATCCTTCAAATTTTTCCCATCTATACCTTATTTGCAACGATTTTAACATATCCGTCAGAAAGTAATATTTTTTCCTTTTGTTCATAATAGTTTTTGGGATTTCTTTCAAGATCATTATTCTCCTGTCCTTATATGTCACTGGGTTGGTGACACTTCTTCTCAGGACTTCGTCCCTTGTGCTTTTCTTTAAGAAGTGTACTACCACATCTTTAATTGCTTTGTTTTTCTTTGTATAGTTTGTTTGGATTCTGTAGACCCGATCTATTTGCCCGCATGCTTCCTGTTCAGTACAGTTCAGCAGCTTTGCCGTTAGCTGAGTTATCACCCATCCGGTATTTTCGTTCACTTCCTCCTGGACATTCCTATATTTCAATTGATATTCTAACTCCCGAAACTCCATTTTTTCTTGAATTTTCTCTAACTTCTTGTTTTTCTCCTCTAAACTATCAATTTTATTTTGTAGTTTTGTTTGAGTTTTGTCAATTTTCCTATTTTCCAGTCTTAAATCATTTATATCATTTGAATTTTTCAGGGATTCTTTTTTCATTGATCCAATCTCCTCTCTCAGTTCTCTTTTCAATTCCGACATTTCCTCTTGAAGGGTTCTGTTTTGCTGTTCTTGTTTCCTAGCCATCGCTTGGACCTCTCTTTGTAATAAATCCTGCTTTTCAGATATCTTCTGTACCTCTCGCAGAATATCTTTCATATATCCTTCGTCCGGTAAAGATCCTCTACGAGGGTTCAAGTTGGTTTTCATGTCCTTGACCTCTTTCTCCGATTTCCATCTTGACACCGACATCTTATCAATTTGTCTGAAGTGTCCGGTGAGCAGTCTGGTTCTCCTACCTAAATTGGTTTGTTGACTGTAGATATTAATTTGGTCTTAGCTGCTGTTCTGCCTTGATGTGTTAGTTGCGTTATTAGCATTGGTTTGGACCACCAGCCTTAAATCTCATTCCACTCTTCCCACCAGCCCCTCTGAAAGAAACCCTTAAGTCCAGTCACTGCGTGGCTGTCTCTGTCTCTTTTGAGGTACAATAGGGACTAATTCCTACCGTTCATTAGCAATTAATGCAGAGTCATTCCATTAGTTCCCATGAGATAAATTCTATTTAAATTCATTTGGTACATTGCACACCTCCCGTCAGATCACCGCCTTTTAATTCATTTAGTTTAATTCAATTAATATCTTAGCCTGATTTGATCTTGTACAACAAAGATGAGACTCTTCTCCGACCTCTAATCTGATTGGTAATACTCTGGGAGTTCCGCTTTACCTTTGCCGCATACACACAAAATGTGCTGTCCCTTCCCGTGCTTCCGTTTGGATCGTTAACTTCCTTTCCCCTTACTTGTTAATGTTATTGCCACATACGGGGGATCTTTTAGGCTTATAGCTCTATAACTCTTTTAGGCTTAGCTCTGCTTCCTTGCACTGAGTCCTCCTCCGTCAGTCCTCCGGCATCTGCTTCCTGATTGTGTGTTTCCAAATTGCTGTCCCTCTGCTCCTAGCGCGGACCTTTCTCCCTCTTCCGGTCTCTGCTGGTTCCGCCTGCCGGGGCTCTTCCTTCTCGGATTGTTTACAAGAAGCAACTCGTAGACACAACAAACCCGACCAACATGGCGGCCAAGGTCAGCGGATCACAATCCTTCTTAGCCCTTCTTAAGTTCTCTATTATATTTGTTGAATAACGTTGTACTGCTTACCCCTTGCTCCGCTTCTTCCTTATATCCAGAGCCTTTTGCCGCACCTAGCTTGTTTGTCCTTAACGGAGGTATGTCTTTGACTACTTAATCCTTTGTTGACATGGGAGAGAGGCAATCTCGTTCCCGGATTACTTTTCCGCAGGGGGTGATCTCCTACCTCCCTCTCCTTCTTTCTGTCCGTTTGGCTGGCGCGAGTGGCTGGCAGTAAATACGAGTCTAGCTCGCTTCCCGCGGGGTGACCCGCCAGCCGTCACTTTCGGACCCTCTCGATCCTCGCCCTTGAGGGGCGAGGCTCTTTGGGGCCTTCGAAAGTCGAGCGGTTGTGGCGTCCCCCCCCCCCAACTCGATCAGTGGGGGTGAGAGGGAGCTGACGCTCTACCAGATCTTCCCCTCGCGGTTGGATCGCCAAGAGCCCTTAGCGAACCCGACCTGTCGCCATACTCGCACCACCGGAAGTTTGAGTTGTGCGAAAGCCCTCCCGGCCACCGCCGACACCTGAGCCTCAAGCGTCAACGCTGAATCCAGGAGGACCCCCAAACTGCGGACCTGTGATTTCAGGGGGAGTGCAACCCCGTCCAGCACAGGTTGCCACCCAATACCCCGATCCGACGAGCGACTGACCAGGAGGGCCTCTGTCTTGTCGGGATTGATCCTCAGCTTGTTCCTCCTCATCCAGTCCGCCACAGCGGCCAGGCATTGGTTCAGCATCCGAGGGACTTCCTTGGAGTCAGATGGGAACGAGTAGTGGATTTGCGTGTCATCTGCGTAGAGATGGCAACGCCCTCCAAAACTCCGGATGACCTCTCCCAGCGGTTTCATGTAGATGTTGAAAAGCATGGGGGATAGAATAGACCCTTGCGGGACCCCACAGGTCAAAGGCCAGGGGTCCGAGCAGGTGTCCCCCAGCTTCACCATCTGGGAACGGCCCTCCAGGAAGGACCGGAGCCACTGCAGAACAGTGCCACCAAGCCCCATCCCAGACAGCCGTCCCAGAAGGACACCATGGTCGATGGTATCGAAAGCCACTGAGATGTCCAAGAGAACCAGCAGGGTCACACTCCCCCTGTCCAGTGAAAGCTTTCCTGGCTGCTCGCAAAGCCACGGAGTAAGCCTTAATAGCGGCTTTAGCCCGTGCTTGGTCGGACACGTCCTGAGATTTCCTCCAGATGCACTCTAGTCCCCTCGTCGTACGCTTCATCACAGCCAGCTCCTCAGTGAACCAAGGGGTCGACGTGGCTCTACGCAACGAGAGGGGACGTTTGGGAGCGATCATGTCCAATGCCCTTGTCAGCTCACTATTATAGCGATCAGCCAGGACATCGACAGGATCGCCAGTCTGCAGAACACGAAGATCCCCAAGAGACCTCAGGAGTCCATCCGGATCCATCAGCCTCCTGGGTCGGACCATCTTAGTGGGTCCACCACCCCTGCGGAGGTTAGAAGACACGGCGAAACTTACACAGATCAGATGATGGTCAGACCATGACAATGGAAGAATATTTTGCTCTTCCACTCTGACTGTCCCACCGTCCACAATAAAAACAAGGTCCAACGTGTGTCCCACCTGATGTGTGGGCCCAGATATAACTTGAGACAGCCCCATGGTCATCATGGCAACCATGAAATCCTGAGCTGCACCTGTCAATGTGGTCTCGGCATGAATGTTAAAGTCTCCCAAAACTATAAGTTGTTGGGAGGCCAGGGCCACATTAGAGACCACATCTGCTAGCTCGGACAGGGAGACTGCTGGGTCGCGGGGTGGGCGGTACACCAGCAGAATCCCCATGCTGTCTCAGGCTCCCACCCTCAGGAAGACACACTCGAACCTCGAAGTTTGCGGAACGGGGCATCTGATCAGGGCGATGGACTGCCGAAAGATCACCGCGACTCCTCCTCCCCGCCCCCCAGCCCTGGCCTGCTGATGCACCCCAAAACCCGGTGGACACAGCTGAGTGAGATTCACCCCACCCAGCTCGTCTAACCACGTCTCGGTGATGCATGCCAGATCCGCCCCCTCATCTAGGATTAAATCCTGAATAACAGCTGTCTTACCATTGACAGATCTGGCATTCAGAAGCAAAACCTTAAGGCCGGGGGGTCTGTCCTGAAGACTACCACACCTATTCCTCTCCAGGGTCGCAAAAACTCTGTTGCGCTTCTCCCTGGGTCGCAAGTGACCGCTCAATACATGTTCAATGTTTATACCTATTTTATTGCCTATATATCCAAGGTTGCATTAAAATGTATCAGGCAAAAAAGGGTCAGGAGTGAAAAAGTTTAAGAAGCCCTTTGCTATCAAATATGCTACTTATTAAATAGTGCCTAACTGCCAGCCCAGATTTCAGTTTGCTGTCTTTCTTAATTCCCTCTCATTTGCAAGTTTCTTCACTGCTCCAGAATTTGTTTCAATGTGTTGAATCCCTGCTTGATCATGGAAACCCATTAGATGGCCTTAGGCAGGTCACACTTTTTCAGCCCCAGAGAAAGACAAAGGAGACCCCACACTGAAAAAATCTTGTCAAGAAAACCCCATTGTAGATTTGCCTTTTGGTCGCCCTAAGTTGGAAACTACTTGAAGGCACACAACAACTGCTCTTGGAGATAAATTAGCTCCTTCAAGTTTTGGTGAAAGAAGCAACTGCGCCAATTGAGCAGCCCTTTTGGATCCTGTTCTTAATCATTGTTTTACTGAATTGCTTTGAAATAGATGCTTTCTCCCATGTTGAAAAGAAAAAGAATTGAGTTACAACATTGTATTTCTGGCCTTGAAAATAAATAGAATAGAGTAGGTTTTCAGATCGTACATTTGACTGAACTGTAGATTCAGATTAACAGCAAGACAGTGGGATGAGGCATTTACAATTAACAGGAAATATTTATTTTTAGGCACACAGTTTAATCTTTATATAACAGACTTCAGTGAAACAAATCTTTTGATGACGGGATGACGCTGCAAAAGGGTCTGTCTGCCTTTTCTATGCAAGCTCTTTTGCTTCCTCCAAGCCGCAGTCAGCAGCTTTAGTTGGGTGTAGCACTAACCCACATATTTCAAAGTATCATTTTCTGACTTCTTTGGCTTTGTACTTCGTGAGAGTAAAGAAAGTGAACTTTTGCTGCTTTCTTAGAGTACATGCAGACTTCACTTCCTTATAATTTGCTACAGAGAGTCTTCTAAGTGGTTGGACTAGTCCATACCAAATTCATCCTTCACACTTTATTCCTTTAACTACATCACTACTTTCTCTGTTTTGGGAAAACCTTTTATAGCAGTAACTTTACTATTCTTTATTCAAAAGCAGTTTTGACATGGCATTGTATTGGTCTCTGACTCTCCATACAAGTTTGTTTTCAAACTATTTTCCTTTCTAAAAATATGATTCCTCGTCCTCTATTTATTCACTAGGCATTTTTGCTAAATATACTAGAACCAGCCCTCTGCGTTTGTAGGTTTGACTTTTACAGATTTGATTGATCAAAGCTTTCCAAACATTTCATGTTAGTGACAGACTTTTTGTGAAATTATTTTTTGTGTGAAATGATGCATCATTTCACAACATAGTAATTCAGTTTTACTAGCACACTGGAGATTAAACCAGACACAAACTGTAATAACAAAATGTATGCAACTCAACATATCTCCTGAAAATCTTTCATATTGCTTATTTCACATAGACTCCATGATTTCTCATTATATTTGCATGTCACACGTACACACTGCAGCCAACACATGAACACACAGTTTGGAAAGTTCTGCTCTAGGTCTTCTATTTCAATTCTGAGGTCTTCTGCTGGACGTTGGCCATAGAGGTGTGCTGGAGGACCTCGACATTTTAAAAAATGTGTTCTCTCATTGAAAAAATAGCATTTATTTGCAGTTTTTATTTTCATGAGACTCACATGCCCCTTCATTCCAGAGAATGTAGAGGGCTCATTGTAGTTTCTTTATCAAAGGCTAAAGCTGTGTAGGTTATGAAACTGAGGTTGCATCATAATCTGTCTCTTTCTTCCTCTACTCAAGTTATAATAAATTTATATTAATAAATAGCTGAAATAATGGAATATCCCATTTCATACAGAATAAATAATGGAATACACAATTTCGTACAGAAAATTCACAACACTTTCGCTGTCTCTCCCCATTTCCAGTCTCTATTTCCATCTCTGTCTCTCCCTTTCTATACATCCACACACACATCCCTTCATTCATCCATGCAAGGTATATATTGGTATAGATTTATGCCCGAAACATTTCACCGTCTCTTAGGGTTTATTCTATTTTTTTAATAGTGGGAGTACAGTTATGTTCAAGATATATTTTATGACTTGTTTCATCTTTGCATGACTTATATACATTCCTAGCCCTGTTTGATTTTTTTTGTTTACAACAAACAGCTTATATTTGTGTAGTGTTTAAAAAGTGTGGGCTGGACATGAATTTCTGTTTGTAAAAAATCTGCCACAAGCCAGCATGGGAAACATGCAGGTAAGCCTCCAGAGATAGCCATAGCAGTCAGTCTCAGAATTAGCTTACTGATAGAGTGGCTATAAGACTGTGTTCTTTTTTTTTTTAACTGGATCCCCATCACTTGGCCTCCTGTGTAAATAAGGACATTTTCACATGTGACATTAAGCTTGCCTTTGAGCTCTTTTAGTACTATTTTTGTGCCTGTGTGCTTGCTGCTAATGCAAAATAGAAAACAGGAGGAACATTATATATTCTAGCCCATTTATTTTTATATTTGTATTACAGATCCAGAAAATTCAAAAGGTTATTGGTTACATTAAGCATGAAAATGCCCTAAACTGGAGAGGTTTGGATACCTTGAATATTAAAGCAGACGTTAATACCTTCCATTTCCACATGTTTTGCAATTCTCTATTGAGGGATGCTTTGTTCGCTCCTTCTCTCTTCTTCTATTGGTAGTCAGAAACCATTTTTATTCAGACAGGTATTTGGCAGGTGTGTTGGTCTGCTCTTATGGAGGTTTATCTGCTTGGATATTGCTTCTGCATGCAATGTAGTGCTTCTAATTGCATTTTAAAATTGTATTAGCTTTTATGTTCTATTTCAATCAATATTTTGCTTGTATTTTAGTATCACTAGCTGGCTTGACTATCTTTTTTTGGCAGATAGGTAGATGCACATTTAGAAAAATTATTCAAAATTAGAAGCAGTAGAAGATTTGTGTTAAACTGCATTAATTCTACAGCGTAAATGCTGTAGAACAGCCCACAGCGTAAATGCTGTGAACAGCCCATCGCCCCAAGGTTACATGTGATTTATATGTCAATGAGTAGCTTTATATGTCAAAAACAGTTACGTTGCAGAAGAAATGCAAGACTGTAATCCGGGAAACCAGCTTGAAAGCATCTGGATAAGAATCAAGGGAACCGGGACTCAAAAAGATCTTGTCGTGGGTGTCTACTACAGACCTCCAAGTCAGGATGAAGGACTTGATGAAGGACTTGATGAAGCCTTCTGTCAACAGCTGACCAAACAGGCACAAAGAAGAGATATAGTAATCATGGGCGATTTCAATTATCCTGATATCTGCTGGAAAACAAACTCAACCAAGAGTACAAAGTCCAACAAATTCCTCACTTGCCTTGCAGACAATTTTATGGTCCAGAAGGTAGAAGAGGCAATAAGGGGATCAGCAACTCTTGATCTAATCTTAACAAATGTGGAAGACCTGATCAATACAGTTGAAGTGGTTGGATCCTTAGGGGCAAGTGACCATGTGCTCCTGCAGTTTGCAATATAAAGGAATGCTCAAACTAAGACAAGTCAAACATGCATTCTGGACTTTAAGAGAGCTGACTTCCAAAAAATGAAGGAATTACTGAGCGGCATTCCATGGACGCCAATATTAAAAAACAAGGGAGTTAAGGATGGATGGGAGTTTTTCAAAAGTGAAATACTCAAGGCACAAATGCAAACAGTGCCAACAAAGAAGAAAAATAAGACAAGTGCAAAGAAGCCAGAATGGATGTCCAAAGAACTTCTAATTGAGCTAAAGCTCAAAAGTGACATGCACAAGAAGTGGAAAAGGGGAGAAATCACCAAAGAAGAATTCAAACGTATAGCCAACACCTGTAGGGAAAAGGTTCGCAAGGCTAATGCGCAAAATGAGCTCAGGCTTGCCAGGGACATAAAAAATAACAAAAAAGGTTTTTTTGCTTACGTTGGTAGAAAAAGGAAGAAAAAGGAGGCGATAGGGCCACTGCAAGGAGAAGATGGGGTGATGGCGACAGGGGATAGGGAAAAGGCAGAACTGCTTAATGCCTTCTTTGCCTCGGTCTTCTCATAAAAAGAAAGCCATCTTCAACCTCAGCAACATGGAATGGACGAAGGATTGGGGAAAATCCAACCCCAAATAGGGAAACAAGTTGTCCAGGAACACCTGGCCACTCTAAACGAATTCAAGTCCCCAGGGCCAGACCAGCTACATCCAAGAGTATTGAAGGAATTGGCGGAAGTTATTTCAGAACCACTGGCAATTATCTTCGAGAGTTCTTGGAGAACGGGAGAAGTCCCAGCAGATTGGAGGAGGGCGAATGTGGTCCCTATCTTCAAGAAGGAAAAAAAGAACGACCCAAACAATTACCGTCCGGTCAGCCTCACATCGATACCAGGCAAGATTCTGGAAAAGATCATTATGGAAGTGGTCTGCAAACACTTAGAAACAAATGCTGTCATTGCTAATAGTCAACACGGATTTACCAAAAACAAGTCATGCCAGACTAATCTGATCTCTTTATTCGATAGAGTTACGAGCTGGGTCGATACAGGGAATGCTGTGGATGTAGCGTACCTGGATTTCAGTAAGGCCTTCGACAAAGTCCCCCATGACCTTCTGGCAAATAAACTAGTAAAATGTGGGCTAGACAAAACTACGGTTAGGTGGATCTGTAATTGGCTAAGCGAACGAACCCAAAGGGTGCTCACCAATGCATCGTCTTCATCATGGAAAGAAGTGACAAGTGGAGTGCCTCAGGGATCCGTCAAATCAAAGATACAGAATGAGGGACGCCTGGCTTGACAGCAGTGTGTGCGAAAAACACCTTGGAGTCCTCGTGGACAACAAGTTAAACATGAGCCAACAATGTGATGCGGCTGCTAAGAAAGCCAATGGGATTCTGGCCTGCATCAATAGGGGAATAGCGTCTAGATCCAGGGAGGTCATTCTCCCCCTCTATTCTGCCTTGGTCAGACCACACCTGGAATACTGTGTCCAATTTTGGGCACCGCAGTTGAAGGGAGATGTTGACAAGCTGGAAAGCGTCCAGAGGAGGGCGACTAAAATGATTAAGGGTCTGGAGAACAAGCCCTATGAGGAGCGGCGTAAAGAGCTGGGCATGTTTAGCCTGCGGAAGAGAAGGCTGAGAGGAGACATGATAGCCATGTACAAATATGTGAGGGGAAGTCATAGGGAGAAGGGAGCAAGCTTGTTTTCTGCTGTCCTGCAGACTAGGACACGGAACAATGGCTTCAAACTACAGGAAAGGAGATTCCACCTGAACATCAGGAAGAACTTCCTCACTGTGAGAGCTGTTGGCAGTGGAACTCTCTCCCCCAGACTGTGGTGGAGGCTCCTTCTTTGGAAGCTTTTAAGCAGAGGCTGGATGGCCATCTGTCGGGGGTGCTTTGAATGAGATTTTCCTGCTTCTTAGCGGGGGGTTGGACTGGATGGCCCATGAGGTCTCTTCCAACTCTACTATTCTATGATTCTATGATTCTATGATCATTTGGAGAACCTTTTCTGGTTTCAGGTTTGTTGAGAAATTTGTTTACATTGCTTTTGGGGGGAAAGGTTTATATATCCCTACCCTGCCCCAGATTTTAGTTACTGCTTCTATTGCGTTTGGACACTTTTCATAGATGCTGGTTTAATAAAAAATGTAGTTGGATGCTGAGGAGCTTCAAATAACTTTGTTTCATGTGTCAGATCAACATCTGATCATCTTCAGTTTTCTTCCCATTTTTCTCTCTTGTTTTGATAAAGAACATAATAATTAGGACTTGTTTTTAGGAAAGCATTATTTTGAGAATATTCTACCCATCTTGGGGGCCACGGTGGAGCAGTGAATTAAACCACCAAGTGGCAGAACTTGTTGACTGGAAAGGTCGGCGGTTCAAATCCGTGGGACAGGGTGAGCTTCCATTGTTATCTCCAGCTTCTTCCAACCTAGCAGTTCGAAAACATGCAAATGTGATTAGATCAATAGGTACCACTCTGGTGGGAAGGTAGTGGTGCTCCATGCAGTTATGCTGGCCATATTACCTTGTCTACGGACAATGCCGACTCTTTGGCTTAGAAATGGAGTCGGACTTGACTAAATGTCAAGGGGAAACCTTTACCTTTATCTTCTATCATCCTGAAATCTTTTTCAGCCTTTTAAGAATTGTGATGCAGCTGGAAAACTTGCATGTGTTCTTCAACTGTTGCACCTGATCTAGAATTTCTCACAGGAGTTGCAGAATGTGTTTGTCACATTCACATGTTATGGCCTAAATCCAATTGCTAGTTTCTTTGAATCAGTGGGGTTCACATAAATATTTCAATAATTTGATCTCAAGATTGGATGAGGGTTAGATTTATTTTAGAAATTCACCTACAAATCTAATATGCGAAGGCGCAACCCTTTGTTGACTGGGATTATAGGGTTGTTGTGTGTTTTCCGGGCAGTATGGCCATGTTCCAGAAGTATTCTCTCCTGACATTTCGCCCACATCTATGGCAGGCATCCCCAGAGGTTGTGAGGTATATACACAACAACCCTGTGATCCCAGCCATAAAAGCCTTTGACAACAGGCTGGGGTTATGTTTCTGGGCAGCTTTAACATATATTTCATTTTGGTTGCAAACTTGTACATGTGCTGATAGCATAACTTGGAACAATTACTTTTTGGGGCCTCAGCTCCCAGAATCCTCTTGACTGCTGATGCTGGTTCATGTATTTGGAGATTTTAAGCCCCCAAAAGTGACCATCATAATGGGAATTTCAATAAAAAGTATGCTTTTCAAGAAACAGAAGAGAGTTTGTTATGAAACTGTAGGTCACCTTTCAGGTCCTTTACTGTGAAAACATTCCTGTAGGATTGGCAAAAGCTTTTCAGCTTTTAATAGCAACGGCATATGGCATGAGACCTTCTAAATGCCTGTTAGAGCACCGGTTGCCAATTAGGTTTCCATTAACTTAAAGCAGAGGATGGGATAATAAGCAGCACTCTGTCCTTCTTCTCATTTCTGTTGATTTAGCCTTTGCCAGGTTGGATTGTTAAATGTACAGCTTGATGGAAGATTGATCTTTGAAAGAGCCCTTGTGTTTTCCACCCTGGAATTAGGTTTAGCAAGCTGTTTGTTCTGTATGTTTTAAGGGTACTCCAGCTCTTATTACAAAAATGCCGTGTGAATCACATTATGTATGTGATATATAAGAATGACTTGGCTGTTGCCCACAAACTTTGCCACTCTTAACTGTACGCACCAGGGACATTTCATTTAGTTGCTCACGAAATTCAATGTACAACAATATATTGACCAGTCTGCCACCTACTGGCAAGCAAATCTGAATTGTGAAAAAGTCTATAGTTATTTCTCTTTTCATTCCATAAGATCTGCTCTTAATTTTGAATTTTCTCCATTCAACTGTAGATATGCCCCAACTCCTTTGGCCGAAGTTGGGATTTGGTACTTTTTTGTATGCATAACTTGGTCTTAAAATAAATCCCCTTTGCACTCTTAATTCACCTTCATATAACTCTTTAATCTTCAGTTCCCTTCATCTGTATTTTTTCTTGCCTGTGTAAGTTTGCTGATTTTGACCCTATTAAGAATGCTAGCTACTGCAGGAAAATGGCTTTGAAGTCTTTCCTTTGCCACTTCTGGACATAATAGGTCGTCTTCCTTGATGTGTCATTGTAACTTTAATCAGGGAGGCGCATTATCATTCTTATTGTTTCCTATTACACAAGCTGCCTTTCACAGCTAAAATGGCTCATTTGGAAAAGACCTGCTATGAGATGGAAATTGATAAACATTCTTTTAAAATATCAGGAGCAAAATGGCTTGGGATGGCATTTCCTGTGTGACTGGAATGCAGATGAATGTACACAGCAGCTATGCAGATCATCTAAGTCAGCTATTTTGTTTATCACATTAATGCTATGAGGGTTCTCACTAAGGGTTCATTCAGTGGAGGAATTTTATTTTCTTTCCCTAAGAATATAAGATTCATCTAGACCACCATAGAGAAGTTTATGGAAGAGTTCAGGCAGGGCTTGAAATACAAGCTGTCTATGGGTGCATCTACACTATAGAATTAGTGTAGTTTGACTTTAACTGCCGTATCTCAATACTATGGAATTTTGGAAGTTATACTTTGGCACCAGCACCTTTTGGCAAAGAAGCCTAAAGATCTTGTGAAACTGCAATTCCCATGATTCCATAGCATACCGCTTTGGCAGTTAAAGTGATGTCAAACTGCATTAATTCTACAGTGTAGATATACCCTCTGTCATGTCCAAAAACAGATATAGAGTTATATATTGTGCCTATCTATGGAAGCTGTAGTTATTTAGTATTGATAATACCTATTGACAAACGTATCATACTGAGGGTAGTTGTGTGTTTTCCGAGCAGTACGGCCATGTTCCAGAAGTATTCTCTCCTGACGTTTCACCCACATCTATGGCAGGCATCCTCAGAGGTTGTGAGGTAAACTCTGAGGTTGCCTGCCATAAATGTGGGCGAAACGTCAGGAGAGAATACTTCTGGAACATGGCCATACAGCCTGGAAAACACACAACAACCCTGTGATTCTGGCCATGAAAGCCTTCGACAACATACCATACTGCCATTGTCTAAACTCCTTTCCAAGTCATCTGGTTGACAATATTTCAAAATGTTCTGCTCCAGGCCATATTTTTTTTCCAATCAGTTTATGAATAACTTGAGTAAAGAGGTAGACTTTTTAAACCTGCAAGTGATACCTTTGAAAATAGAAACAGGTTTTACGTTAGTGGGTTGCTGTGAGTTTCTTAGCTTTATGGCCATGTTCCAGAAGCATTCTCTCTTAATGTTTCACCCACATCTATGGCTGGCATCCTGAGAGGTTGTCAGCAAAACATCAGGAGAGAATGCTTCTGGAACATGGCCATACAGTCCGGAAAACTCATAGCAACCCAGTGATTCTGACTATGAAAGCCTTTGTTAAGAGGTTATTAGGCTAGTCTTCACAGAAAGCAGAACTAGTCAAGAACTAACAAACTGAATTTGAGCAGAGATAAATATAATGTTCTGGTTATGTTGGCTACACAAGGGCAGGATAGCTGATACATGGTTTGATAGAACTACACACTAAAAAAGAAAGAATCCCAAGCTAAAAAATAATGGCTAAAATAGGTACCTGTGCTGCGTTACTAAATATGTAACGACAGATTATAAGAGGTAACGATTCAGTTCTGTTCTATTGATCTAATGTGGCTTGATTTTCTAATGTGATTTGAGATGGAGCAATATAATCTCATGTTTATTTGCTTTATTCCTTTCCGTTCTAGGATATTTGGAAGTCTATTAGACAGAAGTCATAGGCAAATCCTGTAGCAGACAGATATAAAGTTTAAAAACAAAAACAAAACAGGGGAAACACTCCTCTGACACCTTGTATAATAAGGGAGAGGGTAACACATGGTGCATAGACTGCACATGGCCTCAGGGACATTTTTGGCACATTTATGCCAGATTCCAGCACTAACTGAAAAAAAATCATTTAGAACAAGCATTTCACTTGTTTTAAGTGTCTTCTGCTCTGACTGTTTTATCATAGCTCAATGTGACTCACAGGAAAAGACAATAATGCATAGTAAAGTGGAAAGTTCTAGGGCACACCTGCACAACAAACAGCCTGCCGGCTACATGCTGCCACTCTCAGTGGTTTCCCTGCATAATATACCTGACTTGATTTACTTGTCCCCAGCACAGTTTCTGCCTTCTGTTTCTGCTCTTTCACAGCCACCTGTTCTTGGCCCAGGAGAGGCCTAGTGCCCATTGGGGAACAGGAGGTGCTGGAAAGGGGGGCAGCAGTGACTATAGGGAAGCCATGAGCCAAAGAGAGCTGGAGCTGAGGCCACAGGAGTTTTGTTCCCTTTATGGGACTGGGTGCCTTGCTCAGCTGCTGGGGCAAACCACTTGAAGCAGGCAGAAGGTAGAGCTGCTGCCAACCTCCTCCTGCCCCTGCTCCAAGAGGTGGGATTTGTGTGCAGGAAGTTGCTGAGATCCAAACAGAGCACAGAAACAGCTGCTCTTGGAGCAAGGAGAAAAGGGGGTGGAAACGGCCAAAATGGAGGAGGCAAAATCAAATAAAAATCTACCACAAGTCTTGTGATGCCTAGAAGGCTAGCCATTGTAGTATGTTTCAAGGGCACGGGATGCATCTATGGCATAGAATTAATGCATCTTCACACCACTTTAACTGCCATATGTTGATGTGACCTGAAAGCAAACAACAAAATGTGTTGTAGTGACTTGTTGCAAAATTTCAGCAATAGACCACTATAAACCATTGCAAAACAAGTAAAATAATTCCTAAAAGTGTTCCCTCCTTGGTTTGCTGTTAAAACCATTCAAAGTACAGTAGAGTCTCACTTATCCAAGCCCCGCTTATACAAGCTTCTGGATTATCCAATGCATTTTTGTAGTCAATGTTTTCAATATATCATGATATTTTGGTGCTAAATTTGTAAATACAGTAATTACCACATAACATTACTGTGCATTGAACTACTTTTTCTGTCAAATTTGTTGTATAACATGATGTTTGGTGCTTAATTTGTAAAATCATAACCTAATTTGATGTTTAATAGGCTTTTCCTTAATCCCTCCTTATTATCCAAGATACTCGCTTATCCAAGGTTCTGCTGACCCGTTTAGCTTGGATAAGTGAGACTCTACTGTAAATGAAAATATGCTGTATGTGGCAAGTGATAGGAATTGGCTCCCTCATCATTGCAGTTGCCCATCTCTGTTGCACAATGTGAACAGCAGTATCTCTCCTCCCCCCATAATAAGTCACAACGGATAAACTTTATTCACTGCTTCAGAAACCTAATAACATTGTCAGTTATTACATTAGTTGGGGAAAGGCTTCATTACTCCCTAAGGTAATGCACTGCCAATAAGATATTACTCACAAGATGCTGCTTCCAAATTCTGCTTTTGCTACTCTAACTCTCTAGACATTGAGCTTGCCAGCTTTTTTAGAGGTTGAATGCATATCCAGGTCAGTCTTAGGTAGTTGCTTTCCTTTTATATTGCCAACTTAATTCTTCACTTGAACCCTTTCTCAACATTTGATTGTTGTTATTGTCGTCGTTGTGGTTGTTAGGTGTCTCTCTGTCATTTACTAATTTGCAAAATCTTATTTTCCTGCTGTGCCAAACATTCTTTTTTTAGAGTTCGTTTTTATTTACAGTTCCTAGCAAACATATTTTTCTTTTCCCGAAATAGTTATGTTAATTAGTATTGGATCACCTGGTGTGCACAAATTACTTAATACAATGAAGGCTAAGATGAGAATATTTTTATAGCGGTAATACAATAAAATAAACAAATCCAACTGGTACATGTTTGTGATATAATTAAGTATTCATGCCTTTTTATGTGAAATGCTTAAATATGTTCTGGTACAGTCCACTGCCTCCACAAGTCTCTTAAGTAGTTGAAGGAATCCACCACTGTGCCCCTATGGGTTTGAATAATATTAAACGCAACCGTGTGTAACATCCAATTTGGAGCCCTTTACTCTGGTTTTTAGATTATTTATGAATAAATGAAGTCGCATCAATCTCGACTCATACTCTCACAGTATTTCCCTTCCCTGTCTGAAAATAAGCCATTTGTCCTTATCCCTTTCTTCTTATATCAGATCAATAACTGATCTTTAAGAGAACGTGTCTTTCATGATTGTTGTGGCCCAGAAAAAGCTTCTCCCAACTCCATCAAAGATAAGTATACATAAGAATCTGTGGGCAGAGACTTCATCAAAAGCTTTGGATGCCAACCACTTCTTTAGTTCTTGAATACTTAGCCAATTATTTGGGCATTTCTAAAGTGTTGGGACCATTATGCATTTTACAGAGCTATTAGTAGCATAGCAAATAAGCTTTCATTTGAATCTCAAATTAGAGAAAACTTTCCCTTTAATGTCTGGCTTAATGTTTACCTATCTCCACTGGGTGAGAAATTGACATTGAAGCAAATTGCCTGTTCCAGTTTTCCACACTTTCATCTTCAGCTATCATTACATAAGTAATTTTGCAGATGTTTATCCTGGTGCCATTTCCCAAGAGTGGGATTGTCAAGTCCTTCTCCATCGCATAAGCACAGACTAGTCAGATACCTGCCACTCTTAACAAATAAACCTAAAAGCTTGCTGGGACCCATTAGGCTGCCACTCCTTTCCATTAGCACACATTCCTTTTCTTGAAAGCACATTATTGCACCACAAAGGCCAAGTACTTAACTCATGTAAAGAAATGTATAAAAATTGTTAAGCTGATGTTACATGTTCATTTTCTGTGTTGCAGATAATTTTCTCTTCTTCCTCCAGTTTTCTGTTCAGGTAAAGATGACATATATGTGTTTTCTAAATGGAAAGACACATTTTGCTGTGCCATTTACTCCAAATGCTTTTAATAGGAACGTGATAATTTAACTTGTCTCATCTGTGTTTTTGTTTGACATAAAAGCTACATATTTGTCCTAAATTTAATAGAGTTTGAAATACCCAGGATCTGTTTAGATACAATGAATTGCTAGGGAGGAGCTGTAGCCCTCAATGATAAGTCTGACTACATACAGACATACAGGTTGGGCTGTGGTGCAGGCTGGTTAGCAGCCAGCTGCAACAAATCACTCTGACCAAGAGGTCATGAGTTCGAGGCCAGCCCGTGCCTGCGTCTGTCTCTGTCTTTGTTCTATGTAAAGGCATTGAATATTTGCCTTATATGTGCAATGTGATCTGCCCTGAGTCCCCTTCGGGGTGAGAAGGGCGGAATATAAATACTGCAAATAAATAAATAAATAAATAAATAAATAAATAAATACAAGGCATGGAGATACAATTGCCCAATCCTATATTTTAGAGACCTGTCTAATGATCCTAATAGTTGAGGATTTCCCATGGGGGTGTAAAATGAAATCTGAATACAGATTCCCTGGTAAATTCCATCGATTACTCAAAATACATAAACAGGGCAACATGTTTTAACTTAATTAAGTTAATGTATTATTATTATTGTTGTTGTATTGTAACTGTGTTTATATACTCTGTTTTATATCTGGTTGTAAGCTGCCCTGAGTCTCCCCTTGGGGGTGAGAAGGGCAGGATAGAAATGCTGTAATAAATAAATATAAATAAACTCGACATCCCTAAATAGCTTGGGCCCAGACTATTTGAAAAACCGCATCTCTGTATGCAAACCAGCACTATTTATTTATTTATTTATTTCAAATATTTCTATCCCGCCCTTCTCACCCGGAGGGACTCAGGGCGGCGTACAATTGGCAACAATTCGATGCCGATACATCATTAAAAACAACAACATATAAAAAATACAACCAATTAAATACAGTATAAAATATAAAACATAAAACGTGTTTAAAATCTGTTCGTCCAATATCCTCCAACTTTATCCATATAACAATCTGGGTCGTCTTTATCATTTATTCATTAAAAGCCTGGGCACAAAGCCATGTTTTAAAGGCTTTTCTAAAACTCAAAAGGGTTGGGGCTTGCCGTATATCTCTGGGGAGGGTGTTCCATAGCCGGGGAGCCACCACCGAGAAGGCCCTGTCCCTCGTTCCCACCAGCCGCGCCTGTGAGGCAGGCGGGACTGAGAGCAGGGCCTCTCCAGATGACCTCAGGGATCTGGCTCATAGGAGGAGATACGTTCGGACAAGTAGATTGGGCCAGAACCGTTTAGGGCTTTATAGGTCAAAACCAGCACTTTGAATTGGGCTCGGTAGCATATCGGCAGCCAGTGGAGCTGGCTTAACAAGGGGGTGGTACGCTCCCTGTAAGCCGCCCCAGTTATTAGTCTGGCTGCCGCCCGTTGTACTAGTTGGAGCTTCCGGGCCGTCTTCAGAGGCAACCCCACGTAGAGAGCGTTGCAGTAGTCCAAACGGGATGTAACCAGAGCGTGGACCACCGTGGCCAAGTCAGACCTCCCAAGGAACGGGCGCAGCTGGCGCACAAGTCTTAGTTGTGCGAAGGCTCCCCTGGCCACCGCCGAGACCTGGGGTTCCAGGCTCAGCGATGAGTCCAGGAGAACCCCCAGACTGCGAACCTGCGTCTTCAGGGGGAGTGCGACCCCGTCCAGCACAGGCTGTAACCCTATTCCCTGTTCAGCCCTGCGACTGACCAGGAGGACCTCTGTCTTGTCTGAATTCAGTTTCAATTTGTTTGTCCTCATCCAGTCCGATACAGCGGCCAGACACCGGTTCAGGACCTGAACAGCCTCCTTAGTGACAGGTGGAAAGGAGTGACAGAGCTGGACATCATCTGCGTACAGATGACACCTCACCCCGAAACTCTGGATGATCTCTCCCAGCGGCTTCATGTAGATGTTAAACAACATGGGGGACAGTACTGAACCCTGCGGGACCCCACAAGTCAATGGTTGTGGGGCCGAGCAGGTGTCCCCCAAGGACACCATCTGGGACCGACCTTCCAGGAAGGACCGGAGCCACTGCAAAACAGTACCTCCGAGCCCCATCCCGGCAAGGCGCCCCAGAAGGATACCGTGATCGACAGTATCGAAGGCCGCTGAGAGGTCCAGCTGAACCAGCAGGGACACACTCCCCCTGTCCAGCTCGCGGCGTAGATCATCGACTAAGGCGACCAAGGCTGTCTCGGTACCATGCCCCGGCCTGAAGCCAGACTGTGCCGGATCCAGATAATCGGTATCTACCAAGAATGCCTGGAGTTGTGCGGCCACCACACGTTCCATGACCTTGCCCAAAAAGGGGAGATTGGAAATAGGCCGAAAGTTCTCCAATTGAGTGGGGTCCAGTGATGGCTTCTTCAACAGCGGTTTGATCACAGCCAATTTGAGGCTCGCTGGAAATATGCCTTCCCGAAGGGAGGCATTCACCACCACCTTCACCCACTCGGCCAACCCCCCTCTGGCTTCTCTCACCAGCCAGGATGGGCAGGGGTCTAGGATGCATGTGGTAGCCCTCACCTCTCCAAGCACCTTGTCCACGTTCTCAGGCTGAACCAATTGAAACGAATCCATCAAAATGGGACAAGCAGGTCCTCTCGCTACATCCTCGGAGACTGCCGTTAATATGGTGTCAAAGCTAGAACGGATCAAAGCGACTTTGTCCGCAAAGAACTGAGCAAATGCTTCACAGCGGGCTGCCGAGTTGTCAGGGATCCCGTCTTGGGGGGCGGGATATAACAAACCTCTGACAACTCGGAACAGCTCCGCCAGACGGTTCTTTGCGGACGCAATATTAGCTGCAAAGAAAACATTCTTTGCAGCATCTATTGCGGCGCCATATGCCCTGAGATAGAGACATAGCCGTGTTCGGTTTGGCTCGCTCGGCTTCGAACGCCACACACCCTCTAGTTCCCTCTTCTTTCGCTTCATCGCTGCCAGCTCCTCAGTGAACCAAGGAGATGGTTTAGCTCGGGTACTCGAGAGGGGACGTTCCGGAGCGATCGTGTCTATTGCCCTAGTCACCTCCTTGTTCCAGAGGGCGACCAGAGCATTGACAGAATCACCAGCCAAGGTGGCGGGAAATTCCCCAAGAGCCATCAGGAATCCATCCGGATCCATAAGCCTCCTGGGGCGGACCATTTTGGGTCCTCCACCCCTGCGGAGGTTGGGGGCTGCAGTGATTCTAAACCTGATCAGGTGATGGTCGGTCCATGGCAAAGGAGCGATGGTGAGCTCCTCCACACCGCCACCTTCCTCCCATCCCTGGCAGAAAACCAAGTCAAGTGTGTGCCCTGCTCTGTGGGTAGGGCCAGATACTAGTTGGGACAGCCCCATGGTTGCCATGGCGGCCATGAAGTCCTGAGCTGCACCAGAAGGAGTGGTCTCGGCATGGACATTGAAGTCCCCCAGCAAAATGAGCCGTTGGGACTCCAGCGCCAGGCCAGAGACCATTCCTGCTAGCTCAGGCAGGGAGACTGTAGTGCAGCGGGGTGGTCGGTACACTAGCAGAATCCCTAAACTGTCCCGGCCCCCTACCCTCAGATGAGCACACTCAAACAAGGTAGACTGTGGGATGGGGCACCTGGTCAGGGGGATGGACTCCTTATAGACCACTGCAACCCCTCCTCCCCTCCCTCCAGATCTTGGTTGATGCTGCACGGCATAACCTGGTGGACAAAGCTGGGTGAGATTGGCCCCCCAGCTTCATCCAACCAGGTCTCCGTTATGCACGCCAGGTCTGCCTGCTCATCCAGGATAAGATCCTGGATGATTGCAGCTTTACCATTGACAGACCTGGCGTTCAGCAGCACCACCTTCAGATCGGAGGGCCCGCCAACTTGGGCACCCAAGTTTACTGTGTCAGGAGGCCGTTTTAAATCTACAAGCACTCTGTTGCTCACCCTAGGCCGAATTAGATTATGCCTCCCTTTCCCGTATCTCCCCCTCCCCTGGATCACCTCGATGGGGGCCCCCCAGCTGCTAGACACATACCCTCTCCCTACATGGTCTACCATAATGGTAGACTCACTTTCACACGTGAGGATCTTGTTACCGCTGTCTCCTACTTCTATCTCCTTTCAGGACATATTGGTATTCTAACTGGGAGCAGTAGTATACTCAGCGTAAAGTGCTACAATGATGGTTACTTTACCCCAACCCCTATGAGAGTGCTCCAGTGCTTTTATCCATGGTTGTTAATTGCACTGGCCCAATAGACTTTAACCACTGCCTTCCCTTCCCGCCCTCCTCTTAGCCCTCCCTGCCCCTTAATTAACCTCCTAGCTCCTAATACACCTTGATCACAACAGATGTTAACAATAGCTGTAACTAGCTCTGCGGTCTGCAGAGGAGGCTCTCCTCTCGGTCCCACCCCCGTCTCAAGCGCGGCTGGTGGGGACGAGAGAGGGGGCCTTCTTCATGATCATCCCCTACCTCTGGAGCTCCCTCCCTAAAGAAATAAACATTGTCCCTTCCCTCCTCTCCTTTAAAAAACTTTTTAAAACCTCATCTATGTACATTAGCTTACAGAGAGGAAGAGGACTAGTACATCTTTATATATACCTTCACCTAGATATTGGATACCCACCTCAGCTCATTGGGAGTTGTAAATTACCTTTTGCTTTTGATGCCTCTTAGCTTACTCTGTAATCTGTGGGATTTTATCATGGTAAAGGTGTGTTAGACTTGTTTATTTAAAGTTTAGTTTTGCTTGTTTGTTTGGCATTGAATGTTTGCCATTTTATTAATGGTTGGAAACCACTCCGTATCCCCTTGAGGAGATTGGTTGGGTTATAAAAAAAGGTATCATTGTCATCGTCGTTGTCATCATCATCATCATCATCTCAAGCACTGAAACACACATAAGGTGTGCTCTTAGGCTCTTTCCTCAATGCATGTCTGAGGAAGGATACTTTCTCTACAAAAGCTTATGCTACCAACTTGGTTTTTTCAGTCTCTAAAATGCTACTAGATCTCTTTGCATAGTGATGTTCCAGACTAATATGGGTATTACTTTGAATTCCAATCTTTCAGTCTGGGCATCTTGCTCCTGCACAAATTGCTAATTGCTAAATTATTCTTCAGCCAGTCCTGTTATATAGCCTTTCACTGTCTACTTCCTGACCTCTTCCAGACTACTTGCTGACCCTGTTATGTGATCAGTACCATGATCTTCACTTATCCCTAACTATATTAATGGTGATCTTACATATCATTATCCATCATTGCTCATACTTTGTCTCATAGTGTTGTTTGCTTGATGTCAGCTGTGGCCTTTGCCAGCCATTAACATGTTGTTCTAACCGCTGACCCTGCCAGGTCTTGTGAAAATATGATTGTGGGACACATCTGTTGCAATATTTGAGGGTGGATTCTATTTTTGAAATTTCAGGAAAACTTAAAACCACTGTTCTGGGACATTGAATCTAAGTTGCACCCTTTTTCAAAGCCCCTTAAACAGGGAAAAAGTATGTCTTAGACTGGATGAAATACAGTGTTTTGTTTCATGTACGGCATAGTTTATAAGGAATGAGTAATTCTGGAGTCTGTTTGTAACAATGCCACGTTTTTTATCCCCACCTTGATATCATACCATTTTGGGCACTGTAGCAATCGGATAGAATATTGTTATCTTAATTTCAGTTGCTAAAGTTCAAATGTTCCCCTCCTGCTGTCAGCTTTAAGGAGGTACCACAGCCCTGATTTAGATATCATTGGTGCTTTGCATCATGCTATTTAAGAGCTGAAATTAGCCTATGTTTCTTTCATCTTATCTTAGATTGCATGCTAGATTTCTTTATCCCCTAATGCCTACACAAATGTATTAAGTAACAGCTAAAATGACAGTTCCGCACAGTTGCCATTGTTTCTGATCCCCCACTCCAATGAATGCAGCCACATTTTTCTCTAGTGGAAGAATTTACAAAACCTTGAAGATGTTTCAGGTATTTGAATATAGATGTTTGTTTGTTTAGATTCCTGCCAGTGCGAGACTCAAGGAAGCTTAAACCTTAAACCAAAAAATTTAACTTAGTTACAACAGAAGTTGAAATAAAACATAGCTAAAACAATATTTAACACAGAATGTATTATGCAGCACCTAAAAAGATAAACTATTCAAACAAGTAATAAAATGTTCTCTAAATTTGTTTACCTATTAGCAAAATCCAAGCAAAAAAGGAAACAACTGAGCTTCCCTTGAGAACAAATTCCATAAGTATGAGCAGCCACTGAGTAGTTTTTTCAGTTTTCCTCACCATACAATCCTATGAGGTTGGTTGGCTTGAGGCCCCATCTATACGTCCATATAATGCAGTTCGAAACTGCATTATATGACCAATATAGACTTATATAATGCAGTGTAACTGCACTGAAGTTCATTGTATGACTTTATATTGACCATCCAATGCAGCTTCAAACTGCATTATATAGCAGTGTCAATGGGGCCTGAGTTGTAGCTTCCCCAACATATCTTAGAACTTGGGCATACTCATATGGGGAAATATTGTTTTGAAATAGTCTGGATCTAAGCTTTTCTGAAGATGGAATGTCTCTGATTTAGACACAATTGGTGCTTTGTGTTGTACTAGTCACATGCTAAAATTACCTCAAGTCTCTTTGATCTCATTATGTTTTTCTTTCAATACTTGATTTCATCATCTGGATAGAATGGGGGTATGAAAGTAGTGCAAACCAAAGCAGGGGACACCAATATCCAACAAAACTTTGTTAGTGGCCCCATTAAACTCACACCATGCAAAAATTATTGTTTATACAGTAAAAGTTACTTTTTGACATTTTGGGGAGCTACAATCCAAAAAAAATAAATTTTTCGTGCTCTGGTGAAGCCTCATTATAGAAGGCCATTCCACCATGCAGTTAAATTATTTTGTTAATCTAATTAATTGTCATAGGCTTTATACCATGATGATGGCACATAATAATAAAGTAATGTGGTACCCAAATATATCTTATGTGAACTAATAATGTTTTAATTTATTTATGCCTGCAGCCAAAGAGAATGAACTGGCAAATTAATTAAAACACAACGATTTTAGATTTAATTATCCATAGGATGAGGTTGTAAATCTCACGGCAGTCAACGAGACTTTCTATCTCAGTACTTCCTATTTGTGATTCATATTTTCTAGGTCCATATTTTCAAGATCCATAGCATTTTATGCAGCCTTTCAAAAACTATGTGTGATTATTTTGTCTTGGATTGTTGTTCAATAGGGTAATCTCCGTCTCCTCAAATGATTGCTTTTCAGCAAAATGGGATGACTTCCCCTTATCGTTTTGTAGGATCCCACTTTGCTATTTGACCCTAGAAGTGAGAAAGAGTTAAAGGGAAAGGAGAAATGGAAAATTCAAATTCTTGATTGGTGTCCCTTTTGCTCAACTTGGGTAGGAATCCTTGCTTTGATATTAGTTTTATGTGATTAAAATGTGTCCAGGATTTTAGATATTCCGTAATTGCTACACCAAGGGTGAAATCCAATATTGGGCTCCCATTTTGCTAGAAATGCTGTAGGAGTCTTCTCATCTTTTCGTCCTTTTGTGGCAGCTCCCCCAATAATAAGTTCCAGGATATGTCTCAGACTGTGCAGGTTCTCATGAGTATAGGAAGTTCTGTTGACAGGATTGCTTTGCTCACTATTGCATCTGGACCTGAATACACAACAGTGGAAATATGTGAGCACAATGTGAGCTGTCTTTTATATTTCCATCATATGTTTCTGATTGTGGCAGTTTTTAGTGGGCTATCACCAAGGAATGAAAATATTAGCACTATCACTCAGCTGTAATAGCAATCCACCCATCAATCTCACAAATCACCAGAAGATAGAAGCTTTCATTCAGGTGCTTCTGCCCACTTTTCCCCAAGTTCTTTTTGATTTTTTTAAATAAAGGAACTAAGTGCTCTAAGCTGATGTAGGTGTCAGGTATCTTTGCTCGACTTTCAACAATTCTGTTTTTTGAAGAATGGCGAGTAAGCAAGATATCCAATTAAATGACAAAGAAAACTTGGACTCCAACCTTCTGTCTTTATAATTTGACATCCTGCAACAACAATAAAATCTGCAACAACAATAAAATAAAAGGGTTTTGTTCATTTTAAAACCAAGCTATTTGGTGTGTTTTTTATTTTTCAGTTCTAGCTTAACATCTATTTTTAAAGAACAAACATATTCTTCCATGGAACAAACTGTTTCTGTTTATTGGAAGCTTCTTCTAACCCACCCATCCATCAAGGTGGTTTTTCAAAAAATAGCTTATTTATTAGCATTTTTTTTACACCAAACAGATATGAAATTGCTAACAAAAATATACGTAATATGACTTTCTCAACTGGGGAGTACTGTGGAGCTGAGTTTACATCAACATTTCTCAAGCTCATTCTTTCATCGCATGTCTGCCTGATTCACCAGAATATTCTGTTTTAGAGGAATTCATTTTAAAATAAAATTCTTATGTGGAAATTTAAAACTCAAACTAACTTGGGGCATAGATGACTATTTATCTCATCTTTTAGGAATGAAAATACTTGGATATTTTGTTCTTATGGTGGGGGATAATTTCCACAATTTCCCCTCAGCAATGGGAGTAAACAAATATTTCTGTACGGTTCTCATTTGGCATTTGCTATCACAGAGTTTCCCCCAACAATTATTCTGCACAGAAATACATATGTGGGATTTTTATGTTTCAAAATGGCAAGTTTTTCCATGAAGAACCCATATAATTGGAAACAGGATAATTTCCTCGAACATTTTGGGATGTGTGAACACTGGGCTAAGACCGTGTAAAATTCTTGCCTCATTGTTATTTCTGCTGATTAAGTGTGCATCTACTCCAGGCATGGGCTTAAGCAGCTGAAGAGGAAAAGGAAAGGGCCTGAGGCTGTTAGGAATTGTGGGAGTTGAAATCCAAAACACCTGGAGGACCGAAGTTTGCCCATGCCTGGTCTACACTGTAGACTTAATACAGTTTGATATCACTTTAGCACCCATGGCTCAGTGCTATAAAATTCTGGAAGCTGTTGTTAGTGAACTACCAACACTCTTTGGCAGAGAAGGCTAAAAACCGTGTAAAACTACAACTCCCATGATCCCATAGCATTGAGCCACAGTAGTTAAAGTTGTGTCAAACTGCATTAATTCAGTGCCGATACTAAAGTCTTGAGGAGAGGTCCTCTTGACAGTAAAGATACCAGTGAAGGTCTGTTTGACCAGCAGTGAAGCAGAAGGCCTGTGTTGCTCGCAGATTTAAAACTCTGTTTTCGCTTGGAATTGCAATTAGTTCCCATTCATGCTTCTTTTAAGAAGGATGTGAAAACATCTCTCTTCCAACTGCTTTTTAAAACTCTTCTGATGTCTACTGCTTATTGATTTTAGTGGTTTTATTGTTTAATTTGTTCATAGTGAAGTTATCAGCCTCCTTGAGTGTGCCTGTTTAGTGGAAACACAGGAAAAAGGCAATATTCCTAAAAACATTTAACACCTTACCGTTTGAAGTATAGTTCCCATTGACAAGTATTGCGTATGTGTCAAACCACCACTCAAAACTATGATTAATGTTTCTGGACTGGTCTTTCCAACTATACTTTGTTTTCTACCATATCCTATTATTGGCACAAATAAAAGCAATTGTCAGGCACTAAAACTGATACCCTTTTAAAAACAATGGTCTGTTCTGAGATTCAACATTGTCTTTTGTATGCGATGTTATTTGAGCATCTACTTTCTATTCTGCTATTTCTGGAGCTGTTCAGTGCTCTGCTTAGAACCAATATGCCATTCAAGTTGTCAGCAGGTGTTTCTGTTGAATAGATCAGCAGGAGTTTTATGATTTAGCTCCCTTGTGATTACCGAAAAACAAAATTTGAATACATTGTGATAACTGGCAGAGATGAAGCATTGAGGGAATCATTTCAACCAAATGAAGGATTTTTTTTTGGTGACAAGTCTGTTGCAGAGGACTCTATGAGTGATGTCTGAGATGTCTGAGATGTCTCATAACTCTTTTCCAGTCTTATAGATTTTGGAATTGTATAAAATTCTGTGCTCCTTATACATTGATATGATATGTTAATAATAATAATAATAATAATAATAATAATAATACAAATAAAAATAATGCAAATAAAAATAACGAAGAGGGTTGGAAGAGACCCTTTGGGCAATGTAGTCCAACCAGCTTCTGCCTTTGTGCAGCAATAGCACAAGCAAAACACCCCCTTAATAATTAAAAATTAAATAATAACTAAAATACCTTTATAAACACAAAACAAAGCTTTGCAAGGCAAGCACCGGGCGAAGAAGGAGGCTGGGAAAGGCAGCAGGCGAGGGAGGAGGCGGGGAAAGGCTCAAGGCTGGTGAAGCAGAGGGAGGAAAGGGCTCAAGGCTCGTGCAGCAGAGGGAGGAAAGTCTCTAAAGCCAAAGCTCAAAGGCTTGTGCAGCGAGAGGGAGAAAGAAGGAAAGGCTCCAAGGCTTATGCAGGGAGGGAGAAGCCAGCAAAGCTTTGCAAGGCAAGCACTGGGAGAAGGAGGCGGGGAAAGGCACCGGGCGAGGGAAGAGGCAGGGAAAGGCACCAGGCGAGGGAAGAGGCAGGGAAAGGCACCGGGCGAGGGAAGAGGCAGGGAAAGGCACTGGGTGAGGGAGGAGGCTGGGAAAGGCACCGGGCGAGGGAGGAGGCTGGGAAAGGCACCGGGCGAGAGAGGAGGCTGGGAAAGGCACCGGGCGAGGGAAGAGGCAGGGAAAGGCACCAGGCGAGGGAAGAGGCAGGGAAAGGCACCAGGCGAGGGAAGAGGCAGGGAAAGGCACCGGGCGAGGGAAGAGGCAGGGAAAGGCACTGGGTGAGAGAGGAGGCTGGGAAAGGCACCGGGCGAGGGAGGAGGCTGGGAAAGGCACCGGGCGAGAGAGGAGGCTGGGAAAGGCACCGGGCGAGGGAAGAGGCAGGGAAAGGCACCAGGCGAGGGAAGAGGCAGGGAAAGGCACCGGGCGAGGGAAGAGGCAGGGAAAGGCACCGGGCGAGGGAAGAGGCAGGGAAAGGCACTGGGTGAGAGAGGAGGCTGGGAAAGGCACCGGACGAGGGAGGAGGCTGGGAAAGGCACCGGGCGAGAGAGGAGGCTGGGAAAGGCACTGGGCGAGAGAGGAGGCGGGGAAAGGCACCGGGCGAGGGAGGAGGCAGGCAAAGGCACTGGGTGAGAGAGGAGGTGGGGAAAGGCACCGGGCGAGGGAGGAGGCGGGGAAAGGCACTGGATGAGAGAGGAGGTGGGGAAAGGCTCAAGGCTCGTGCAGCAGAGGGAGGAAAGGCAGGAAAGGCAAGGCTCCAAGGCAGCGAGAGGGAGCTCAAAGGCTTGTGCAGGGAGCGGGAGAAAGAAGGAAAGGCTCCAAGGCTTATGCAGGGAGGGAGAAGGCAGGAAAGGCGGCAGCGGCACCACCTTCCTTGGAGGAGGGTGCGGGCCGGATAAATGCCTTCAGGGGGCCGCATGTGGCCCGCGGGCCGTAGTTTGGGGACCCCTGCCATACAGTGTATAGACATGCACTTAACTGGCAATAAGTCCTATTGAACTCAGTAGGGCTTATATTTTTAGATGTTTAGGATTGATTTTAAAAGATTTGGATTGTATTTCAAAAGCTAGATACAGTTTGTTGTAGAAGGCTTTCATGGCAGGAATCACTGAGCTATTGTGAGTTTTCCGGGCTGTATGGCCATGTTCCAAAAGCGTTCTCTCCTGACGTTTCTCCCATATCTATGGCAGGCATCCTCAGAGGATGCCTGCCATAGATGTGGGAAAAACGTCAGGAGAAAATGCTTCCGGAACATGGCCATACAGCCCAGAAAACTCACAACAGCCTAGATACAGTTGTCTGTTCACATTTGCGGTTTTGACAGGTTTGATAATTTATGATTTGATTAAAATATGCTCTCTAGAAATTTCTTGGTCCCCCAGTGTGACTTGATAGTCAACTTCCTCTGGTTATGCTAGAGAGAACACTTCTCTAGGAATCCCTAATCCTCCAGTGTAATTGTATGGTCTGCTTCTAGGAGAAGTTGACTCCAGAGTCATGCTGGGAGACTGAGAAATTCCTAGAGCAGCATTAAAAGAAAATAATTTCTTTATTTGTAGTTTTTCACAGGGTTCCTGTATCCCTAACCCCAGAAAATATGGAGGTCTGACTATATTTGTGTTTTGAAGGGAAATGGCTGTATGTTCCAAAGGATCAGTGTCCCTTGGGGTTTTTCTTTGGCTGAAATTGATGCTCTTTGTGGAGAGCCAAGATGGATTCAGTCTGAAAGGAAGTGCTAATGGCCAGCTTTCAAAGTGGCCCCTTTGTTCATGTAATTTGACTCATGGATATATAATTTGATGGTATAGAAGTTGACATCTGTAATGAAGTCATTCTGGAATATAAGAATGAATAATTTAAAGGGTTTTCTTTTCATTGGCAATATTATGATATTTCTTTTGCATATCTCATGATTTTCCACACCTTTTGAAAATCTTGCGTTAAAGTAAGTCATGCAAAAAATAATAATACAAAAATGTCTTGGAAAAGCTAATCGATTGAAGTGAAGAAGTTTGGGAGGAAAAATTGTAGGAGGAGAAAGCAGTTTGGCCCCATTTTAAAGCCTTTTAAAAATTAAAATGGAATATGGACCATGGAGTTTTTTTTAAAGAATTATAATAAAAGGTTTAAGGCATTGTGCTCCTATATTTACTCCCTCAAAATTATTTATAAAATCATTGTAACAGGAAGACTTTTGTCTAACATCATGTAATGTATTGTATCATTTCAGTTCTTGGTCTTGATGTTCTTTTTTTTTTTTTGGTTCTTTTTATGGAAATAAATATTTAATGCCTGCTTAACACTTTGAAGGACTAGAAGAGACAAATCATTTTCCCTATTCTACTGATTTTGATGGTTTCTTCTATTTTTTGTTTTGTTTTTGTGTCTGCTCCTTATAAAGTAACAAAACCAAAGGGATTCCCTAAAGTTTTTCCTTGGAGTTCAGGGCTTCATAGTTCTAAATATAATAAAAAATGAAAGTTTTAAAAAGTAAATTATATTTATAATTATTGTCTACATAAATAATACTTTTAATTATAACAACATATTATTTCAATGCCTAATCAAGTGTTGATTTTATGTTCCTAAAGTTACAAAGTGAAATATATTTTTATTCAGTCTGGGTTTGCATCTCCAATTTCAGGCGATATTATTTTCTTCAACTCTATGATTTTAGTGTCAGCATGGATTAGAGAGTTATTTAATAAGTAAATTCTTCTTGAGAAAAGTAATTTCAATTAACGTCATCTGTAATCTTAGATGTTTGATTTCTAAAACCGCCATCCTTGTGATTTCCAGAACTGTATGTATGGTAGAGATAGCATTGCAGATTTGCAGCATAACTCTTTTTCTGCTTAGCAACCAAAGGAGTATGGATGGGTCAGGTTTCTCTGTTTGTACCTTTGTGGGTGAAAGGACTTAATCTAATTGACAGAACAGTATACAATAATATAATTCCATAATGAAATCACTAGTAATAAAATCTTTATTGACATCCAGTTAAGTTTTGAGCACGAGTCAGTACAGATTTAGCATTCATTATCCAAAATCCCAAAATCTGAAACACTCCAAAAACCAAAATGGTCTATATTGGTGTCTAAGAAAGTGAAACTTTTGCTTTGAGTTGGTTCAGTATGCAGAAACCCTGTTCTGTGCACAAAATGTTAAAAATGCATAAAATTTCTTTCAGGTTAGGAATGTCTTTGAAACATACATGGTTTTTTGTTTAGACTTGAGTCTCATCTCTAAGATATCTCATTATGTGTGTATATGCAAATATAAGAGTTCCAAAATTAAAAAAAAAAAATCCAAAATCCAAAACGCTTCTGGTCCCTGGTATTTTGTTTTTGACTAATATAACCTAGAGCTGAAGGTGGGATTGGAGGCTACCAGGGATGTTTTTCCTTTGGTGGCATCTCTGTGTCAAATTCTCACTTGAGAAGAAAATCCTCAGGAGGCAAGAGTAAAAGAGGTTAGATCAGGTATAGGCAAACCCAGGTCTGTGGGCCGAATGCGTACCCCTTGGTCTCTTTACTCAGGCCCTCTTCTCTCGCAATGTCTATCAGCAGGAGGGCACGGCAGCCCCCTGTTTACTCATGCTGAGAGGAGGGCTGGGGTAGTCACAGGTGGCCTCGGCACCAGCCCCAGGTAGAGCCTCTTCCTGGCCTGTACCTTGGCCTCCACCAGCATGAGACTCAGCTACTCCTTGCCGGCATGCGTGGAATCACCGTGCTTCCCTTTTTCCAGGCCTGTGCTGCCATTGCTTTCCTCAAGGCAAGTTCTCCTCCAGAAAGAAAAAAGGCAGGAAGAGGGAGGAAGGGAAGAGAAGAAGAGCCCTAGGCAACTTCATGCTGAGAGGAGGATTTGATATGTTTTGCAGACATGCAGCAGCGAGGAGCTGCTGATTCTTGTCGTAGTGGAGGTCAAAGCACAGGCCAGGATGGTCATGAAGAGGCTCTGCTTGTGGCTGGTGCTGACGCAAGCAGCCACATGTGAAACCCTCTTTCTAGTGCCAACTGCCCCCCATCCTCCCCTGTGCCAACCACCCTCTTGGCCTCCCTCCCCCAGCACCACCCACCCATCCTGCTCCAGTCTGCCCTGTGGCCCCCAAGTAAAAAAGTTTGCCCATTCCTGGGTTAGATGCTAAGTTAAGTGTGATGTAGTGGTTTGAATTTTGGATTGGGACTCTTTGAGACTGGGTTTCAAATACCCCCTCAGCTATGAAAACCCTTTGGGTTACTTTGGGCAAGTCAGGCTCTCTCAGCATCAGAGCAAAGCAAACCCTCTCTGAAAAAGTCTTATGAAGAAAACCTTGTGACAGGCTGTGAGTAGAATCTATTCTGTTGTAATTCTTCAATACAATATGAGCCCCGACTTTGATCCAGCAACCTCTGCTGTTTATGTTGTACACACTGAGATCAATTAGGAGTTAATTTATACTTCCTGTGTCTGCATGGTTGGCATGACTAAGGAGCTAAGCTCCTTCATTTCCTTTTTAACAGTGACAGTACTGAGTCTCAATATGGAACACACACTTCTTTTACAGCTTTTGTTCCAGTTTATTTAGTACTAGCTATGTTTCAATTTTCTGTATTGACCTTTCCTTCCTGAATTTTCTTTAATTGTGGGTTTTGTTACAAGTATTATGGTTTTATTTATTTGCACTTTGTAGACTCCTTTTCACATTTGTGCTCCAGTGGAAAAAATCACATCCTATTTAGGAACACATTCTGTTTGTCTTTCAATAAAATAAGGCTAGCTTCTCAAGTGACAATTGGTAAAAATATCAGCGAACCTTTGAGGCGAGGATGGAGTTACAAAATTATGGTCTGTTTTCTGTAACATGATTAAAGGGAATTTTCCCACATTCGAAGTAAAGCTTTTGGACAAAGCTCCTTGAGAGACAGGAGCTAACCTGGAGTAGTGTTGAACTAGGACTGCGGAAAACCAGTGCTCTTGGCCGTGAAAACCCATTGGATGACTTTGGTCAAGTCTCAGTTTCTAAGCCTCAGAGATAGGGGCAATGGTCAAGCTTTTTCTGAGCAGACCTTGCCAATAAAACCAAGATGGGATTGCCATTGGGTCTCCATAATCAAAAACAACTTGAAGGCACACGTCAAAGTGTTTGATCTCATGGTCTCAGTACTCTCAAAAGCAAGTCTAGTGGGAATGTGAGAGAGCTTTGTCCTATCTTCAGGATTCTCTGCCAAGGGAAAGACTGGCTTCCTCTCTATTACTTCTTTTGGCATGCAAATCACGTTGTTCATATGGCCTTTGCATTTAGTCTGGGTTACTATCTAAAAGGCCCTGTCTGCTTGAATGATATTGTTTCTTTTTACTTAGTTAATTGTAGTTATATTTTTCAGTTTAATTTGTTTTTCTTTGGATTTATTACTTTTAGCCACCTTGTGTGACCCCCCCCCCCACCCCTTTTTTGGCAGAAATAATATAAATGTTATAAATCAATGAAATAATGAAAACTTGGAAATGGGATCTCACCACCTGCTCATCATGTGTACAAGCCACCTGGCACTCTCTATAGCCTTTTAACAATCTGTTCTTTTATGTCCTTCTTCACACACACGTATGTTTGGATAAAAATATTCCACCTGGGGAAAACTTCTTCAAACTACAATTTTCCCAAGAGAGGCTGACAGATTATAGTAGAAAGATGTGAGAAAAATGTTTTGCATACATTTTTAAAACTCCCTTTTCTTTCTTTGCATATGTTGTTAATATTATTTTGATTTTTTTGTGTGTGTGTCAGGAGCAACCTGAGTCGCTTCTGGAGTGAGAGAATTGGCCATCTGCAAGGACGTTGCCCAGGGGATGCCCGGATGTTTTGATGTTTTTACCATCCTTTGTGGGAGGCTTCTCTCATGTCTCCGCATGGAGCTGGAGCTGATAGAGGGAGCTCATCTGCGCTCTCCCTGGGTGGGATTCAAACCTGGCAGCCTTCAGGTCAGCAACCCAACCTTCAAGTCACAAGACTTTAATCCTCTATGCCATCGGGGGCTCCTATGTTATTTTGATCAAACCTACTAAATATTGAAAATATTATTACTGTTTCTCTTCCCTACTAACAGATAACTATGATCCGGTTATGGTACAGGTTGAGAACTCTTATCCGCAGTTCCAAAATCCAAAATGCTCCACATGGGATACTGATGGTTCAATATACACAAATTTCGTTTCATGCACAAAATTATTTAAAATGTAGTACGAAATTTTCTTTAGGTTATCAGTATAAGACATATATGAAATTTGTGTTTTAAACTTGGCTCCCATCTCTAACATATTTTATTATGTAAAATGCAACAAATCTCTAGATTCCAAGATCTAGAACAATCTCAAATCCAAAATGCTTCTGGTCCCAAGCATTTCAGGTAAGTGATACTCAAGCTGTAATTTGGTGTTTTAAAAAAGACATTATTCAACATATCCCTGGGCTGAATCTAACAAGAACTGAAACCTATTTTCAAATAAAATGCTTTATGTATGGTATCAAGTCCTCGTTTCAACTGCACATTATGTGATTTATCAATTTCCACATTTTGTATCCTGCTCGAATGTAATTCAGTTATTTGCAATATAACAGTTTCATTTGCTGGTCATTGAAGTTTCATGAGAAATAATCACTATGATTATATTGGGTTTTTTAAAAAGCTTTTCTGGCCTGCATGTTGTAGCATTTGGCCTTATTATAAACATGAACTGACATCCATCACTATCTAGAGCCAAGCCTTTGGCAAATGTGAGTGTTGTAGGAAAGGCACAGCAGGTGTTTTGCTTGCAGTCATTGCCACCTGTCTTGTTTCTAAAGGAAACAGGTAGATTTGAAAGCTGCCACTTGATTCTGGCTCTACACCTGACCTTTTCCCATTGTCAAATGTAGTTATTAGGCTGGTTAGAAATCTTGTCAGTCTGTCTCCTCATCTCTACTTATCTTCACCTGTCAGCAATGGAATCAGCATTGTTTTGGGACAGAAGGGAGGGCTGATAGACAGGAAGAACAAATCCAAATGACAGTGATTTGGGGTTTGTAGCTCCTGCAAGCATTCCAGTGGGTCAAACAGGAGACCTTAGCTATGAGAAATCTCATGCCACTTTCCTTGAAAGAAAGCCATGCTGATGAGAAATGGGGAGTGGCAACAGTGTGAAAATAAAGTTTTAATAACATTCATAAAGCTTGTGCAAAAAAGGAAATTGTATATTTCCCCTGTAAAGGCACTAGAGGAATGGAAATGCAGGTTATCCATTCTACTGCCTTTCTTCCTTTAGAGCTGCAAGAAGTGAATTTGTAATTTAAAGCCTTTGGTCATTTATTATTCACTGCTTCATTTCCTATTTGATTTAGGCAAGTGACTAAAAGTCTTCATCTCACTGTAAACTAAAGATTTGTAGATTGTAGTGGTTGGAAAGAAATTTTGCTAACAATTTTAGAGTGATAGGTTTTCTTTCTGCTGCAGCTTTTCTTTGTCAAGGCGGATGGCTTCATGCAGAAAGAATGGAGAAGCTAAATGGTTTACTGCCATTGTCTATAAGTCATTGTCTTTGGTAGCTGAATTATTTATGTTAGGAAGCTGCTTTATGCTGAGCCTACCTATTGCCCATCTATTCTACTATTGTCAACTATTGTCTCATCATCTTCAATAATAATTTTGCTCTCTTGACCACACCCTGATGTTGTTTGTCCAGATACATAATTTCCAGGCGAAAAAACGTGTGTGGAAGAAAGGAGGGAAGGAATATGACTCAGTATTAGACCCCATGCATTGCATATAGAAAGACCCAGATTCAATCTCTTCCACCTCCAGATAGGGTTGGGACTTTTTTTGAAATCCTGGATGAACAAATGATTTCATTCAGTTTAAGCTTGCTTGTCGTCTTCTTCCAATGCCACAGCTGAGAGTTGGTTGAGGTGAGTTTCAGGGTGTAGAGCGGTTTTCCTCTTGAAGAAAATCAAGAGGGAAAATCAAATCTGCTTCTTTGCACTGTTGTCTAGTTGCCAATAAAACAAAAATTACAAGTTCCTCAGCCACAGAAATACAAGCCAAATAGCAGCTTCTTGGAACTTCTATGGGTCTATTATTATCTTTGAAATACTCTAGCATTTTCTATTCTGGAGAAGCAAGAAGCTGTTTTACATAGGATAATATGAGCAGCTGTTCTGCCATCCAACTCCCAATTTATATCAAGTACTTGTGTCTGCATACATTAGTGGGTCACTATGTACAGTATTGCAAGCACTGGAAAATCATATGACCTTGAATACATTACAATTATGTTGCATATTAATTTTTATTTCTCCGAGTTCTTTAACATCTTGCCTATTATCTTGTGGATGATATGCAAACTGAACTTATGCCATGCAAAGTCTTTAAATCAGAATTAGTATGGAAATGCAACATTTTGAACTGATGAAACCACAGATAAAAACATTTAAAGATCACACTTTTAAGATTGCACCCACTGTACGTGTGTCAAGGTGAAGTTAGATAATAAGTATTGTGTTCAATTGCATCCCAGCAAGTGAAATGCAATGCACATAACAAAGGCAATTCATATAATTTCATGGATGTTGATTAGATACCTATTACAAGGAAAATAACTACTTTTCTAATGGTAAATGCTAGTACTCCATTTAATTAGTATTAGTTAATAGAAAACACCATAGTCTTCCTTTCAGGAGTATCTTCTTTCACTCAGATGACATAATCTCTTCATATCATTTGCGGGAGTGCTATTTTGATTTCCTTTTATGCATTAAACAGATTTTTTTAAATAGCAGAGTCCATGTTCAGTACTAGTCCCAAACATACTAGCACCCAAGGGTATGTTTGGTACACTTCAATTTTTTCAGTATTTAAATACTTTTCCAACTCATGGTGTTAGAACTTCACAAACATTCCTTTCTTGCACTAACACTCCCAAGATACTCAAGGAAATATAACCTGTATATCTTCCATTATCTGATCAGATGTAGACGTATAAGATGTGTAACTACTGGCACGGCAACAGTAGATCTTATAATCTTAGTTTAACATGAGTCTGCAGTGAGATGTGGCAGTAAAAAAAAAAAAAAAGAACAATGCAATTCTGTAAGTATCAACAGAACTACAGTATCCAGATCAAGAGAAGTAATAGAAAATAATAATAATAATAATAATAATAATAATAATAATAATAATAATAATAATAATAAAAACTTTATATATATCCCACACCTATCTCCCCGAGGGGACTCAAAACTTGTGGTATAGCTCCCATAATACCCAGAAAAGTTGGCCTATTTATCTCTCATCATCAGAATAGATGCAAGACACCTGCCTGGCATGATGGCAAAAGATCAAAGAATGTTAGTAGGCCATAGGCTTAGAATGAGTCCAAACTGAGATAAGGGAGTAAAAGAAAAATGCAATTCTGTACAATATTGAAATCAAGGAAAGTAATACAACCATTCAATTCTGCTCAGGAGACTGCAGGTTTTGAAAAATAGCAACACACTGCAATACTTCCAGATGAGTACAACTAAAATGGTGAAAGGTGTAGGAACCAACCTTTTTAAGGAACAGGGTTGTTGTATGTTTTCCGGGCTGTATGGCCATGTTCTAGAAGTATTCTCTCCTGAACGTTTCGCCCATATCTATGGCAGGCATCCTCAGAGGTTATGAGGTATGGAAAAACTAAGCAAGGAATGTTTATATATATCTGTGGGAAGTCCAGGGTGTGGGAAGAACTCTTGTCAGTGTAAATGTTCCAGTTAATCACCCTAATTTGCATGGAATGGCTACTAGCTACTTTCTGCCTGGGGGTATTCTTTGTTAACTGCCCCTAGTTCCCATATCTCAGAGTGTTGCTTCTTATTTACTGTTCTGATTTTTGAGTTTTTTAATACTGGTAGCCAGATTTTGTTCATTTTCATGGTTTCCTCCTTTCTGTTGAAGTTGTCCACATGTTTGTGAATTTCAATGGCTTCTCTGTGTAGTCTGACATGATAGTTGTCAGAGTGGTCAAGCATTTCTGTGTTCTCAAATAATATACTGTGTCCAGGTTGGTTCATCAAGTGCTCTGCTATGGCTGATTTCTCTGGTTGAGTTAGTCTGCAGTGCCTTTCATGTTCTTTGACTTGTGTTTGGGCGCTGCGTTTGGTGGTCCCTATGTAGACTTGTCCACAGCTGCATGGTATACAGTAGACTCCTGCAGAGGTGGGAGGATCCCTCTTGTCCTTCGCTGACCGTAGCATTTGTTGGATTTTCTTTGTGGGTCTGTAGATGGTTTGTAGGTTGTGCTTCTTCATCAGTTTGCTTATGCAGTCAGTGGTTCCCTTGATGTATGGTAAGAACACCTCTGGATGGATCTTTGTCTTGACTCTCATGGCTTGTTCTTGGCCTTGCAGCTCTTCTGATGTCTGTGGTGGAGTCTCCATTGGCCTGTAGAGCCCAGTTTAGGTGGTTTAGTTCACCTTGGAGGAGGTAAGGTTCACAGATTCTTTGTGCACGGTCTGTCAGGGCTTTGATTGTGCTCCTTTTTTGACTTGGGTGATGGTTGGAGTTTTTATGAAGGTATCTATCTGTGTGTGTAGGTTTTCTGTAAACTGTGTGGCCCAATTGCAAACCCAATCAACAGTAGACTGCCTTGGAGGGATGTGGAGTCTCCTTTACTGGAAGTTTTTTTTAGGTAGAGATTATTTCTCAGGTTTTTTTAGTGTTGAATTTCTGCACTCGCAGTAGTAAGTGCCATTAAGATCTTTTGCAATTCTGTGATTAATTGATTCTTGCATCAATTGACATATTGCATATTGCCAGTTGGTAAGTAGTAACTGAGTGCAACCAAGAGGATCCAAAATGGGAAAACAAGCCTTATCAGGAACAATATAGGGAGCTGGGTATCTTTGGTTTGGAGAAGACTGAGAGATGACTTTATAGCTGTCTTTAAATAGCTTTTAAAATGTATTAATAACACAAAATTGTTTTATCCAGTATATAAAAGGAGAGGGAAAGGGGCCAAAAACATTTAAAAATGGGGAAAGACAAAAACAAAAACAAACAACAACAAAAAAGGGAAAGATTATGGGATATCTTGACTGCCATCTACTTCTTGATGTGGTCTTCTCAAAAACAAGCTCATATAAATACAAAAAGAGAAATAATTCCCTTTTCTTCTTTTTTCATAACTTCTCCTTTCTATAACTATTTGTGGGCAGCTATTTTCCTATACATCATTTCTAGTTTATATTATTATTTTCATCTTGATTTGTTTCAAACAGTCCTTAATTGGTTGCCAGTCTGTTTGAGATTTTGGTAGCCCTTGGTTTGTTTGTATCAGATAGGTTCATCCGACCATATTCATAATCTCCATTATTTTTACCAATCTTTGATCAAAAGTGTTTCCTTAAGTCTCCAATTCCTAGCATATACTATCTTTGCCACAGTGGCTAGATAGTTGAATAAATCACTTAAAAATTAGGAAGAACATTTTTACTGTAAGAGCTGTTTGACAGTGGAATGGACTTGGAAGTTTTTTAAACAAAGGCTGGGTGTCTATCCTTTAGGAGTGCTTTAGGGCCCTTCCACACAGCCATATAACCCAGAATATCAATGCAGAAAATCCCACAATATCTCCTTTGAATAGAGTTATCTGAGTCCACACTGCCATATAACCCAGTTCAAAGCAGATAATGTGAGGTTTTATTCAACTGTGTGCAAGGGGCCTTAGAAAATGGATACATATTATGAGTTGCATCTTTCTTAGAAAATTAACACATATTATGAGTTGTGTATCTTTGAGTTTGTCCTACATATGATAAAGCAGAAAGAGGCCTTAATATCAATTGACTTTTTATGTGCCAAGTTTTAATCAAGTTAGGTGGGCAGTGATTTATTAAGATTTCTCGGGGACTCAGATTGTTGTTTTTCTAGAGAGACCTCATAATTGCTACCTTACTTCAAGAGCTGGCTTGGCTATCAGACAGTGCTGTCGGCACCAGAAATAGGAGACGGTGTGAAAATTGACATTGCAGTTAATATTGTTAGCAAACACTGGGCAACAACAGTCCATGTGGGAATGTGATAGAAGTAAACTTTATAATGGTAAAGCGCATTGCAAAATGCCGCAGGGCCGGGATGTTAGACTTTAAGACACAGGAGTTAAACCTTTGGGGGTAATAAAACTCTTTTCTCAGTCTTACATTTTTCATTCCAAATGTATGTCTCCTTGATATTTAAAATTCTGAACAATACTCATATTTTTAATCCCTTTAACTCATTTTGCAGCTTAATATGGAAGCTTAATGTTTGCTATCAATTTTCTGGTTCTTAATTGCCTTCATTTATCTGTGGCGTTGAAGCTAACTGTCAAGGACAGAACGCCACAAGATTCAAAGTAACAGAGCCACGAGGCTCAATCATAACACTAACAGTATTTCATTTCTTTACGGCATTCATTCATTACTGCTTTTTTAAAAAAACAATTTTAAAAGAAAGATGAAGGAAAATATTATTGTTAATTAAAAACAAAACCAGTGGAACCAAGGAGGCTTCTTTAAATTAAAAAATCGTGGCCGAGGTAAAACAAGGTGAACTGGTGTAAACCTTCAGTCCTATGAATAGCTTTTCCAAAAGAGTCAACTGTATGCTTCTGAAAGCAGCCTTCCAAAAACAATATAGAACCTCCATTCACCGATATGTGTTCAGAGCCTCCACTTTGTGAACATTTCTTCTCTTTTCCAGGAAACCAGTGGCAAAATGTGTACACCTAGCATTAGAAATTATGGTTGAATTTCCTAACAAACACACTGAGGAAATAGTTCCTTATGCCTTATAGCCACAAAAGATTTGAACATCAGGTTGTCAAGTGGCTCCATGGCTATATCAGTGTGGCCTTATGTCAGCATTGAGGACCTTTCAGGGTGTTGCCGTATGCAGAGCTGATCCAATGTTTAAGTAAAATGAGGCCAACACCTCAAGTGACAAATGCTGGTGGACACTAGTGGAAACAGCCTTGGTTGCACTTCCCCTCCCTTGACATTGCTTTTCTTGAAGAATAGAGTTGTGTGTGTCTTACGCCTTTTCCGGCATTCCTGATGCTATCATGTTCCTTGAATCTGCTGCTTTCAGGTCAGTGGGAGACAATACCCACTTCCCAATATGGACATAAGATTCAACTGCAAGTCCATTTCACTTTTGTACATGAAAGTGTTTTGGGGGACAACATGTTTTGCCTCAAGCGGCAAAATAACTTCCTCACACTGAATTTACCTTCATGTTTGCTTAGGAAAAACATAAACTGTTCTTTGCTCTGAACCCTGATTTCCCACCTTTCTTTGGTGTGGCATGTTTTCAGAGTCAGCCAACCCTCAGGGAAGCATGTGTTAAGAATATATTGTATTAGCAAAACTAAAAGGGTTGAATCAATAAGATGTGACAACAAATATAGGAACAATCTCACCAGAGCATACAGAGCCTTTATCAGTAGTTCCTAAGGGATACACAGGTCTTTCTGAGCTGGATTAAGTCATATGGAGCAATCTCAATGCCAGCTGGGTGCCTTCCCTGGCTGGCAAATCTAACAATTTTCATCCTGTTTCTTTGCAAGCAAGCAATAAGATCAAGGACAGCATATCCTCTATTACTGTATGGTCATGTTGACACCCACAATTTTTAAAAAAGCATTGCTATTTAAATACTCTCAAACCATTATGCCATAATCTTGCATATTCTTAGGTAATACTCTGTTTTCCCAAAGCTGTGAAATCAATACAAACCTATTTATCTTACTTCATGAAATGTTGTTGGCATGGAATTGTGTGTGTGTGTGTGTGTGTGTGTGTGTGTGAGAGAGAGAGAGAGAGAGAGAGAGAGAGAGAGAGAGAGAGAGAGAGAGAGAGAACACACACACACACACACACACACACACACACACATAGTAGATCCTCCAATTTCATGAATATTGGAAGTGCAGGACTAGTGTGAAAGTGGAAAAATGGATAAAGGGCTGCATTTTTATCTGAGGTAATGCCTCTATTGGAATCTATAGGGGCACATCTATATATGCCACATAATCTGTGGCCAGTCCAGAGTAGCAATATTCTGGACTGACCCTGGAGTAGGCCACAGGCTTCGTGTCCATCCTGCAGTGACAGCAGGATGGAATCTGGCCACTTCAGGTAAACTTTACTCTCATATCCTCCTTGTCACTGGGAGATGGCCAAAGAGCTCCAGGATCACCTGGCTCCTTTGCTAACATCAGTAATGACAAGAGCAAGACCAAGTAGAAGAAGGGGAGAACTTTTGCTTATGTCAGTAGCACGACAGACTTCTGTGGGCATGGGCCATGGTGATAGGACTGTGGGGTATAACATGGGTCCTATCCATCTTCTTTTCCCTACATTCTCTCCAGCCCATGCAGGCAGTGGACTGGTCCACCTTGGAACTGGTTGTGCTGTCCACACTCTACCTGATTTAAGAGTTTAGGCAAAGCTCCAGAGCATTCCCTGACTTTGCTTAACATGGGGTTAAAACAGGCATGGTCAAACTAAGGCTCGGGGGCCAAATGCGGCCATCTAGGAGCTTACCTCAGGCCCTCCTTATTTTCCTCGTCCTCTTGGCATAAAGACATGGTGACCCACCGCATCCTTATGCCAAAAAATGAGGGAGGAAGGCATGCACCAGCTGAGAGTCCTTTGGAGCACTCCCAGCCACTGCGTGTCTCGCCCACCTCCTGGCATAAGGATGGTGCGAGCGGCCCCATCCTTATGCCAGGAAGACGGTTCGAGGAAGGTACGTGGTGGCTGAGAGCCCTCTGGAGCACTCTCAGCCAATGCCTGTCTCACACTCCTTCTGGCATAATGCCAAGAGGACAGCCCAAGGATCAAGGGAGGAGGATCCAGGCAGTTGCCGCATGTTCTGCCTTTCTCCCAGCACAAGGATGGGGTGAGCAGCCCTGTCTTTATGATGGGAGAACAATCTGAGGATGATCCCTGGCCTGCCCTTTCCTGGCCCTCCCCACTCAGCATGTGCCCCCCACTTTCCTGTCCTGGCCAGAGGCCTGCAATGTGGTCCCAAGGCAAAAAGGTTTGCCCATGCCTGAGTTAAAACATGGTCAGGGAAATCCACTGGGTGACCTTGAACAAGTCGCACTCTCTTAGCCTTAGAGGAAAGCAAACCCTTCACTTTCTGAACAAATCTTGTCAAGAAAACCCCATGTTAGGGTAGCCATAACTCGAAAATAACCTGAAGGCACCGAACAATAACAACAACAACTTCAAAGCTTTCTTTTTGGACATAAAGTCAGAGGTGCAAAGGGATTTACATTGCCATGTCCTATAACTCAGTGCAGCCCTTTGGGGTCTTTCGGGGATGGTGCCTGTAAAGCCAAGCCTTTTTCATTTCCTTGCTTATTATCGCTGGTTCCCAGCTTGAGCTCTTGATCCAAGTCTTGTTTCTACAGTGAGATGCCCTTTCTATATTCACCCTCCTTCACTCCTGAATTATTACACTCAGCCCATTTACAAATTGCCTTTTTCTGCTAAGGGTTGTAATTGCCTTCACAAACAATAATCAATTTGAGCAGAAGGCGCAACATCCTTTTCTGTCCTATTATCCAATAGCAGGGTTTGTGTGAATCACTGAAATTATATTGTGGCTCAGACATTACCTTTGCAAATGAGATATCTCGCCTGGACAGTGATGCTACAACAGCACCATCACTTTGTTTACTTATCCATCACACAGCATAGATGCATTAAGCTGCAGCAAGAAAACAGAAATTTGAACTATAATTCTGTCAAAAGAAGCAAGTGGAAAACACTTAGATCTAGTCAAGAGACATCAGGATATTTTTTTTCAGCTGCTTTGCATGAGATCTGCATTAATTTTACACTTAAAAATAACATTTTTTTAAAAAAAATTAAGGTTCTTTTGGTTGTCCATGAATAAAACCAAAATTCAGAGTTGTCCAATGCCTTTATAATGATGAATCAAAATCCCACAAAATCCCACTCAGCCCAGTAGTAGCAAATTTCTATATGGAATACTTTGAAAAACAGGCCCTAGAAACAGCACCAAAAAAGCCAACTGTTTGGTTCAGATACGTAGATGACACCTTCACAATTTGGAGCCATGGAGAGGAAGAACTCAACAAGTTCCTGGACCATCTTAACAGCATCCACCCAAACATCCAATTCACCATGGAAAAAGAAAAGGAAGGAAAACTGCAATTTCTAGATGTTCTGGTCATCCGCAAACCCAATCAACAATTGGGCCACACAGTTTACAGAAAACCTACACACACAGATAGATACCTTCATAAAAACTCCAACCATCACCCAAGTCAAAAACGGAGCACAATCAAAGCCCTGACAGACCGTGCACAAAGAATCTGCGAACCTCACCTCCTCCAAGGTGAACTCAACCACCTAAACTGGGCTCTACAGGCCAATGGATACTCCACCACAGACATCAGAAGAGCTGCAAGGCCAAGAACAAGCCATGAGAGTCAAGACAAAGATCCACCCAGAGGAAAGGTGTTCTTACCATACATCAAGGGAACCATTGACCGCATAGGCAAACTGATGAATAAGCACAACCTACAAACTATCTACAGACCCACAAAGAAAATCCAACAAATGCTACGGTCAGCGAAGGACAAGAGGGATCCTCTCTCCTCTGCAGGAGTCTACTGTATACCATGCAGCTGTGGACAAGTATACATAGGGACCACCAAACGCAGCGCCCAAACAAGAATCAAAGAACATGAAAGGCACTGCAGACTAATTCAACCAGAGAAATCAGCCATAGCAGAGCATTTGATGAACCAGCCTGGACACAGTATATTATTTGAGAACACAAAAATGCTGGACCATTCCAACAACTATCATGTCAGACTACACAGAGAAGCCATTGAAATCCACAAGCATGTGGACAATTTCAACAGAAAGGAAGAAACCATGAAAATGAACAAAATCTGGCTACCAGTATTACAAAACTCCAAAATCAAAACAGTAGATGGGAACCAAAACTCTGAGGGTTTGACTGACAAAGGATGCCCCCAGGCAAGAGACAAAAACATCTCCAATGCTGATTAGGGTGATTAACCTAAACATTAATGCTGGCTCCCAGTGACAAAGGACCCTTGCCACACCCCAGACTCTACACAGTTATATATATTCTTTCCTTTCCTTACTTAGTTTATCCATACCACACAACCTCTGAGGATGCCTGCCATAGATGTGGGCGAAACGTCAGGAGAGAATGCTTCTGGAACATGGCCACACAGCCCGAAAGACATACAACAATCCTGTGATCCCGGCCATGAAAGCCTTCGACAACACATTCCCACAAAATTGTTCAAATATTTGATTTCTCCTGAAGTCTTAGGTTGGATTCACACTGTCACATAGTATTACAAAAGTGAGAAGCCCAAAGATCTGTCTTTAGTGTAGGATGGGGTTAAACTGTTTTCCAGTTTTTGCTCCACTGTGTTTCAACACTGAGATTACTTAAAGTTTTCCAGTTCCTAGTAATTTCAGTACAGGTCATGGACAGTAGAAGAGAGATCAAGTCTTCATTTTCTTATGTATCTATTGTAGTAATAATAGTTCTGGTCAATTTTGGGGTGCAATATTCAGTAAGGTTTAGCACTTGTGACCATGGCCCAGTGCTGTCTAGTGATTTGAGTGTCAGGCTAGGACATTAGGAGACCAGGGTTTGAGGTTCTGCTTCTGCCCCCTCTGAATAAATCCTTCCAAGAACAGCCTGTGATAGGTTTGCCTTGGGGTCGTCATAACTCCATAATGACAGGAAGACACACAACAAAAAACAACAAACTTGTGTGACCATAAATGATAGACTGCTGAATAATGCAACCACATATGAAAATAAATTCCCTTGACTATGGAATGACTGCATCAATAAGAGAAAGAGAGGAGCCTTTTGTTATCAGTACTAATTAAGGTGATTGAGAATACATCTATAATGTATTTTAAAAAACAAGTTAAAAACTTGGCATTATACTAAATTTCCTTTGACCAGAAGCTTGCCACTTAAGGTGCCTCTGGTGTCACTGTAAGGAGGTCCTCCATTGTGCATGTGGTGGGGCTCAGACTGCAGTGTAGTAAGTGGTCTGTGGTTTGCTCTTCTCCATACATGCATGTCATAGACTCCACTTTGTAGCCCTATTTCTTAAAACTGGCTCTGCATCTTGTGGTGCCAGAGTGCAGTCTATTCAGTGCCTTCCAAGTCACCCAGTCTTCTGTGTGCCCAGGAGGGAGTTTCTCATCCAGTATCAGCCACGGATTGAGGTTCCAGGTTTTTACCTTCCACTTTTGGTCTCTTGCTTGCTGAGGTGTTCCTGCAAGTATCTCTGTAGATCTTAGGAAGCTGTTCCTTGATTTAAGTTGTTGGCATGATGGCTGATATCCATACAGGGGACGAGCTGGAGATGTCAATTTCCTTTCATTGCTGTCTGCTACTTCCTGGCAGATATCAGGTGGTGCAGTACCAGCTAGACAGTATAATTTCTCCAGCAGTGTTTGGCTTAGTTATCCTGTGTATTATTTCTGATACACTTTGGTGGTTCTGGTTTTGACCCAGAGGATAATACATTGGTCAAGATTTTGGGATGTTATTACAGGAAAGCCTTTGTAGTGACATCCTTAGCTTGGTGATGTACTGCAGCCTTTTCATATATGCAACAAAGCCAGGTTGATTCTCCTGGATTTCAGAAAACTGCCATGAACAATTTGACACGTTTTGAGCAGCAGCCAGGGCAGCTGGGAGGGGGGGGAGCAGGAGTGAGAAGAATTTGGAACTTGGGAGATAATATTCTGAGCTGTTGCAATTAAAATGTATGATATGACGTTTTTTAGGCTGCATAAATATTATCTAGAAAATAGAAGGCAATTTTTATAAATATGCCTTCTTTCTTATTGCAGAATAAATAAGTTATAAATAGTAGTTTAAGCAAGTGAATATACAGTGTAGGCAACCGAGAATGCAATTTCTCTTTTTAATCCATTTGAAAGAGTGACCCATGGATCCGAAGAGAAGCACTGACACTTTACATACAGTAGTGCAGTGGACTGAAGCCACTTAAATTACACCTTGTGCAAAATACATTTTCTAGCACATCAGTCACTGTTATTAATTTCCTAGGCCCTAAGAATATGCTGAATATTTTGGTGTCATTTTATGAGAAACATGCAGGGAGGGAGAGAGTCTACAGGCAGTCAAAGGCAGTTGAAGGATTTGATGCCATAAAGCTAGCTTATACTCATCTGTTATTCTGGGAATGATTCATTCATGATTTATATTGCATAGTCTTATATGGTGAGCATTCATATATTAGGTGAAGTATCACTATCCTGGAAAACCTGTCTGGGAACACCAGTTACTGTTCTCCTCGGACAGAAGGGGGAAGTAGAGTATCATTGCAGTTTTCTTCTTGTCATCATCCACCTTCTCAGAGTCCTGCACAGCTTTGGTAGGTTCTTGGCTCCTCTCAGATAACCAGCCCATTGGATGGAATGCATTTTTCCCAAGAGTCATGCCTTCAGTACAGAAGGTGAAATTTTCACTCCAAACTGTTTGGGATCATTAGGTTGTTTGCCCCAAAAATGAGAATCATTTTTTTTGGCACAGTGCAGAAGAGTCAGGAAAGTGTTAGTTTAGGAAGGTGGAAGGTGATCCCAGGCATACAGTTTGATCTTCTTCATCTTAGTCCATGCCTCTTAAGTAGTCTTTAAGTTATGGTACACAAAGTCTTATCATGGGCTGAAATGCAGAGGAGTCTGGAGCAGCATCCTTCAAGAACTGAGAACACTATGGTGTGTGTGAAGGCCATTTTGAATGTTTCCTCATCCACCGTACAACCCTGCCTTGGCTCCGTGCAATTTCTTTCCCTAAACTCAAAACCCACCTCAAAGGACGTCATTTTGTCATAGTTGAAAACATTTAGGCAGCTGAGATGCCTCAAGTGAAGACTTCCTCCACTGCTATGAAGAGTGGCAGCAAAACTGGAATCACAGTATTCAATCACAAGGAGCCTATTTTGAAGGAGATAACACTGTAATTGCATGTATGTTCAATGATTCAAAAAAAAAAGACATTCTCATTATATTTGGGACAAATTATGTAACAATGTATCCAAACAGTTTGAGATACATAAAATGAAGTGGGGCTTCTGTTGTCTGTCAGCCTTCTCCCCACTCTTATTTTTGTTGTAAGTATGTTAAATGTCCCTGGTGGCACAGTGTGTTAAAGCGCTGAGCTGCTAAACTTGCGGACCAAAAGGTCCCAGGTTCAAATCCCGGGAGTGGAATGAGTGCCCGCTGTTAGCCCCAGCTCCTGCCAACCTAACAGTTCGAAAACATGCAAATGTGAATAGATCAATAGGTACTGCTCCGGCGGGAAGGTAACAGCGCTCCATGCAGTCATGCCGGCCACATGACCTTGGAGGTGTCTATGGACAACGCCGGCTCTTCGGCTTAGAAATGGAGATGAGCACCAACCCCCAGAGTCGGTCACGACTGGACTTAACATCAGGGGAAACCTTTACCTTACCTATGTTAAATGTCACAAATTATGGGATGATTTGGCATGAGATTGGATCGATTTTCAGAGCAAGACTAGTCTCCTGACCTTGTCATTACCCAGTAGAGGTTCAGTTGATCTTGGAGTGAAGGCAAAATCAGTCATGCTCAATTTAGGGATGGGGGTGAAACATCACATCCATGAATTTCCATGTGGCATTCCATTTCTGGCCTCTAATGGTTTCCAACTTTGGGGAGGTGGGTCTCTTGATTCCTGAATCTAGTTCCACCTGGATCAAGTGTCCTGCAGTTATAACTGATAAAAGTTCTGGCTTTTTTTTTCTTATCCAAACATGGGTTTTCTGTGTGATTGTCTGTTAAAGCATGGTCTTGCTAAAAACGGATATTTCTTGTGTGCAGGATCCCAGTCCTCCCCAAAAATAACATGTACTAGTTCTCTGCATTATTAGGGTGTATGTAGAACACTTCATTGAACACTTCACTGAAACACCCACCTCTGAAGATGCCAATCACAGATGCAGGTGAAATGTCAGGAGAGAATGCTACTGGAACATATTGGCCATACAGCCCGGGGACAAAAACCAGCAACCCACTGAAAGGGAAGAATCTCACTCTTTCCCTATAGATATGGACCCAGTTTAGAGAAAAAGGAAACTGAGGAGGCAGACAACCTATGTAAGAACCATGGGTTATGGGAAGCATCTGCTCCTCTTTCCTACATTCCTTAAGTCTCCCTTCTATCTACTTTAGTCATTATTAGAACAGATTTGAAGGCATATGTTGGTTGTTGTTGTGTGGAGTTTGATCACCCCAAACATAATAGTTTTATCATATCCGAAGTCTAGCAGTCTTGTTGGATGCCAAGGGAACTTCAAGTTCTGATGTTTGGTGTATTTAATTGGGTAAACAGCCAGTGGGGACAAAGTTACCATCTGGCGTTCTGACAAACTGCCTCCCCTGAGCATAAACGATACAAAATGTGCCACATAAAATGCAATAATGTGTGGTGGTATTGATTTCTTGAGTCATTTCCACACATTTTGTTTGTACCTTCTTTAGATTTTTTTTAAAAAAGAAAAAGTAGCTGCATCATCCATGAGCAAAAACAAAATCCAGTGTTGTACAATAAATTTTATTAGATTTTCTAAAATGCTATGAATGGGATGAGCATCCAGTTTCCTCAGAGCTCTTGATCAGGCTGATGGTGTAGGAAAATTGGGAGATGAGGGGAAGAAATAAAATGTCTCCAAAACAATCTCTACACAAAGGCTGATTCCCAAGATGCAGACTGCAGAGATTCTGTGGAGGAAATACATGCTAAAGTGTCAGTTTACACAGCTTTTCTCTCTATAAGAAAAAAGACTGCCAGTGCCTACAACTTTGCTGTTCATTACCTGAATTTCTGGCAGTTGACCAAGTTGGCTGAGGCTTCTGGGAATTGAAATTCCAAACACCTGGAGGACCCAAGATTGGGAACCACTACTGTAGAGAAGTGAACATTTTAGTACATGGATTTAAAGGCAAGAGGAGGCATGAGGAGAAATTGCTTGAAAGTAGTCCAACCTTTCCCTATCAGATATTCTACAGAAATAAATGAAAAGGGAAAAAAATGATATTTAGATCTTAATGATGCAAAATAAGAGTTCCTCTACTTAGTTTAATTAACATCTTTTGAAGACACACAAGCTCAATTTAGAATCTGAAGCTCATGGTTTTTGAAAAACATTGTGTAAATACATATCAGTCAATTTCTTTTCAAGTGGTGCATTAAAGGAGATCTGTTTAACCATTAGAGTAATTGAAAGGATAACTATTGGTGTCTTCATAACATTTATGACTTCTTTTTATAGTCCTTACTGTCTACTTAAGGAAGGTTTATGATAAGACTATATGGAAATATTTTCAGAGTTCTTTGCCATGTTATCTCACTCTCCATCTTCTTTTCAGCTTTAGTAATGCCTTCTTATTGCATCAGCACCATTGTCAGCACTAGGGATGATCATTTTTAATCTTCCCTATCCTATTGGGGTTTGAGGAAAATCTATCTATTTTTCTGCCAATACTGTCTGGAGATATGGGGAACCCCAACCCATCCAAGATGGCAGGAAGCTATGTGGCTTAATCTGGTCTGCACTGCCTTTTTTGGAAGTACACAATTTTCCAAACTGACATGTACAAGGCAGTTCTAGCTCAGGGCTGGTGGGACACTGCTTATAGAGAAATGACTAGGGAGCCAGTGCATGATATCTTTGGCCATTAGTTATTGGCTAGTGTGACTCAGTGAAGTTCATAGCCAAGTGAATTATTTATGTCCTAGTCCAGCACTCCTGCTCAGGGTAGTGCTTATGTGACCTTCCAGATCTTTTTGGACTACAACTCTTAGCATTCCTCACCACTGGGTATGCTGGCTATGGCTGTAGGGAGTAACAGTCCAATAAGATCTAGAGCAATGGTTCTCAATCTGTGGGTCCCCAGGTGTTTTGGCCTACAACTCCCAGAAATCCCAGCCAGTTTGCCAGCTGTTAGAATTTCTGGGAGTTGAAAGCCAAAACATCTGGACCAGGCTATGGCGCAGCTGGCTACTAGCCAGCTGCAATAAATCACTACTGACCTAGAGGTCATGAGTTCAAAGCCAGCCCGGGTTGGAGTGAACCATTTAATAGTCTAACTAGCTGTTGACCTATGCATCCCGAAAGATCGTTGCATCTGTTGAGTAGGAAATTTAGGTATCACTTTATGCGCGGAGGCTAATTTAACTAATTTATGACACCATAAAAACTTTACAAAAGTTTTCGGAAGAATGAGGAAGTACGCCATCAAGGACTCAGTGTCACAAGTGGATGGTGAAGCGGCAGCTCCCCCTGTGGCTGGAATTGGGCATACCCTCATGAAGGCAGAAGCTGGAAATGTTAAATTGCCTCTTTATCTGTCTATATATGTTGTATGTCTAATGGCATTGAATGTTTGCCATGTATATGTGTATTGAGATCCGCCCTGAGTCCCTTTTGGGGTGAGAAGGGCAGAATATGAATACTGCAAATAAATAAATAAAATAATCTGGGGACCCACAGGTTGAGAACCACTGATCTAGAACCTTGCATGATTCCCACTGCACATGTAATCACAGCACTCCACTGACTCTACAGGATATCTTCCATTTAATTACAATAAATATGAAAAATATAAATAAATCTAAAAGCCTCAAATCAACAAAGCCTTTATGGCCCCAACCAAAAAACACAAAATACATAATTCCAGATTCCAAAGCTTTATTGGCTTCTTCATCAGGCAAAGATCATACAGAAGGAGATTTGTAACAATGTTAGTGTCACATTTGTTTCAGATGTTATTTCTGTTGTCATTTAAGATGGTCTGAAGGGGCGCCAATGCAGTTAGAGCCCATTCCCTTTCTTGGCCACATATGCACCAAGGGCAGTAAAGCAAAGGCAATACATTTCATTATGAGAGTTATTTTCAGGCTAGGAAGCTTCATATACATATATGCACCAGAGAGCTTCCATGAAGGCCGTGAAACCCTTATGCGTACAACAGATTGCTAGATCACAATAACAATCCCTTATGTTAAGTAAGAATGTTAAGGATGAAATACTTCATGTGGAAGCCTCTAATTGTGAACTGAAGTGTAAGAGAAAGTGCACACACTCACTCCCTGTTCAAGACATTGTCATAGTGAATTAAAAATATCCAGCTGCTAAAGCATCCCTTATGTGCACAATTTTTTTCCCCCAGATAGGCCAGAAACGTAGGCCTTACCCTGCTGGGAACTGTCAGCCATCTGGCAAACTATGTGCCATGAGTTAGATGCTGCTGACTGCATTTCCTTCTGAAGGTAGAAACGGCAAAAGAGGGGTCGACAGTAGTGTGTTCCACTTCACTGAACAATGGCATAAAGAGAGCTGCGGGCAAAGAGCTTTCAAGCAGCAGCAGTTGTATAAAAACACAGTCTTACTCTTTGATGCTTTGTACAGTTTGTCCCAAGGCAAACTTTTTCAGAGGCTGATAAGAGTGTCTGTGACCAGAAACAGTTTTCATAACATTGATATGACAGTTCTGGACCTATAACAAGGTGTTGCAGTGCATCCCCATCCCCTTGGAGGAGAGTGTCTAAATCAGAACCCCTGTATGTTAAGTTTGTGGCGGAGAAGCTTGAGGAGGAACCATCTTCCCCCTACTGAAATACCTCATGGCTAGCTGGGATTGGGGAGGTGTCTTGGTTTTGCAGTCCCATATCTCCCTGCCCCTGTAACATTTCATACATTTTCTTAGCTCAGAGGTATATCTTGGTTTATTTTTTATATATAGCCGAGATTCACATTTGTATCAAAATGTGGTTCTGCAAAACTTTGGGAGTTTCTTGAGTATCTTATTTTTGTGTGTATCTCCATTTTGTTACCAGACTCATTGATATTTAAGTATCCAAATTTCATACTGAAGGAAATGCTCTCTGATCTGTAATAATAATACATCTAATCTTGTTTTAGCAAGAGTATCATTAATTGTCTATCTAGGTTTGCCCGAGCAAATCAGAGTAATATTTGAATGTTATGTAGTGTCAAAGCCAAGTTCTGCCCTGTGCACAATAAGTTTGCTAAAACAAGAAGAGAGTTGGGATTTTTCATTATTGTCTTTCTAGCAACAAAGGTCCGCATAGTCAAAGCAATGGTATTCCCCATAGTAACCTATGGTTGCGAGAGCTGGACCATAAGGAAGGCTGAGTGAAGGAAGATAGATGCTTTTGAACTCTGGTGCTGGAGGAAAATCCTGAGAGTGCCTTAATGCCTGGCTGCTCATTGGAGGGAAGGATATTAGAGGCAAAGTTGAAGTATTTTGGCCACATCATGAGGAGACAGGAAAGCTTGGAAAAGATCATGATGCTGGGGAAAATGGAAGGAAAAAAGAAGAGAGGCCGACCAAGGGCAAGATGGATGGATGGTATCCTTGAAGTGACTGGCTTGACCTTGAAGGAACTGGGGGCAGCGATGGCCAACAGGGAGCTCTGGCGTGGACTGGTCCATGAGGTCATGAAGAGTCAGAAACGACTATGCGACTGAGCAGCAGTTTTTCTAGCAGCTGGTCTTGCTCGTCTTTGGTCAGGATTCTGGAAGCTCATCCTGAAAAGAGAATATCCAGTTTCTTACTTAGCATAATCAGACCTGAGCTTGCCATTGATTATGCAAGTTTGCAGTAAAGCTTTCAAATTGCCTGTCATGCTGGTGAAGGGTCATTGACGAAATTAAATAAGATTTTGTCAGCAATTCCACCACAAATTACACTATCTTAAATGCCACTGACCTTAGAGGGACCTGCCTTCAACTTTTGTTTCCCATACATCAGGGAGACTTTCTTTCAACATTTGGTTACTATATATCAGGGAGACTTGCTTTCAACTTTTGATTACTATAGATTAAACATGTAATGCTTTAATGTATGAAGCTTTGGCTTGCATGCTTTTGTGTGTGTGGTGTGTGCAATGGCAAAGAAGAAAAGAAAAGAAGAACCAAATGATGGCCTTAGAAAGGTATTGGAAAGAGAAGGCCAACACAGGTAATTTTCTCAACCATATTTCCCACATTGCCTTGGGTTTGAGCCCACGCTGCTTGCTGAAAGCCAAGCTTTAATGGAACATGTAGCTTGGAGCCCAGATGTCTCCTCCTCCCATTGCTGATGCCATCACAACTGCAGTTTTCCTGCTTGCTCCAGTAGGGAGACTGAGGCCCCTTCTACACTACCAGATAACCCAGGTTTCAAAGCAGAAAATCCACATTATCTGATTTGAACTGGATTTTCGTAGTCTACACTGCCATATAATCCAGTTCAAAGCAGATAATGTGGATAATGTGTAGAAGGGGTCTGAGTTTCTCTGTTGCCTTCTTGGAATGACAAGAACTGCTGACAATGCTCATAATTCATTATTTGCCTTGATTTGAGTGTATTTTGTGTTTATATGTATTGTTGTTGGGATGTTATGTACTGTTCCTTTCTATCAAAGTAAAATGATATTAGAAAGTGAGATGATGGAATAATTGACGAGCAGCAGCAGCTATAAAAAGTGGAAGCATCACTGCAGTATTGTCTTGCAATCACTCAGTATTCCAGCTGTCATATAATATTAAGAAGTTAAGATTTGTAATGCCAAACATTCCTTATGCCAATTACAGCTTCTCCTAAGCAGTTATTTATTTAACTTCTATAGTTTACTTTCCTTTGCGTCAGATATATTTTCAATTCATTATATCATACTTCCATTTTGGGTGTACGGTTCTCACAGACCTCAGATGATAGCAGTTTGTTTTTCCACTCCGATGTTAAAAGGATGCCAAATGATTATGATGATTGGTCAGGACATATAATGAGCTATTTGTGACATTTTGCATAAGAAAAAAGGTTCATTATGTCTTTTAAAACAAGTGTAAAAGGAAGGTATGGGTAGGACCCCCACTTGGGAGTTCAAAACATTTCAGCATGCTTGCTGTAACCCATCTTCGGTTGAGGTTTGTCCTAAAATATTTTGTTTAGTGACCAGATGGTGCTCATCCTGGGAGCAGAGTGAGCACCCGCTGTTAGCTCCAGCTTCTGCCAACCTAGCAGTTCGAAAACATGCAAATGTGAGTAGATCAATAGGTACCACTCTGGCAGGAAGGTAACGGCGCTCCATGCAGTCATGCTGGCCACATGACCTTGGAGGTGTCTATGGACAACGCCAGCTCTTCAGCCTAGAAATGGAGATGAGCACCAACCCCCAGAGTCAGACATGACTGGACTTAACGTCAGGGCAAAACCTTTACCTTTATAGGGGGCCACAGTGGTGCAGTGGGTTAAACTGCTAAGCTGTAGAATTTGTTAACTGGAAGCTTGGCTGTTCAAATCCATGGGGCAGGGTGAGTTCCCATTATTAGCCTCAGCTTCTACCAACCTAGCAGTTCGAAAACATGCAAATGTGGGTAGATCAGTAGGTACTGCTTCGGCTGAAAGGTAACAATGCTCCATGCAGTCATGCTGGCCACATAACCTAGGAGGCATCTACGGATGACGCTGGGTCTTTGGCTTAGAAATGGAGATGAGCACCACTCCCCTCGACTATACTTAATATCAAGGGAAAACCTTTACCTTTACCTTAATGTAAGCCTACCTAATAGGCACTTTCCGAAGCATTGTGCAAACTCAACCACATTGGTATGCTTTGGTTTTTGTATTACTTACAAGTTTTGGAGTATCATCCACCAATCAGAAAAGTACAAAATGTGTATTTTAGATAAAATAACATACAACACCATTTATTTAAGAGTAAGGAATATTATTTACAATGCAGCAACTAGGAACAAATGGCCCAAATCCAGTTGTACCTCCCAACTATACTAGAACAATTGAATCATATAGATATATTTATTCAATTCAGTTTGATTTACTGGGTCTTCCCTAGTTATGGCAAATAATGGATTTAGGCTAATGTAGCTAAAATGTGTATATCAGCAAAGATATGCATAAAAATACATGTGCATGTTCATGTAGACTTTTTAAAAATCACACACTGATGCAGATGAGGTTTAAAATAAATTTAAGGTATGAAGAAAAGAAACTGAAAATCAGGAGGCTGGATTGGATGACCCTTGTGGTCCCCTTCAAACTCTATGATTAAATTGACAGATTTGCTGTTCCACAACTGTAAAGAAACATATGGAGAAATAGAAGCAGTTAGTAGTATATCAAAGAAGTGTAAAGAACCCACAACCCTTTTGGCATCAGATCATTTGTTGTTTTGTGCCTTCAAGTACAGTAGAGTCTCACTTATCCAAGCTAAACGGGCCGGCAGAAGCTTGGATAAGTGAATATCTTGGATAATAAGGAGGGACTAAGGAAAAGCCTATTAAACATCAAATTAGGTTACGATTTTACAAATTAAGCACCAAAACATCATGTTATACAACAAACTGGACAGAAAAAGTAATTCAATACGCAGTAATGTTATGTTGTAATTACTGTATTTACGAATTTAGCACCAAAATATCACGATATATTGAAAATATTGACTACAAAAATGGCTTGGATTATCCAGAGGCTTGGATAAGCGAGGCTTGGATTAGTGAGACTCTACTGTAATATCCAACTTATGGCAACTTTGAGACTTCTCGATCATGGGGGGTTTTTTTTGGTGAGATTTGTTCAGAGGGGGTTTGCCATTGCCCTTGAGTGTGAGAGAGGGATTTGCTCAAGCTCACCCAGTGGGCTTCCATGGCTGAATGAGGGTTTGGTCTCCGAAGTTGTATCGCCTTCTGTTGCAACATTAAAGAAAACAACCTCGACTAATACAATTTCTGATGCATGACACAATAGCTAGCTAGTCCCTGTGTTGGAATCATAGGTGTCATAAGTCCTATGAGTTGTAGCCATCAACAGTTACATAAGGAATTGGAGCCAAACTAAATGAACAAAGGATGTTCAGTTGTATTGCATTGTCTAGGGACTGCATGGATACACGAAACGGCTGGGTTAAAATTAGATTTAGCATTATAGCATAACACTTTCAGCTGCAGTAGATGTAATCCCACTTCACTTATTCTTGTTGTGATTTAATGAAAAACAAAAGCCATGTTTCTCCCTAGAACAAGATGCCAGCAGTAAAAGTAAGGTATATATGGGAATAGGAAGAACTATTTGAAATCTTAGTTCTTGAGTCATAAACAATGGTCCAGGTCCAGGTTCTTTGCAGATTTTTATGGTGAAGATAGCCCATCAACTGGAATGTTCTCTTTCAAAATATTGGCAATGTGTCAATCACAATTAATGTCTCGTGTTTTATCTGTACCTGTGTTTTTCGTAATCCTTTACATCACAAAGGTTGAAAGTTGCACCCTTTCTGCCATTCTGTATGCTGTTTATAGATAAAAGGTGTCAGATCATTGTCTCTGCCTCTTAGATGTCCATATGTTGATGCAGACACTTTAAGGAAATCTAATATGTACTCACTTATGTATAAATGGTTGTTTATAAATTCTTTATAAATGATGCTCAATATCGGGTGGCGCAAAGAAGTTGAGGTACAAGCTGATCTCAGTGTGCTTGTCTGTGATATTGTTCTGTGCTTTCAAGGCATTTCCAACTTATGGTGATCATGGGGTTTTGTGGGTCTGAGAACATATGAATCACCCAAAGTTACCCAGTGGGTTTCCATGACCAAGTGGGGAATCAGACTTTGGTCTCCAGTAGTACAATGCTCAAATTACTACTGTCCCCATCTTATAAGATGTTATGGTGGGAGTTTACCTTCCCTTATTAGCATTTACGTGTAGACTCCTCGGGAATCGTTAATATCATCCATGTTGTTCAGCATTTGCATGAAACCCCTGAGGATACCAATCAAATTATCTTACCTAACAACCATTAAACGAAGCTCACAATGCTATAGATTAATAATGATGTGACCATTATTATCACAATCTTTAAATTCTCAATAACCAGTTGCATTTTCTTTGGTTCACTGAGTTCATGCCTGATTAGAGTAGGGTAGAATACATTTCATCCCTGGAACTATCATCAGAGTGAAAAAGACAGTCAAAGAGGAATACAAGCCAAGTTCCTTACAGAGGATTTGACAAAACAAATTTGGGAAATAAGGTCCAATCAGATTCCCTAATAAAGTATATATAGATGTGTGTGGTTTGCTGCTCACACAAATATATAATGTCTATACATGATATGCTTGACAAACGAAACATCAGCTGTATTCATAGTGATCATAATATATGGAGCTTCTGTGGATGCTTATAATTTCTTTGTTGCATTTAAATCCCACATTTTTTCCAGTGGGCTCAATGTGGCATACATGGCTTTCCTGCTTCTCACTTTATACTCATATTCAACAGCAAGATGAATGAGCAGCTTCTCTTGCTACCCTATGATTTTGGGATAAATAACTCCCCGTCCTTCACATATCAACCACCTGCCACCACACATGGACAGTTTGGACTATGGGAAATTGATGCCAAACTAAAGCCTGAACAAAGTATTCAAAAGCCAACATTTAGGTGACTGGCAGCTCATCCTGACATCAGTTATTTGTATACTTTGGGCTGTTTTTTGAGTTCCATACACAAAAACAACATCCAGCTGAGAAGATATCTGGATATTCTGCAAATCAAACATACCATATTGCAAATGGTTTTCCATCTGAGGTGCATGTACAAGAATCTTGGCTAGAAAATAGCACAGAAAGCAGCAAAGTTACTGGATTTTTAGACGTATAAAGGATAAATAGGAGTTAATCAGTTGGAAAATTAAAAGGAAGACAAATAAAAAAGAAGATGAACGTGTCACCTAGGTTTCTTGCTATCCTCTAACTAAGCCTTGATTGAAACAGCACAAAGGCTTCCAGAGAAGAGTGACCATTTGTCAGGGTAGAGAAATGCTAGAGGAAAGTTGGCGTGGAAATCTTGCATTACACACCTAACTATTAAATCCGAGGGTACATTACACTGTAGAATTAATGCAGTTTAACTACAATGGCTCAATGATAAGGAATCTTGGGAATTGTGATTGGAATGATTCCATAGTGTGGAGGTTAAAGTGGTATCAAACAGTATAAATTTGACAGTATAAATCAAATATGAGTAAACTTTGTCCATCCAGGTGTTTTGGAATTCAGCTCCCAGAAATCCCAGTCACTTGCTGTGGGAATTGTGGGAGCTGAAATCCAAAATACCTGGATAGCCGAAGTTTGGCAATGTCTGGTAGAAATGCACCCAGAGACATGATATTCCTTTATAAGAGACCATAGCCCCATGGCAGAACAAGTCCATACAAGAGGTTCCTTGCCTAAATCTTTAGGGATCTGTTACAGGTCCTCAGTAGAAAACAATGTGCTGTATGAACAATTTTTTGACCTGATACGAGGTAGCTTCCTCTGTTAGCCACATGGGAGCTGATGATATGACCTTCTATGTTCTCTTACAAGCAGCATGTGTATTTTCGTGTGTGTGAATTTTTCAGGACAGTCATCCTAATGCTTAGTATACTCATGCAGAAAAATCAAGTTAGAATAAGTTGTAAAATAGGATGTACCACTCCAGGCGGAAAACAGTAGATCATATTTTAAAAGGCTCCTTAAAATAAATAATTTGATATAAATTGAAAAATTGTGCAATAGGAAAAAGTCTGAGACATGTTAGACAGGCTACAAATCCCACCAACCCAGCCCAAAAACTTCTGGTAATAATGTGACAGTGTGCTTGGAAAGTGCTAGCTTAAGGGAAACTGCATTTTTGTGTGTGCTTAAAAAATCTGTAGGAATAGTTTCATTCTTAGAAGCATCGGAGGGGAAAAGTTCTCCCCAACTTGCTGTCTGAGGTGTGCAGTCTTTCCTACCAGCTCAGATTCTTTTCAGTCGTTCTTTTCAATTTTCTAATGAAAAATCCCGAGTCTTGCAGTTTCTGTTTGTAGTCTAAAGGGCCAATGGATCCTATCCCTGACGGAAAAGGAAGGAAGGTTTTGATAAGAGAAAATTGCATGTAGTGAAAGGTTTGAATGCCTTCTCTCCCAGTGCCACTGCCTCAGTTGAAGGAACTTTTCTGTTCATGTGCAACTCCTAATAAAACTGTTTTTTTTAAAAAAAACCTCTGGGAGATCCAATCATGGTTTCTCACAACAAATGAAGCTCTCACTAAATGGTCTCTCACAGTGTGGTCATTAGTTTTGGTAGACAACAAAATAACATCATTGCAAATTTATTAAATATTTGGGTTGAGGTGAGTTTTCTGGACTATATGGCCATGTTCCAAAAGCATTCATTCCTGACATTTCACCCACATCTCTGGCAGGCATCTTCAGAAGTTGTGAGGTCTGTTGGAAACTAGGAAAGTTGTGTTTATATATCTGTGGAAGGTCCAGGGTGGGAGAAAGAACTCTTGTCTGTTTGAGGCAAATGTGAATGTTGCAGTTGGCCAGCTTGATTAGCATTGAATGGCCTTGCAGCTTCAAAGCCTGGGTGATTCCTGCCTTGGGGAATCCTTTGTTGGGAGGTGTTTGCTGTTTGCAAATAGTTGTTTCCTGTCTGGAATTTCCATGTTTTTGAGTGTTCTTTATTTACTGTTCTGATTTTAGAGTTTTTAAATGCTGGGAGCCAAATTTTATTCATTTTCATGGTTTCCTCCTTTCTGTTGAAATTGTCCACATGCTTGTGGATTTCTTTGGCTTCTCTGTGTCGTCTGACATGATAGTTGTGAGAGTGGTCCAGCATTTCTGTGTTCTCAAAAAATATGCTGTTTTCAGGTTGGTTCATCAAGGTCTCTGCTATGGCTGACTTCTCTGGTTATGTTATTTTGCAGTGCCTTTCATGTTCCTTGATTCATGCTTTATGTTCCTTGATTCATGTTTTACTTTTCATAAAGACTGAACCCTGAACTCACAACCAAACTAAGTAGCCACATAGGCCAATTGCAGGTTTCAGTACATTACAGCTTTCACATGGATATATGAAACTGTGGATCATATCAAATCCCATTGAAATAAAGGACTTCCATCTCAAGAATACTGTAGAGTTGTGCTGGAGGACCTAGAAAACGAATTTTGTTGAATGTGGGTAAATGAAACTGAAGATACTGGTTCTGTGGATATGGGGGTTGTACTGTATTTAACGTAATGCTGATTGCTTAAATTGAGTAAACAAAAAGTCAATAACTATGAAACACAGTTTTTTCTTACATGCTTTTCAATAAAATTGAGGCATTGAGTCAAAGTTGTGGAACACTGCTGAAGGAATAAAAGGCAGACGTATCAGTATTGTTTCCCTGATTCTCAACATATTAGAGAACTGTTCGAAAAATTGCTTTTAGGGACCACAACTCACAAAGTTCACCAGTGTCCATGTTGGCTGGAGGAGTCTGGTAGGAATAATTCACAAAAGGGGATCTGTTTGAGTGACACAGCAAGAGAGCATTCTGCCTCCAAATAATTCTTTTAGTTAATAAAAGAAATTGTAACATATTCACAAGATGTCACAGACATTTATATTTGCCCTGCTTGGCGGGAGTGATTTCCTAGGACCTCTGAGTGCCTGGGGTGCTTCTGCAGCTCCATTATTCACCGTTCTTACTTGCACAATCAAAATGTTATTGTTCGGGCGGTTTTCAGGTGGGGGACTCGAAATACAATCAAAATGTTAATGAAAGGCAAAGAACCACAAAGCATGTGTTTGAGCACTCTAAAAATTAGAGGGTAGAGAGAAGTGTTTCATTGAGCAATGAACCAAGGCAACATAGATATGACTGTGAATTTATAAAAGGGGTTTGCAGATCTGATGCTTCAAATGTAGCGGAAGGCATCTTGCAGCATCCTCCATCATTGGGTAGGGTTACACGATCCATGAACATCTGGACAGTGGTCCCCACCCATGAAATGTAGGATCCATAGGTTCATGGGGTATTTTCAAGCCCTTTTGTTCATGTTAAAATCCCTCAAATTAATATGCATATGGGTTTCCTGAGGATTGGGGGTATTCTGAAGCAGCATTTAGCATGGGATAGCCTGGAAACTTCAGGTGATGCAGAAGACGTCTAGGTTTTGTGGGAGGCAGGGAAAAGCACTGGGCTACATGACATCTTTACTGCACCATTTGAACTAGTTACTGATGTTTTTTCAAGCCTAATTTAAAGGGATGTATTTAATCTTTGAAGCCTTTGGAGATTAGGCAAGCCCCCACCCTGGCAGTATTTAGGAAGAGCCTAAAAACTTGGCTCTTCCAACAGGCTTTTGAGAGTGAATTCCCCATCCCCATGATAGATCTTGTATCTACGGCCATTTCCTCATCTGTTGCACTTTATCATGCCCTATCTGTTTATTAGAGTCACACGGTCCACCCTACCCCAAGTTGTTCTCCTATTGACGGTAGCACTTAATCAGCTACCTTGTTTACAATATTCACTTGTTGCACTTTACCCAGTTCATTTTATCCCCTCTACTTGGGTGCCAAATCCATGTTTTTACTATGATTATCACTTTATATTTTATCATGCTTGGAGTGTTAATTTAATTTTTGTGTCTGTATTTTCTGATGTCATTTTATTTTGGTTGTTGTTTTACCCAGGCTTGGCTCCATGTAAGCCGCCCCGAGTCCCTTCAGGGAGATGGAAGTGGGGTATAAAAATAAAGTATTATCATTATTATTTTATTGTATGACACAGCAGACAAGATAGATATGCTGGATTTCGTTTCACAAAATCACAAGTCGAACACTTCCCAAGTGTCTAGGACTGTGTGATGTATTTTCGAATGATGTGCGCAGATCCCAGTAGGGTGGCCTTTTGCAGTTGGCAGATCGTAATTTTGTCAATGTCTATCATTTCCAAATGCTGGCTGAGATCTTTTGGCATGGTACCCAATGTGCCCATCACCATCGGGACCACCTGCACTGGTTTCTGCCAGAGTCTTTGAAGTTCAATCTGGAGGTCCTGATAGCGGCTAAGTTTTTCCTGTTGTTTTTCGTCAATGCGACTGTCACCTGGGATGGCGACATCAATGATCCAAACCTTTTTCTTTTCCACAACTGTGATGTCTGGTGTGTTGTGTTCCAGAACTTTGTCAGTCTGGATTTGGAAGTCCCACAGTATCTTTGCGTGCTCATTTTCCAATACTTTTGCAGGTTTGTTATCCCACCAGTTTATTATTATTATTATTATTATTATTATTATTATTATTATTATTATTATTATTATTATTAGCCTTGAATACTTTGAGACTAAATTACTGAAAGAACTGTATTTCCACCTCAGATTATATGCACTCTAAGACCAGTAACATAAACTCTTCTTGCTTGCCTGAATTCCAGTTACAGTGGATCCACAGTATTCATGGCAATTCAACTCAGGACCCTCCATGGATGCCAAAATTACATGGATGTCTCATTATATACAATGGTATATAAAATGGTGTCCCTTATATAAAATAGCAGACAACTCAAACAGGACAACAGGAGTGTACACTATACATGCAGCAAAATCAAGGTTTGCTTTTGGGATTTTTTTCTGAATATTTTCAAGCCATTTTTGGTTGAATCTGTGTATGCAGAGCCCATGGATATGAAGGACTGACTGTACTTAAAAGGAAGAGGGGGCCTTATTAGTGATGCTTCTGAAAAGGGCTGCCAACTGGGGGCTGTTAAGTCTCTGAAGACGTATGTGTTTTCTTTTATTTTCACTGTGCTTCGTTGGTCTACTTTTGACTTCCAGTTGCAATTATAAGTAAGACTGTCTGGGATGTTTGCCATTGTTATGAGATTTTGTTGATTTTATTAATATAATTTATGCTTTATGATTATATTGGATTTCATTATATGAATTCCCTTGAATGAGTTTTTGCCCTTGACATTGATGCAGCAATAGTGTGCATAAAGACATAGATAAATAAGTTGCTGCAGTTTTAAAGAGCAACATCTCAATATGTGCATGGAAACATAAATTGTATTATGAGTCACATCTACTGTTGGCATCTTAGCATATTCCAGATAACACCATAGCATGGAAGTATACATATGTTTCTGTTGGCATCCAGGCACTGGGGTATGTGTTGTGTGCCTTTCAATCAATGCTGACTTATGGCAATCCTAAGGCAAATCTATCACAGGATTTTCTTGGCAAGATTTGTTCATGGCGGGTGGGGATGCCTTTGCTTCCCTCTGAGACTGAGAAAGTGTGACTTACCTAAAGTAATCCAGTGGCTGAACAAGTGTTTGATCCCTGGTCTCCATGGTTGTAGTCCAAAGCTCAAAACAATACATCATGATGGCCCCTATGCAGTGTGGTAGTGACACATTCTGAAAGGCAGTGGTTTATCATGGGAGTTTGCAAAGCCAAGCCTCAAGGAGTGAAAACACAATGAGTTGTGTTGGTCCATAAATTTGAGAGAAAAGAGAAAGAGAGGTTTTTTTTTTGCATTACACCATAGATCTCTCCCATCATTTTGACTGTGTGATCATTGGGTTTTCAAGATAAAAAAACATTTAAGAATAGTTCACAATTGCTTTATTCTATGTGGTACTAACTCCTTCAGAGATAACTAAAGTGCCCCTGCCATTGACTTTGAGAGACCCTCTGCCAGTGTCACCCATACACACTGTCAACGTAGCTGTTTGGCACTTATGATCTGGGTCATCAGCAAAAGCCTATCCAACATGCCAGCAGCAACACCACCATCCGCATGGCCTCTTACTTCACCAGAGCATGCAATTCCTTCATTGTGGAAAGATAATGCCTCAGTACATTGCAAGACCTAAACAGGGCAGTTGATGACTAAGGCTCTTGGGGGGGCTGTCTTTCATAGGGGCACCATAAATCAAAATTAACTTGATGGATAATGACCACAAAGCTCCCATCAATATATTAACTCCAGCCAACCTACTATGAGGCTTATACCAAAACTCAGAGGGGACTGGCATCCAGATGAGGGTAGCAGATGGTGTCATTGTCCCTGCTGGAACTGCCAAGTTGGCCCCATGGAAGTGCTGTGCATCCATTTTAGGCTTAAGTTATGGGGATAGGTTTCAGCACCATGCATAGCTCCTTTAAAGGCCAGACTGGATTCTATTATTATTGTTATTATGTTGTTGTTGTTGTTATATTTGTTTATACCCAGCTTTTTCTCCCCAAAGGGGAATCAAAACAGCTTGACATAAAATCATTAATATACAATTTCAACCAATGTGGAAGCTGGCAATGCTATAAATCTCTACCTGCACTTTGTCTTTGCTGGTCAAACATTTGATATAGTAAAATGCCATGCTCTTGGTACAATAAATACTACACTCTTTCATTGCTACCTTCAGATCTTATCACAGCCTTACTTTGCTAGATTTCCAGTCAGGCTCAAAAATGTTGGAAGATTGTTCTCATACTTGTCTAAACTGGATAAGCCACTGGGATCTCTTTATTTTAGAGCAAGTGTGTTGTAGCAGTTGCAAGATTTGCTGAGACTGAGAGACTGGACCTAACTCAGTACTAAGCTTTAAAACACAGTGAGCTATTTTGCTATTCCCTGTGCCAGCTTGACCTCTCTCTTAACTTGCCTCAACTCACAGGATTGCTGTGAGGATAAAGTGATGAGCAAGAGAACAGAACAAATTGCCTTGAGTTTTCTGTGTGAGGGTGGAAAAGTAGATAGGAATGTAATTAATAAGTATAGAAGATATCCCCCTCCCCCAAGAATGTACCTTTTTCAACATATAACTTTTACATAATGTGGTATTCTTGTTAAGGTTACAGAAGAAAAATTAATGGGATACACAAACAGAAAGGAAGTATCAACTCTAATTAAAACCTTCAGGCCAATAGAAGAGGGGGGAAGCAGTATCTGTTAAAAGATGCCACTTATTTTTGACATTTCCTTTAACAATTGTCATCAAATCCACACAGTAGAACACATTAGCATTCCCTGTGAGTAACCTGAAGGGAACAGTCTGGCATTGCCAGTAGGGACTCCCATTTGTGGAGGCCAAAGGCTTGGGCTTGTCACATCCATGATAATCTGACTGGTCAGGGAATTGCTGCATTAAGTGGGTGAAATGGCAGACATTCAATTTTCTCTCTCTGCTCCCTGTTACCTTTATAAAATGCTTGCAAGAGAAGTTTTCTGGGAAGAGCACTAATAAGGTAGCCTTTCATTGACATTATAAACAACAGTTTTGGAGAGCAGCACGGAAGGATGGCATAATTTTTTTTTCTCCCTTTCAGGTAGCTTACTTTCAGTAATTGCTTGCGGTTGTCTTGTCCTTGAACAGTTCTTGAATGTAAAATCTAGGCTCCTGGAAAAAATGAGCTTTGCTAAAGCATGTGTAAGTACTCTGGAAAGGAACCCTAAAGTGTTGTGCTTTATGACCAATTTCTCTTCTTTTTAGTGCTGTGAAAGTGGCTAAAATTTGGACAAAACCTAAAGATGTTAGATGACGGTCAAGCTAGTTGACAGTGAAATCAGATGACAGTCAAGGCAATTAGGCAAGACAAATTAATGGATTGTTAATGGTTAATGCATGGTAGCAAGACCTCCATAACCTCCGGATCAGAGGTTTTTTAAAAAGTTAAAAATTATTTTAAGGGCATGCTGGATCCTTTTTCACAGGTCATTAAAGCCCATTTGCTGCTTCCAATCTTGAACTAAAAGCATTTCATCATTTCAAAGGGGGTATATCTTGTCATTTTGAGTGCTGTCACATCAGACCAACTGTGATGCATATACCTGCCTCAGGATGAGTCCTGAGAGTTAATTAAATGTAACCAGATGCAACAGAATATTAAATCAAAGTAGTGGATTTCTTCCTGTTCTTCTCCCAGAAATGTCTGTGGTTTTCTAAATCTCACAACTAAAAGCTTCATTTTTACCTGTCCAGGATTCACCAAGAAGCAAACTGTGCTTGTGTTGACATACATACAGAGCACATTTCATTCCTGTCACTTTACTAGTCAGTTTTATATCTTTCAAATGTTATGGGTGAAGACAGATGTAATATACATAGATCTGGACTGGGTTTGTCAGCATTGCTACAACATTCAGTGCAATAACAGTTTTTCATCTCTGTATTTGAACTTATAATGCAAGAGTGGAAGAGTAAACAGACCAGTGAATATAATAATAATATAATAATAAAACTTTATTTATATCCAACCCTATCTCCCCGTAGGGACTCAGGGCAATTTACAACAAATTGGCAAACACATTCAATGCCATAAGGTATTGAACGAAGAACAAAATAACCAAAACCACCCAAGTCCCACAAAACAGATCGACATTAAAATAATAAAGACATTACCAAAATTGATAACAACAAAGTTATGAATTCAAAGCAGTTATGAAAGATACCCTGACCCATATTTTAATTTTTGAACTGTAATTACAGTATTTATGAATGTATACATTATACCATTTTAGATTTTAACTTCTGTAATCCCTGCAGTCAACATTGCTGTTGGCCATGCTGTTTGCAGGATCCTGGTATTTGCATTCCCCAAAAGTAACATTTCTGAACATTGGATGAATGATGCATTCTTATGCCTTAAATCGGTGGTTCTCAACCTGTGGGTCCCCAGACGTTTTGACCTTCAACTCCCAGAAATCCTAAACTGAGGTTTCTGGGAGTTGTAGAACAATCTTTGATCTCACAATGTGTGGGGAATCTGCTAGGAAACACGACCAGTATTCATCTTGTGCTTAGCAAGCATTACATGTAATCAAAGTGATGTGGCATATTGGATAAGAGATTTGGGCTAAATGAGTAGGGTGGAAATCTTTGCCTATCAGAGCCTGGTAAAGTTGCTCTTCCAAGAGTTGCTTTCCAACTCCTAGGCTCTTCCATTCACCAAAGCTAGTAGTCTTTTCTAAGTTCTCATGCTTATCTATGAAGATGTCCCTTTTGTTCTACTTCCAAGGATGCTGGGTTGAGAATGAAATATAGGTGCACTTGGCTCCATTCCTCTCTTGCTCTTCTTGCCATAATAGAACATCTCTTGATATATCAGGCCAGGATCAAAATATGATTTGTAGCCTGGATTTGGAAGAACCAATTGTAATATAGTTTTCCAATTCAAAACCTATAGCAAACAAGAGGTGTTCTGTTATGTCAAGAGCAGGGCATCCCCATTCATACAAACTTTAGGACAGTCTGAAACATGATGGCTTAATGTAGCCATTGTCCCACAATCTTACCCAGTCCTCCATGTCCATGAGCTCCAGGGAAGAAGGTGTGATATAAATATGACCAAAGAAAATGTATGGAGCACTGTCAAATTGTTTCTTTTTTATACAGCATGTTTAAAAGGATGGACTCAATGTGTAGTCGTTGTAACTCTGCAATCATGTACTCTATGAGGGGGAGTACTTTTTGCAGGAGGTTGGACTGGATGGCCTGTGAGGTCTCTTCCAACTCTACGATTCTATGATTCTATTAATCAAACCCTTACCTCTTGAAAGAGTGAGGTATAAAGTTTTAAATGATTACCACTAGATGGCTCCCCCAGCACACAAACAGCCCCTAGCCTCAGTTGTTGGCAAGATGATGACCCAGACCAGTGGGATAGTCTCCATTTGTTGTTTCCCAATCAGAATCGTTAGTAAGACTTGATAATAATTTGATAACTCATTAAACTGTTCATAATTTTTGTGTAATTATAACATGTTGACATCTAGAAATATACTGTTTTGAAATTGGGCCCATCATTTTGAAACACACTGTATTTCCAAACTTGTTGAAAACATGCATCTCTTAATTTATTTTATTTATTTTATTTACAGTATTTGTATTCCACCCTTCTCACCCCGAAGGGGACTCAGGGCAGATCTCATTGTACACATACAAGGCAAACATTGAATGCCATATGAACATAGAGACAGACACAGAGGCAATTTAACCTTCTCCAGCTTCCAGCTTCCTGAGGGTCAATCTTAATGGTTTAAGACTGGAATTGTAAATCACATTCTGGAAGGCAGTAGTTGTCTAAGTTCTTTGTAACAGAAGATAACTCTTTTACCTTCTAGAAAGAAGTGATCTTCTATTACAGAGAACGTAAACATCTACTGTCTTCCGGAATGCGACTCACAATTCCAATCTTAAACCATTAAGATTGATTAAGAGATTCATCATTAAGCTCAGAAGAATGAATTCAAGATCATAAAAAGAACAGTCAGTTGACTTCACTGCTATGAGAAAGTAATCAGAGCATATGTATGAGGACATGGTTCAGTTGAAAATTTCCATTTTGGAGGGGTTGATTCTTGAGCAGCAACTAAGAGGAAGGCTATTTGTCTGACAGCAGAATCAAAAAGTACAGTGATGGTTGAGTTGGGCAGAATCCACAGATAGAAAATATGAGTACCATAGTTTGTAAATGCATTTGTTTGAAGGAAAAACAAGTGATAAATACAATGTTCTAGAATGAAAGACCCATGCACATACAGCTAAAAGGTATCATAGATCGATTTCACATCTGACTGCTTTTGATTTCCCAACCTAATGGACCAGATTCTGGAATATACGAAAGGATTGTAAGTTGTTAATGATGTGGGATCAAGAATCATTCATTCTTTCTCTCAAAATGACTTCTATTTGCTAATCATCTGTCATCTTCTTCATCAACACTTTGTTTCCTAGGCCAGAGAACCTCATGTTTTCTTTCTAATTGGGTAGCAATGTCATTTGGTTTTGTTATCTACTAAAATACAAAAGGACTGGCAAAATGCAACTGAGAATACTAAACTGAAACCTTTCTGAATTTGGTCAGAAGTGCCAAATAAAGAGGATAAGGGTTATGTCCCAAGGTTTTGCAAGAAAGTAATGCTTACTATTGAATAGTTGATGAAGATGAAGCTAGTACTGAGAATTTATCATGAGTTTCTGATCAAAGCAGCAGGAAAAAAAATAGGTGTGGCTGAAGGTTATACATTATTTTCAAGATCAGAGATTGTACATTTTATATTTTATTATATATTAATATATTAATTTAAAACTATAATTAGAGGTGCTTTTGCACATATCTCCTGGTTGGAAACATTCCACAGACATGTGTCATTTTAGAAGGAACAGGTGATAAGTAAGGGGGTAGAAGTAAACAAAAGGGCAAATGTATTCTAAGTGAACTCCTAGGTTCCTAGTATATGAATTTGTGTGTAGTTGTAGACATTGTGGATCTTCAGATCTTGTTAAACTACAATTTCTGACATTACTTACAGAACTTAGGGTAACTTAAGCTCCCCACACGGCTCTATATCCCAGGAAATGATCCCAGATTATCTGCTTTAAACTGGATTATACGAGTCCCTGCTACCAGATAACCTGGAATAAACAGATAATCTGGGATCAGATCCTGGAATATAGGGACTGTGTGGAAGGGGCCTAAGAGTTTCAGTCCAATACCTGGAGAATAATTTATCACTGGGATAAACAGTACTAGAGAAAACAGACTTTTTGTCTGATCCAGAAAGACTTTTGTATTCTTATAAGGGGACTCTGTTAACACCATTTTACCACAAAACAATAATTCATAGCACAATCATTGTCAGTATGCATTTGTAGTCTGTTTTCTATTGCTATCTCCTCACTATGGAACAGGTAGTTTTCAAATGTAAGATATAAATATAGGCTTTGGAACAATGGCCCTAGAAAAATGCTTCTACTTGTAATAATCCTTAAATTAGTGGCTGGAGCCACTTCTTTTCTTGGCTGACTAGAAGAGATTTGTCATCATGGCAATGGATTTGGCGTCAAATTCAAAGCACGCTTGGCTGATTTATACTTTTTGGTGAAGTGTATCTCCAGGCCAGCCCAGTCTGGAGGATAAGTGTTTGATTCTGTCAAGTACCGGCTGTCAAAGAAACCATTAATGAATGTATCCAGAAGCTGGTATCACTGAACAGCAAAAGCAGGATTTGCAGAGATTACATAGTGCTCCCATCTCTTCCATTGAAATAGGCTTTGGAACTGGAAGGTAGATAACATCATGTTAGAGGTGGTTTATCAAGCAAGAAAGCCTGTAAGCAAAGTGTTTTCTGTCTGAATATACAACACATATAATCTTACTGTCTTATATGAATTATTTGTGCTTACCTTTCTTACCTCAGGTTTTTTTAGTTCAAGAAAAAGATGATAATCATCTAAAATCAGCATGTATTCACTTTGATTGATTATTTAATTTTGATTATAAATTGATGAAATGTGTGCAGCATGTACTGATTAATCATGTTGGCTGTACACTTGAGAGACCCGCAGACGGCCAATTTTCTCACACCACAAGTGACTTTCAGTTTCTCAAGTCACTCCTGACACACACACACACACACACACACAAAACCTGAGACACCTGAGATACCGTGTTTCCCCGAAAATAAGACACTGTCTTATATTAATTTTTGCTCCCAAAGATGTTCTAGGTCTTATTTTCAGGGGATGTCTTATTTTTCCATGAAGAAGAATTCACATTTATTGTTGAACAAAAAAAAGAACATTTATCTTATACTGTACTAGCTGTGCCCGGCCACGCGTTGCTGTGGCAAAGTCTGGTGGTATGGGAAATAAAGTATTGAGGAATTGGTGGTAGTTAAGGTAAAGGGTAAAGGTTTTCCCCTGACATTAAGTCCATTATAAATGGGTTATATAGTTGTGTGGAAGGTCCTTGAGTCTACACTGCCATATAGTCCAGTTCAAATCAGATAATCTGTATTTTATAGGCAGTGTGGAAGAGGCCTGAGGCCTAACTCTGTCCCCTGGGCTGAGTGGGTTTCTAGGAGACCAAGTGGGCAAAGCTTAGCCTTCTAACTGGCAGCAATTGGATAAAAACAATTAGTCCTCTCCCTCTAATTAGGACTTAATTTTTCTTTTCTTTTTGTTGTATGAACGTAGAGGCATGGATGAGGGGTTGTGCTGCCAAGTTTAGTGTTTCTAGGATTTGTAGTTTTGTTGTTTTGTCCTAGGCCAAAATTTCATTACCCTTTTATATATATAGACTAGCTTTGCCCGGCCACGCATTGCTGTGGCTTATGGGAATCCTTTGTTGGCCAGGTGGAATAGCAGTGAATAGCCTTGCAGTCTCAAAGCCTGGCCGTTTTCTGGAGTAGCTGGAGTTTTTTGTTGTATGAACGTAGAGGCATGGATGAGGGGTTGTGCTGCCAAGTTTAGTGTTTTTAGGATGTGTAGTTTTGTTGTTTTGTCCTAGGCCGAAATTTCATTACCCTTTTATATATATAGATAGTAGTTGTCATCATAAACCAGCATAACCAGACAAACTGTGAATCCTATCAAGAATTTCTTGTTACTACCATTATTTCTATTTACAACAATCTATGGTACATATATTTACCGATCCTGCATGCTCTGGTGTTCTGTTCATTGGGCATGCTTCCAAACAAAAACTTTTCTAGGTCTTACTTTTGGGGGAGGCCTTATATTTAGCCATTCAGCAAAACCTCTCCTAGGTCTTATTTTCTGGGGATGTCTTATTTCAGGGGAAACAGGGTATGAGAATGAGTTCACTCATATATATTTTTAAAAAATTGAATATCACAGAATCCACATTGAAGTATTATAGTAGTATGAAACCACAGTAATTATCATGACTCAGTGCTACGGAGTTCTGGGATTTTCTTTTAAGTGTTGTGAGATATCTACTTTTCTCTGGGAGAGAGCTTTGGTGCCACAACAAATTGCAAATCCCAGGATTCCATAAGATGGGACCATGGCAGTTAATTAAATTATTTATTTATTTACTATACTTCTACCCTGCTGTTCTCACCCCAAAAGGACTCAGAGCGGCTTACAGTTTGGCCACTTCAGTGCCACATTACAAATACACAGTATATAAATACATCATATTAACCATAAATATAAAAAAGCATATAAATACTATAAAACTGTTAAAAACATAGCCCTAAAAGCAATGTCATGCTATTATAATTCTCAGTGTAGAAAGTCTCCACATTACCATATGATAACTCGCATGTATATGGCAGGCACATCAGTTGAAATGGTAGGAAGTCCGGTTCATTTTGGAGTGCCTATGCAGTTACCCCAGGAGCCAACTGAAAGCTGCAGTGGAGTCCACAAAGATCCTGATCCAATCAAAACATTTTTTCCTACTTCCCCTGAAGAGATATTCTGGTAAAAACAGCTTCTCAGCACTCGACTGTAGAAAAGTAAGGCAAGAGACAGCAATTGAGTGTTCCCAGGGGATTGCTCTGATTTCCTTTCCAGAGGGAAGTGTTTGTTTACTTTCACACCAAGCTATGTATCTGGTTTCTCTCTCTGACTGCTGAAGTATTAGCCATGTCTACATAAGTGCTTCACATTTTTCATTGCGCTTCCTGCTGTGCAGTCTTTATACACAGATCAGCTTCAGCAGATTTTATGGCTTGATTCAGATGTTTTAAATCATGCTGTTTCTAGTTGAATTTGTGGTGTAAGATTTGTAGATACCCAGACCTTGACCTAGCTTTAAGTTAGATTTTAGTGCCTGTTTAGAAGGGCAATTATTCTTATTTAGACTAATTTTGTTATCTGCTTATAGGCTAATAATATGTTGTTGTTTTTTAAATGACACTGTACTCCATATTAGCTTTTCTCAATCTTTAGTTTAGAGCAGTGATTTCGAACCTTTGTTCCTCTTCATGTTTTAGAATTCTGCTTATAGAATTGCTGACTGACAATCAAGCTAACTGGGGCATCTGGGCATCAATAACACCTAGAAGACCAAAGGTTAAGAAACTGCCCTTGAGAAACCCTTGGAATAATTATCAGGTCTTAGGGAACCCTTGGAAAAATTTTTTTGTATCTGCAGGTCTTGTTCTCCCACCAATAACAATCTCCTGGGTAACCCTACACTCCAGGAAACCATGGTTGAGAAACCCTATTCTGTATTTACAGTTTTCTAATAGAGTCTGCCAATTGTTCAATGAAGATGTCAGAAGTTGGAGAGACAGACTGCTTACCTGTCACGTCCCTCTTTCATGACACTTTCATTAATGCATATATAAGTGTTGATACATAAATTAGATAATAGAGATACATTTCTCACCATAATCTGATTTTTATAGAAGCTGGAATAAATAACTCCATCTTGGATGATCAATAGTTAAAAATAATGTAGCCATTTTTTTCTTCCTGATTGCTGTGATAAATTATATTCAATATATTGTGAACAGCATCAGATAATTGTTTGGGTGACAGATACCTGATCTGGGTAAAAATACTGTAGTATTAATGTATTTAACCTTTTAAAAAGTATTGTAATCATTAATTTTAAGTCTACTTTGAATAATGATATTGGTCTATAATCAATTACTCTCTTACTATCTTGTCCTGTTTGAGAGATGCTAACTACTCTAATTTCATACCATCTAGGAGGAACATTATTTTCCCTGTAGGGTGGCATTGCATTTTTTTAATGTAGGATATTAGAAAGTCACCAAAGATGTTATAAAACTCTCTTGCATTACCATTTCTGCCTGGGGACTTACTTGCCTTTTTAAAGATTCCCAATAGCTATTTTAATTTCTTCCAAGATATCAGCATTAAGCAGGTTCCTACGTGTTTCAGATAGTTTCTATGGTTCAAAAATAAAGAAGTCGTTTATGTTGATTTTTGGAATAGAGTCTGGATTGCATGGTTGGTAACAGTAGAAAATATTTTTTTTCTTGTTATGAGTGTTTTTGACTGCTGCTGTTATGAACCTTCTAACTGACTTAAAATTATAGTGACTCAATCTTGGTTTTCTTTTTTTCCCTATAATGTATTCTGGAATGTATTTGACTTTATCTTCCTCAGAGGCTGAGAAAATGTGACCTACCCATGGCCACCCAGGGTGGTTCTATCTACACAGACACTAAAATTGAGTAAGGAAGTGGATTAAACAAATGGGGTTCACTGTGTCATATATACACAAACACTCAGGAATCTGTTTGATGCTGAGATTGTTTCCACCAATGGTGGAAGTTAGACAGCAACTGGAAAATGCAGGGTTTTTTTCTCTTAACAGGGCCACTGGGATGTGTCCATTTGGGATCACCCCAGTTTTGAGCCCTCCATGCAGTATTTACTCGAGTCTAATGCAGTGTCAAATCTAATGTACACCTCAATTTTCAAAACCCTGAAACCAAAAAAGCATTTTCTGATCAATATATAATGTGCAGCAGCAAAAAGTGCACTCTTTGTAATATGACCATTACAGTTGGTGCCTGTATCTATGCTCTAGAATGAATCCACTTTAGCTGCCTTGTCCAATGCTATGGAATCGTGGGGTTGTAGTTTTACAAGGCCTTGAGCCTTCTCTATCAAAGAGTGTGGATGTCTCACCAAACTACAAATCCCAGGATTACGTAGAATTGAGCCATGACAATTATATTACAGGTGACCTCCTTCATATAGGGGCTCCAGACCCTCCTGAAGTGGCTTCCCCAGCACTAAGATTGCCATATTACGTGAATCTAATACACACTCTAATTTTGGCAAGGTGATTTAGCCAAAAAAAGGTGAGTGATAGATTCAATACAGTACTCCTGTAAGCAGCAATTTTTTGGCTTATTCTGGGTTTTCTGATGAGTTTTTAATGTACTGTTTCTGGCTTGATACGCACTGCAGCGCACATTGGGAATTTACATTTTGTGGACTCCCCGCCCTTCAGCTGGCTTTGGACTTCATGAGAACTGTAGAGCTGCCCTAATGGGTGTCCTTGTCTGAGGAGGGACTTAACTTCTGATTCCCCAGAATCCTAGCCCAACACTGAAGCAAGTCCACTTTTTTTTTCGTGTCAGGAGCAACCGGAGTTGCTTCTGGAGTGAGAGAATTGGCAGTCTGCAAGGACGTTGCTCAGGGGATGCCCGGATGTTTTGGGTCCACTATGATAGTTCTTCATAGCTTACAAATAATTACAAAGTTTTCATTGTTCATTCTGGATGAAAAACATGATGTTCTTTCATTCAAAATACACTGGTACCTCTTCCTTTATTATGTTTACTGAAAACAGTTATTAAATCCTTGATTTTAAAAATAATAAAACTCCAGAAGTGTCACTGTGTTATTTTACAGGAGCAAAAACAACAGGGAGCTCTGTGGCACTTACATGACTATGACCTTTTCTGTGATTGACTCTTGATCTTTTTCTCTGAGCAAGACTATACATATCCAACCTCCTCTTTAATAGTCATTCTTTACATGGGTGCAATTATTATCAGGATGGTGTGTGGGCTATATCGCTGGTTTGAATCTCAAGAGACATTTTTATTTCATTATTATTTCTACAAGTGATATGCCTGTGTTGTGTCAGAAAAGAGTGTTAATTCTTTTTAACATGACCTTTGACATCCTTGTTCTACATACTTGATGGGATTTCAAAGGTCAACCTACTGATACATATTTGATGGTTATTTCAAAAGAAACTTTTAAAAATTGCTGCTGTGATGCAGTGGGATTTTCTTGTGCACTCAGCAGTTTGATTTTCACAGCAGAACAAGGATTGGTTAATATAATGCAATTAGGACTGTGTGATTTTTAATAACGATGTAAATTGGTTGAGTCAAACATTATAGTTTGCAATTAACCTCTGTAGTAACATTTTAACTAAAAAATCCTTTTGGTGGAGGTAAACAATAAACAAATTTTGGGAGAGACTAGCACTCAGTGGCAGAGCATGCGCAAAGTTAAATCTAGGAAAGTTCAGTTTTAAGGGTCAAGTTGTATGTGAGAGGAAAGACTTCTAATTAGACCTGTAGTAGGGGGCCCATGACTCTCCAGTCCCACAGCAATATGGTGTCTTGGTTTTAAAATTCAGCAGCAAGATCTATAAGGCACTGAGAACATATTTTGCCATGCTCTCACAGCATTATCCCCTGGAAGTCTCACCCCAACAGAAAGGAGCAATGCTCTCATGAAAAAGAGAAAGCTGGAGATTGGTGGTGGTCCAGGCTTCCTTTTTTAAAGAAGATATGGCAAGTTTCCCAAAGAACAACCACATAAAATACCAAATACTCTGTTAATTGGTAGTAGATTTGATTTTAATGACCCAAATTAATACATTCAGTGAAATACAAAATACAATTCAACTTTTAAGCGTTTATTTTAAATGTTGTAAGGATAGATTTACATCATAATTATAAAAATTACTTACAGAATTAACAGATTTGAAGTGTCTATAGATGAATATTTTCTTTAACAAAAGAGTGCAGCCACTGAACATTTTTCTAACCCCAAAAATCACTTGACTGTAGGGTCCTGCCTCTTTGGGCTCCAGAGAGCCATTGTTAGTTAGAGCAGATAATCCTGAGTTAGATTGAATATGGAAGCAATAGCATGCACCAGATATTTTCTAACTCAGCAATTCTTTATTATGGTATTGGCTGCTGAAACATAAGACAGCCCTTTGTCTTTGAAAAGGAGCATAGGCAACTTAACCAAACAGTTGTCCCTTGGTCATTGGTATGATCATTGGCATCTTATGTTTTGGCATATTATAGCATTACTACTCAAAGTGGCAGTCCTTGCTGATCTACGAACCATTTGTTGCTAGTCCCTGCAGAGTTTCCAGAAAAGAAGAAAAAGCAATTGTCACCAATGGGAACAAATATAGTACTAGTCTCTGGCACATTGGAAAAACATATCATAATTGCTGGTCGCTTATATCTGGTTGCTTAAAAAGCACCCTCTTAGATAATGCAGATCAAGGGTGGGGAAAGGATGACTCACAGGCTGCATGAAGCCTTCAAGGGAAACGTTTGTGGTCCCTAAGGCAAAGCATTTTGTCCAAAAATTATCTCTTGGAGGGTCTAGTGATCACATTTGGAGCTCCCTCCTGGGTCAAAACAAAATTTTGCAAATAATTAAAAAAAAATCTTGCCTCAAAATATTTTCCAGTGGCCCAGGAAATCCCCAAAACATGCTCCTAAGAAGGCATTAAGGGACATTTGATGTATGTGTTTTTGCAGGATCAGTTATAGTGGGGAGTGATCTCCTGAAGGGCTAATGTGGCCCCTTGCTCTTCCACACTTCCTCACTCTTGCCTAGATGAACAAATTGTCTATCCTTATCTGAACAATCTTTTGAATGTCTTGCTGGCTGCAACTTTATACCTAACCTTTTTATCATCATTATCAGATTGCACCATAGATAGTAAATATAAAACTGAATCAAGATGGGAGAGGCTCTTATATGAAGAGCAGGTCTCCGAATGTAAATTTAAGTCCTATTTCTTTATTTATTTGCATCATTTCTATCCTGCATTTCTCACCCGGGGGGACTCAAGGTGGCTATATATTAAAAAACAAGGGAGTTAAGGATGGATGGGAGTTTTTCAAAAGTGAAATACTCAAGGCGCAAATGCAAACAGTGCCAACAAAGAAGAAAAATAAGACAAGTGCAAAGAAACCAGAATGGATGTCCAAAGAACTTCTAACTGAGCTAAAGCTCAAAAGTGACATGCACAAGAAGTGGAAAAGGGGAGAAATCACCAAAGAAGAATTCAAACGTATAGCCAACACCTGTAGGGAAAAGGTTCGCAAGGCTAAAGCGCAAAATGAGCTCAGGCTTGCCAGGGACATAAAAAACAACAAAAAAGGCTTTTTTGCTTACGTTGGTAGAAAAAGGAAGAAAAAGGAGGCGATAGGGCCATTGCAAGGAGAAGATGGGGTGATGGCGACAGGAGACAGGGAAAAGGCAGAACTGCTTAACACCTTCTTTGCCTCGGTCTTCTCAGAAAAAGAAAGCCATCTTCAACCTCAGCAACACGGAATGGACGAAGGATTGGGGGAAATCCAACCCCAAATAGGGAAACAAGTTGTCCAGGAACACTTGGCCTCTCTAAACGAATTCAAGTCCCCAGGGCCAGATCAGCTACACCCAAGAGTACTGAAGGAACTAGCGGAAGTTATTTCAGAACCACTGGCAATTATTTTCGAGAGTTCTTGGAGAACGGGAGAAGTCCCAGCAGATTGGAGGAGGGCGAATGTGGTCCCTATCTTCAAGAAGGGAAAAAAGAACGACCCAAACAATTACCGTCCGGTCAGCCTCACATCAATACCAGGCAAAATTCTGGAAAAGATCATTAAGGAAGTGGTCTGCGAACACTTAGAAACAAATGCGGTCATTGCTAACAGTCAACACGGATTTACCAAAAACAAGTCATGCCAGACTAATCTGATCTCTTTTTTCGATAGAGTTACGAGTTGGGTCGATACAGGGAATGCTGTGGATGTAGCGTACCTGGATTTCAGTAAGGCCTTCGACAAAGTCCCCCACGACCTTCTGGCAAACAAACTAGTAAAATGTGGGCTAGACAAAACTACGGTTAGGTGGATCTGTAATTGGCTAAGCGAACGAACCCAAAGGGTGCTCACCAATGCGTCGTCTTCATCATGGAAAGAAGTGACAAGTGGAGTGCCGCAGGGCTCCGTCCTGGGCCTGGTTCTGTTCAACATCTTTATTAACGACTTAGACGAAGGGTTAGAAGGCACAATCATCAAGTTTGCAGACGACACAAAACTGGGAGGGATAGCTAACACTCCAGAAGACAGGAGCAGAATTCAAAACGATCTTGACAGACTAGAGAGATGGGCCAAAACTAACAAAATGAAGTTCAACAGGGACAAATGCAAGATACTTCACTTCGGCAGAAAAAATGGAAATCAAAGATACAGAATGGGGGACGCCTGGCTTGACAGCAGTGTGTGCGAAAAAGACCTTGGAGTCCTCGTGGACAACAAGTTAAACATGAGCCAACAATGTGATGCGGCTGCTAAAAAAGCCAATGGGATTCTGGCCTGCATCAATAGGGGAATAGCGTCTAGATCCAGGGAAGTTATGCTCCCCCTCTATTCTGCCTTGGTCAGACCACACCTGGAATACTGTGTCCAATTTTGGGCACCACAGTTGAAGGGAGATGTTGACAAGCTGGAAAGCGTCCAGAGGAGGGCGACTAAAATGATTAAGGGTCTGGAGAACAAGCCCTATGAGGAGCGGCTTAAAGAGCTGGGCATGTTTAGCCTGCAGAAGAGAAGGCTGAGAGGAGACATGATAGCCATGTACAAATATGTGAAGGGAAGTCATAGGGAAGAGGGAGCAAGCTTGTTTTCTGCTGCCCTGCAGACTAGGACACGGAACAATGGCTTCAAACTACAGGAAAGGAGATTCCACCTGAACATCAGGAAGAACTTCCTCACTGTGAGAGCTGTTCGACAGTGGAACTCTCTCCCCTGGGCCGTGGTGGAGGCTCCTTCCTTGGAAGCTTTTAAGCAGAGGCTGGATGGCCATCTGTCGGGGGTGCTTTGAATGCGATTTCCTGCTTCTTAGCAGGGGGTTGGACTAGATGGCCCATGTGGTCTCTTCCAACTCTACTATTCTATGATTCTATGATTCTAAGTGCTTAAATCCATTTGTCCAAAAAAACCTTGCGCATAATCCTTGATCCAGACCATGTCAAGCTGTAAAAGCTTATTCGTTAAACGCTTGCACGCATAGCCAAGTCTTTAATTTCTTTCTAAAGCCCAAAAGGGATGGAGCTTGCCGGATGTCGTAGGGGAGGGAATTCCACAGCCGAGGAGCCACCACTGAGAAGGCCCTGTCTCTCGAATTCCACCAGTCGCGCTTGCGAAGCAGGCGGGACCAAGAGCAGGACCTCCCCAGACGATCTTAAAGTTCTCGTAGGCTCATAGGAAGAGATACGTTCAGACAGGTAAGCTGGGCCAGAACCATTTAGGGCATTGTAGGTCAAGACCAGCACTTTGAATTGGGCTCGATAGCATATTGGCAGCCAGTGGATCTGGCGTAACAGAGGAGTAGTATGCTCCCTGTACACCGCTCCTGTTATAAGTCTGGCTGCCGCCCATTGTACTAATTGAAGCTTCTGGGCCGTCTTCAAAGGCAACCCCATGTAGAGCGCGTTGCAGTAGTCCAAGTGGGATGTGTCAGTCCTATGCTAAAGTAAGTATTTGCCAAGTTTAGCATTAAGTATATAGTCATTATTGCATTTGGATTTATTTTTACACTAACCTTGTTCATATAAAAATACTTAACATCAATGTAGTTTTATTTTCGTCATTCAAAACAGTTTCATGTACATTATTATAGTAATTCTTATGATAGGAAAGTAGGGCAGTGTTATTGTCCCCCTAATAAGAGAGATAATGGCTTGCGTCAGAACACCTAATAAGTTCACGGCTGAGCTGAGATTTGAATTGGCAGTCTCACAGATCAGCTCAGTCTCATGGAGATGGTTTGATTTCTTTGCTTCTATACCGGTCATGATTGTGTGCCTACTTATAACAATTTCACTTCTTTGTGGCTTTAAGTCACTCATTTCCTGTAAGATAAACAAGCCCTCTTTGCTGTGGTGGTGGAAGCACACTCAAGGAAGCTGACAAGATTCTTTGCTCATTGGAAAAAAACATCATTGGTACAAATAATGTTAAATGTGTTGTCAAAGGCTTTCATGGCTGTAATCAATGGGTTGCTGTAAGTTTTCCAGGCTATATGGCCATGTTCCAGAAGCATTATCTTCTGTCATTTCACCCACATCTATGGCAGGCATCCTCAGAGGTTGTGAGGTCTGTTGGAAACGAAGCAAGTGAGGTTTATATATCTGTAGTAGGTTCAAGGTAAAAGAAAGAACTCTTGTCTGTTAGAGGCAAGTGTGAATGTTACAAGTAATCATCTTGATTAGCATGAGGTCTGGCTGATTCCTGCCTGGGGGTATCCTTTGTTGGGAGGTGTTAGCTGGTCCTGATTGTTTCATGTCTGGAAATCCCTGGGGAATCAGCCAGGCTTTGAAGCTGAAAGGTTTTTCAATGCTAATCAAGGTGATTAATTGTAACATTCACACTGGACCTTCCGCAGCCTATAAAGATTGATGTTGTTGGAGTTTGCTGATGTTTCAACAGGTGCAAGGAAAATACTTTCTACAGAACAATTTAAGGTAAAAATATACAAAAGACCTAAAAGTAGTGTTGGGCAACTCATGGTGTATATATAGCACAGGTATGCTGTATATACACACACATATATGTTGTTGTTTATTTGTTCAGTTGCTTCCAACTCTTCTTAACCTCATGGACCAGCCCACAAAGAGTCGGAAGCAACTGAACGAATAAACACACACAGACAAACCCATATACAAACACACACACACACACACATACATGATAATATCATGAATATTTCTAGTTCATTGAGCCACTTCATATAATAAATTTCCTACTTCCTAGATATGCTTCTTTCTGCTACAATAGCCTATCTTCCTGTGGAATTATTTTTACTGGCCTTTGTATTTTTCTTAACCTTTTATTAGTACTGTTTGTCATTAGAATAGGCAAGAAATGCTCTGAGGATTAGTCAGTTGTTTTCAGCCCTTTCATGCATTAAGGTATGAAGTAGAAGTGCACAACAATGATGCTAAAATTACTTCTGTTTTAAAGGGTGGTTTGGGTTGTGTGTGTTTTAAGGGAATTGCAGGTTCTCGCTTCTAATTGTGTCACTGATGCATTAGTCCTAATGGAGGCAGCTGTCAGCTCTTCGAAGTCATTTGAAGTTCAACATTGATAGCCACCTGGGCACATTCTGCAAGAAACTGTCAGAATGCCATTTCCCAAAGCTGCCAGTTAAGATGAACTGTGACATCACAGGCTTTTGTAGACATTTATTTTTGCTCTGCTGCCTCCTTGCTGGCTTTTTGATGGAAGGCTAAAGCTGTGCTTTTTCGCAAGGATTTTGGGGGCTCTCAGGGTTTATGGGGGTTTCCTCTTAATCTTCTGCTTCTGCTTCCTTGCTTTTTGTGTAGTTTCTTATTCCTGCTTTGCCTTCTGTTGTTTCATGAATGTTTATTTGGGTTGATCTTTTCTGTTTTGATTGCATGGCTTTGTTATTAGTGGCTTTTCTCAGCCCTGCCTCAGCTCCAAAGCCAAAATCTTTTTATGAGTAGGGCAATCATATGGTGGAAGGAAAGGGAAAACCCAGCAAAAGAACTGACTGTTCTTGTGGTCTGTCCATTATCGTTCCAGGATCAAGGCTCATCCTTCCATGAGTAAAATTAACTTTCTGCATTATGGTTGAAGGACAGGAGTGGGCCATTCCCCCTCCATCACCAGGAAGCTTTCCCTTCCAATGTGTCATTGCAGATGTTCCAGGGAGCCCCATTAGCTCTTCCCTCTCCCTGTGTCAAATGCTCCCCCCCCCCCAGACATTAGGGAATCTCAACAGCAGACATTTCCTCAGCCTTAGCAGGAGATCAGCAATGTAAGACCACTTTCTCCAAGGAGAAGAAGGGAAATTCACTCCTGTAAGAGTTATCACGGGAAAAAGGTGTCTCCACTGAAGCTTTATTCTCAATCCTTGTTTCCACCACAACCCAAAATTTTCAAAATCCAATTATCACAGGGACAGAAAGTAAGGTGAAATCTTCTGAACAGGGGCACAGACAGCAAAACCAACAATACAAGGATGTTAACCCTTCTCTATGCTATCCAATTAAAAAATTGGTTGGAGTTACACTTTAAAAAAATGTACCTGTTCTGACTTACATACGAATTCAAATTAATAACAAACCTTGTATGTAACCCAAGGATTACCTGTAGACAGTTTCCCCCCCCTGGAATGGTAGTTTGTAGCTTTTGAAGGTAAACAGATTTGAAAACTGAAGGGTTGTTGAGCTCTCCTCTTCTTTACTGTTGTAATTTTTAAGGAATTTATACAATAGAATTCCCACAGTTTGGAGTAGCTGTTTTCATGGTCATTTATTTTTCTATTTATTTTTAATCTTCAAAGTACTAGCTCATAGGGACTTTTGAGTATTAAGTTTCCAGTTGAGACATAATCGGCTGAGTTGTCATTTGCTTAATAAAATGAGGACATTACAAGATGTCATGGCAAAAAATGGTTATGATCAATATTGATATAGGATTTTTTTACTTTTGTTTTCTCAAAAACAGGTTTAGCCATTCTTAGTGTAGTCCTGCTTAAATAAATTATTAGACTCAATAATCAATACAAAATACATCCGTGATGAGAGTGACTTGAAAGTATCCATAATTTTTTTAAACTTATTTGAAGGTAGTTTCCCCCCCCCCCCTTTTTTAGAAATATGTATTAAATTGAGTTCTAAAATCTGTTGTGATTTCACTCAGTGAATCCAGTTTCCATGAAATACGATAGGTTTATAATATATAGCTTAAGTGTAACATAAATCAAAATATTTGTTAAAGGTCAGTGAAAGAATTACTTTAAAGATTGATTACATTTGCCTGGAAAGTGCAGCCAGAGAGAACCAAACTGAATAATAGCGGGACACAGGCCCAAGTGTTTAAAAGGAAAAATAGATTTGAAGTAAATTTAAAAACTGTTTAGTGAGGTTAAAAAAGAAGTCAATTACAAGAAAAATAAGGCTGTAATGGAAGACTGCATGCATCTAATAAGTATATGTGGATTTTAAAGGACACTCCTCCATTATTGATTTGCTTACCATGACCAATTGCTAATCTAGTTTTAATTTTGGCACCATCATGAGAAAGAAGTCAAACTGAAAGATGGTCTAGAACAACTTTTTATTTTTAACCCAAATGGGAGTTGTAATATTGCTGCAAAAGAGAGTCATAATGCAATTTAATCCAAAATTTAATATAATTGCTCCTGAAAATCTGCTGCTAGAATAGAATCATGATGTTGGAAGAGACCCCAAAGACCACCCAACAGCATTTTCCATTGCCAAACAGCTCTTATTGTCAGGAAGTTCTTCCTAATATTTAGGTGGAATCTCTTTTCCTATAGTTTGAACCCATTGCTCCATGTCCTCATCACTGGAAAACAAGCCTGACCCTTCCTTAATATGATATCCTTTTAAATATTAATGCACGATCACATGACATCAATGAGAAGAAATTTACATTGGTTGCTCAAACTGGATATTCATTGGTTGTCTTGTCCAAGTGGTTACTAGGGCAGACCCAGTTGGGTACCTGAGATAGCTGCAGTGCGGAACTGTAATGCTAGCACAATATTCAATATAGGGATAACCTGAATATGCGAGGAGAGGGCTATCTGCTTCGTTGTTGCTCCCTTTATATGAAGAGCAGAAGTCTGAAGAGGTCAAGGCCCTCCCCATGTAATTGAGGACCCTACATTTTTGTCATTGTTTCAGATGGCATTCCCATTTATATTCTCTCAGTGAGTAAATCTACTCTGCAGAATTTATGCAGTTTGACGCCATTTAAACTTCCATGGCTAAATGCTATGGAATCCATGAGTTGTCATTTTTACAAGGTTTTTCATCTTTTTCTGCCAAACAGCACTGGTTCCATGACTCCACAGCACCGAGTGAGGGCAGTTAAAGTGGTGTCAAACTGCATTCATTCTATAGTATAGATATACTCTGTGTGACAAGATTATTCCCTGTCTTCACATATTTTATTGACAAATACGCAGGATGGTTCTTATTTCTCTGTCAGTGTTTGCACATCTCAAATATTCTGATGGCATTCTCAGCTCAAAAGAAATGACAAACATATGTGCATGTATGCCTGTATTTTGACAGAATGTTATTTAAATATATATTGAAATGTGCATTTTCATGAGTAGTCTTTTTAAAAATAAAATAAAAATGAGACAGAACATTTCTGAGCTGAACATTTAGAAAAGCAGAATTCGATTGATCTGTCCTTAATCCACCCACTTTCTCCAAGGATGTTTACACTTCCGTATTGTTGCAGAGTTTCCAGGAAAAACATAAGGAATGGAGTGCAACCTTATTTTCCACATACAGTGTCCTTACCATTTATCATTTAGAAGCCTAGGCTTACAATGTTATCCTCATTTATCTGAGTGTGAGCCACATTTAACTCAGAGAGGTTTACTTCTGATTTGATTTGCTCTATAAATGGGCATGAATCCCATTTGGAGAGAAGGGCAGGATATACATTCGATAAATAAATAAGTCCCCTACCTACTTTGGCACATCCTGTATTAGCAGATTAATTATGGCCTGAGGTTGTAGCATGGGACCCATAATCACATCCTTTTCCAGGAATTACATAAGTGAATGTGGACTTGTTGGCATACCCTGAAGGCAGCAGATCCTGTCTGATCTCAGAAGCTAAGCAGGGCAACCCTGGTTAGTACTTGGATAAGACAACCAATCAATATACAGATGCAGTAGGCTATATTTCAGAGGAAGGAACTGGAAAAAATACTTCTGAGTATTCCTTACCTACAAAAAACCATTGGTCACCATAAGTTAATAGGCCACATGAAGGCACAGGCATACACAAATGATATGAATGTCTTCCAACCATCCTGGTTTTGCAGGGACAATCCGAATTATTGTTATGCTGTCACACTTTTCCAGCTGCCTTTAAAATGCCCCAATGTCTATCATCTTACTTCCCCCCTTTGTCCTCAGCTTACTTCTATTGTTCCAAACTGAGTTTCAAGAGCAAAGGTAGCTGGGCCCCAAATATTGCTGTTTTATAGCCAGTGAATGTCAGGAACCATACTATTGTCCTATGCTGAAAATGGCTGTAGGGCCGGAAATTGAATCACATCCCATTCTGCTTAGGTAGGTTTATTTAAAACTAAGTTCCATTCATTGGTTAGTGAACACAGGATTTCAGTCATGAATAACCTGCTTTCTCAGCCCAGGTATCTGTTTTGTGGACCCAGTTACGTATGATTATGCAAGATGTTGTTTACTCCAAATGTAACACAGATCTTGTAACTACAAGCAAATGTACTTTTCCTTTGAAATATGACAGTGTCAGGTTTTTTTAAAATTCAATTTATCTGTTTCAAAGTGCAAAGCTGTCCTTCAGAATGCTTTAATGAGCTATGCGGAATAGCATTTATTCTTTTACTAAAATAATATATTGTGAAGGAAATTTCAGCCAGTAGACCTTTTTGTCTGCGTACATTAATTTTGAGGTAGCTTTTCTAAAGAGAAATACACAAGAACCAGTTTTTTTTGTCTCATTGGTTTTATCACAGCATGCCTACTTCAGTTAATGATAGAGGCTAAAACCTTTAAAGTATATTAGCTGGGGTCAGCTGAGTCTGTCCAGAAAGAGCATTCCCTCGGTGTCTCTACACCTTGTTAGTGAATATATGGATCTGGTTTCTTATTTCTAGATCTAACTGGGATTTTTAAAAAAATAAGTTATTACACAGTATATAAGGGAATCTCTGCCCTTTTACATAAAATGGTTAAGGGAATGACCATGTAGCAGGCATGGGCAAATTTGGGCCCTGAGGCTGTTAGGAATGGTAGGAGTTGCAGTTCAAAACACCTGCAGGGCCCAAGTTTGCCCATGCCTGCCATATAGCATGCACACATGAGTCAGGAAAAAAAGAGGAAAGTATTATATATTCGTCAATAACCTTTTTTCTCTAGAATGTATAATCATAAATTTATTTCCATATAACATTAGGAAATGAAAACAGGGTGGTTTAGAGTTGAAATGTACTTGTTGTATTTCCTATGCACATTATGGTTCTGCAATTGACAACTGTGTTGGAATTCCATTATACACATAGGCAGAAACTAAAAGTTCACAAATGCTATTTGTACTAGCAGGATGGCCATTTTCGATTAATAGCCTATGTTTACAAAATATATCCCTATACAGTACTGGGATTGTGATTGTGATAGTCGTGTTAGTCTATTGGTGTATTGATGTGAATACAGCAAGCACCCTTGTGGCATCTGAAAACTAACAATGAGCTATAATGCATCTTAAGAAGTGTGCTAGAGTTCAGGAAAGCTAGTGCTTGGGGCAATACATCTGGAAATATACAATGCCATCCCCTTATCACAAATTCATTATCCCTGATTTCACTTGATCCTGGAATATTCCCACCCTGGAAGTGTTTGTGGGCCACTCTTATTGCCAGTGTGATTCTATGGTATGCTTCTAGACCAAGTATAGTCCAAATAAAGGGCTCGCTATTATCCACAGATATAAAGATCTTTCTGCCATGATGAACTGCAATACATCTCACCTTTCCCCTTCTGCAAGACTCTTATCCCTACAGGACTGCAACTTCATTGCAGTTTAGTGGCTAGTGGAGAATGGTAGCCACTGGAGAAGCATCTGACTAAGTCCCATTGGCTCAATGCAGATGAATGATAAACAATATCCTGGGCATCCTCTGAAAGTGCCAGAAGATGACTTTGTCATTCTGTGTTATAGAAACTTCTCCAATGCCCATGCTTTCGTTGGCCATTACTGGAGATGCGGAGGAAGAAGATGAGTTTTGCAGTAGTTCAGGTTGTTGCATAAAGAGAGAGTGAAGTATCCCCTCTTTTGTCACAATCTAAAGACCTCTGAAACAGCCAAAACAATTCAATACATGGGTATAATTGTGTCCACCTGAGGCATATATTTTCTTAATGAAATTTAGACTGACATCTAAATACACTTGAGTATGTCACCAACTAGATATCAGCCTAAACTTTATTAAAAAAAAGTATGCCTTCCTCAATTTTAAGATGGCACAAGTGTCCTTGCAAAGCAAGCATTTACATTTGAAACAGCAGCCTGAAACTGACTAAGGCTGAGATCTTATATTTTAAGAACTAAGGTTCTCCTGTCACCAGGCCTAAGGTTCACCATGTCACTATACTAGCCCTGCACAGCCATTCTGTGGATCATGGAGGGGGGTGGGATTAAAAGGGTATATTCCATGTTCCCATTGCCAGACATATTCTTACCACCTTTTTCATTAGCTGGGGTACTCCGGGGTCTCTGGACTCCTTCACTCTCCACCTGGAATGAAATGGGCATGAGGGGTAGCTCTCACAGTGTGATGGCACGCCCGAACCTTTGGGATAACTATAGTGTCTGGATTTACTCGGCCATCTTATTAAGATCAAGACCCTTAACATACAGAGGCACTTTATGCAAGGTGAAAAGATAACCAAATGAGTTTACTGAAAACAAGATGAATAAAGGGTTAACTCCACCTGAAACTATTGTAACATAGCTTAAAACAATACATTACAAAAGGAGATTTTGATGGTTGCAGTAATCTCTCTGGAGTTTTTTGAAAGTCCTCTGTCCCTGGTGCAAAGCAATGGCTCACAAGCTGGAGCCCAAAGATTATCTCAATCTTCTTTCTTTGTGAAGCCTAAGCTGGTCAAAGGCTTCTGTTGTCTCTGGGACTGGTGGTATAAGAATACTGCTGAATGCAGTGTTTAATGCTAAGGATGCCTGTTTTGAATTGCTAGGCCTAGAATTTCCAGACAATGTCCAGACCTCGAATCACTGTAGCTTTGTTGCAGAACGAAAAGGGCGTCTAGCAAGAAAGCTCTGAACAGGCAAATGGAACAGTTCAACTAAGCCTGGCCTCTAGCGGGATTTTATGCTCCACCCAAAAACTAATGCAAATGGAGGTATCTACACTATTGGGAAAACCTAAACAGGGGGAACTGAAGAAAAGGAGAGGAAAGGCAGAGCCAAGACTTCACACACAGTGATATGGTGAATTGGGAGATGGGGGGGTCTTTATTCATTGCAAAGGAAGAAAGGGAATACCAACATCCATGATGCCTATAAATATTCATTGTTGTTGTTTATTTGTTCAGTTGCTTCCAACTCTTTGTGACCTCATGGACTAGCCCATGCCAGAGCTCCCTGTCGGCTGTCACCACCCCCAGCTCCTTCAAAGTCAAACCAGTCATTTCAAGGATACCATCCATCCATCTTGCCCTTGGTCAGCCCCTCTTCCCTTTTCCTTCCATTTTCCCCAGCATCTTTATAAATATTCATGCATAAGCATAAAGTAAAATTATGTTTGCCTGTGTCACTAACAGGATGTTGGTCTAACATTGCTATCCCATTGAAACATGTCCCACGCCACAAGATAAACATTCCTCCAAATTGTGTGTGGCAAAGTGTTCTTGTGCTCTTTTTGATAAAGTTACAAGCCGTTCCATTACTAATAATTGCTGCTTTTTAAAAAGTTTTATGATGTGTTGATTTTAAATTTTAAACCTGCTTTGGGGCATTTGATTTTGCAAGAGTGATTCATCCAACTGTGAAGAAAATACATCTCATTTGATTACTTTTCCTCCTTAGGAAAGATTGTATGAATCAGTCCATAATTAGCATCTTTTGTCAATATGCTATTATCATGAGATACTCTAGTTGCTGCTGGATTCTATAGCTAAATCAATGGAAGGCCTGAGCTGCCTATTATGAAAGACCACAAAGTTCCCCCATCCTCGTTTTCTCCTTTTCCCCTTGCCTTTCCTGTAGCACCTTATGCATCACCCTATCACTTTATGCTTATGATGCACACCCTTATTATTTTTTAAATGCCAGGCTGCTCAGCCATTTTAAAAAGAAAGATCAACTCCCATTATATTCAGTGCAAGCAGGAGCCTGACATATCTTGGCAGATGCTAGATTAGTGGGTAGTAATAAATGGAGTTTTCATGATTGCTTTTTCTACATTCTGTGAAAAGAGCACAAAGTAATAGTCATGTAATTTTTATGAAGGATGGGTTAGGCTCCCAAAATATGTGATCTGTGTATTTTTTAAAAGGCAGTTATGATAGTAAAAAGTACAAACAAAATTTGAGAAACTCTCAAGATTAGCACACTGTCCACAAAGTTGGCATCCTGTGGAATTCTTCGCTGGTGCTACATGAAGTAGGCATATGCCTCCAGATCTGACCCCGTATCTCAGTCTTTCCATGTATCATAGGCTTTTCACTTGGTCTCTAGTTTCCTGCTTGGCACGGGGTTATACTGTAAGGTCTTTGTGGTCTCTTCGAACTCTTTGATTTTATGATTCATCTTCTGAGGGCAGCTTGAAGTCTCCGTGTCAGTGGGCAAACGGGGCAGTGAATCCATTCTGAGTTTTAGTCTGAACTTTGGAATGGTGTTGGAGATATGGATCAGTTTGTTGGATAGATCCTTTTAAATGTGAAGAAAAATCTAAAGAAACCTTGGTGCACCAGTGACATTGAAGTTGGTAGTATACTCCTGTTTTATTTGCTTGGTCGGGAGTTCAGGACTGACCCAGTAAGATGCTCAAGTGACAAATAGAAAGGAAAAGCAGGGATAATCTTCTGGCTCTTCCTCCCTGTCTCTCTGGAACAGAACTTTTAATGCTAGCTGTTCTTAACCAGCTAAACACTGCTGCTGTGTGATATCATTCTATTGCAGGTGCTGTAGTAGGATTCAGAATGCAATGTTTTAGTCAGTTAAATTTCTGTATTCTGCAAGATTACCCATTGACTGCTTGTTATGAATGCAAATAAATCTAATTCCAAGATATTCCTTCATATCAAGTAGTTGAAGATCAATTCTAGTGAAATGAACAGGGCTGCCTTGGGCAAGAAATATTATTGAAGACAAAGAATAGGGTCCATGTGGAACGAGTTGGAAATCTTTCAAACATTTTGCACTAGAAAAGAAATTAAATAAGTTGAAATGTGCTCAGTAATTATGCTCCTAGTTCATTAAGCACATAGACAAAGAAATAAGGAGTCAGGCTTAGAATCCTTAAAATGTCTGGCATTTGCTTTATTCATTTTTGGCTCCACTGTTGCCTAATGGCCTTGTTGTAAGCCACTCTGAGTCCCCTTCAGGGTGAAAAGAGCGGGATATAAATAAAATAAAATAAAATAAATATTTTAAACGTTTTGGTCTTTCAAATCACATTGGATGAAGGCAGTGGAATATAAAATCTTCATGACAGGCTTCTCTCCCTCATATCTTTTAGCCATGGACCTGCAAGGAGTAAAAACAATTGTCAAACAGAGGTTAATGTGTATTGATCCAAAAGCTACAAGGAGACCTTGCTTTCCCCAATTGCTGGGTTTACCATGCCCCTTTTACAAGGATGGAATGCCATACCTAGGTATTTTAACTCTTCTAAAATACAGACTTTTTTCTTGGCAAGGATTAATGTCCTTTCCTCTAACCTATTAACTTAAGATTTAATAAAGCACCATTGAACAAGAGATGCTACCCTGCGATAATCATAACATTGAAACCATATCCTGCATACTTTACTACTGTAGTTTTTATCAGAAGGCAGGGAGGATTTATCATATTCCATCACATGAAACCTCCCTGGGTACTTCCTTGAATTTCTTGTGGTTATCCTGCTTCATGTACTGACAAATTGCTCATCCTTTTACTCGCAATTTTTTTAAAGCTTGCAATTTTAACCAGACTGTTGTTGTTGTCATAATATTAATTTATTTAATACTATATATTTCATAATTACTTATTTGATTTTATTGTAATTTATATTGCTGATCTGGCCTGATTGGCACTGTTTAAAAAAATTTTGGTATGTTGTTCCACTGGTCTACAATAAAGTAATATGATCTGTATGTATGTAGAGGACAAAAAGTAATTATCCCTGGCCAAGACACATTTTGGTGCCTTAAATGTTAGCCCTGTTGATTCCTAAAATGTTACCATTTTCTCCTGTCAGCTCTAGTTTTTGAGATATAGAATATATGCCATCCATCAGTTGTCATCTGCTTGCCCATAGGAAATCATGATAACCATATCTTAGAAACTAGAGCTGATGCAGTCTATCCAATGCAATTTTCTGGATCAGCTTCTGAAATAACCCCAGGAACAGGCCTAAAAACCAAGACACCAAGAAAATTTTTGTTGGGCTGTGCTTTTATTGAGTACAAAACTATCTATTAGAACAATTCTCACTTTAAGAGAATTATTTCAGTGGGCCAGGAGGAATTTGAAAATGACATCTCCTAGAATTCATGGTAATAATGGAGGAAGAGCTAAAAAGAATTCATGAATTCATATATATTTTCCCACATGCCACAATGAGAGAGAGAGAGAGAGAGAGAGAGAGAGCGGAAGGGAAACTGGCAGAAAGATGCTGTTAAGTCATTACCAGTGAACTGAACTCTGTTCTTAATGTCCCTGAAAATTTGTTTCCTTCTGCCACCAACCTGCCATTTCTGAAATTATTATTCCTGAAGCTTAAGAGCAGCATGCTATCTAGAGAATAATGTTACCTACAAATATGTAAAAGTCTGTGGTAACATTCACATACAACTCTATGCTTTTAATCCTCATATCAATATCTCTACAGGCACAATACCAGAGCTTTTCAAGTTTGGCTATTGACCTGATCCATGAGTCTAATTAAGAGCCTTGACCCTGATTTGAATAATCTTGGTACATTTACCCACAGCCTTATGACAAAGTTCAGAATTCATCAACCAAATGGAAAAAAAATATTTCAACATCTCAAGTAAGAAGAATATTAATAAAGTGTGTTCAAAATGAACTTCCTTTGGCCAGCATAAGAAGCTGACATTACAAAAAAAGTATTATTTTACCATGAGCATCCTTGTCAGGTAATTAGCAGCTTTTGTGCACTTTAACCAGGAAAGCAATTGAGAATAGCACAGTAAATTCAGAAAAAATACTCTGTGGTGACACTTTGCCTTTTTTTACCAATCTTCTTAATAAGTAACCCGTAAAAAAAACCCTGGAAACTCTTTTATTTAAAGGCAGGATAAGGGAGGAAACCATTCAGTTCACATTTTAAAGCAAATTTAACCAATTCAGACCTCCTGAACCAAAATGCACACGGAACCCTTTATCGAATTTCGAAGTATAGTTCATCAATCAAAAATGTGTACTCAATGTGTACATTTGGGAAAGTTGCATTCAAAAATATGCATATTAGTAAAAATAGCATTGCAGGATGCTCTATATTAGGGAAAGATGTTTACACAAACATGTGATTACTAGGCTAAGTTGAATATATATGAACAAACACGCATATGCATTTTCATGTATTTTTCTTCAAAAATACAAGTTGATGGGGACACAGGACAAAACAGTTTTAGGGGTGTGCAAATCTTTGTTTTTAAATCATAAGTCATATGTAATTTGTAAGTTTTGTATATATGAACAGATATTAAGAAACATGGGGAGGCAGAGGCACCCATGCAGAGGGCACCCATGCAAAAACTTAAGAATCAAAACTCACCCATACTTTGTCATTTGAATTCTGTCATGCTCAGTTTTAGTTTCAGTGCAGGTAAGGCAAAGCCGAAAAGGCTGCCATTCGTCTTTAAATTTAGAAGATGGGCTGCTTCTTGCCATAAGGAGAGGAAAGCAGCAGGGTGGGACAAGCTTAGTGAACTGGGATAGACTGAGAGACCACAGAATTCTTGAGAAATGTACTTTGGGATGGTGAAGAACCCTATGGCAGAGAATTCAAAAGGTCATGCCCTAAACTACATTTCCCAGAATTCTGCTCAGCATCAGAAAGCCCCATTTGGGGAGAGATTTGTCCCTGCTAGCAGCAGTCAGCTGAAGTTCTAATACATTGATGAATCTGCAAAGCTCCAAAACTTTTGTCAAAACTTTTTTTTAAATCCCAAAAATCAGTAGATGTATGAATATTTCTGAAACTTGGGGGGAACGATCCCCTGTTATCTTGTGTCCTTGTATAGAAAATTCAAGGTGGTAGCCCTTGTAGTTTTTTTTTTTTAAAAAAAAAGTTTGTAAAAACTTTGAAAATTTTCCAAAAATCCCTGGATAAGTGAAACATTCTGAAACGTGATGGGCTATCAGTGGTAAATGTGTTCTATAGCAAGTTTTATGCCAATAGATCTAACAATGAGGGAGAAAGCAGTCCTTGAAGTTTTCCCATTGGCACAATTACTTAATGAAAAGGAATGAAAAAGTAGTTAACTCGTTATAGCTACAATATGGACCCCATCCAATTTCATAAACGCTTCAGAAATGATTTTTCCTCAACCCCTAATTTCATATTGAGTATTGAAACATTTTTTTTCATTGATCACACAGGCCTAGTAAGTTTGAAGAAATAGGAAAAACCCTGGACAAATATTTCCCCACATTCATGAGTAGTCCATAGTGTCCATGGTAGCTATGCATGGGTCATGTTTCTTGTATTTTCATATACAGTAGTCTGTGCTTTCTCAGTCCATAGTAATCCATGCTGCTCAGTCCTCATCTTACTCTACTGAGCACCAAAGCCTGAGTGTGTTCACTGAGTGTCCAGATCTACTCATGTCACTTGACTAAGAGGAGACTGCGGTGTATGATCAAGTAAAAGATGAACACAAACAGAATCCTGTATCAGATCTTTTCTTTTCACTACAACAAATCAGGAGCTAAGCAGATTTGACTCTGTATAGAGATAGTGACATTAAAATGTCCAAACATATAGCCCTACACAGATTGGGCCCTCATGGATTCAGAAGCAAACTTACAATAGTCTTACATTGAGCTCACTTCAAGCTCAGACCATTTCACAGATCTGCTGAGACCATCTAGCATCAGCTACTATGGATGCAGACATAGTGGCGGCTGGTGATTTCCATCTTGATGTGGCAATCAATGTGCTTGCTCTTTAAGGTGTTGAACACTGCTCTGATAGTGCTGAATATCTTCAGTACCTTGGATAGTTTTTTAAATAATTCAGGCTAAAACCTATGGAACAGTTATCTCCAAATCTGGTCTTCCAGATGCTTTGGACTTCAGCTTCCAGAACCTCTGACCATTGACTGAAGCTGCTGGAAGTTGAAGTCCAAAACGCTTGAAGGTCCAAAGTTTGGCATTGACTGCTATAGTTTGGTATTCATTGTTTGGTATTCACTGCTATTCACCACCACTCTGACATGGAAACTATTAGCCATTATGGTGCTAATGACTAGCAGCTCTTCTGAATCTCAGGTTAATAACCTTGGATGTCATCTGCAACCTTAGCCTTCTAACTGTGAAGTTTAGGGGATTGAAATGGGGACCTTTGAATGTACTTCTGCCCTGCCATTTAGTTACAGCCCTTTCTGCTTTCTTGGCAAGCAATTCAGAAATTGCTGGAGCAGAGCACACAGAACAAAACAATAGTCCACCCTGAAATGAGTAAATGAACTCAAAATTATCTGAGATGAATGCCAGTTTCCCAGCTAGACTAGTCTTAAAGTGCAGCAGGTAATCATATTTTTGCTCCCCCACGTCTTCCTTTGTTTGCGTCCTAAGAGACCAAGAGTTCTGAGGTGTTAAATGGCTCTTGCTTCAGGCTACTTCTCCCACACTCCATTATGTGCTTACTGCTTGAGGAGGCTGCTGGGTTAGAGACAGTGCATAATACATACTTTAAAGTGAAAGGTATAAATAATGCATTTGGTGTAGCTATTTCTGACCTTCTAATGGCTTCAGTCTTTGACTACAATGTGGTACTTGTGCCAGGAGATTGTGTCAGAGAGTGGATGCAAGCTAAATGATATCCCCGTGGAGGAATAAATGTGTGGTGAATTTTTTTTTTGCTTTGACAAGGAGGAGCTAATGCAGCCAAGCCTTTGAGCCTTGTACTTACCTCCCCAAAGCATTTTAATCCAAAGGCTATAAATTGTGCTATTGTTTATACCTGCCATCTGTAGCCAAAATGAGGATCTGTAATAAAAGCAAGAAATAGATTTCCAGATATTTTAGGCTCCTGGGGGATACTGTTTAGAAACCACAGGTATGGGCCCAAGGACATCATAAATCAAAAGCCAAGAAGTGTGCGAACAAGGCCGATTTTGTAAGTTACAAATAATATACATACATGTGGAATGTGCGTATCTGTATGTGTTTTCATGTAAAACTTCTCAGGTGTGTCTACTGTCATAAATTTTAGGTGAAAAGTTACTTGTATTAGTCAGTAGCAGCAAAAATAATGAATTTCATTCTATTTTGAAGAATAATCTGTTTTATTTGGCATAAGTAAACATAAGCATACTGCTGCCTACTTCATCAAAGACATATTTTTACAGTAAACTACAGATTACCTAATCAGATTTGATAGTTGATAACTACATAAGCATACCATGCACACATGTGCACACACCAGTTATTAGAAACATTATGTAATATATTTGCCACCCTCCAGAAAAATCCTGTGATTATGTATCCACAACTGAAGACCATATTAGGCTGTCCCTCTAAATATGCTCCCTCTTATTTATTTCTTCTTCTTTTCATAGTTTTGTCAGCATTCACCAGGTAACTTTGTTTTTAAAAGCATTTTTCTGTAAATATCTGTGGCATGCAGAGTGTTGTCAAGCCATACAAAACATTAGCTGCAAGCACCTTACACAGATTTTTTTCAGTAAATAATTCTGCTCTATTAATTCCTTTCTAAACCATGATATGGAAACAAATGTGTGAACACACACCCATTTTATATACAGCTCGGGCCTTGCCTATCTCCGTGATTGCATCTCCCCCTATGAACTGGTGTGGGCCTTAAGATCTGCCGGGGAGGCCCTTCTCTAGCTCCCACCTCTGTGGGGACGAGGGAGCGGGCCTTCTCGGTGGTGGCCCCCCAGCTCTGAACACCCTCCCTAAAGAGATCAGACATGCCCTTGCTTTGCCCACTTTCCACAAGGAACTAAAAACCTAGTGGTTCCGGAAGGTCTTTGAAAAAGAATAGTCTCATTATTCAACAAAGCAGACCCTGCTCTGTACATTACTTACCTTTTGGCCCTACGATATGCTGTATAAGTTTTATTTGTCCGTTAAAATGGACCATGTCAACCCCGCCCAACTACTGATCCCCGATCTCTTGACGGAATAGAGTAAAATAATAAATGTAATAATAATAATAATTAATAGAGTAAAATAATAAATGTAACAATACCAATAATAATAGAGATAAATAATAAATATACCATATATACTTGAGTATAAGCCTACCTGAATATAAGCCCACCAGGACCCTCACCTGAGTATAAGCTGAGGAGGGTATTTTTCAGTCCTAAAAAAGGGCTGAATAACTAGGCTTATACTCGAGTATATACAGTATGTCTATTTTAACTGAATTGTTTTGCCTTGTCACGATGTTGTTTATTATGTCTGTTGTGTTAAGTTGTTGTATGTTGTTTTTGACAATTAACTGTTTTGCACACATGTTGGGAACCGCCCTGAGTCCTCTCGAGGAGATAGAGTGGTATATAAATAAAGATTATTATTATTATTGACACAACAACATTTTATGACACAGCAAACAAGATAGATATGCTGGATTATTATTATTATTACTATTATTATTATTTTACCCTGGGCATATGACACACCCAGTGTTCTGACACTGAACTTCATATTAGAATGCAATGTTTTAATTAGTTAAATTTCTGTATGCTTCAGGGACTTCTGGCTCTGAGTACATAGTACCAATTAACTTCTCATTGTGAATGCAAATAAATTTAATTCCAAGATATTGCATCATATCAAGCAGTTGAGGATCAGCTCTAGTGGGATGAACCTTGGGCAAGAAATATTAAAGGCAAAGAACAGGGGCCATGTGGAATAAGTTGGAAGAGTTTCAAACATTTTATACTGGAAATGAAATAAAATAAGATTAAATGTGCTAGGTAATGATGCCACTAGATGATGAAACACAAGGGAAATAAAAAGTTAATATGTATTAGTTATTCTGAAAGGTCATTGACCATTCAGTTTTCTTTGGAAAAAGAATTTGTTTATAATAAGTACACACACACATACACAAGCTACTATTTGCACAGAAAAATGAATAAAGCCTTCCAATGCCTTAAAATAGGTGACATTATTTTTATTAGATTTGCTTGTGTTATGTGAAGGTCCTTCTCTTTGTTCCACTGGTTTCATGGGTACATTTGGTGGAAATTTGAAAGATGGCTATTTTGTTCTCAACAGGGCATTTCTTTTATTATCTGTTGTCCCAACTTGTAATGATAATTTTGTCCTATGTAGATTTGTTATCAGCTCATTATGCCTGGCTCCTTATATGTTAATTTGTTGTTACTTTACAGATCTCTTCACTCTAGCTCTGTTTTTCTCAATATAGTTTTTTTCCTGCTGTCTGAAATGCCTTGTCCATAGATCTATTTTTATTTCCTTTTAAAGTTACTATTACTTAATTCCATACATCAGTGGTTGCCTGAGTGTTGATGTCAGTATAGACATACAAATAAATACAACTTACGTTGAGAGCAGAACAATGGCATTTTGAGAGAGATTGGAGGGATACCTTCCTTGCTATCTTTCCACAGCAGGTGAAAGCTCTTTTGTTCCAGCTTCCATTTGAGAGCTCACAGTCAGACATAAAAGGCCTTTCATAATGTATTAGGTTGTCTGATTTTTTAAATTTTTGGATCTTTTTGTTTTGTTATGTTTTGTTTTGTTTTTAGTGATCATGCTTGTAACTCATTATTCTATGAATAGTTTAATACTACAGTAGAGTCTCACTTATCCAAGATAAACGGGCCGGCAGAATGTTGGATAAGCGAATATGTTGGATAATAAGGAGGCATTTGACTACAAAAATGTGTTGGATAATCTAGAATGTTGGATAAGTGAATGTTGGATAAGTGAGACTCTACTATATTTTCAATTTTTATAAAATGTGTGGTTTTTTTTAACTTTTGTAAGCATTATGAGTCATAGGATGCATTTACACTGTAGAATCAATGCAGTTTAACACGACTCTAACACCATAGCTCAATGCTATGGAATCATGTAGTTTTTACATACCAAACAATGCTAGAGCAGTGGTTGTCAACCTGTGGGTCACCAGGTGTTTTGGCCTACAATTCCCAGAAATCCCAGCCAATTTACCAGCTGTTATGATTTCTAGGAGCTGAAAGCCAAAACATCTGAGGGCCCACAGGTTGACAACCACTGTGCTAGAGCCTCACCAAACTAGAGCTCACAGGATTCCATAGCAATTGAGTCTCTAGATTGGGGAAAAGGTGAAATAAATTGTTGTTCTTAGTGTTAGTGGAGTTCCTTTCGTGTACTGCAGTAAACCCTTGGTAATGTCTAATTGAACACAGCCTTAGTCTGGATCGGTATGCAAAGGGATTATGAAGCACTCTTGGAATTAACAGAGAAAAAAGTTGGTGGCATCAACTTTTGTAGACTTAAATCTACGTCATCACAGGCATGAGTGACAAAGCACCTATGAAAGCTAATATTACCAACTTCTTTCTCTAAGTCTTAAAGGTACTCAAAGATCCCTTTAAATACTCTGATAATATAACTCTCTATGCAGTGAGTTGTGCCAAGAAGTTAAACTGTAGCCTTTGGTTGGATTGTGATCATCTGCACACCAGTAAATGTAGGCTTGCCTCATGACCTCCACTCTATTGTGGAGTTGCAATCTCACTTCTCATCAACCCCCAACATTTTCTCATTTTTGGGGGTGGGGGCAAAGGTACATTGTCTCGATCAGCTGACATATATAGATTGTCTCAGTTTCAGTCAACTAGCAGAGTATTGCAAAGGAAGGGGATGTTTGGAGCTATATCTTCCATAATACCATATCAAACATGCTGGTTGGGATGTCTTTGGAGCAATTTTTCTGAGCTCTGATTCTGATACAATATTTTGAGATGGATGTACATGGAGCATTGCCACCGCTCTCATACCTTGAAAAAGTAGATTCCATCTGGGCTTCTGCATATATTTAGAAAATGATTGAATTATTTCTAGCTGTACTAGATAAACATTGTTTTATGATATTTTGCTCAGTAGCAGAGCACATGCTTTGCATACAGAAGTTGCTGGATTTTATTCCTCGCATTTCAAGATAGAAGGATCAAGGTAAAGGCAATGAAAATAGAGGCAGACGGCTGATTTTCCTATCATTTGCTCTCACTCTGTGTGAATGATATTGGTTGCTAGTTGGATACTTGTAACATGAGAGGCAGTATAGATTCTCTGAGTCAGTTGAAGTGAACAGATAAATGTGGAATTTAGATCTGCTGATGGGAAAGACAGTGTTGAAACTGGAGCTATTCACAGCATGGGGTGATCCTCTCATGTATATGCTGCCTAAACATTGTGTTTCCTAACAACTGTGGTTGTAAGGAACTACAATTTACTGGCTTGCTGCAGCTTTCATGGAGATGGAAATCTCTTAATACAACCTGTAAAGAAAGTTCATCTCAGTTAGTTGAATATATATATAATAGTTTATTCAAGCACTACATAGGAAAATCAGAATAAAAATGTACCAAACCAAGGGAAAAACCACAATTACTCATTAGAAAAACATTTCCAGCTATAAGCTTGTAATATTCCTCCACTCTTATCTATCAGAAATGCTTCTAATTTCTTATTCATATGTTTTTGCAGTCTTTCTGCTCTCTCATATATTGCCATCCATGCACAGGATAATGTAGTACAAAACCTAAGATGGATTTGTTTTGCATCAAGCAACCAAAGAAACATTTTAATTAGGAGTGCCAATGTGAAAATTACTTCCTTTGTTTATTTCTTGCCATTTCCTCTGTGTGTGAATAGGTATTTATTCATCTTCTTGGATAAGAAGGCAACAGGTTTTTAAGAAACATTTATCATTTACCATATTCCTAAAAACACTTAAACCACACCTTCAGAAAAAATAGCCCCGACCTTCCCACCCCCACTCCAGGATATTTTCCAGAGACTCTCGAGTTGCAATCTTTATACACATTTAACCTGGAATATGTTCAATGAAATGTTTTTGTAAATATTTGTAGTATTGTACTATTTCATGTTCTTATTTATCAGTCCTTAATTAGTTTTTAATTAGCAATATAAATTCATTAAATGTGCAGCATTCAGGCATCTGAAGGTGTTCTTCTCTCTTATGTTGCCCTCTTGTTCTTACAGAAAGGCCTGGAGGTTCAGTCATATTCCAATATGCTAACTGTAATGCAATGTGTGATGGCATGCCTGGGCCTTTGGGGAAACTATAGTGTCTGGCTTTATTTGGGGGATATATATACCTTCTGTTAAGATCAAGACCCTTAACACACAGAGGCACTTCAGGCAAGATGAAAAGATAACCAAGATCAGTTTACTAAAACAGGAAGAACAAAGGGCTAACTCCACCTGGAACTACTGTAACATAGCTTAAAACAATACATTAGGAAAGGAGATTTTTCTGGTTGCAGTCATCTCTCTGGAATCCTTGAAAGTCTTTTGCATCTGAGGTAAAGCGATGGATTATAAGCCGGTGCTTATAAGCTGTCTTGATCTTCTACTTTGTGAAACTTATGCTGACCATAAGCTTCTGTTATCTCTGGAACTGGTGGTATAAGAATACTGCTGAATGCAGTGTTTAGTGCTAGGATGCCTGTTTTGGATTGCTGGGCCTAAGATTACCAGCCAATGACCAGGCCTCTAATCACTATAGCTCTGTTGCAGAAAGAAAAAGGAGTCTAGCAAGAAAGCTCTGAACAGGCAAATGGAACAGACCAACTAAGGCTGGCTTCTAGGGGAATCTTATGCTCCACCCAAAAACTAATACAAATGGAGGTATCTACACTATTGGGAAAAACTAAACAGAGGGAACTGAAGCAAAGGAGAGGAAAAGGCAGAGCCAAGACTTCACACAATGCTTCAGTATTTTCACTCTCAAAGGAAACTTTACAAACATTCTTTCTGCTGCGAGAAAAAAGTATTTGAAGAGTTTTTGCAATTCGAGATTTAATCTGCACAAAGTTTACATATGGGCTTTTCCCACAGAAAACAGCACTTTCTGCACAGGAACTTGTTTTTCTATTCAGAAAATGATGTTTCCTACACAGAAAATGCAGCTTTCTGTGCCAAAACTGTAAATAAATTCTGTGCAGAATAAATCCTGAACTGAAAAAATTCTCATAAGGCCAGGATTCTCCTCAGCAGGGCTTCTCAGCAGGGGTCCTCCTTACAGGAAAGGAGATTCCACCTGGACATTAGGAAGAACTTCCTGACTATACGAGCTGTTCAACAGTGGAACTCTCTGCCTCAGAGTATGGTGGAAGCTCCTTCCTTGGAAACATTTAAACAGAGGCTGGATGGCCATCTGTTTACGGTACTTTGATTGTGCTTTTTCTGCATGGCAGGCCCTTGGACTAGATGGTCCATGTGGTCTCCTCCAACTCTATTATTCTATGATTCTATGAAAAATATCTTCTACTTTTTCCAAATTATTTTCAAATGTTTTCTTTTGTATGTGCTAATTATTAATACACCTTGTGGTTTAAAAAAAAAGCAAATTCTACTGTGTGTGTGTGTGTGTGTGTGTGTAGTAGAACCCACATGAAGTAACTGAAATTCTCAATATTTAGTTTTGGTACTTAATACATATAGTTATGTGTATCTCAGTGATATCATATTAATTCCAGATCATAGCTTACCCTCATAAATCTTTTCCAAACACCATATATTGTGCAATAGACATATATTTACATAAGTACTCACAAGAGAAGTGCTGGCTTTGATGCTATTTGTGGATCTAAGATGTTGGAACTGTTTCAGAAAAAACGGCAAGACAGCGATTCTAACCCTTCTCACCTTCTACAGAAGCAAACTATAATTGCAGCTAAACTGCCCCTCAGCAACTAGGGATGAAATGGGTATTCGGCAGTTTCCCAAATGTCATCAAGATTTTGTGTTCCTCACCACTTGACAAAAACCAATGGGAAGAAAAGCAATGCTTTTTTGTTTCTGGCACAGAAAACAGCACAACTTTATTAACATTGCACAACCTTAAAAGACCAATTGGACAATTGCTCCAAGTCAAAGTTGCACACCTATATTAAGTAAAACAGAACATTTTGTATAAGTGTCTGAAATGTCAGAATGGTTCAAAATATAAAAGGATATCTCATAGACTCTAAGCCCTAATGATATACACCTTAGCTCTGAAAAATATGACACCAGGACTTGGAACATTTCCCATAAGGCAGTCAACTCCCTCAGCTTGCTTTTATTCATGCAAAGTGCAGATCTCTCTGGTAAGAATTTTGTTCAGGAAGAAAGCCAGCTGCTCCCTGGGGACTTCCTGCAATTTGTGTGTTCCCACCTGAATGATCAGCCTCCAGAAATGGGTGGTGAATAGGCTTTTAAAATATGTATTTAATTCTGTGAATTATCACTTCTCTCCAAGCATAACATTGATTGTAAATTTATATAGGAAGGTAAGGAAGCAACAACATGACAAAGCATCCAAAAAGAATCATAGTTTTGAATAGTGATTGTGTTAAAATAACAAGAGCTTAGAAATGTTTCTGTTTTGGAATTTGTGTTGGCAGAGGGATTCTCAGAGCTCAAAAAGTAGTGCTTCCAAACTCTAGTGTTGCACAGGTAGGACATTTAACATTTCTGACTAATATGAAAATCTGCTTTGTGCTAATTATTAGCCAACTAAAACCAGATAATCGTGGTAGATTGAGCAGTATTCAAATAAGAGGAATCGTTGCCATTTTTCAGTCTGGATTTGTAACCTTTTGTGTGATTTTTCCTTCTTTACAGATTGTCTTCCGCAAGATCAGTGATGTCAAGCGAGAAGAGGAAGAGAGAATGAAAAGGAAGAATGAGGCCCCGTTAGTCCTGCCACCAGACCATCCTGTCCGCCGACTATTTCAAAGATTTAGGCAGCAAAAGGAAGCTCGCTTAGCTGCCGAGAGAGGCAGGGATGACCTAGATGTTGAGAAAGGCAATGCTCTGGGAGACAACCCTTCACGCACTGTGGTCAAAGCCAGCATTGTGACCGTCAGGGAAAGCCCTGCCACGCCAATTGCCTATCAGTCTGCTTCAACATCTGGAGCCTCCGACCAGGCCAAATTGCAAGCCCCTGCTTCAGAGTATGTAGTGGGGAAAGTGGCAGGGGATTATCCAAAGCGTAAGGGCTGGGCCAAATTCAAAGATGCCTGTGCAAAGGGAGAGGACTGGAACAAAGTGTCCAAAGCAGAGTCCATGGAAACGTTGCCGGAGAGAACAAAAGTAATAGGGGAAGCCACTTTGAAGAAGACTGACTCTTGTGACAGTGGCATAACTAAAAGTGACCTGCGTTTAGACAATGTTGGGGAAACGAGGAGTCCTCAGGACCGTAGCCCAATCCTGGCAGAGGTCAGACACTCATTCTATCCTATACCAGAACAGACACTTCAAGCAACAATGCTGGAAGTGAAACATGAGTTGAAGGAGGACATCAAAGCTTTAAACACAAAAATGACCAATATAGAAAAACAGCTTGCTGAGATACTAAGGATATTAGCCTCTAGAAGAAGCTCCCAGACACCACAGGAGTTGTTTGAAATATCAAGACCCCAGTCTCCAGAGTCAGAAAAAGACATTTTTGGAGCAAGCTGAGGTGCTTCTTTAAAACAGGAGATCTAAATATCCCCACAAACACAATCTAACACCCACTAAACATTTTAAAAAAACATTTACTGTTTTCTTGGTGAACACCATATTTGAGGGGCCAGTCCATTAATCTGGTCCCTCCTCTCTAAATGGTACAGTTACAAGAGTGGGGACCTCATGTCAAGATGGCAGCTGAATCAAGTCTTTTTGACAGCAAGGGTACAGTTTATAATGTTTTTTTCTACTTCTTCATTAGTGCATCTGTTTCCCACTTGAAAAGTAATCATATGAATCCATAATCCAAATCTTAGGCCCAATTTTATACATAACTGATTTATGGAGCTTCTTTGCATGGAATAATTGTCCACTCCCCTGCATTGAAGATTTTGTCTGACATAAGGGCTCTGCAGAGAGCAGTATACGCAAAGAGAAGAGCCAGTGTGATATATTGGTTGGATGGGTGGACTAATGGGATGTAGGTTCAAATCCCTGCTAAGCCACAAACTTCAGCATCGGGAAAGCTGTTCAGAGATTAGTAGTAATAGTGGCTATATGTTACATCCAATATCAAAATCAGAATTCCTCTGAATATCATGGGAACACAAATGAAATGAGTACTGATGCACACATTCTGCTTTCCATATCCACCAGTTAGCTACTTTGAAGGTAGAATGCTTGATTACATAGGCCTTTGGATTAATCCATAAAGGGTATGCATATGACCCAATTTGCATGACTATTTCCCCCTTTTTGGGGGGACAATTGTATGGATGCTGTGCATGTGTCTCATGCCAGGTACATCAGCAAAGTGGGAGTTCCTAAAACACTATCAAAATTAATAGTGTCCACAATTCTAGACAAACATGAACTGGGTTTTTTGGAAGCTTTATATTTTGAACATGTCTTTATATAATCATATCTGCTGGTGAATTGATGATGATTTTTTAGTGATTTCGCCCCATCTTTTGTGTCTGTTTAATCTTTATAGATCAAGTAAAATGGTGTGGTTTCACATCCTGGTGATAATGAGGCAATTCAGAAAGTGGGGGTTTATGAAATTCCTATAGCATTTAATTTCACATAGCATTCACAATACTGGTGGGTAGGGAACTCAGATCCCATTGTTAATTGTCTACCTGCAAATAAACACAAAGCTATTAGGCAGAGTATCCTGGTTAGTACAAATCTTGGAGCTATTAAAGCAAAGACTTTCATCATGTACCTGCATTTGTGATAAGAAAAAACAGCCCTTTCACAACAACGAAATATTTATAATATTTTATGTTTTGCCATTTTTAGACTATTTGCTTTGTCTTTGAATTTCCTTTCACCGGTATGAACACCAAAGGATGTTGAAATAATGTATGTATAAATCAATACCAATGGTGCATTATGGCATGCAGATCAGTCCAATGTATTTTCTCATTGGAATGGTCCTCAGTACCTCATGAAGATATAGTGTGGAATTTAGCCCTTACCTTGTATTCTTAGAAATGACATTTTCTTGTGAAACCTAACTAGGGTATGATATGAAGTAAAAGACAAGTGTGTATGCATTATAAAAAGTTCTATTGCACTAAGTAATATTGAAGCAAGAAGAGGACAAAGTCTCCATGACAAAGAAGGACTGTGTTGTTAGTATTGTATGATTCTACAAGAAACCCCATTCCTAACTTGGAGCTTAGCACTACTTTTATCATTAGACTATGCATATATAGGTATAAATCAATGGACTGGTTGCACTTGACCTCTCTTAAACTAAGTACCACAAAATGGCAATGCATCACATCAATGATCTTAAGACCATGGTTCTGTGGTCAACCTTTGAAAAGATACATCATTTGATAGCATATATGAAACACAGATTCCCTATTTGGATTCCTATCAGGAATCTATTTGCCATTAATAATCTTACATTGCTATTGTTAGTTTGGATAGAAAGACATAACACTATACACATGAATTTTATTATTTTTGACATGATAGTCCATGTGCTCAATGGACGTTGTTGTCTCCAAAACTCCCTGACCACCATACCTTACATTATCATTTAAGACTACCACAATTAAATGACACTACTGTATGTTTGAACAGGCTCAAAAGGTGCACATGAGTTAAAGGGTCAGATTTTTTAAGCAAGTGCATCCACTCTAGTTATAATATTTTGATGCCACTTTAGTTGCCAGATCTTTATCATATGGCACCCTAGCTTTTGCAGTTTATTGAGATACTTCCAGTTCTCCTTAGACAGGCATGGATGCTTCCTAGTGAGAAATTCTTAAGTACCTCTCTGTGTTAGAGATTTCAGGATTTCAAAGGATCAAATCATAACAACAAAAGTGGCATCATACTTCTATAATTATGCAGTGTGGATAATCTACTAGATATATCTAGATCAACACGGGGAAAATGAAGAAGGCCTTAGTTTGCCCATGCCTGCTGATAGAATACTAAACATTGTTTATATTAACCATCTCCCCTGGTAAGAGTTTGCAAACCTGCTTCAAATCCTGTTTTTCATTCTACATTGCAGTGGGAAGCCTAATGAACATTTACTATAGATAGCACTAGTGAGACCATAAACAACAAAAATGGAGGGATTTGTATCAGAATGGGAAGGATGTAGCCAGAAAGCATATGACATCACAAGGCTGGCTTCTAATTGTCATCTATGGTTTGTGGGGAGCTACTATTACATCTGTGCCGTTACATTGAGAAAGTAAGAACGTTTGCAGATAATGCTCTCATAAATGCAATATATATTTACTTGCAGTCAGTGGTAGCTCTGATTTCTGAGTGGAACAGTTTTTAACCCAAGTTTTAAAAGACCGATACAACCTGCTTCAACCTATTTGGAGGAGTTAAGCACTTTGAATGGGTCTTTAAAGTTTGGACTGAAACATGGAGTGGGTTTGTCACTTCACTGATATTAGAGCCAGCAATCTCTGCTGATTGCAGACTAAGTCAGCTGATTCTGATACATTTGAAAAGGGCAGAGGTGTTTATTTTTTTTATATTTTGGCAATGCAAATATCTTTTACAAATTGTCGGATAGATTTAGAGAATTGCATGCTTATCTCTCCACAAATGTCATCCTCTGTTTTCTAAAAGTTAGTTTTCCTTTCACTAGTCACCCCTTAGAAATGCAGCACTGTTACAAATTCCTCAGATTCAGCTTCTGAAGAATAACTGGAAGAAGATGCCCTGCTGAGTGTAAATGATCCCTGTGCTGTGGTCTTTGCAGCCATGGTTTTTGCAAAAGATTTTGATTGCCGTAAAAAAACAGGGAGAGGTTTTGCTCTCATCTTTCTAATTATTAGGGACAAAAATAGAAAGTGATTCCAGTAATATACAGCACATAAAGCCCAGCAGTTAGTAATTCCACTGCAGTCGTGCGAGGAAGCTTTGGAGGATGTTAGTTCCTTAAGATTAATTTCTTCTAGCCAAAAACAATCATGAACTCTTGCACAGAAACCGGGACCAGTTTGCTTAATTTATTTTTCATGACATTTATCACTGCAACTGAGTTGTACGTTCTAGGGCTTCAGTGTTTGGTTGAATGATCAGGTTGGATTGATTTTTAAAAAGCAACACTTTAAAATAATTGGGAAGCAGGGTGTCAGTATCTATGTCTGTGTGTAGCTTGGATCAAGGAATGTAGATTTCTGCTCACAAAATGGAGATACGTCTTCTTCCAGTTGCATGCTCTAGTGCAGGCATGGGCAAACTTTGGCCCTCCAGGTGTTTTGGGCTTCAGCTCCCACAATTCCTAACAGCCTCAGACCCTTTCCTTTTCCTCCTCAGCTGCTTACAGCTGAGGCTGTTAGGAATTGTGGGAGTTGAAGCCCAAAACACCTGGAGGGCCGAGGTTTGCCCATGCCTGCTCTAGTGTTTCTCTAGAAAGTCTCTTTGAAAATCAGGAGACTTTGAGGAATGGCAAGCTATAGTTAAAAGAAAGAAATAGTACCCCTACGCCATTTACGTGGAAGTAACTTATGGAGGAAGCACTTTTGATTCTGGCCATTGCAGTGATTTTGATTGCAGCTATTTCGAAAACAAACATGGATGGGAAGTCCAAGCTTAGGGGAAGCTCTTTGTAGGAATTCTTCTTCCTGCAATAGACTAATGGATATCAACCGGGGAAAAAAAGAATATAGTCTCTTTTCCCTTCAAAATTCATGTTTAGCCACCTGAAAAATGATGCCTATTTAATGTATTAATCAATTAATCAATGAAAAGCCATATACTTAATTCAAGATTTTTAAAACTTAGTGACAAACCTTGTACGTAGTTGTGGTTCTGTGTACAAAAGTTGGGAAATATAAGTTGAAATGTTTTAGCTGCAGAACTTTGTTTTCCACTTGCTTTTGTCTAGACCAGTGGTTCTCACCCTAGGGTCCCCAGATGTTTTTGGCCTACAACTCCCAGAAATCCCATTCAGTTTACTAGCTGTTAGGATTTCTCTGAGTTGAAAACTAAGACCATCTGGGGATCCCAGGTTGAGTACCACTGGTCTAGATCAGTGGTTCTCAACCTGTTGGTCTCCAGGTGTTTTGGCGTACAGTTTACCATCTGTTAGGATTTCTGGGAGTTGAAGGCCAAAACATCTGGGGACCCACAGGTTGAGAACCACTGGTCTAGATATATATGCAGGCAGTCCCCAAGTTACAAACATCTAATTTAAAAAGACTCACAGTTAAGAATGGGCATAAGACAACAGGAAGTAAGAGAAATCTGCCCCTAAGAAGAGAGATTCACTCCTGAAAGAGTGATCATGGAGAAAAGGTGTCTCCACTGAAGCTCTACCATCAATCCTTGTTTCCACAACAGCTAAATTTTTCAAAATCCAATTATCACAGCGACATAAAGTGTGGTGAAATCTTCTGAACAGGGACACAGGCAGCAAAACAAACATTGAGGTGTATTTGGGTGGAGTTACATGTTAAAAATGTACCTGTTCCGACTTACATACAAATTCAACTTAAAAAGAAATCTACAGAACCTTTAATTTTGTAACTTGGGGACTGTGTGTATATATGCATGAATGTGTGTGTGTGTATTTGTGTGAGAGTGGGAAAAAGATATGACTGCAGATACAGTAGGGCATTCACTTTCACAGAATTAGGGCCTCTGGATCCCCATGAAAATGGGAAAACTGTGAATTTTACAAACTCTGTATTTTACCTGAGAGAATATCTCTAAGGACTTTCCAAGTTCTCCAGCATGACTCTGTGGTCAACTTCAGGTGGGGATTGACCATAGTCATTCTGGTGGACCTACACATACTTAGAGAAGTCATCTCTCTAGAAATCTTTAAGCTCTCCAGCATAACTTAGTGGTTAATTTCCAACAGAAGGAAGAATTAGAGAGAACTTCCAGCACTGGGGGACCTAGGGATTCTTAGAGAGAATGTATTAATCAAATCCCCAAATAATAAACTCTGCAAATATGGAGAGCCAATTGTACATATCATATAAGAATAAAGTAGCCAGGTAACTGCAGGATATATACCTTGTGCTGCTTTTAGGAGCTACTGTGGTCACACTAGAAATGCATCTAAATTGTAGTATTTTAGTGATATATGAACTCTGCTCTGCTCTGTTCCAGCAGGAAAAATGCATTAGGAGTGTTAAAGGATCCTAATTCAGAAGCCAACAGCCTTAACTTGGTCTGATTTGGGGATCTGCAAGAGGTTGACTTCTAAGCTCAAATCTGACAAGACAAGAAGGTTTGAGTAACCAAACCACACAGGCTAATGTAGATTAATACAACCAAATGCAGTCCACCAGCCAAATGTTTTGGCATAATCAGAGATATAATTGACCATTTTCTGTCCCCTGAGTTAATTTTTGAAGATGCTCTGATCTCGTCAGGAACAGAGTTGGATTTACATCACTGAACAGTTAAGGAATTTAATAGGTAATAAAATGTCAAAATTGTAACTCCTCCCAGGACCAAGAACTAAACATTGTAGGAAAAGTTGAAGGCTTGATGCAGCTGTAGTTCTTGTTTACGTTTTGCCTTCCTTCTGTGTCCTTTCTTGCCTTGTCTTCCATATACCTGTGGCAGGGTTTCTTCTGCTTCTAACATGAACTTCTAAACATGCAAGGTGCTCAAGGAAGCTACTGGATCTGGCAATGAGACTCTGCCTCTGTGGTGTGGGGTAGGGGTCTCAAAGGAAAAGAGCTAACTACTATGGCTCCCTCCTATAAACTATACAATAAAGAATAAGGCATAACTAGTGATTTATATTCTGCTTTGCAGTAAGGTTACCAGTTCTGCAGACTTGCATTAATATATACCAGGAGTAAATAAACAGGAAGAAAGGGGCTTGGAATCTCACATGTCTTTCTAAATGTGGTCAGGTAAAACTATTCTTAAATGTGATGCTCTGTATTAGAAGTGTGCAACTGTGGGGTGCTAAGGAGCCCTATTAGCACTCCAGGAGACTTTGGATGACTACTAACAGCATTCTTCTAGAAATAAAATTGCCCCTAAATGCTGGAAGCAACAGCCACTTTTAGAAAAAGTCCTCTCCTTGGCCAAAACGTACCCAGGGGGAAAGAAACATGGCAAAAATGTGTCCACATGCTAAAAAACATTAGGCGGCAACAAATGTTGACCTTGCAGCCCACAAAATGGCACAAGGGAGCTGCATGTAGCTCATGGGTACAGTTTACCAATCCCCACTGTATATAGAGCTAATTAGGGAAAGTGAAATAGTTTTTTTAATAATCATGGTATTAAATAGTGCTAATGAAATCAGGTCTCAGGTGCTAAGGAAGTTGTGGGAGAGACCCAGCTTCAGATTGTGGGATCAGAGATTACTCAGGGGATGGGGTAGGAATGTCAGTCAGCTGCTTCCTGATGGACAGGAAACATCCCCCTGTTGTTTAGAAGCATTGAGGCATACTAGGAGGCACTGCTTAGTTACATAACTAAGATGGTTATGTAGTTAAATAGATGATAAAGAATTGTGGCTAACATGCATTCGGCATTATCTACCTCCCTGACCTTAGAAGTGGCATATTGTTAAAGTAACATTGCTTGTTACTTTAAGTGTACTGCATTTTTTATTCTCTCCCCAAAGACCAGAATTCTCTGTCACATTCTGTGTTATGTAACTTTACACATACTTAGCTGTGAAGGAAGCCTTGTTAGTAAATTGCAAAAGACACTGACAAAAGTGGACTCTACCAATGCGCATTGGGACGTCCTACCTGGTGTTCTAATATACAACAAAATTAATGCACATCAAAACCAATATGCATCTATCCCAATATACATCATATCCAGTTTTGCAATGATTTTAATGTGTGTTGGCCTCATCTTCTTTTTTATATAGTCATGTAATTATAACCACTTGCAGGCAGTACATACTACCCCATTCTAATTCTTGAAGACATACATTGTAACAGGATTCCAGGCAATATAGACTTTATATACTAATATAATATAATAAATGACCAAATTCCTCCCCAAAGGAGCTTCTTATTAATAATAAATACAAATTATACTTAAAAGTATAACCAAGTATATATGCTTTGAATGTGATTTTCCTGCTTCTTGGCAGGGGGTAGGACTGGATGGCCCATGAGGTCTCTTCCAACTCTGGGATTCTATGAAAGACATTGGCCAGGAACTTATTTTACTAAAGCAGATCCATTGAATCAATTGTTGATTGTAAATCAATAGTTTTGTCAATCTCATTCATTCAGGGAGTCTCCTTTATTTAGGACTGCCAATAGGATTTATACCATCAAGTCATTTCACAAATGGAATCCCATTAATGCCATTACTTCTAATGCATTACATTAAACTCATGTATTATAGAAAGTATTCCTTCCAGACCTTTCATGTAATACAATCTTTGCATAAATTGTAATTCAATATTTTTTAACAAAAATAGCAATGTCTTGAGCTTCTGTCCAAAGTAAACTATAGAATTGTGCAACAGGAACTAGCTAAATACAGTATTCTCTGTAGGCCTTCAGTGAGATTCTATGGTCATAGAATCATAGAATCATAGAATCATAGAATAGTAGAGTTGGAAGAGACCACATGGGCCATCTAGTCCAACCCCCTGCTAAGAAGCAGGAAATCGCATTCAAAGCACCCCTGACAGATGGCCATCCAGCCTCTGCTTAAAAGCCTCCAAGGAAGGAGCCTCCACCACGGCGGTGGTCAACTTCTGCCATAACATGGAAGCATTTGGCTTGAAGTTACAAGTTACACACCCCTACCTAAGGCTCAGTGAACATCTTCTTACCTGTGCTTTAGTTGGCATTCTGAAACATTGTATACTTCCACTGATTTGATCTATAAAAGTAATTTGAATTAATTCAGTTCAGAGAATCAAGGAAGAAGCTTGTTGCACAGGATGCCAAGAGTTTCACACAAATGAAGTTATTTTCAAAGAGGCATTGTTGTGGATCAATGCAAATACATGGAAGAGCAGAAGCATGAGAAAAACCTCAGGAAGACATATACAATTAGAAATGAAGAAGAAGCCATGTCTAGAATTAGTCACATTTACAATTCAGTGAGATTTAAATTAGTAATTACTTTCAGGGGTTTTATTCTAAATATAAGTGGATCTGTATTTATACTAATTCATAGAGCTGGGTTTTCCTGGCTATGTATCTCCTAATCTTTTTCTTTTTTGTATCTCCTAGTCTTTAAAATTGTAAAAGAAGGTTAGACATCCCATAACTAGACTAAACTATGGTGTAGAAGAAAGCATGATTTTAATTTTGGGTAGAGGCAACTTGCCTGAATGGAACCAGTGGCATCTAATGGCTTCAGTGTCAATGGGTTGATGAACCCTGTCTGGATTTTACTCTGATCCTTATAGAGTTTGTCCAAGGCACCACATTTGGTGATCAGGTCCAGGGCTTTGGATGGCTCCATTAACGTTTTGAGTAAAATTGAGAACCTTGGTGGTATTGTAACTACCAGCCACTACTGAATGGCTCCCTTTGATCCAATGTGATGTGTACCAAAGAAATGACCATCAAAACAACAAGACAGTTGTAAATTCCAAGTAATATTGGAAACAGTGTGACAATATGTGATGCAACTCTGTGAAGCAGTCTTAGTAGTAGAATGCTCAGTAATTGATCTTCACTGTGATGAAAGGCTTTTGAAATCAACTTGGAAGTTTTAAGATAAAAGAACCCTATTTCTTTTTAAAATGCAGGCCTTATTGAAAAGCGAGTCTCTAAAATGATGTAATTTTTAAAGAATTATTTTGAAAAGCCCTTTGTGTCTGTGGAATATGTGTATTTCTGTCTGAGATTACATGTACTATATTAAAAACACCCTTCTTGCTTTAAATTTCATTTACAGCGCTATCCCGATTTTCCAGAGAACATCCAGCTTCGAAGGTGATGTTCTACTTCTACAGTACTTCACTGTAATGAATTGAAAGAGCTATTTACTGTGAACATCTCGGTGATTTTTGTTTCCTTGTTTTGACTCAGTGTAGCGTTTGGTGTGGAACCACTGAAAAAAATTGATTTAAAAATTAACAACTGAATGTGTGTCTGTGGTTGTGCAGATCCACGACACTCATGTGTGCACTGGTTTGAACTATAATTAATGTTACTGCACTAGTAAGAGCATATATCTCACTTTGTGATCATGGTAACAAAAAGAAGTCTTCCCCAGTGGACGATCTGTCCAATGCAAAGGACATGTTTCCCAATGGGTTGTAATATTATTTCAATTGTAAAGTTTCATAAGATTGAAGCTGTGCTGCTAAGGTATGACCAAAGAAATATCAGTACAACCAGAATTCTTGTGCAGATGTGACAGATACATATTGGAATATATATATATATATATTGCATTGGTGGTAGTTGGTTGCTTCCATGTCAGCAATGTGGGCCATCTATTCCACATTATAGTCCTAATATTACAATTGCAAGCCCAAATTTATCTTCAAAATAGCATCTTGAATATCTCCTTGAAGGTTGAGGATAATTCCTGGGGCAAATTTACCACCCCACTGGTTTGGAAAACACCAGCTGCTACTATTCAGTGTAAATAATGTAGTAGTCATATCTGACCTTCGGTAAAGTTTATGTCTACAGAGATTGAATGTCAGTATATGATAGCAAATGAATGGCATGAATCCACACACCATCTTGTTTAGTATGATCACATTACTCACCCAGATGCTTGTACATAAGTAGGTTTTAAAGGAAGAGCTGGTGCAAACTATATCTTTGTTTACCTCATGATTGGAATCCCAGATCAGAAGGATGAATCTATTAATTCAAAGGGATGGTCTGGTCCATCTAAGACCAGTAGTTGATGTACATGCCTGCTTATATGTAACATTGGGCTACTGATTTTAATATGCTGAAAAAGTTCACTTCACATGGTTGCTATAGCTAACAGTTATGATCATTCAAGCCTGTTGCCACAAAACTTTTTTGGCTAAGTTTGTAATAGGGACTGTAAGGATTAAGCTCTATAAAGACATAAAGCTGGGGCACAGTGCCAGAGACCTATGTGGGTAATAATATTGACAACCAGAAGGCTGTGTTGGCAAATTGAACAATTCTTGTACAAACCTTCCCCACCACACTGTTATCTTAGCAACAGGTTTTATAATAGTGTCTTTGCTTTTCAACTGGTTTCGGACTACTGAAATGTACTGCAACCATATTTCTGTGCAGCGATATCACACTGGGTGCAATCCTATATTACTGGTGACAAAAGTCAATGCACTGAATCAATGGGATGTGCTTACTATTGAACAATTGATTCAGTGGTCATACTCACATTAGGAGTAACCCATTCACTGGATTCGAGTCAGTTAATGAAAAGATGTAAAGACTTGGACAAACTAGTAGGCCCATGGCTCTTATTCCCCACAGAAGTGCTTAAATGGAACCAAAACTACAGTCTATTAAACAAGAGTCTTCTGTTTGAAGCAAGTCCAAGAGTTGTAAGATAGAATACTAGTTACTCCTGATGTCTTTTCACACTACACACTGGTAGCTCTATGATTCCACAACTATGATTAAACTATGATTAAACAACCATGGTTCTACTGTATGGACTCTCCAGACTACAAACCCATGACAGTTAAAGAGAAATCATAGCACTATAACTGTGCAGTGTGAAAATGATCCTGGTTGTGGACAGTCTCATAAAGTAATTGTACTGTACGTTTTGAAACCTGATTAGCATTTACAAGTCTTTGTCACTTTTGAGGATTACTATAGGAGATTTGATGTCTGAGTCTTTTTCCTGCTTTGTGTTTGAATATATGTCCATTATTTGTGTGGTAGAAAGGCATTTTTTTCACGAAGATAATAGCGTTTCATGTGCATTATAGACCAATGGATGCAAGAACCACTTAAGTCCTTAGTAACTTCAAGAATGGTATGGCCTTTGTCTTGGAAGTCTTTGTGCTGCATAATGATGGGGGCATTTTATTTATTTGATGGGGCGTCTGATTCCCATGCTTCATGCCTATGTCCTGGTAGCCTAAACTGCCGGGGCAGTCTGTGGTTATGTGGGTAATGTCCACTGCATTTCTATAGTGCAGTGACTGGTCTAGAAATAAATGGAATATTTAACCTCTGGGGCAGTGTTCTTTCTCACATTCATAGGTCACCTCAAGGTGCTTATTATGCCAACCTTTCTGCAAAGTTGTTTGGGCAGTGTTGTTTTTGGATACCCTTCAATGACATGTTTCCCCATCTTGGCATAAATGCACTGTGGCTGTTGGTTTCTTGGCAAATCCTCCATGGCCAAGCGAAGGAAGGCAGCCTTCAGGGGCCACAGAGGCAATAACCAATCATTGGCACTTCAAAGTAGTAATAAGCATTTCAAAGCAACTGAGCCTCACTGGGATGCTTCCAAGAATTCCAGTTACATCAGAAACACTGTTGATAGTACAGTATCTTTGATCTGATTTGTCTCCCCCCACAAGCCAAACTGTTGCGGCAAGGATTGACTCCTGCTAAGTCAAAACAAAGCTTCTTGCAATAAGATATTTTAACATTGAGCCTTAAGACCCCTCCTGTAAGTCATAAAAATAGAAACTGTGATGCTGTCATGGACTCCCTTTCTAACGTTCTGTATTGTATTGTGCACACCACAGTTGTTGCCTCAAGATATAACGCACTTTGATTAGATTTCTTAACTCTAATAGAAATCACGCATTGGTATTTAAATTTATTCCTCCACGTATTGCCTTCTCACTAGTTTTGCTGTAGCCTTTCCCTCCTCAACAGCTGAGGACCTTCAATCATCATATAGACACTTTTGTATATTAGGGAGTTGAAACCTCCTGTTTTGTGTATCAAGCAAAACTCTCTTCCCGCACATACACACTTTTTCTTAATCCATGACCAAGGTGGTGTCTCTTCCTGATGCTGTAACATGTTTCCCTGACTCCTGAATGTTGTATAAACTTATTTGATGTGAGAACTCCCACAACGTTACCATAACTGGATTCAAAATACCCAGTGTTGGAGGGTTGGCTTTTTCATTTTAAGGAATGCATTTTCAAAGGGGGAATATTTTCCCCTTGTTGGTCTCAGAGTACTAATTTTTGAAAGGAATCTTCATTTGAACAAGAGAAAGTTTCAATAATCTTGTATCAGGATGAACTGCTATATGAAGTAATATGACTTTTCATAATGAATGTGTTATATTATTGTACCTTCATACACGCTATATTTTTTCATCGGCTGGAAACACATTGAAATCTTCAGCCGCCACTGCATGGACACTTTATGGATAAATGGTAATGCAGTTGTTTGGGCACTTTACTCCACTTGATTTCATCCTTTCCAGAATTCACGGAATATTATCTCTTTTGATTATTTCTTTGCATTTGTCACTTTGTCTTATCAAGCATGAATAAAACAAAATGAATTAAGTAGATACTATTTTTGTGGTCAGCTAAGAAGCTGCCAGTAGAGAGAGCGAGAGCGTATTATCTCCTGTTTTGGAATGTTCCAATAAAGTTACACTCACTGACATTAATAAATATTCCCTTACTGACATTTTTAAACAAGCACAAATAATATTTGTAAAGACAAAATTTAATTTTATTTATTATAGTAATAAACTATTTTATACATGATGCCTCTGCAGTGTATGTTTTTCTGTTTGGACAAATGACTGTAATTTCATGTTTCTTTTCAAATGGTTGCCTGATTTATATCTGAAAATAACAGGGTTACTCACCATCTTTAGTTTTTTCCTTTCTACTTTAAAGGGGTATTTCTCATTGGGCACCTATAATTTCTAAGTAGCAAAGGCTCTGGATTTCAAGATTATGGAATACAGTTGTTTATTCATCCAGTCGCTTCCAATTCTTTGTGACCTCATGGACCAGCCCACGCCAGAGCTCCCTATCGGCCATCACCACTCTCAGCTCCTTCAAAGTCAAGCCTGTCACTTCAAGGATACCATCCATCCATTTTGCCCTTGGTTGGCTCCTCTTGCTTTTTCCCTCAATTTTCCCCAGCATCATTATCTTTCTCCAATACAGCATGAGCCTTTTATCCACAGATTCCCTCCCAGAAGTACAGTAGAGTCTCACTTATCCAACATAAACAGGCCGGCAGAACGTTGGATAAGCGAATATGTTGGATAATAAGGAGAGATTAAGGAGAAGCCTATTAAACATCAAATTAGCTTATGATTTTACAAATTAATCACCAAAACATGTTGTACAACAAACTTGACAGAAAAAGTAGTTCAATACTTAGTAATGTTATGTTGTAATTACTGTATTTATGAATTTAGCACCAAAATATCATGATATATTGAAAACATTGACTACAAAAATGCGTTGGATAATCCAGAACGTTGGATAAGCGAATGTTGGATAAGTGAGACTCTACTGTATTTGTCAACCTCTCCAGGTCTTCCAAGTTGATTTTAAATCATGCTTAAAATATAGCAAGTGATCCACAATTTCAAGTAACCATGAGGGATTTGGGAATATATCCCTTGCAGATGGAAGTGGAAGGCATACTGTACAAAAGATAGCCCTAGCAAAAACATTTGTTGATTTATAATGCCATGTTAATCAAAGGGTAGAACATCAAACATATACAATAAAAGACAAAGGGAATAAAACATAGCTCTGAGTTCTGTGTGTGTGTGTAATGATGTTGGAGAGAAATTCCCCAACAACCCATCTTGGCAACTTCAGGCACAACTCAGCATTTTAATCTAATGAAACAAACTGGAAGATCTTCAGCCTCTTACAGAAACAGGAGAAATTCTCCTGCAGCCGGAGGTCCAAAGACGACTGTTCCACAGATGCAGAGCCTAGTCCTGAAAGGCTCACAACCTTGATGGAGCTATGCACACCAGTGGAAGAGACAATAATCCTTTGCCTATGAATCTTAAATTACTAGATGGTACGTATTTATTTACTTGCTTATTTATTTTCATTTTACCTTTCACCCAACATAGGGACTCAGAGCAGCTAACAATTAATAGAAAGTAAGGCTAAAAAAATCAATTCAAATGGGGGCTCCTTTCCTTACAACTACCTTGGCATAGGATTCTGAAAAAACTAATGATTGGTTGTACCCAGACATAGTTTCTTCATTTCTAAAGTCATTAAAATACTTAAATGCCATCCTGTATTATAAGATCACTGGGTGAAAAAAGAAAGAAAGGCACCTGGTAGGCATATATAGGGGAAAGTGAGTATTTAGGTCCAAGGTTTTTAAAGGCTTTAATGTCATCTTCAGCATCTTGAATTCATATGGGCAAATACTGCAGCCAGCATAAATTATTTTGAGTTGATATCATACAGCTTTTGTAAGCCCCTTATTTGAGGCTTAATAGGTACCAGGGCAATGGAAGACACATAACTCAACAGGTAGATGTTGAATTTTGGTCACAGAAAGTCAATTTGGATTATGGGTTCAGGTGAACTCCTAAATTACACCTCTGCTCCTTTGGGCATTACTTATATCTGGACTTTAGACATGATTAAATCTGTATCCAACTCAAAGTTTTAGCAGAAATGTTTGCAAGTAACTTGAAGATTACCTACTTGTAGAGTATCCTGGAAGAAATTAACCAGTTTCCATGGTTTTCAGTGGATTTACTTTAGGTATGAATAAATCTGTAACCAACCAAAAGTTCTGCAATAAATGTAAGTAGGCAGTCTAAAGGAAATGACCTACTTATGAGGAGAAAGAAAAATCTAAAACTCCTGGTCCAGTAATAACCTTTGATCTTTGAATAATGCTCCAACAAGTAATTTGTTTGATTTGTTCACATTTCAAGACCAAAGCAATACATGTTGGGCTAATCAAATACCTTTCTTGGCCATAAATGTTCATATTATTATATTTTTCTTAAAATCAGACAAACCTCTGAAGAAATTATCAATATAATTTGAACTTCACAGGTCACAAGCCAAGTAATAATACTATTGATGTTGCTCTATGGACTTTAATTTCTTGGCAGTCTGCCATTACAATGATTCACTGAAGTTACGGAAACATCATTACAAATGTTGACTTGGTCAGTCATACCACTGAAAGAAGGCTTCTTAAAGACAGAAGCTCTTCATGCCGAATGTCATTCAGGACAATGGACACACTGCAAGATTCCAATGTGCTGAATCCAGAGTTAATAATATTCAGAGTAATCCAACTAAATTCAGTGGAATGCTAGTTGTGGCCAATTTAAATACAGTGTTCCCTCCCTATTTTGCGGTTCACTTTTCGCTCCCTCACTGCTTTGCAGTTTTTTTCTGTGCGGTGGCACATGCGCAAAAGGCTTACGAAGGGGATAAGGCCACCTAATCTATATATATAAAAGAGTGATGGAATCCCAGCGACCGACAAAACAACAAAACTACAGGCCCCCCAACCTCGAAATTTGACAACACAACCCACTATCCACGCCTCTAGGTTGATACAACAAAAAGAAAAGAAAAATAAAGTCCTAATTAGAGGGAGAGGAATAATATTGTATATTCACAACCTTTAGGAAATAATATCCCCTGATGGCGCAGCGTGTTAAAGCGCTAAGCTGCTGAACTTCTGGACCGAAAGGTTGCAGGTTTGAATTGGGGGAGCAGAGCGAGCCCCCACTGTTAGCCCCAACTTCAAAAACATGCAAATGAGAGTAGATTAATAGGTACTGCTCCAGCAAGAAGGTAACAGCGCTCCATGCAGTCATCCCACATGACCTTGGAGGAGTCTACGGACAACGCCGGCTCTTCGGCTTAGAAATGGAGTTGAGCACCAACCCCCTGAGTCAGACATGACTGGACTTAATGTCAGGGGAAAACCTTGACCCTTTACCTTAATTACCACCAATTCCTCAATACTTTATTTCCCATACCACCAGACTTTGCCACAGCAACGCGTGGCCGGGCATAGCTAGTTACTAATATAATGTGTAAATATTAAAATAAATATAGTGCCCCTTCTTCGTGGATTTGCACTTATTGCGGGTGGTCCTGGAATGTAAACCCCGCAATAAGTGAGGGAACACTGTATAGTGATCCCTGCTAGGTTTGGCCCTTCTTCGTGGATACTCAAGTCCTGTTACATATTACAGCTTAGTAATATGGCATCCCTTGTGTAAAATGGCAAACAACTCAAATGCTAGCAGGAGTCTGAGTATCTGTTAAATGGCAAAAGGCATGGTGCTTGGCAAAATCAAAGTGTACTTTCTGGGATATATTTTTTTGAATAGTTATGAGCTGTGGTTGGTTGAATCTGTGGATACAGAGGGAAGACTGTCCTAGTATATACCGTGTTTCCCCGAAAATAAGACAGTGTCTTATATTAATTTTTGCTTCCAAAGATGCTCTAGGTCTTATTTTCAGGGGATGTCTTATTTTAGGGGAAACAGGGTATATGTAAGTGTAAATTTGACTACATTTAAATTATATTCAGAATTTTTAAAGTCAAGCTACATGGGTAATTCTTCATTGCAAATATAATCTCTGCACCTATATTAAGTGCAGTGGCCATTTTGGCCATTCTAGAGGCTGTTCTTGGTCCAAGGGAGGTGAAGCTGTGCTTTTAAACTAACCTCAGCCATTATTTCAACAGGTCAACCTTCATGTACAGCTGACCACTATGTTGTAAGCAAAAAGTAAATGCTTGTGTGCCTTGTGGAGGTTGCTTGTTTACTTGTGGCAACCCGATAAATTTCATCAGGCTTTCATAGGTAAGGAATACTCAGGTGCTTTTGCCATTTCCTTCTTATGAAACAAAGCCTACAGCACTTGATAGTCATAGGATGTCTCCCATCTTAGTACTATAATAATAATAAAAAATAAAACTTTATTTATATACCGCCCTATCTCCTCAAGGGACTCAGGACAGTTTCCAACATAGCAAAGGAAGCCATACAACAACTTAAAACCATACAACAATGAAACGTAATACAATAATGAACATAAGTACATAAAATATACAAATCAAATCAACTACAGAATTAAGAACTAATAACAAAATACTCCAAGGTTGACCTTGCTTAGCTTCCAAAATTAGACAAGATCTGGTTTCTTTAGGGCATTGGCATTTGTCTAAAAATACATACTCCATCCTAACTTGGACTTTCCCTGGTGCAATGTCTGAAAAGGATTTGAGCCAAATATCATTACACTTTTTGTGAGTTTATAAAGAAATCTGCAAGTTTAGTAAGGTTCTTATCAACAAAACAAGCCAAATAGGATTCTTGTCCTAACAAATAGCTAATAGGATAAACATATTAGCTAATCATCAAAGTGCAAGTGGAGGATTACAAGCAGTATACAAACATGCCCTAAACATGAACCACCTTGGATATATTGGGTGCTGGAGCTATATGAATCAGAGTGTCTGGGAGATGCTGTATCTTTTCTTGTTTCTTTTCTCTTGCTGCCTCGAAGTGACATTCTTGAGAAAAGATACCATGCTTGGAGCTGTCATGTCCTGCTGCAAGGGAGGGAGCACAACCGTTATGACAATCCACTAGTAATACGCTCTAGTTTTAAGTGACTCATCCCTGTGTTCAGCTGAGGACTTGTCTTGTCAAACACCTTGATTGAATCCCGATCTTGACGCAATTCCACAGAGGAATGCTTGCAGGAGGCAAGCGTGAAAGGCCACCCTTCCTTTCCCTGTGTGTTTTAAAAATGTTTGTTTTTAAAGGAAATACAGCATCACTATATGAAGATTATATGCCATAATATTTTACACAGTGATACACTTCTAGGTCCAGTCAATGCTTACTCCAAGACAGAGCCGGTCCAAGGTAATTTTCTAGTGTAGGCGAACAGAAATTTTGGTGCCCCCCCCCAAAAAAACCTATCACTGAAAAATAAAAGTGTTGGATAAGCAAAAATGTTGGATAATAAGGAGGGATTAAGGAAAAGCCTAAAGAAACAACACTCTGAAAATAGGAAACCCAGACAGGAAGCAATCAGGGCCAATTAACACCCCCCCAACCAAGGATGCCCCCAGGGAGGAAGCCCCACTTGCCTTGCTTCCTAGACTTCCTACAGAGGAGGAGAAGGAGGCTGAGTTGGATGACCCAGTAGTCTGAATCAGTACAACTATTTCTGACAATGTATGTCAGATTTTCTCAAACTGGCATTTTCCAGAAGTGCTGGACATTCATTACTGCCTTGCACATCCATTAGAAAGTGTAGATTCTATATCTCTGCTAAACTAAATAGTTGTATACAGGTGTTAAAACTTTAATCCTTGGGAAAATCTACTTATAAATGAAGGTACTAGGACTTATTTAACAATTTCCCTCCTTTTCATAAATGGGGCCAAAAGTGGCTCACCCATGAATTAAAACAAGCTCCATAAATTAAAAAATAACAGTAGAAAATGAACATTCAATTAAATAAGTGTGTATGCATTAAATTAATTCACCCAAGTTAGGTAAGATAAGCAATACTTACTTCACAGGCTTCCCAAAAACCATATTGTCTTCCTAGGCTCCTTTCTGCCGCAGGAGACAGGAGTTGCCTCGATGGCGCCCCCAACAACATGGCGCCACAGGCAAATGCCTAGTTTGCCTGGTGGTAGAACCGCCTCTGCTCCAAGATTCTTTAGTATCTGATCATTAAATAAAATGACATATTCAGTCATCCCTCCATATCTATAGACTCTGCATCCTTGGATTCAACCATCCATAGCTTGAATTTTTAAAAATCCCAAAAAGCAAACCTTAATTTTGCCATTTTGTATACAGGACATCGTTTTATTACACTATTGTATATAATGGGACGAGCATCCACAGTTTTGGGTTTTTACAGGGGATCCTGGAGCCAAACCGGGCCTTGCTTACTTGAAAGGATGGAACTACAGCAATGAACTGTGAAAGATTCACAGCTGTGACTGCAAAGAAGGTCTGCTTTTCAGACTATTGTTTTTGGATTTGTGTCCTGTTTGATATCAGATCCAAATCTCATCTAAAAAATGAAAATGGTAAGGGTGGGTAATTTATCAGGGCTGATTGAAGTATGAACCTTGTCAGATACAAATGTAAAGTCAAAAGGAAATTTCTAGAAGTTCATTAAAAGACATGTAATTTTAATTTGATGTAATAATTTATAATCCAACTTTCCCCCCAGCACTCCAAAATATTCCATATTTTGGAAGCCTGTATACTGAGAATTCCAGACATTCTTAGCACACGGGGCAACTAAATATAAGTATAATTGGGCAAAAGCAAAATAAATTAATTAAAAATAAATAAAATAAAATAAACCTGTGACTGGGATTGTAGGAGTTGTAGCCAAAAGAGGGGTAAGAGCTTAAATCCTCTGGGATTTTTGTCTTACATATTGTTAAATTAACTGGGAAGATTGGGTGCATTAGTTTAAAAGGAATTGTCCAGCAATATTGCTCACCCATTTTTTTTAAGAAAATCTTTTTAGAATACTAGTCAGATCTGTTTCTAAAGAAAATGAAGTACTAGGAAGCAAAATACAATTCTATTATAAGAAATTAATCAATATGTGTCTTGAAGGATATCTTCCTTTGCAACAGAGATTTCCAGATACAGGGAAAAATGATATTTAGAATTCATCTGAGTTAACCCTGGTCCAGGTTCTTAGTTTTGAGAGTCTAAATTCATTATGATATATACTCCCCAAATGTTCAAAGATCAAATATAAAATGCTGTCTTATGTTTTAAAAGTATTTTATTTTTTCTCTCTTTTTGATCTGGTCTGTGGATGAAGTCAATAAAACTTTAACTGACTCTGTTTAACTCATATCTCAACCTTCTTCCAAATTCATCCTACATTAGGATAGGCTGATTCCATTTCACTTTGAAATGTTGACAGAATTTGTGAGGAACATGTTGGGTGAAATCTTAAAGCGAAATAAAATGATAAAGTGCAAATGTAAAAAAAGAAGGGAGGCTATGCAATGTCCATCCGGAGCAGGTGGTGGTAGTGTTGGGGGGGTGTTACTTTGTTTTGCTGTTCTTCTGTTACATGTGAATAATGGAACATGCCCAATATATATTTTTTTCATTTTTTAAAATCATCAGAAAAAGAGGCGAACAATTTGGGTTTGTCCAACCCGTCCATTTCAACCCATCTTTAAGTTCTGACATCATGTTTCTGAGATGTAAAATACACTCAGGTAGTTATATGGTGTTTTGATTACTTTGCTAAGAACTGATGTTCTGCTCTACATATCTTAACAGTTGTGCACTAGCCAATAGTACAAATGCATGGTGGGAATCTTGTTGGTGAATTTCAACTAAAGTAGACCCATTGATTCTATTGCTGAATACAGAGTCAACACTTAGGTAAGTCCAGTTGATACAATGGTTATATACAAGTCAGGAGTAACAACAGGATTTAGGTCCATGAAAAACTATGGGAGTCAGCTTATGCAATCATGAACTAAATATATCAATTGCCTAACAGTCAAAATGGCACAACTGCATGTTTAGGGTGATTTGCATATATATGACACTATGAGAATTCTAGTTATTAATGCCCTGCATTTTAATCTTTATGAGAACCCTATGAAGAGTTTTTTAAATGTTGTCTTTATCAGTCCTTCTTTTCTACTTACTTGGACGTTAACTTCATAATCCAAGACTCTCTTTCAGGTGATCAAACCAAATATGACATGTGTCTCCAAGACAGAGGTAGCTCTATGACTACCCATCCATCCATCCATCCATCCCATCTATCATGAGTCAACAGTGTTGACATAACTGCTAAAAAATCCAGTATAACTCTGGGCTGCATAAATCCAAGTATAGTGTTTAGATTTAGGGAAGTCATAGGCTAGTGGTTCTCAACCTGGGGTCCCCAGATGTTTTCAGCCTACAACTCCCGAAACTTACCCTAGGGAGCTGGGTAAGTTCAGCTTGAAGAAGAGCAGTTTAAGAGGTGATAATATAGTTGTGTTTAAATATTTGAAAGGATGTCATATTGAGGAATGAGATAGCTTGTTTTTCCGCTCCTCTAGAGACTAGGGCATGGAGCAACTGTTTAAAATTGCAAGAAAAGAGCTTCCATCTAACATTAGGAAGAACTTCCTCACATTAAGAAGGGCCTTGGTTGCCTTGGGATCTGATGGAATCTCCTTCCTTTGAGGCTTTTAAACTGAGGCTGGATGGTGAACTGTCAGAAGTGCTTTGATGGTGTATTCCTGTATAGGAGCAAGTTGGACTGAATGGCCCTTAAGGTCTCTCCCAACTCTATGATTCTACATTCTATCATCTATCTAGCTTTTATACATTAATTTATTCATTCATGTTAACTGCAGGTGAAGATGAAACTAGTATTTTGAAGGCTAGACTAAAGAAGATCCATTCATAAGCCTCACGGATAAGTGGGAATTTGGAGTCTAATCTTCCAATACTAGTCCACTCCTCCATCCATCCTAACTTCAGCTCATTCAGCTACAAAAAAGCTTATTCACAACCATTTCAATTTATTGCCAACAGGTTTGTGAAAAGAATTTCCAGAAATTCTGGGGAAAATGCACAGTAAAAAGTTGACATACAGGACATATTTCAAGGATATATTACACCGGGTAAGGAATGTCATAATGCTTTTGTTATGACTGTCTGGATTTTTTTAAAATGAAAAAATTAGCTCTTCTTGCTTTTGACCTATTTTAAGCAGATTAGTAAAACTAAGCAGCTTTGAATCCTCTGATCAGAAACTGATAGGAGAGCAAAGCTTGGTGCACCATCTGTAATCAAGGCAGAATTAAAGAAGACATCAATTAGTCTAATAATATCAATAGAATGATTAGAAATTGCCATTTGCCTCATACTAGCACATGGAGACAATCCAATTTTTCTTCAGGAATACTTTAGGGTATTTCAGGATAGAAAGTTTTGCTGGGATCTTGACGCCTAGTCCTACATACAGAATGAAGCCAATGTATTCAGGAAAAAAACCCATTCATAAACTCCGTGGTGTAACAACATGGATATTGGGGGGGGGGGGCATATTTGTAGTGGAAAACGATGCCCTTATTTTTTCAATTGCCTCTTATTTAAGCAAGAAAACTAGGTGAACAGATTCTTCTAATTCACACACATTTGTGGGTCTCTTCCATATCTCTATTCTAGTTCAAGCAGCGCTAACTGATGTACCTTCTCATACCTCCCTTCTTTGGCCTTTAGGCATTGATGTTAGTAGAATTTTGCTGGAGTTTGTAATCTGACTCACCTTCAGGGTGAGAACGCGGGGTATAAATATAGTGAATAAATAGATAAATAGACATTTAAAAAATCTGTGCAAAGAATAAAGTTACAGAATGTTCACAGATGCACCACAAATGGTGGGATGCATGCAAAATTTTCTTAACCATATTTATAATGGATTTACCCATTCTACATGCCTACATTTCACATGGAAACAAATATAATTTGGGACTGATAGCCATGCATATAGTAGCTTTCAAAGTTGTGAAAAATGTTCATTGAAATTCTGTACTGTCAGATGTAAATAATTATTCAACAGCTATTGCTAATTATAGAGCAGATATTGCTCAAAACTCTTCAGTGCCCCTACCAAAGGTTTCCAAGGTGCTGCAAATTAGGGGACTCCGAAATGACTTCTGCAATTATCTTTTTGTTACAGTGTGCATTGAAAATACAACCGCTTCTCTTGATACAATTCTTCCTCTTTATCCACAGACGATGCATCCATGGATTCAACAATTCAGATTTAAAAGATTTAAAAGTAAATAAAAAAGGCAAACTTTTGTCATTTTATATAAAGTCACCGTTTTACTACATCATTACATATAAAAATCCATGAATTATGAACAATCCTGACACTAACCCAATGGATATCAAGGTCCAGGGGGTGTTTCATATCGCATTTCCCAGTTCTCCCATACAATTCATTAATTTTTAAAATTCATATGTACACAATAGTCAAATGATAGTTTCCATCTGAAAAATGTGCAAAGAACTGTAATGGATTACCCCCAACTCAATTTTTCAACTGCACAAAACTGGAACAATTTGACTTGAAATTGGGAAAAGTTGGAAGTCTACTGATGTAACATTTCTGTCCATCCATAGCTGAATGATCCTCTAGGCATTCAACTTTCTATGATAATAATCTCTTCTTTATGTGATGTATGTTTAATGTATTCACTCTATGAATTTCAAAAGTAATTTTGCTGTTTGTGAAAAGAGACTGCCACTCAAATATCTGGAATGTATACTATACCCAGATGGAGAGATGACACAGGCCAGAGGTTCAGTTCTCAATAACAACAACAAAAAAGCTTTTTCCAAATCCGCAGCCTTGGTGGATTTCCAGGATTGTTACAAAAGAAAGAGTAGACAAGTTGTGAAACCCATCCGTTTACCTTTTGGGCCAAGATTCTGTCATTTTGCTCCATGGCAGAACATCAGATGGACCGATGGCACACCTGCTGTAAGGGATAAATGGGCTTGCTTTCAAACTGGTGTTTATAGCAGATGATCAAAATGAATGGCTGGAATCCTCTATCACAGAGTATGCTGAGTAATTTTGCTATGTAGCAGAGGCACTAAGAAACCATACTAGTGAATTGTAGAAATGAGTAACAGGACACTGTCATGTGAATTTTTGTACAATTACACTTTCGTATCATAATTAGGAAAATACTGGACACTGCCAATGTGCACTGTCACTTTCTAATCAGTATTCCAGTGCATAATGGAACAACACACAACAGAACCAATGAGCATCGCAACTTTTTATTGAAGATGGATATTATAGAACCACCCACTTCTAATCCCTGCAGAGGTAAATCTCTAATAGCATCCCATCCAATATTCTCTTCATTATGATACAAAGGTGTGAGTATACAAAAAATCACTTGAAATGATTCATCAGACAAGTCTCTGATTCATTTGTTCCTTTGCCAGGCACATACCTTTCTCTCTTCCTTTTGTTTACAATGTTCCCATTGATTTCATCCTCTTCTGGATACATTATATCAAATTAATGACCCCAGAGGGGTGGTAACCTATAGATATTCAGTCACATACTGATTTATTGGCTACATGCAACAAAAATGTGACAATCAGAAATATTTTTGAAACAGAATCCAAAAACCCCTTTCCCTTCTAAAATCATATCTGAAATCAGGGGTAGGAAAATTAAGTTTTTTAAAAAGCGTATTCTCTTCGAAGTGTCTAACATCCTCTCCTCTTTCAAAATATTCTCATTTCAGGATAATTAGTCCTAAGATCAAAACTGGCCATACCAATGGGCAGAATGAGGCAACTGGCACAGGAAGTCTTCCCCACTTCTTTTAAAAAAATATTTATTAAAATTTTGATACATAAAAAAGAAGTGAAGTGAAGTGAAGTGGGTATGTGTTGGTAGGGTAGGGCTGAAGGTTATGGGTAGGGATTAGTTTAGGAGAGGAGAATAGGTGAGGTAGCAAAAAGAGAAAAGAACAAAAAAGAAAAAAGAAAAAAAATCAAGATTTTTTTCATGGCTTCCAAATTATCCAGCTGGGTAATAAATCTGTTTTATAACTTCTCATATGTCCCGCACTTCTTTAAAATCTTTCCTTTACAGACAAGAGCTCATTGTCCATTGGGCCTGCCTTCTAATCTCCAAGCTAGACTGTGTTTCTTAGGTACAATGGAGAATTGTTCCATCACCAACATGGAAGTCAGATAAAACTGCCAGTTGTTATTCTCAGACAACAAAATATTTCAGGATGATCTGCAAATGGATTTCCTCCCAAATAAAGAGCTATATAAAGTCAGTGCTGAAGTTTTCAATTGAGTTGATTTAAGATGCTTAACTTAAGATACACATCGTGTTCTCTTGCATATAGATAGAAATACAAATTAAAAATAACTATTATAGTTAAATAGTATATCAAGAGAAATGTTTTTAAAAGTATTTCTATTTCATGGAAGAAAACCCAAATCCACTGTAGATGACAAAGGTGTAAATGAAAAATGTAATCACAATTTGAGTAGACCAACTGAGTCAATGGGATCTTGGGAAGTCACCATTTATGCAATTGGGTTAGGTCAAATGTCCTTCAGAGTTTCAAAGGTCTGTCTCATTCTGATGAGTGCGTGTTGATATGGAATCCATACACCATCAGGCACTACAGGCTATATTGGTATGTTGGTACAGTATTGTATTGAAGAGATAAATTCATATCTCTAAAATATTTGGTCTCTTTGGTAAAAGTTCAGATGTCTTTATTCAGATACTTGTTAAGCCCGGGAGGATCTGTGTTGCCATTCAATCCCAACATGAGAGTAGCAATAGAGGAATCCAAAAACAGAAAGTGTTGCCCAGGGCCAACCTATGAAAGAGAGAATAGAGATAGATTAGCTAAGCTCAGATTCATCCAAACATGGTTAACACATACATGCTGCTCCATGGCACCCAAATTTAAATGCTTAAAGCAAGGGTGTGCATCCTCAACCTCTTCATCTACACATACAGAGGAAAATAGTTACAGTAATTTTCTCCCTGCTGTTGGAGAAAAACACAATTTCACCACAATATTTGAATGGCCTGGAAAGTTGCACACAAATTATTCTGCACAGAAAAAACACATGAGCAAACACTATTTTCTGCAAAGAAAGCAGTTAAAAACGCAGGAAACATTTTGTGCAAAAAATAACACTGTGGCTGAAATCTTGTTGCCTACAGGTACACATTAGTAAGTGCTACATATTCATGATCTCCATGTAGCCTATAGTTTAGGCAGTACATAGGAACCAGTAATGTCCCCTAAATCCCACTTACTAGTAAGCAGCCACGGGGATGAATGGGCATGTGACATTCTGACACCCCTCTGCATGAGCAATATTCTGGACAAGGAGGATTTATGACAGGGACCTTTGCTTGGTCTCTCTCTTGGGAATATCAGACAGTTACTTCTTGATTGACAGAAAAATGGACCAATAAATGGGGTCTGGGAGTCTGGCTAGAATCCACTATGTAGCGCCAAAGTTAAAATGCTGTATAGTACACAATGCTCATGCAGGAGTCCACTGCATGTCTTTTTCTACACAGAGTAATTTCTCTGCAAGACTTTGTGAGGCTGGGATTCTGGGAGATAATTGTGAAAGGTCTTGTTGATCTGTCCTCCCAAATGAGATTTCTCTCATTTTTTGACCAGGGAATGAATAAGAATGAATATTCCTTCCACGCTGAGCTTGGAGCACATCCAATGGACTATGTCAGCATCCTATCAGATGATAGGGCGGGTTTTAGAATCACTTCTGTAATTGAACGGATCTAAGCTCAATCTGTCAGGTGCCTGCTGCCCTAAAGCCTCAATCCATTCCAATCTTCTTTTAAATCTTTCTCTGAACGAAGAACTTTTACAACACCCAAAAAGGTTAAGCACAGAGTGACATTCTCATCTGATAAAACTTTCTCTTTGCTCCTGGCCAAATAAATTTAAGCAAAACAAGGTACTCTTTCCTTTAGATCATCTTTGGGGTTGTAATCTATATGAAAGGATTCAGAAACAACCCCAAACTACAGTAAGCCAAATTTCATTCCATTAAAGGTTTCTAACAAATGACACCACTGCAGGGTTGTCTGGATTCCCAAGGACTAAGTGCTTTAAAGTAAGGCTGGAATATCCTTGAAATGACTGCTGCAAATGAATGGCTCGTGCATTCTTATGATTTAATTATAGAGAAGAGGACATCCTGACACACAGGTTGCCACTGAGACATGTGTCCTTTGATGACATCATCCAGGTCCGACTGTGACATTCCCTCTCCACCCCACCCCACCCCACCCCACCCTAGTCTTTCTTCTGGCCTTTCTGTCAAGCTTAAGAACCACATAACATTTTAATTTGCTAAAGTAGAAGAATTATGGATGACATTAGGTGAAAAAAAGGGTGACAGAAGTGATGTTAGCTGCATTGTGGATCCCAGAAGTGAAACAGAACAGGCTGATATAAATATTTTAGGACCAATAAATAAACCCATAAATATGTAAAACAAGTATTTCTGAATGGAAATGTACGTGAGTGGGCTGCTACAATGAAGTTAAGAGTTTCACATCTGGGAAAGCACAGAAGGCTGGATTTAGTTCCAGGACATGCACTTCACTTCCTCTGTTCTCTTCCAACAATCGCAAGGTTCCAATCATTTGGAGAATCTTGTCCTTTACTTTGCTTTTGCTTTTCTACCTGAAATCCATTAACTGTAGGCACTGGGGACTGGATTTGTGGCTGGGGAGCCAGTGTGATGTAGAGGTTAGAGCAGACATAGGCAAACTTCGGCCCTCCAGGTGTTTTGGACCTCAAATCCCACAAATTCCTAACAGCTAGTAGGCTGTTAGGAATTGTGGGAGTTGAAGTCCAAAACAACAGGAGAGCTGAAGTTTGCCTATGCCTGGTTTGGGATATGGGCGAGCTGCTACTCCTGTAAGTCACTGGGTGACCTTGGGTCAGTTGTTTTGTTTAAACACCATGACTCACCTCACATGGTTTTTGTGAGGATATTGAACTAACTGAAAGTATGCAAAGAAATATTGCAGAAATCTTGGGACTAATGGAGAGAAAGTAATTGGTAGCATCAGCTTTTGTAGACTTAAGTCAGTTCAGTCAGATCCATGGAGTAGTGAAGCATCTGACGAAATAGACTTAAATCTATAAAGGTTCGGGCTACCAACTTATCTCGGTTAGTTTCAAATGTGCTGCAAGATCCCTTTGCCTACCAATTGACATTAACATGACTAAATCTCTAAATTCTACCATCACTAAAAGAAAAGTAAGTTAATGAAACTAATGAAAGGGGCCGGGCTGTGGCGCAGCTGTTGAGCAGCTGCCTTAAATCACTCTGACCATGAGGTCATGAGTTCGAGGCCAGCCCGTGGCAGGGTGAGCACCCGTCAATTAAAAATAAAAAATAGCCCCTGCTCGTTGCTGACCTAGCAACCCGAAAGATAGTTGCATCTATCAAGTAGGAAATAAGGTACCACTTATAAAGTGGGGAGGCAAGATTAACTAATTTACGACCTGGAATGAGGAAGTGCCGTCAGTGTGGATGATGAAGCAGCTGCTCCCCCCTGTGGCCAGAATCGAACATCCCGTCAGAAGAAGGTTAACTGCCTCTGCGTGTGTCTCTCAGTCTCTGTTTGATGTGTTTATGGGCATTGAATGTTTGCCCTATGTGTGTTATAATGTGATCCGCCCTGAGTCCCCTTCGGGGTGAGAATACTGTAAATAAAATAAATAAATACTGTAAATAAAATAAATAAATAAATAAATAACAAAAAACAAACTTGAAATCCATTACCCCTTCATGGCCAAAGTCAGCCGCTGAAAAAGCAAAGCAAAATCTCAAACATTTTACCCCTCTACAAATCAATTCCTTACCCATCCCCATGAAATTCAAGTAATCAGATCACTGAAAAGGCTTTTTATATACTCTTGTTCTGTTAACACAGCACCCTGATGTCTCTTTGAAAGAAGACACCACTAGTCATTGTGCAGTTAACGCTGGAAATGCAGGAATCAGAGGAAGAGACATGGTCCTCATTAGAATGCAGTGGGCAAGGAATGGGCAAAGAAAGGCCTGATGGCATTCTAATGAGAGCTCCGGCTTTTCCTGCACTGCAGCATCTTTGGAGCAAGTATATAGAAGCACTTGCTCTGATTGTTTTAAGCAAAACCTGCCTTGCATTAAAGCGTTCTGGGGCTGTTCAGTAAAAGCCAGATTATGTTCCTATAACAAAGGAATGCCTCTTTAGACTGAGTTTAAGGAGTTTCTTTTTCTACACCATTTGCCAGGCCCAGTGCTGAAATGGTTTATCTCAGTGGTTCCCAACCCTTTTTTAGTCATGCCCCACCTAAGCATCTCTATCCCTCTCCCCCCAGTGACATATAAAGTGAACTCCTAAAAGGCCATTAACTTGGTCTAAACAAGTTTCCAAAGAACATGGCATCCCTGAAACAGAAAAATAAAAGTACAGTTGGAGGACTGTGAAAGACATCACTTAGAAATAGTTTAAAAATAACTCTTTCTTGAATTGCCCCCCTTAAAAATTGAATTGTTTCCCTGTAAGGCATGTGCCTCATATTGGAAAATAGGAATTTATCTGATTCAAGGAGCTCTGTCAGGACAGGACCCTCTATGTCTGAGATCAATACTACAACACCACAATGGCTCTGTCATTAGCCCAATACAGTACATTCTGACTTGTAACCTTCCAAAACTCAAGCAATCATCTTAATCCTGTACTATTTAAATCTTCGAACTACCAGTTACAGAGATAGTACCTTGGAGTGTCTGCATTAACCGAACTAGGACCTAAGTATAAATGAGAGCATTTTGTACATACATAGAGCTCTGTTATTGTAGCTTTTAGAAAGACTCCCAACTTTCAGTTGTTGTTGGTATTAACTGCTGCCAAGTTAACTTATGGCAACCCTATGAATGAGAGAGCTCCAAGTCACGTATTATCAACAGACTTGTGCAGATCATCTGAGTCAGAGCTGTGGCTTCTTTAATTGAGTCTGTCCATTTGAAATGTTGTCTTCCTCTTGTCTGCCTGCTTTCTTAGACACACACACACATACAGTAGAGTCTCACTTATCCAACATAAACGGGCCGGCAGAACACTGGATAAGCGAATATCTTGGATAATAAGGAGGGATTAAGGAAAAGCCTATTAAATATCAAATTAGGTTATGATTTTACAAATTAAGCACCAAAACATCATGTTATACAACAAATCTGACAGAAAATGTAGTTCAATATGAAATAATCCTATGTAGTAATTACTGTATTTACGAATTCAGCACCAAAATATCACGATTTATTGAAAACATCGACTACAAAAACGCGTTGGATAATCCAGAACGTTGGATAAGCAAGTGTTGGATAAATGAGACTCTACTCTGTGTGTGTGTGTGTGTGTGTGTGTGTGTGTGTGTGTATTCAACTTTTCAAGTTTACCCTGGCTACATCAGAAAATAGTCTATGTCAGTCATTCTGCCTGAAATTATTAAGGCTTTGAGGACACACATGGCTATGCTTTTAAATTAATTCTGATTCTGGTAAGTGGACTGTAGTAGACAATGAAACATTAAAATGTTTTGAAAAAAATATTGGTCTTGGATCTAAACCCAGCTATTTTTTGAATTAAATCTATAAGATTTAATTTAGTTGTGAAGAATGTGCCATCAAATCCTTCCATTAACACAAAAATGCACATATATTAATTTATGAAAATGTAGTTTAATCAAATGATCCTTTAATTGAGCAAATATTAAATCAATCAGGCTTTACTTAAATAATAAAAAGGATATGTGGGGAAAATGGAAAGTGCTTGACTATCATTCTGACCGACAATATTTCACTAGTGTGGTAGGTATTATTGTATGTATATCCAACATGCCTTACAAAGAGGACAATAAGGTATAGATGAGCAAATCAAAATACCAAAAGTTTTGTGCATAACTGAGGCATAAAACATATTCCATAATTGGCAAAAGAATTCAAGTGTCTGTGAAGCCCAAACACAGAAGTAAAGGAATGTTAATTATAGGATCATGCAAGAACACATTGTTGTTATGCCTTCTGGTAGTTTCCGGCTTATGGTGACCTTAAAGTGACCATATCATGGATGTTTCTTGACAAGATGTACAGGTATTCAGGGTAGTTTGCCTTTGCCTTTATTGAGATGGAGAGGGTGACTTCCCTATAGTCATCTAGTGAGTTTCCATGATCATACAAGAATTCAGACCCTGGCTCCCAGAGTCATAGTTCACTATTCAAACCACTACATTATGTTGACTTTCTGCAACCAGGTACACCTCCACTTTAACTGCCATGGCTTAGTTTTATAGAATCCTGGATTTGTAGTCTGATAAAGTACCTAACTCTTTGGCTGTGAAGGCTAATGACACGGTAAAACTACAGTTTCTATGGTATCATAGCATTGAGCTATGGCAGTTAAAGTAGTGTCAAACTACATTCATTCTACATTGCAGATGCACCCCCCCACACACACACACACACACACAGTATATTAAAAGAGAATGACATGACTTGTGGTTCTTTCATCTTGTTTTATATTTATTTTATTTTTTAGATTAATGATGAAAAATGTACAGCATACTAAATCTTGTTGGACCATAACTCCATTTAGCTGTTCTCACTGGCTGTGACGCATAGTGTTGGCAGGAGTTATGGTCCAACAATATCTGAAGAACACGTATTTCATCTTCCTGTCTTAGGTACAGTATTGTTGATTTTCCTCCTTCTATGAGATATAAAATGGTACTGAAATCAACGAGTTCTACAGATTTCATGGATTACCACGAAGTCAATGAATGGGTCATGCATTTTTACTAGAAGCTAGAGTTAATGTATCTTGCATCTTTAACAATTGTACCAGAGGGAAGCTCATCAGGTGGAGCTTGCACATGAGCCCTGTCCTGTTACTCACTTGGCAACTTTATTAGACTCAAAATGACTGAATAGAGGTTACTATACTTTCAGCATTAGGAAAAAAAATACTCATTGGAAAGGACAATAATGCTGGGAAAGTTGAGGAAGAACATACAGGCAGTCCCCAAATTACAGACAAGATAGGTTCTGTAGGTTTATTCTTAAGCTGAATTTGCATGTAAAATGGAACAGATACATTTTAAAGTGTAACTCCAGCCATATATACATATAAGCTTTGGATAGCATAGGGAAGGGTTAACACCCCTGTGATGTTTGCTACCTGTGCCCCTGTTTAGAAGATTCCACCTCACTTTCTGTTCCTGGATTTTGAAAAAAAAAGTTTTTTGAGGAAACAAGGATTGGTGAGAAAACTTCAGTTGAGGCACCTTTTCTCCATGATAACTCTTTCAGGACTGAATTTTCCTTCCTAGGGGTAGATTTCTCTCAATTCCTGTTGTCTCAACCTTGTTCCTAACTATCCACCTCATCAGATGGGCCAATTTGCCTGTCGTATGCTGCTTCACCTCCCTTTTCAGCACAGAGCCATTTAGCCATATAAAGGGACTTTCAGCCAGGTTCTGTGCTGAAAATGGAGATGAAGAAGCACAATGATGTGGTAACACGGGAGCCTTCCCGAGTTGCCTTCCCTTCAATGTGGGTAAGCCGGGCGGTGATGCTTCCCACCATGGCATGAAGAGGAAAGTTAGACGGCCAATGCGGGGCATGGAGTGGCAGCTTTTCCATGCCCCCTCCCTGGCTGGGATCCCATGGATTTGCCCCAATGCGGGACGAATCTATGGTCCTTTCTGATAAGATCCTATGAGTCTTATGTAAGTCAGATGTTTGTAACTCAGGGACTGCCTGTATTACAGATAGGTTTAGTCCTCATCTACACTGCCATATAATGCAATTCAATGCCATTAAATTGCATTTTGAAACTGCATTATATGGCAGTTAGACGGGGCCTAAATCATAGGCCTGAGTTTGCAAGACCTAAGCATTTAATAAAAGCCTCTCATTCACAGGATATCCAAAGGACAGTCCTCTTGACAACATATATCAACCAGAAGACTGGATGTATGAATGGTAGTGGCCTTTGAATAGACAAATGAAGTGCTATACGACCTTATCTGGTTGTTGTTGGGGGTTTTTTTTGGGCGGAGGGAATTCATTCAGAAAAATGTTGCTCTTGAATTATGTAAAACTACCTCATCATCCCCAACACTCCTGAAAAACAAACAAAACACTGATGCTGTATTTTGTGCCTAAGGCATCACTTGTTCCCTTTTCAAATGATCTATGTAAGAAGATAAACCTTCAGTGTCTATTTATGCTGTCAGGAGTGACTAAAGATAGCATTTGAGTCCCAAGTTTTTTTTTCTAATTTCAATGCTCAGCACAATATAGAAAGCAACTGTGCATCAAGCCGAACATGTGATCAAAAGCTTGGCTGCCACTGCCAAGGCTAGAAAAAGCCCAGTAATTGAAAACAACTATTTCCTACAGTGAATCGATGTTGCAAAACTTGGGAGCAGAATTTCCCCCTTTCTTTGTGGCAGGCCATAGATCTTCAGGAGAGAAGAAGCCAGCAAGCACTTCAAGAACTGGCTGCATGAAATCCGGCACTCAGCTTGCCCCCAAATCAGTTTTGTGCTTCATCAAACAGCTGCGCTGCCAGAAGAAGGTTCTTGAAAGAACAGTGTCTTGCTGTCATTATTTTTCTTTCCCAAGCTTCAGAGCTATGTGCAAATTAATGGAAGATGGACTACAGAGCAAGCAAAAAGCACAGTGCAGAAGCATTGATGTTTCCATTAAATTTTCCACCGCTTTTTGGTAAAGCATAGTTTTAAGCAGCTGCTTTGGTAATGATTTCTCCAAGAAGAGGACCCCAGCTTTGAGGCAATGTATGATCAATGATAGTTTTCTCCCCCTACAGACTGAAAAGGAATCCATGGCAAAAAGAAATTACTAAGAATATGTATATGCAAAATGTCTTCACATGCTGTTTTCCATTTTATATTTGCCGACAATGCTCTGTCCAAAATATAGATCTAAATCTGACCTTGGCTGCCAGCAATGCTGATTAGCAGCCAGGAGCTTGTTTGTTTTCCAGTGGCCTAAAAGAAATCACCAGCTTTCATCTGCTCCATTTGCTTTTGACATTTTAAATCTTAATTTGAGTTTAAATATTATCAAAGCTTGGGCCAGAGCAGATGAGATTTGCAACACTGCACAGGCAAGAAGAGCCTCCTCAGTTTTGTACATCATTAGCAAGACAAGCAAATAGAACTGGAATGATGCAGATATAATAAAATGAGGGGGCTTGTTGACGTTTGTTTCTGTACTGACAACAACAAAAATAAAACACTGCAGATATGAAATTAAAATGAAAAAAGAAAGTGAAAGCCAAATCGGCTTTTAACCTGCACACCTTGAGAATAATGACACCACAAAACCAAACCAGACTCGTACGTTAATAGGGAATATATCTTTCTTTCTGAGAAAATGTGACTTTCCTGATTTCTTTTTCAGCCCATTTCTATCCCGCAGCAACTGAATTCATATGGATGGTGGTGGTGATAATTCTCAAATGATGCTGAATAAAACTAGTAATTTGGAGTTCACTAGTATAGTCAGATGTTTGTCCAAACACAGTTGTTGCTTTTTGTTTTTGTTTCTTGCTTGGGTTAAAAGCCAGTATGTCAATCACATACCCCAAAGCATTAGCCAATGAATTTCACCTTAACACTGCATTTTGCTGTTGTGATAGCAAACTGACAGATGTCTAGGAGCTCCTGGTAAAATATCTCCATGGAATTTGTGAGAGGGAAGGGTTAGGATCTTCTCCAAAAAGAAGCAGAATTCTAAAAGATGGTTGTGTTAATCTTGAATATCAGTATGCAAGGGGATCTTGCAGCATTAGAGATGGGGAGAACAAAGTAGATAGTATAACATTAGTCTACCAAAATCTATGCTAATAACTTTGCTCTCTCAGTCTCTAAGATGCTGTAAGATTTTTTGCATTAAAAGAAGCAGCAGCCATAATTTGGCACCAGCACCGTTAAATACTCAAAAGTCTGAGTTTGGATTGCAAAAAGTGGTTCATCCTCCTCCTTCTGCTGATATACAGTATTTTCAAAATTGGGGAAATTCTTATAAAAAATAAACCGAAAGTAGATTCTCACTTACTGTAATAGAAGGTAGTCTTAATGCAGGGACAGAAGTCATGTGGATATTCAGAGTTTAGACAACAAATCCCATAAGTTCTAGACAGTATATGCAATGAAAAGGAATGCTAGGAGTTGTAGCCCAACAACATCTTGTGGCCAGAATGTGTTTTGCCCTTTCTTACTGAAGTGGTAGAATACAATATTCACCTAGTTTGTTGAATAGTTGGGAAGACTCCCTCCCATGAATACTTGATCCTACCACCCTACCATTTTAAGATCTGATATGCCATCACTGCAAGAATTAGGGTATTATAATGAAAAAAGCTACTGCCCTTGTTTCTAAAGAAGTTCAGTTTGCCCAGTAGTCTATATGGTGGTCTATATGTCCGAAGGATAGTGAACCTACTGAAATTTTAGAAAAAAAACTTTAAAGAGCTGAGATAATGAACCATATACTCCCAATAATTTCAGCACCACAGAAAATTCCTTTTAAAGTCTGGAACAGATTTGCTGTCTACTACAGGGGAGTCACCAATTGTTGCTGCATCAGACCCAGGAATGCAATAGCATGGCCTGACAAGGTAGAGGTTCAGCCAATTCTAGGCTCAGTTCTGAGCTTCCTTAATTTTTCAGAGGCCCAGTGAAGATCCAGGAAACTAGCCACTTATTATTCCCAGAATATATGTAGGTTGATTCTGCCAATGATTATACCATAATTATATTTCTAATGCATGTTGAAAGTTGGTTTGCTTCTACATCTTGAGAGCAGCCCTTCCCACATCCTTCCTACATGGCTTCTGAAAGCTGCAGTACTAAGAGAAGAGTGTTCCCCAAAGACCTCAAAACTTGGAGAGACTTTTAGAAAACAAACCTGTAGAAAAGACATTGGTGTGCATAGCAGCATAATTTTCTGTAAGTTAAATTTCAGAGGGTGGAACTAGCAAAAGCACTTCTGAGTATTTTTTACATAATATAACCCTATGGAATCCATAAGTCAACTTGAAAGCATATACACATGTGTATATAATTATTCTCTTTGATTTGACCTGCAATCCTACACACATTTACCTTGGAGCAATTCTCTTCCCCAAAAGAGAGAGGGACTGGTGTATTTCCTAGTAAACACGTATAGGGTTGTGCTTTCGATTTTTGTAATTGTAATAGTCTGATTTCATGCTACATTGGAAGCTCGGTTTGTAATAAAGCCTATTTCATGGCTATTTGAACCACAGATTTGGAACACTGCTACCTTAGTTATCAGATGATACCTGAATCCCAATGTGAAGCAACACTTTTTTTGTCAATATTGAAATTCTCATTTAATGCTTTTAACACCTGTTTTAATGTTTGATGACTCAAAGTTACCCACTCAGGTAGGGCTTCTGCACTAAAAATTCAATACAACCCTCGTGTGCATTTTAAAAGTTCCTATGAGCATTTATTAATTGATTTGGGATGGGATTAACAGTACATCTCATATTTTCCTTGGTGTGTTCACACTCCTGGGCAGGTGGTGTCAACCAAGGTGTCGCATTAATAATCTCTCATAAAATCTAATAACTGTAAGTGTAAAATGCTTTGCACCATGATCAGTGTAAATAGATAATCAATGTAATTTTCCCTGATAATGACAGGATCTCTCTCTTTTTGCACTTTGGTCTGATCATTTGACTGAAGTCCTTATAATTTAATGTACTATCATGCATGAAACTGGATTGTCACAACAGATTTAGAGAGAATGCCAAGTTTTAGCATTTCATTATAGAGTGTCTGAGCTCTCCGAGTATCCTTTGTGTCTGAAAACAAGCATTTTTGATTATAATATACTCTGGCAACCAGTAAACATTCAATAAAAACTGCAACTTGCCAATTTGATGACTGGAATGCCAAATTTCAGGGAATGAGTAGTGAAACCACTGCACCGAGGAGAATTTATGCTGATGCGTAATTGTATTGTACTGGGATAAAAGAATGGGAACTGGCTGGAACAATGTAAAAATATTCTTGTACCAAAAGGTTAGCTAGAAAGTACTTCCTTTCTGTGTCCAAGTTATTGAGACGCTTCGGTGCTTCCTTGTATGTAAATGTATGTCTGATCTTCACTGAATGCATTTAACAGACAGCAATAAAAGCTGTCAAGGTACCATTTCTTTTATTTTGCTTTTGCTGAGTAAAAGAAAACATTCCAGCCCAGGTTTCACATTATTGATGCACTTACTTGGAGAAGATACTAGAGATTTAGAGGATATTCTAAATCTTCTAAACAGTCCATCTGCTCTATTGTTTTTGCTGCATTTCTTTGTGCTGGTGATATGCTTTAGCATTTTCCTATTATTTAAATTATTTATTTATTTGCCATGTTTATATCCCAATTTTCTCAACCCCTGGGAGAACTCAAGGCGGCTATTATATACAACTATATTTGCACACTGTCAAAACATCTGGAAGAATGGATGAAGGTTTTAAAAATAAAGCAAGATAGAAAAAAAGAGAGATAAACCAAGTAGGTTGACAGGAGAAATTCTAAAAGGAATATAAGGTATCAAAAGCTACTGTTAGCTTTACTGACTTTTCCAATGGCATTATGTTCATTTCCTCCTATTCTGGTGCTCTACCCAAGTTCAAACCGTACTTTCTAATTCCTTTTGTGCACATAAATGGAGATGATTCAGGTAGCTTCCTCAAGGGATTTAAAAAAAGATAAATACGAACACAATGCCACTAGTGATATTGAACAAAACAGGAGTTGTCATGGGTGGGAGGATATAAGGCCATTTGTCACTTCTCCTAACCAGACTACCCTGCCACCATTGTCCCAAACCAAAAGAGAAATTATGATCACTTTTGTATTTTGAGCTGTTTGGGCAGACTTGAAACAGCACGTACAGACAAAACTAGGTGTCTTCCAACTAATAGAGCATTTTCCTCCCCAGACGCCTGTGTATTCCAAGGAATTTAATCAGTGATGGTTCAAGAGGTGAAATGTGTATGAACATTTGGTGATCATACAAATTCTTACCTGTACAATAACAGTTTAAAAACTCTCCAGATTATACAAAACTACCATTTCGTATTGTCTACTGTTTGTTTCTGGAGACAGATTTCTACACAACTTGGAATAAGAAGACCTACGGTATATGTTTTCCATATTGTTCTTATTCCTAAATTCTTGAACTCTCTGGATAACTCTACAATCCCATTACCCAGCCCATGATGTTAAACAACATGAAGTAGGTACATTTGTACAAAAGAAGCAGTCGCTACAACCCTCCCACCATCCACATGCTCTTTCCCTTCAAATGTCTCTCAACTTCTCAGTAACAAAAGATTACTCAAACTGTTGAGAGCCCTGTGTTTGCCTTGTGAAGCCAAGTGTTGTCCTGAGAAACAGAATTGCAGAGAATCATTCAATGCACTTGATGTCCTAATAGGAACTTAAACTTTAGCATCACTCTTGATCTTCACAAGAAAACGTCCTACTTAAGAGCTTTCACTTATACTGACAAATCATGCCAGAAGGATAACTTGAAAATCCCTTTCCTCTTTAACTGAGCTGGATGTGCACAATTTATGGGTATCTGGGAGTGAAGTTGTGCATCCTGCTAGAGTTGATATGTTCCACTGGGAAGGAGAAGAAAAGTATGTCAGAATGACTGCGGTTTAAAATATAAACCCCAAAAATGTGGCTATAACACTATTATATTTAATGGGATAGAATGTGTAGAGGATCAGAACTCAGGACAGTTACTTTTTTGGACTATAAATTCCAGAAGCCTCATATAAACATGTTCTCCAGTAGGATTCCCAGATTGTGGAATTCCTTTTAGATGAAGAAGCACTGAATGATCGATTGTGAGAGAGTCCTTTTTATGATGCATATGTATTTATTTTCCCTATTTTTTAAAAATAATTTTATACTTCTACACTTTTTAAATTTTGGTTTATTGATAGTTTATGATAGTTTATTTAATTGTGCCTTAATTTTTCCCAGGTTTTTATCATCCAATTGTAACTCTATTTTGTTTTAAGTTTTTAAGGCATTGTGAATCCCTTGCTGGGAGAAAAGTGGGATATAAATAAAGTAATTCTGGGAACTGGAGCTGGAAAAAATAAGATTTCCAAGTTTTGCGTATGATGCTCCAGCAGTTACACTGATGCTGGAGTATAATGTACTGTTGCAGTGTTGTGCATTTGCTGAAATGCTGAGCAGAAAACCTTTGCATAACACTGGGTGATCACACAAACATTTTTAAACATGTAGGCTTGAATCTTGTATCAACTACTTAGTTAAGTATACTTAATTATTGTGGCTGAAATCCTGTATCAACTACTTAGTTAAGTACAGTAGATCCTTGATATATACAGGGGTTTGTTCCAGAACTCCATGGATACTCACACACAATTATATACAATGGAATAATAAAATGGCATCCCTTATATAACATAGTAAAATCAAAGTTTGCTTTTTGGATTTTTTTCGGGGGGAGGATATATTTCAAGCTGTGATTGACTGAATCCATGGGGTCAGAATGTGTACACAAAGGACTGATTATATACTTAATTAAATTATGGTTAAGTATTTGTAACTACATAATCTCACCTGGTGTATCCCAGCTCACCGCCAAATCTGATGGAAATGTCATTTATTCATGCTCCAACTGTTGACAGAATGGATTTCCTTCTCTCCATGTAGCTGATTCTCAGTAAAGTAGGATGTGGCAATAATGGCATAATCATGAATGGGTAGTAATTGTAAATACAGAATAGTGACACATGGGTCAACCTAGGTGTTTCGTATTCATAATGACTACTCAGTCATCCCCCTTAAAAATAAACCCTACCTTATTTCACCAAGAATCAGCTGCATGGGGAGAAGAAAGTCTCTTCTGCCACAGATTGAAGCATGAGTGAGTGATGCTTCCATCAGCAGGGTCAGACTAGGAGATATTACTTACTTAAATAAGTTGGTTCTCTGTATGCATGGATTCTGCATCTATATATGGCTTGAAATATTTGTTAAGAATTCAAAAAAAACCCCAAACCTTGATTTTGTTGGAATTCAACCTCACACTACCCAAGTCTGAAGTCCTCAATGAGGAACAGTTAGTTAGATTTAGGCTGAGGGAATCCCTTTGCCCCTGACTCTTGAATGTTAGTTGAATGTATCTATTTGTTCTCTCTATTAGTAAAAGGTAAAGGTTTCCCCTGACATTAAGTCCATTCGTGTCCGACTTTGGGGGTTGGTGCTCACCTCCATTTCTAGGCTGAAGATCCGGCGTTGTCCATAGACACCTCCAAAGTCACATGACCAGCATGACTGCATGGAGCGCCATTACCTTCCTGCCAGAGCAGTACCTATTGATCTACTCATATTTGCATGTTTTCGAACTGCTACGTTGGCAGAAGCTGGAGCTAACAGTGGGCACTCATTCCGCTCCCCGGATTTGAACCTAGGACCTTTTGGTCCACAAGTTCAGCAGTCGTCAGACAGACGGAGACGGAGAGAGAGAGAGAGAGCATTTGCCCCTTCTCTCTCTATTAGAGATGTGCAATTCGGCCAAAAGGAATGCCATTTTGGAGTCCCATTGTCAGCTGACTCCTCATTATGTTTACCGGGACGTTACTCAAAAGGGGAGGGGCGATGCCATTTTCATTCGGTAGAGATTTGGCCCATTGGCTACAATGGGAAATTTTAAAGGCTCAATCCTCCACCATTTTAAGGCCTATCTGCATGAAACCTACCACAGCTTTAGACCCCATTTACAGCTGCATGCCTGCCAAGTTTCAAAACAATTCACGATTTTTTTTATTTTTTAAGAATTATTTTAAGTTTTAACTATAACATTTTTAAAGTAAGACAAACTGCACGAGAGAGTTCTGGGAATTGTAGTTGTTGGTTGTGTCTATTCTCAGCCAATCAGAGCATGGACAGCACCAGGCCTTTTGATGGCTGAGAAACACACACACACACATACACACAGAGAGAGAGAGAGAGAGAGAGAGAGAGAGAGAGAGAGAGAGAGAGAGAGAACTTCAACTCCCATCATGCTCCGAGAGGAATTTCAATGCCCGCCCTATGCAAGTGCTCCTGGGAAAGTGAGTTCCCAGGGCCCTCTCTGGAGGAGAAGTGAACTTTCCAAGAAAAAATGGATGGAGGCTGCAGCAGATCTCTGCCTTAACTCTTTCCTCTCCAGAACTGACAAAATCTGGCTCACTTAATCAATTTTGCCAGGCATTTCATCTCCCGCCGTCCCATTTTGTTTTCAGATTTTATACAAAACAGCCCACTGAAAACTACAAATCATTTTCATTCAAACTGATTCGGGCCCAAGCCTACTTTCTCTCTTTCTGCTTCCATCCTGATTGGTGAAATAGAATGGATACTCTTCAGGTTGCATGCCTTTGTTTAAGACTTCTGCTTTTTCATCTTTGCACTCAGACCTCTCTCTACTCTCTGTGTTTGAAGATATGTAGTTTTGGGAGATTTTTCCTATGGTTTTGGAACTTAGACGTTATGGAGTTAGAGAGAAGTTAGACCCAATTCTTTCTGATTAAGGAATGTAGTTCTTATTTGTAAATAAACCCTTCTGGTAACTTTAAAGATTGATCTCTACATTTTTGCCTGCTAAGCTCAAAATTCCTTTGCAGCCACACAACACTTCACCTTTCTGCTTGCTGTGAGCTGACTGCTCAATTAAGTATCCTGTTTATATTTTTGGATGCTCTGCTATTTTGGGAGAATTCCAGAACAGATTTTGCCATTTATATAAATGCCACAGTTTTACCAAACCATCATATATAATAAAATTTGAACATCCACAGATTTTGGTATCCGCGAGGAGTCTAGGAATGAAACCCCAGCTAATACCAAGGGCCCAATATATACTTAAGGTGCTATTACAGGATCCCAGCCACAATAATTAACATCTTTAGAAGGCCATGTTTAATGAGGTAAGGCAATATGCATGAATTGTACACATCAATAACACCCAAAATTCTGGGAAGGATTTGGGAAGCTATACCTTGAAGAGTGAAGGGAGTATCCAGTTAGCTTTTCCGTTTTCATATTAACTGAGCTGATTATATATTGAAGAGGGTTTTTAATATGTACCAAACAAAAAAGAAATAACTTGTAATTACTTTAATTAGTTTTCCTTCCAAACTGCCTATAAAAATGATAAATGAAGATGATGAAGTGCATTTGCATATATTTCCCCCTTGGTGGGTTCCCTCTTCTCTCTTCTTTTTAAATCTACAGCATAGAACAGACAGATTGTCCTCCATAAAACTCCCATCTTTCTACATCAGTGACAAGGATATTATGTTTCTGGTGAAATGGCAAGATTAATTAGAGCTCGGCTTTCCTCCTCACCCGTCTGCATCTATTGCTCTTGCCCACATGCTGATCATTTAATGGGAACAGTATCATTTCAGGGGTGAAAGGAGGTGATGCCCTTGGAATGTCCCACTGGGGGTAAAGTGGCATCACCATTGATAAATGACTATAAGCAAAACAGCTTTCTTAAATCATATTAGGATGCATTTTTGAAGTAAAATCAGGCTGGATTTTTTTTGGGAATTATGAAGACACACTACTCGTTTTGGAAATTACAGTACCTGAGTGAGCACATTTGCTCTGACAAGAATCTGAAGCTCAGCTAAGGACTTTTAGAGGACTCTTGGGCCGGGCAATCTCTTGTAGGCTCAATTCCTTCGCACATAAGGTTGACCTCATGGACTAGAGCCAGAATGTCTTCTGTTTTTCCAAGAGCTCATGCCAGACATTATGCTAACATCAGTACACTGTCTACAGAGACTGTAGCACACTTGGAGAGGGGAGTGTTCTTCTACTGCCTATCTCTTGTGCTGGAAATATAACAATGATCAGCACTAAAAGAGTTAAAGATGGCTCAGATAGAGAAACAATGACAGAGTTAAGCAGTTTTCAGCAACCTGGAGTCACCTTATCTTTTATCCACCCATCTTAATCTTTCTGGGGTATAAACAGATATTCCTAGAGATTTTTCTGCCTTTTCTCTTCCCAGCCCCTTATTCTCTCACTTCTACTAAAACTGAAACTAGCTTAGAATCATAGAACCACAGAGTTGGAAGACATCACATGGCTCATCTAGTCCAATCCCTTGCCATGCAGGAAAGACAAAATCAAAACACTTCTGAAAGATGGCCAGCCCCAGTTTAAAAGTCTCCAAAGAAGTATCCTCCGCCACATTCTAAGGCAGATAGTTCTGTTGAATACAGCTTATGATCAGGCCGTTCTTCCTAATGTTGAGGTGGAATCTCATTTCCTGTCATTTGAACCCACTACTCCGAGCCATATTTATTTATTTATTTATTTATTTATTTATTTCCAACATTTATATCCCGCCCTTCTCACCCGAAGGGACTCAGGGCGGCTTACACAATTGGCAACAATTCGATGCCGACACATAATTAAACATTACAGTAAATAAAATCCATTACAAACAATTAATACAGTATAAAAATATAAAACATATGGTAAAAATCCGTTCATCCAATATCCTCGTGCTTTAGCCATAAATCAGTCCAGGTCGTCTTTAGCATTTATTCATCGAAAGTCCTAGTCCCCAGGGCAACAGAAAACAAAACAATATGTATGGCTCTCCAAGGGTGAACAGATCTGGTGCTCTCTCTATTTCAGAGCTTGGAAATTAGTTTTAAAGAAGACATAATAATAAACAATCCATAAGTGCTCAGTGAGGTAGTTTGGTGCTCTGTGTTTCATAGTCTAATCCTACCAGTGCTCAGGTTCAGATGGTTTTAGCATTTCATTATTTTCAGTGTTTTGAAAGGTAACTTTCTGAGCTCAACCAACTCACTGCTGAACCTGAGTCATGACAAAAAGTCAAAAGTCAGATGGTGGTCTTTTTATCAGTTGGTAGTCTGATGCAGACCTTTGTGTCTTCTATAAAATAGGCATATTCTGAGACAAGCAGGCAGGTTTCTTGTAAATAAAGATTGATTTGGAAAATGAGCACATTTAAATGATTAAATGAAGATGACTATTACAGTTTCTGGGAATGAGAAGAACAGTGAAAGAACTGCACATCCCGTCATTACTGGATAAAGGCAAACATGCCAGTGAATATCAAATGGATTAACAAGATGGTTTTCAATGACATCAATATTCCCATTAATCATCAACACATCGAGGGCAGAAGGATAACCACATAAGCAGTTAGCAGGGCCGTAGCCAGAAAAAAATTTTGGGAGGGGTTTTGAAAATTTGGGGAAGGGGTTAAACCCCTAACACCCCCTCCCCCTGGCTAAAGACCTGTCAATATCTGTTTGATATAGTGCCTGGAGGGACGCTTAATTTTTTGCATCTCATAGACTTAGCATGGGGATTTGGTTAACCAGTTAAAATTCATAAGTAAACCAGGGTTTTTTTTTTAACCTGAAAAATTTCAGGGGGGGGGGACTCCTTAAAAAAACCCTGGCTACAGGCCTGGCAGTTAGTGAAGCTGATACATCTTCTGATATGGCCAAAGGGATAGCCACACATCACATTTGACAAAGTTGTAATGCACAACTTCAAAACTGAGGTGCACAATACAACTGATAGTGTATTATACTTGAGAAGATACGGTGTAGCTCAGAGAGTGGCATTTAGAATTCTCTGCCTCCCCAAACTACAAACCCAAGGATTGCATACGATACAGCCATGGTAGTTGAAGCAGAATGATAACGCTATGATAACTGTGTGGTGTGAAAGGACAGAAGCACTTGACCTTTAAGAAATGCTTAACTTAGAAAAGAGAAGCATATATATATAATTTTTAAAAAAAAACAACAAGAACCAGCAACTCAGGAGAGCAGCCAGGGGCACGGAGATACTTCTGCAGCAGCTTTTCTCACAGCCAGCTGCTCTGTGTTCACAATATCTGCCAAGACATCTCTCCAGTTCATCAATTAACAGCACCTGCTCCCCTCAGCTTCCCAGATCAGAAACATGGGCACACCTGGCTCAGCAATAGTGTCAGCAATTCAGCATTGCTTCCTGCTATTTCCCTCCACGGCACCATGTGGGAGCCCATCAATGCACTTGTCTTGTGCAACCAAAGAAGCGGGTGCATATGAAAGAAGACTGCACTGTCTCCTCATGTTTTAAAGACCCTGTACATTGTATTGGGATGAAACAGTCCTAGCAGGGAAAAGAGTGAGTGAATATCTGGCTGAGATTTAGCCGTGGGTGAAATGTAGACTGAAAAGATACGTAGGAACTTCTACTGTTTCCTATTATGAAAAATTCAGTATGGTTTGTTATGTCACTGCAGTCAGAGAAATGTCAGTTGCTCTAAATCACTCTACAACACATCTACTGAAAGAACAGGATCTAGTCATAAGATGTTATTTGGTTACTCTAGTGTCCAATGACTGTGAATTGAACTTCTGGAGATAATCTGACAATATTACTGTTTCCAACACAGTATACAGTTAGCCCTTTACATTTGAAAGTTGTAATTTTTGTGGATTTGATTAAACACAGATTTTAGTTAATTTATTCTGTCTGGAAATTTCTATTTCCTAAACCGATTCTAGGCTGGAAGTTGATAACAGATGTACTAAAGGACCTAGAAATTCCTAGAGAAGTGTTCTCTCAGGTTAAAAAAGATTTTTATTCTAGTTCTTTCACTTTAATAGATATCCTGAGAATTGAAAGTCTACTGTAATAAGATTATAAGAATACTTTGTGAATAAGAAAGCTATGCCTGGCAACCAATTGTGGTAACACTTTGTCCTTTGTCATTTTTCTCTCTCACATATTCAAACCTTTTGCATCTGACACTTGGGTGCATCTAAGCAGAGGGCTGGATCACAGTCCCTCATATGTTGTGGTCTATAGTTTGAAAAAAAAAGAACAAATTCTTAGGCACACAACACATGGCTTATTTGTAGTGCAAAAAATTGAAAGGACAATACAATATTTAAAATAAAGAATAATTTTAACAAACCTAAACTTACCAGTATTTCAATGGGAAGTGTGGGCCTGCTTTTGGCTGATGAGATAGTGAAGTTAATTAGGATTGTTGTTGTTGTCTGCCTTCAAGACGTTTCAGACTTAGGGAGACCCTAATCTAAAGTATAGAGAGGAGGCCGGGAGGAGGGCCACATTTGGCCTTTAACAGCCATGGCTCAATGCTATGGAATCATGGGAGCTGAAGTTTTACAACTTTTTAAAGCAAACATTTAACAAATAGAAGCCCTGAAGGGAAATTATTTTAGCCTTCACCATCCAATAAAAACAGCATTTGGTCTTGTATTTGCAATTGCTTTGTGCTGAAAATATTTGTAACATTTTATTGCCTCTCTAAGGATATTATGGGCAAAAATGTTATTTGGAGGGATATTATGAACAAAATTGTTATTTGGAAGATATATAACAAACCAACTTAGGGAGAATTTTTGCATGGATGAATCTGATTTAACTTTAATTACTGCCGTGAATAAAGAAATCCCTCAGTATTTAGCAATTGTTTTTCACTTGTAATTGTCATGTACATGAAAAGGTAATGCAGTTACTAATTTCTTTCTCTATTTATAAACAGAGAAATGTTCTAAAACTCGGTAAGAAAAGCCATGATGGAAGAAGTTTCCTGAAGACTGAAACAGCAATAACCAATATTCTTCATAGACTCATATAAAATCACAGAATTCAGCAAGACAATGTTTCATTTTCAGCCACCAAATCCCCTATACTTATTTTCACACATCCTGCAACATCCCCAAATGATTGCAGATTCCCTATGATCATCAGCTTATGTTTCTATTTCACGGAACTTCTCTAATTGTCTTTGATCAAATGTAATCACAGAGACCTCTTCAAAACTTCATACAATCCCAACTTTCAAAGAGTTTTCAATTGTGCTGAATGTATTTAGAAAATGTATCACCATTAAAATTTCTAACTGAAACCGTGAATACTATCCTGTTGACATGAAGGTTGCTATTACATGAAGACTTACATGAAGGGTGCATGTAGATGTATGGAGGTGGGACCCACAGATATGTGTCGAATGAGTCCTACATAAAACCAGGTGAGTGCATGTAGGTGACTGCAAGGTTTAAATTTAAGCAGCACCATGTCTAAATACTCAAAGACAGCAGGTCCCATATGATCTTGGAAGCAAAGCATCATCATATCTGGTCAGTACTTGGAGGGAAGACCACCAACAAAAACCACGTGCAAACAATTTCTGAGTATTTCTTGCCTAAGGAAAGCCTATGAAATTAATAGGGTTTCCATAAGTCAACAAGTGACCTGAAAGCACATAAACACAAATACATAGTATTCCTGTGAAGACCGTCATGTTCTTCTGTACTGTTTCCATAACATTACTGAGGACCATTCCTACTCCTAGACAGGATGAGAAAGGCAATTTCCTTCCAGTAAAGAAGCCATTGATATCCACTGGAGGTCCAAGCAGATTGTCCTGCACCCCTAAACCACCCTTACTGTCTTCAGGTGAAATGGAGGGTTTTTTTAAAAAAAAAAAAGTTTAAAATTAATGTTTTAATTGAGCTGGCTGTTTAATGGGTTTTAATAAATATTTGAAATATTTATTGTTTTGGTTATATTGTTTTAGTTCACATGGTCAACTGCACTAAGTTCTGTATTGGGAGTATGGATGGATGCTGAAAAAACAAATATAAGCCATCATCAACATTGATCTAAGGTTCAAGTGCCATTCCAGCTACCTCAACGTGGAATGAGAAAAGAGAACCAGTTCAACCTTTACCTTGACAGCCAAAATTTGGGGTTGGAAATTGGAGGCACTGTGCTGCAGTGGTTCCAGTCACACCACTCAGGCAGGTTCCAAATAGTAGTGTTTGGGGATAGCTGCTCCTCAAAAAAGGAGTTGTTATGTGGCATCCCACAAGGTGCCATTCTATCTCCAATGCTTTTACAATAAACAGCTGGGAGAGATCATCCAAAGGCATGTGGCACAGTGTTATTAGTATGCTAATGACACTCAAATATATTTCTCCATACCTTCCAAAATAGCTCCAGCTAAAGATAGCAGGTCTCCTCTGAACAAATTCCCAGAGGATATAATGGCTTAGATGAGAAAAAACAAATCGAAACTGAATCTAAATAAAACAGAGGTGCTTGCCATCAGGGCTCCTAATCTGGGAATGGTGGTGTGTCAATCAGTTATTCTCCTAAAAGACTTGCAGCTTGGGAGCGCTCCTGGATCAGTCTCTCCAAATGTCAGCCCAGGTAGATGCAACAGTCTGGAGTGCTTACTATCAGCTTTGGCAAATATGCCAGCTACACCCCTTCCTAAATTTGGAGGACCTAAAGATCACACATTGGAAACCTCAAGGTTGGACTTCTGCAATGAGCTTTACATGAGGCTACCTTTGTACCAAGTTTGGAAACTCCAATTGGTTCAAGATATGGTAGCCAGATTAGTTATAGAAACAGCCAGGAATGATCATATTACACCCATACTTAAGTCACTCCACTGGCTGCCAATTTGTTTCCGAACAAAGTACAAAGTATTAGTTTTGACTTTTAAAGCTCTACATGGTTTGGGTCCAAGCTACCTACAGGATCACATTTTCCTGTACAATCAGCCCCAAACACTGAGGTCCTCTGGGGGGCAGCTACTTCAACCATCTAGAAGCCAACTGGTGACCATCACCCAGAGGACCTTTTCATCGGCTGCCCCAAGACTGTGAAACAACCTGCTGGAAGAGCTCTGACAGCTAGATCAGCTGTTGAAATTTTAAAACCATCTAAAGACCTATCTCTTCCAGCAGGCCTATCCAACTAGTTTTAATCACAAATTTTAAACTTTCATCTTATGTTGAATCTTTGTTCTGCGTATTTGAATATGTATTTTGTAGAAATATGTTTTAATATGTGTATTTGAAGAATGCTTTTAGATGATTGTTTTTTCATGCGGGGACATGAGAGAAGCCTCCCACAAGGATGGTAAAACATCAAAACATCCGGGCATCCCCTGGGCAACGTCCTGCAGACGGCCAATTCTCTCACTCCAGAAGCAACTCCAGTTGCTCCTGACACACAAAAAATATGTATTTTGTAGAAATATGTTTTAATATGTGTATTTGAAGAATGCTTTTAGATGATTGTGTGTTTTAGTGATGTTGTAACCCACCTCAGGAGCCCCGGTGGTGAAGTGTGTTAAAGCACTGAGCTGCTGAACTTGCAGACCGAAAGGTCGCAGGTTCAAATCCCGGGAGCGGAGTGAGCGCCCGCTGTTAGCTCCAGCTTCTGCCAACCTAGCAGTTCGAAAACATGCCAATGTGAGTAGATCAATAGGTACCGCTCCGGTGGGAAGGTAACGGCGCTCCATGCAGTCATGCCGGCCACATGACCTTGGAGGTGTCTACGGACAATGCCAGCTCTTCGGCTTACAAATGGAGATGAGCACCAACCCCCAGAGTCAAACATGACTGGACTTAACGTCAGGGAAAAACCTTTTTTTTAACCCACCTCAAGCCACGAGAAGAGATGGGCAAGAAATAAAATTATTATTATTGTTGTTGTTGTTGTTGTTGTTGTTGTTATTATTATTATTATTATTATTATTATTATTTATACATCTCTGTGTGCCTCCATTTTGACTCTGAGGCTTTGCATATAGCACAATGGGGATAGGAGAAAAGGCATTATTAATAGGCAAGCCTTGTCTGAACACAGAGACTGTCAGGGCATATGCATGCTATTTTGGGTATTTGGGATTTTATAGATAAAATCCAGCCCTTTACATTATATCCAGAAATCTATACAATGCTTCTATGTAGTTCAGACAGTAGACTGAAAAGCAATATTATCTGGTGATGTAACAGCTGTAGCACAATGTTGGAGGCAGTGTTAAACTGTTATTCAGTCAGTGCCATGTGTTTAGCATCTTCATCCCTTGCGGTGATGAGTTGTTTTTAATAAGGAGCATTAGATGTTGCAGCATTTCTTCCCAGAACATTTGGTGCAATTTATTATATATGGATATCTTTTTAATGAAAGATTTTTTAAAAATCCAAATTTGAATCACTCCCACTAACATGCCCTTGACTTTTTTCTTTCAAAGGTCTGCATTACCAGAACTTATTTGCACAATAAATGGAAACGGTTTCTGGATATGGAAGCCTGTATTGAACTCACGGTTTAAATCCCTGCTCAGTCATGAAATTCACTGGGTGACTTCAAACATGTCACACTTTCTCAGCTTCAGAGGAAACCATGTCAAATGTCTTCTGAACAAAAATTGCCAAGAAAACCCTGTGATAGAGTCACCTAATGGTGGCCAAAGGTTGGAAACAATTTGAAGGTATGCAAAACCAACATAAAAAATCAGACCTTGAATTTCCATTAAATGCATTTCCTCCAGGGAAAGCTGAGTAAAACTGAGAACCAAGGTGGTGGCTTTTCTCCTTTATTTTAAAAATCCTCATAATTTGAAGGATTCAATAAGTTTCAAATAAAAATGAGTATTGTAATATTATTTCAGATAGGATAAGAAACTGGACATGTTTTGGACAGATAAGACTCAAATGTCTAGAAGGAGGTTAAAGTGGAATTAGATAAATTGATAACTTTCCCTTTCAAGGGTCATGTTATAATTGCTTTTAAATTGCCTAGTGTTTTGATTAATCTTTTATATTGCCTTTAAATCACCTTGAATCTAATTTGTGAGTCAGGGAAGAAAGAGAGGATACAGATAAAATGAATACATGAGCATAAGAATGAACTCAAAGTTGATCTTTTCCAAGGACAGTTTAGCGTGTACTCTGCACAAAGGATATAAAATAATATTGCTTTGTTTCCTTTCCGCATTTACAGAGAGTTTGGAGGTAAGTACAGTTTAACAGAAGCCAGATCTAACCTCAGAAATTCTGCACCCTTCAGTTTCCAGGAGCTGTCATGTCAATGAATCCTGATAAGGAGAGTTATCTTCTCTCTCTCCAGCCCTTTGAACCTAATCTGTACAAAAATCTGCCCTGCAATTCTGCAGTGATCATTTTTATTTTAGAAGTAATTGCACACTTCAAAATAGAATGGTTTAGAAAATCAAAAACTCTCCTAAACAGAGGCTGAGTTCTTCTATGGCCTTCAACACTAATATTCATAGTAAGCAGTGAAAGAAAGAAAGAAAGTTACCATTTTGTTTCTAGCTCATAATATTCCCTGAAGCTTTTATAATTATGGGTGATTTATTCAAATGTGACTTTGCCCACATTTCCTAAACTGTGATGCTTCCTGCCTGCTATCTCCTAGTCTAATAAGGCTGCGTGGCAATACAAAAAACAACAACGATACTGAATTAATGAAGGATAGATGGAATATCACACCAAAGCCAGCAGGCAAAATTCTTGTATGTATTTGCAGGACTAAGCAGTTAAAATGCTCCCAGTTTCCTTGCCTTAATTGTGTATTTCAAGGGGGTAAACTCCTCTAATTTAATTTCCCATAGTACTGCTCCTCACAAAAGCAACTCCTTCACTGAAATAGGTGTGTTATAATATTGCTGGTAGAGTTTATGTTCAGGAACATTGTGTGAATAAGCGAGATAAATGTTTGTTTTATTATTAGGATTGTAATTGGCGCAATATCTTTTCTGTTTAGGGAGAGGATATCTTGGGTAGTTATTGGTAAATATTTGAGCTGGCAGTGTTTGCAAGAGCAAGAAGCACTGGTTCGCTTTCCTTGTGGAATCTGGCAGAACCACCTGCCAATTTCCTACCTCCCAAAAATGGAAAAAACGTGAAATGCAAGCAACAACACTGATCAGAAGATGAGGAGGAGGAATCTCCCTTTAGGCAAAATGTGCAAGATAGTGGTGACAGCCCAGGTCCATTTACTTCTCACTAAAATGAATTACCTCGGCTTTACCTTCTGTTAGGAGTATTCTGAAACATTCTCATCCTTGACAAGGTGTCTCAATACATTAAGGTATTTATGGGGGCAGGGAACTTCAATGAGATTCTTCACATTGGGAAAAGTTTAAATAAAAAACGTATTATTTTGTTTGTATTTTTGTATGAAGGTTAACATTCCCTCCAATTGTTCAAAATTATCCCAAAACAGACAACATTTTCAGTATTTGTATATCTTTCTGATTAAAGAATGAACGAAATAGGCCATCTTGAGCCCCAGTCTCAGGGAAAAGGCAGGGGGTAAATAAAGGAAGTGACTGATTGATTACGTGAGTGAAGACTGACATTCTTAATCTAGATCTATTTCAATTCAGGTTGAGGTTTATTATCCTGATGGTTAAATTCCAGTGGGAAAGGACAAGGGAAAGGTTGTAGCCAGCTTGAATCTTATTTTGGGAGAAAGATGGGGCAGAAATAAAATAAAACAAATTAAAAAACGATCCCCCATTACTTCACAGTTGTGTTTGACCAAGGTTGGGGTTAAGAGTTATAATTGTTCTCTTCTTATTTGTTTCAGAAAGCAGCATCTGGGGGATTGATTCTTAGTTCCATTATACTTTTTTTTCCTTCGTGTCAGGAGTGAGAAACTGCAAGTCACTTCTGGTGTGAGAGAATTAGCCATCTCCAAGGACATTACCCAGAAGATGCCAGGATGTTTGATGTTTTACCATCCTTGTGGGAGGCTTCTCTCATGTCCCCACATGGGGAGCTGGAGCTGACAGAAGGAGCTCATTCATGCTCTCCCTGGGTTGGAGATTAGGTTGGCTCCCTCTCTACCTTCCTTCAGGAAGCAACTGAAGACTTGGATGTTTCAGCAGGCCTTCGGAGATAGTCATTAATTAATCAGCCCCAGTGGGTTTTTAATAATTTATCCTGTTTTTATTACGGTCTTACCATTTATGTGTTTTAAATGAAATTTTTATCTTGTATTGTTGTTTATATTGATATATTGTATTATTGTTTTATCTTTTTATATTGTGATTTATTGTGTTGCTTATATTTTGTTCTTATGTTGTTTGGGCCACTGCCCCATGTAAGCCGCCCCGAGTCCCCGTGGGGAGATGGTGGCGGGATATAAATAAAGTTTTATTATTTATTATTATTATTAACTGGCAACCTTCAGGTCAGCAACCCAACCTTCAAGTCAACAGTCCTCCAGCACAGTCTGCCCCAAACAACATCATCATCAACAACAACAACAATAACAACAACAACAACAACAACAACAACAACAACATTCTCTCCTCGAAGGGACTCAGGTATGGAGTCTTACAAGGTTCCATTTTATTTATATGAAGCCCAGTGTAGACAACACTGCCCCCAGTTCTCTTTGACATCGGAACCAGCTGAACCACGGCTTGGAGTTCGGTAATGGGTTGCATGCATATTAATTCTGTCTCTGAATACTGACATGGTAGAGACACTGTGGGTTAATGGTTTCCAAGATTGGAAAGTTGGCATATTAGCTGTTGTATTTTCCCTGAAAGAACCACTTTGTAGCATATGGATATTTGTTGAGTGGTATTATTAATGTGACATGTGTATTCCAGAACAATTTCTACCACAAAAGGATTACCTGATCATTAGGATCAGTGCTCTAGTGACCTTTAGGATGGATTACACAATGCTGCCCTTGAAATAAATCTAGAGACATTTGATGGGCCACAAGTTCTCCATTTTTAATCTAGAAGGTGCCAATAATATCTTAGTTGTCCATTCACATTGGTCCCAATTCATGCTGCTATTGTTGATCTCTAAAGCAGAGCTGAGGAAGTTATTTTTTGAAAGTAATTGGATCCCATCACTCAATATAGGGTTTAAAATGTAACCCATTCCTGTTAGTCATTGTGATGGTGAAACAAAAGTCCATTAATGGTTTTTCTATTACTTTCTGCTACTTTTTTGATAAGAGAATACATAAAATTTGAAAATATTCTGTCAACTTTTTCAAATGTATTTAAAATACAGTTCAAAACTGACTTTTTACACCAATAAAATGGTGCTCTTCATAAATGTACATTGAGAGATTTCGTTCCCATTTGCAAACATTTCCTAAGTACCCAGAATTTATTTTACTGATAAACAATATCTTCCAGCCTGTGGCTTCTTAAATTATTTGATATGAATGATGAATAGGACTCCACTCCTCCATAAACCAATGTGCCATGGACACATACCACATTTGTATTGTTGTTGTTTACTCGTTCAGTCGTTCCCGACTCTTTGTGACCTCATGGACCAGTCCAGGCCAGAGCTCCCTGTCGGCCGTCGCCACCCCCAGTTCCTTCAAGGTCAAGCCAGTCACTTCAAGGATAACATCCATACATCTTGCCCTTGATCAGCACCTCTTCCCTTTTCCTTAAATTTTCGCCAGCATCATTCTTTTCTCCAAGCTTTACTGTCTTCTCATGATGTGGCCAAAATACTTCATCTTTGCCTCTAATATCCTTCTCTCCAGTGAGCAGTCAGGCATTATTTCCTGGAGGATGGACTGGTTGGATCTTTTTGCGGTCCAAGTACCAATGAGTACCACATTTGTACTCACTAACTTGCGTGTCCAAGTACCAATGAGTACCACAATTGTACTCATTGACTATATATTTTTAATTTTTTTTTCCTGGAATCTTGTTGTGGACTAGCAGCCAACAGTTTGCAAATTGGCACTGATCTGTGAACCACTACTTTTGAGTAACAATGCTCTAATTTGAGACCAGGGCATTGCTGTACATCCCATGTCAATTTTGCCATTAAATTCCCTCATAATTTAGCACACCACAAAACAAGAATCAGCTAAATATCTAACAAAATCAACATTCATTGCAGATTACTCTGATTTTCCCCTTTGTTTTTCTTTAAGATGTGAAGATAGAGCCAACACTAACGTTTTCTGTTCCTCTGTAAATCTCAGGTAGACAGTTGTTTAAAACAAGGAACAGAAATGCTGTTGGTGATCCCTGAAATATTCTCCCGATGCTGTGTCCTGGGAGACTTCAAAGTCGCAGTGACAAGAACTCAGAACTTAGGTCTGATATTTGGGCAGACAGAAGCCAGAACCGTTTATTGTTTACAAATAAATATGACTTGATCATGGATCCCACTCTGAGCTAGTTTAGTGTTAATGCTGGCATTCACCCTACGGGCAATGCAAAAAAGAGGAAGGCAAGGGCTGAAATACCTAGAGGGAAATATAAGATCCCTTTTCCTTGCTGTCCATTCTAAAGCTTCCTGTTGAATTTGACCATTTCAAGTTGGTTTGATGGCTATGCTCTTTAGGAGAATTTGCTGCTTTGCAAACATTGATTACAGAGGCTGTTTTCATTCAGTTCACTCTAATAAATGTTCTCAAACAGTGAAATGAGAAACTCAGACATGGTAAGCACAGCTTGTGTGGTTTTAAAATTCTGATACACAGGGCTGCATTTTAGGAAAACCTGTAAATGATCACTATTTGAGTGCACATCTCCACAAAGTACATGGGATTATATTTTCTCCCTAGAAACTGCCTCTCTATATTGTCTTAGAAGAAAGACTAACAATGAAGCTTAATGTTGGGTGATATTTCTCACCATCCAATATACTTTATAACACATGCTGCTCCTAATATAGTCAAAACTGTATTAGTGCATCATCGACGTTGCCATCGACGATGGTTCTTGGTCTGGGTTCACACCCTGCTCATAGCATCATTGATGCGCACAAGCTCAAGTTAGTTCACTAATAAAAGGGAGGTATCAATATGTGAGGCAAAAAAAAAGGAGAGGAACAAAATAGAAATCCCAGGAACCCCTAGCAGCACGTTTATTGAAGGTCTCAGTTGTTATAATTATCCATCTCAAAAAGTTTTGAGTATCAATCACACACTTCTCATCAGCACCCGATCAAGCACTATGTGTCAAACCAAATTTGGGAGTTTTTAGCAGATTGAAGATGGATGACAGGCACCTGTTCAGATCAGCTTAACTGAAGCTGACAATTATCAGAGCATAGAAATAAGATTTTCAAGAAAATATGTGCGGAAAGGTTAGAACAGGTCAACCTTGAATCAGGTTTTATGCAAAGACGTATGTATGCATTAAACTGCAACAAACTCCACAAAGTGGAGGCACTAAACCTATGTATCATGTACTTTAACAAAAGCTATTTTCTCAGCCTTCTGACCCCACTAACTCTGCGAGTATTTCCATTCCTCATCTCTTTGTGGCTTTGCTGTATCTCATCATACAAATAACAAATTGATGATAAAGAGAACTGAGCCTATCAATGCTGAAAATTGGGAGGAGAATTAAAAAACCTTTCTAACAGCGTCAACAGAAATGACTTCTCAATTTCATTTGTATGGAAATGTTGAGGAACAGAGATGGTACACGCAAAGCAAAGGAATAAAATGCCCCCTAATGTGTTTTTTCTAGCTAAGTACTGGGGTGTGGTGGGAAACAGGTCCATTCACTCCTCTATCTTTTTTTTTGACATATATTCTGCCTTTTCCATTATTATATTTTATCATCAACAACAACAGCAGCCCAAAATGATGTCTCTAGCTGAAGACAGATAGGACCATTTAATACTCCAATTCCTTTATTATTTTTGAAGAAGCACACAAAGATCCTGCAGCATCTTAAAGGCTAACAAATGGATTATATTGTAGTATAAATTGCCAATTTCATCAAATAAATGGGTATTACCCAGAATTTTAGTTAAAACACACACAGACAATATGCATAGTTGGGATGAGGTTGCCCTGAATGAAATTTCAACAGGTATACACCTAGGACTCATTCTTTTGGACTTCACTTTCCACCTGCCAGCATGGCTAGTAATGAAATAGTTATTTTCTGTTTGTAAATAGATGCTCTCTAGATCTTAAAAAGTTAAGAGGGGATGAATGTCTTGCAAACACAACCACCCTGTGGATTGTATAGATGTTTACAACAAGTTTTCATCTCCCACACACACACATCTTTCATTTTCTCCTTACAGAACCCACAATTTCTAAAACATTCATTACCCCCTCTGTAGTTCTGTCATTATAATCTAAAGGAGGGATTAAGACAATGGTTTCAATCCTGCATCTGCCCAGCATAATGTAAATAGTGAGACCCTAGGCTATGTTGAGCCATATGCTCTCTCACTAACATACTGTTAAACCACTGAACCTGCATTGCACAAGCATTCCATGCTTCACCATTTTTGGAGAAGTTTCTGGTTACATCCTCCAGACATGAAACAATTACAGCATCATCTCACTGCTTATGTCATCACTTCATATTTGGCTAAGAGATGTAGTCAGACACTTCTCTGAGCCTGCCTGCTCACTACACCATGTAAGGGCCAAATGGGGTACTTTAGGGGCTTTTTGATAAGTCAGAAAGGGGAAATTTGGGCACTGCAGAGGAAGGAAGCAAATAGTAATTCCCACAGTACCCGAAAAAAGTAAGGGAGACTTGGGTGCAAATGTCCCTAACAGAATCATGGCCACTGTCTTCACTTATCATTAAGGTAGGCTTGTCAACAATGGATGTTGTGGGACTACAACTCTCATCACCTCTTATCATCTGCTATGTTGGCTGGGACTGAGGGGAACTGTGGTTTAGCAATACCAAGCCCTGTACCAGTATGTATTTTAACATTCAATTAAAGTGTCTGCAGCACACCTTTTCTGCCCTGGCAGATTAAAATAGTTTGGATGAAAATTTTAAGATTGTGAATGTTCTTCTTATCCTAAAAATATTTATGGGAATTTAACTTCACAACATTGATTGGTGCACTGAAAAAAGAATTAATTTGCAGAATCCCAAAGTCATTATTGTGTAATTCAATAATTAAGGAAGTCAATATGTTGCCCTGGACTAAATGCTAGATTAGCAAAAAAAAAAAAAAAAAAAAAAAAGTTCCAATCAACTCCGTGTCCTTAGCAATCAACCTAATTTACCATACTGGGATGTTGGAAAGATAAAAAATAATATTCACGCATACAGTACTGCTTTAATTTACATGGAAGGGAGGTAGGTAACAAATTATTTTTTTTTAAACCCCTCTCTATTTAAATACATTCTTTTAAAAGAGGAAAACAGAATTGCTATGCACTGATTGAAAGAAGAAAGGAATGATTTGGTGAGGAAGCAAAGGAGTGGTTAAAATTAGAAATCCTAGAATCCGCAGCCATAAAATGCTTTGCAGCCTGTCTCAAGATATGTGAACATTTCACATGTATGCATAATTTTCACAGGCAGATTTTCAAGTCCTGGGGACATCTTATCTAATATATTTCTCTTCTACTCACTCTCTCTTAATAGTCCAGAAAGAGATTTCAGCCTTACATTAACCTGCAAAATAGGTTAGACTGCAAGACAGAAGTTGTGTTCACGCACCACTGAGTAGGATTTTAATGAAGAATATAGAAACAGAACGTCTAATAAATGCATGAAAGTAGAGCATCTAACAACTTCTCTTGCTTTTAGCTAAAATCTCCATGAAACCGTGGATAATTATGTGCAGCCTAACACATTATTATTTCTCCAAAGACAGAACAAGGGTGGTGATTTCTCAGAGACAGGTTCAAGATGAGGAGCCAAATGCTGTGAGACAGCTGAAAGTACAGATGGAGTCTCTTCTGAGCAAATATCCTGCTTCTTGACCACTATAAACAAAAGGGAAGATATCCCCCACCAGGCTGCACTGAAGCCCAACCATATAGCTATGGTACAACGTGAGAAGATTAAACGAACATCATTATCTCCAGGTGATTCATGGTAAATCAACAGAAGTCTCCAGTTCACAGTGGTTAAACTAGCAACCACACCAAACCTTCCTAACTTTTTCTACATTAGTCTACTGAGATAGAAAAACTTGGCGGTAAAGAGGAAACAGAAGTAGAGGAAAGGGACGTTTTGTACCAGGCTAATGCTCTAATATGAAAAACTCATTTCTTGGTGAAGCATGTAGTCAGAGGCACCTTGTTACTCAATTCTGTGCCTGAGGCAATACATCTGGCTTAACTCCACTTAACTCTCCAAGTTGTAGCAAAAAGTAAAGTGCATTTAAAATCCTAAAGGTTGCTTACTTCTGTGATAAAAGGTAAAAAATGAGATATTTTATTACTGGCATAAACAAAGATGGTATCAGATACACATATGTGTATTATTTCTCTTAATCTTCCAAACACCATATACTTCTTGCTTCACCCCCGCTTTTATATATGTGACTCCCTTGTTCCACTTCATGTTAGTTGCCTCTCTTCTAAGACTGTAATGAAGAAATCCTAGAGGAATTTCATCACATTGCCCATACTGTTCTGAGTTGGATTTTGCCAAATGTTCTCACTGACTTGCTTTCTGGTTATGCAGAACAGCTCCTTCACCACAGGTCTTCATTAGACTAGCACTGCTTTCCAATTAAAGGGTAAGGAATTGATGGATTCTGTATGTATGTTATAGTCCCTTCTGTTTCATTATCTGCAATAGCTGTGCAAAGCGATGCAATATATATTTCAGTATATATTATTGAATGTATTTTCACTCAAATGCACATTTCTAAATACATTCTCTCAAAATAAATATTTTTGTCCATTCAAATGGATATCCCTAAATGTATGCTCTCTCAAAATATAATTTTACATATACAGCAAGAACCCATGTATCCATGGCATCCAGAGATGCAGAGGGCAGAATAGGAAATCGATCTGTACAAAGAAACCTTTAATCTGTACAGAAAAGAAAGAAAATATAAGTTCTACTGTTCATTTTATAGAAAGTGACATCAGAGAATGGAGACAAAGAAAAAGAAGCTTTTATTCCTATCCTACTTTTAAAGAAATGCTTAGCAGATGATGATGAAATAGCTTCATACTTCTTTCACATCTTAACTTATCACATTTCTGCCTACCTATATCTTTCCGAGCAACAATATATAAGGCTAATATAAGTTATAATTCCAAACAATTTCAGCCACAGTGCAGGCAATGAATAACCGTTGAGATTCACATTCTTTTTCAGAATTTATCATGTCATCATGCAAGGAACAGGGATGAAATGCAGCTAAAAGGCAGAAATCTAACTGCAATGAAATTGAAACAGTGCAAAAGGATGTTCTGCTGTTATTTTGTTTAAATTATGGTGCTGCTTTTAATCTGCAGTCGTTAAAATGGTTGATATTGTTGTAGCCGTTTGTCAACCTAAGATCTCACAATAGAAGGGCAGGGTGAAATAAATAAATAAATAAATACATACATACATACATACATACATACATACAGTAGTTTCAGAGGTGTTTGAATGAAAAAAGTGGAATGATTGGCAGTAATTGAGTATCGTCATAGGGATGGAGATTGATTGAGATAATAAGGGGAAGAAAGATGATTTGAAATGAGAACCATTAGAGATGAAAGAAATAGAAAGGAGGTGCAGGGACATGAGAGAAGTCTCCCACAAGGATGGTAAAAACATCGACATCTGAGTGTCCCCTGGCCAACATCCTTGCAGATGGCCAATTCTCTCACACCAGAAGTGACTTGCAGTTTCTCAAGTTGCTTCTGACATGAAAAAAACCCTGTCCCACAATTTGCTTCTGACACAATAAATATAATACTCAGATGGACTCTAAATATTGAGGCAAACATGCCCCAGCCATGAATTCAAGGTGGCAGAGGAAAGGAGAAAGAACTCAGAGACAGAGGAATGGAAGCAGAAGAATCATATTGAGTCTAGCTAGTATAGGTTGGGATAGAAGAGGAAGTTTGAAGAGAGAGAGAGAGAAGGATGGAAGAGAGGGAGAAGACAGGGAAAGTACAAAAAGAATGAACCAGGGAAAGAAGGGAAAATGGTGCTGTAAATATGGAAGGGGAGGAAAAGGAGAGAGAGATGGTTAATCAGGAGCGTGGCCTGGAATTAAAAGAAAAAGAAACAAGTGTCTAAGCAGAGAAAAAGAAAATCAAATCCATAGCAAACTTTTTTTTTTTTTGCTAACAATAGTACAATTCACATGTTGAAAGAAAATTTTCTTGTGGCTTCAGCAGAAGGTGGTATCAGACTTGGAAAGATTAACGATGAAGTAGGAAAAGCCACAGAAAAGCAGTCTTGTACTCAGTTTGTTCTGAGACAGGAAATACCGAAATAGCTCAATATTTATTGGTTCTGAAGGTTTTCAACCCCCAATCCCTGTGGTTTTACAAACTTTGAGGAGAGAGTGGTGATGGGGTTTAGGTGGATCACCTGAGAAGTCTACAGCAGTTGTCCAATGCAGCCTGAGGCAAGGAGGGCCAGTGAAATATAGGGGACATCTAGACCAGTGGTTCTCAACCTGTGAGTCCCCAGATGTTTTGGTCTTCAACTCCCAGAAATCCTAACAGCTGGTTCACTGGCTGGGATTTCTGGGGGTTGTAGGCCAAAACAGCTGGGGACCCACAGGTTGAGAACCACTGATCTAGACTGTTGAATTAATGCACTTTGACACTATGGATTGAAGCGATGCAATTATGAGAGTTGTAGTTTTACAAGGTGTTTACCCTTCTCTACCAAAGAGTGCTGCTGCCCCATCAAACAACAACTCCCAAGATACCAAAGTTTCTGTTAAATAAGCAAAGCCCAGGAATATATCAACTGGATTTACTGATGCATCCCTGTATAAAGATCTGTAGCTGAATGTTGTTGATATAAGATTTTTGCAACCCAATTTTTAGGTGTTATAGGGCTCGAATAAAGCCTACTTGACTGCAAAACTATGACAAATAAAATCACTGTTATTTCTTATAATCACATGTATTGTTTGTTTCCTACTACAGGAAATGTTTAGATAAAATATAAAAACTAAAGGTAAAAAAATAAGTCTTCATTAATTTTCTTTGCAAAGAAAGAAATGAGCAATTTTAGCAATTTTCTTCCCCCGGAAGTCTTTGAAAACCTCGCAGCCTTTGAAGTCTATTCAGAAATCAGCACTTATTTTGTGGGGGGGGGGGGGAATCACATGTGGTTGCTTTCCACAGAAAATAGCATATGCTCTTTCCCTGAGTAGATAATACTGTTTGCTCTGCAAATCAACCACGTGCGAATTTTGCAAAGAAGTCCCGCATTACCACATTTTGTGCATGGAAAGCATCTTTTTCTGCTTGACATTGAATTTTTCTTCTATTTATTATGATTTGTGTAAAACGCTGATAACCTGATAGTTTCGTGAAATGGAACTTAAGCTGGCAAACAGACAAAACAAGCAATCTTTAAAATAAAATCATTTAACGGATAACCCAAGAGATATTCAAACTATTAACCAAATCATTTCTAAAACAGCCAGGTGCTTTAAAATAGTCCAAGATGGAAGGTTTGGAGGGTTTGATGAATCACTTCTGTTGGAATATTTAATAAGCTCTGAGAACAGGGTGTCAAACCCATTTTCACTGAGAACCACATCAGCCTAATGATTGCTTTCAAAGAGCTGTTTGTAATTGTAAGACTGTATTGATGTAATTATGATGTCCTGGCATTGAAGACCTTGCAGGCCATGTAAAATGACATGGTGGGCCCGATTCGCCCCAAGGGCCATGTGTTTGACATGTGTGCAGGGCCGGCCGGACATATTTTTTTATATAAAGTGGGGAGGGGAAATTGGGCCCCCCCCGCCTCCTGCGCCCCGCCGGCGGGCCCCGCCTCCCGCACCCTGGCCCCGCCTCTCACGCAGCGTGAAAGGCGGGGCCAGGGCGTGGGGGGCGGGGCCAGGGTTGGCCCCGCCTCCCGAGCAGGTCGCCCTGGCCCCGCCTCTCACGCAGCGTGAGAGGCGGGGCCAGGGCGTGGGGGGCGGGGCCAACCCTGGCCCCGCCCCCCACGCAGCTCATCCTGGCCCCGCCTCTCACGCAGCGTGAGAGGCGGGGCCAGGGCGCACAGGCCGGGAGGCGAGGCTCCGCCCAGACGGGGCCTTGGCTCCCTTCCAGCGCGCTCTGGCCTTTTCCAGGGGGCCAGACTGCAGCAAAGGTCCTTGCAGGCCGCGATTGCGGCCTGCAAGGGCCTTTGCTGCAGTCTGGCCCCCTGGAAAAGGCCAGGCCGGCGAGGCTGAGCTGCGAGGAAGGCGGGGCCAACCCTGGCCCCGCCCCCCACGCAGCTCATCCTGGCCCCGCCTCTCACGCAGCGTGAGAGGCGGGGCCAGGGCGCGCAGGCCGGGAGGCGAGGCTCCGCCCAGACGGGGCCTTGGCTCCCTTCCAGCGCGCTCTGGCCTTTTCCAGGGGGCCAGACTGCAGCAAAGGTCCTTGCAGGCCACGATTGCGGCCTGCAAGGGCCTTTGCTGCAGTCTGGCCCCCTGGAAAAGGCCAGGCAGGCGAGGCTGAGCTGCGAGGAAGGCGGGGCCAACCCTGGCCGCGCCTCCCTCGCAGCTCATCCTGGCCCCGCCTCTCACGCAACGTGAGAGGCGGGGCCAGGGCGCGCAGGCCGGGAGGCGAGGCTCCGCCCAGACGGGGCCTCGGCTCCCTTCCAGCGCGCTCTGGCCTTTTCCAGGGGGCCAGACTGCAGCAAAGGTCCTTGCAGGCCGCGATTGCGGCCTGCAAGGGCCTTTGCTGCAGTCTGGCCCCCTGGAAAAGGCCAGGCAGGCGAGGCTGAGCTGCGAGGAAGGCGGGGCCAACCCTGGCCGCGCCTCCCTCGCAGCTCATCCTGGCCCCGCCTCTCACGCAACGTGAGAGGCGGGGCCAGGGCGCGCAGGCCGGGAGGCGAGGCTCCGCCCAGACGGGGCCTTGCCTCCCTTCCAGCGCGCTCTGGCCTTTTCCAGGGGGCCAGACTGCAGCAAAGGTCCTTGCAGGCCGCGATCGCGGCCTGCAAGGACCTTTGCTGCAGTCTGGCCCCCTGGAAAAGGCCAGGCCGGCGAGGCTGAGCTGCGCGGAAGCCTCCCGTGCAGCTCACCCTGACCCCGCCTCTCACGCAGCGTGGGAGGCGAGGCCAGGGCGCCTGACGGCGCCCCCCCGGGCCTGCGCCCGAGGCGGCAGCCTCACGTGGCCTCCGTGTTGGGCCGGCCCTGCATGTGTGTCCTGGAGTAGCAGTGCAGAACTTGGTTAGTCTTGAGGATCAGATGTTATATTGGTAGGGGGGAAGCCCTATACACAGTGGAGTAAGAATGTAATATTTGTCTCCATAGAGGGTCAAATTTAAGGTAGGAGAGGCTGAAGTTGTGAATCTCTGCTCTAGACCTTTGGCTGGCATCCTAGCCTCATAAAGTAGGTTCTTGGAAAAGTCACCCTTTGGACTACAGAATCCTTCATCAGTTATGCTGACTAGTGGATTTTGTATTTCAATCATGTAGCTATACAATTGTAGCCCGAACTAGTTGGAGATGTTGTCAGTGTCATAATGTATCCAAGACATTAAAGATTGGCTGATGTTTTGCATGGTAGAACTGTCCTTAAAGATTCTGCAAGTGTAACCATGCCATATCACCTCTTCCAACCCTTTTAAAGCCCACCTTTTAGCTACAGTAGCCCTCTCTACCCAGTCATTTGGTGACTACTAGAGAGCTAAGGGCATGAGAGAAGCCTCAGGCTATATCCGTATAGTCAGGTAACAACATTATTTTCTGAGTTGGTTGGGCACAATTTTGATCATTTCACAAGTTCAATAGAAAACTCTGACCTTTGCGATTACCAAAAAATGTAACATTTGGCAATGAGTGTTGGACACAACAGATGTGTCAACTACTGCTTTTTTCACATTTCACTTGAAATGTCTTGGACCTGCACTTACTTACTTACTTACTTACTTTCCTTCTTTTTTTCTTTTTTTCTTTCTTTTTTTCTTTCTTTCGGAGAAGTGGTACTGACAGCCAATCTGTACTGATTTCAGCCAGGTTAATAGTGCTGAGAAAATAACCCATGATTTATAGATTACAGCGAAGCCTTTGACTGTGTAAATCATGGGAAATTGTGGTTTGCTATAAAAGAAATCTGATTGCCACAACATCTAATTCTCCTGATGTGTTATCTATATTTTGAACAAGGCAACACTGTTAAGACACAATATAAAGAAACAGGACAGGGTTAGACAAGGTTGCATTTTATCACCCTATATGTTTACTTTATATGCCAAACATATTATATAGAAAACAGAAATCAACTCAAAGGAACCAGGTGTGAAAATTGGGGGATGACACAGTATTGCTGCCAGAAAATTGCAGATGACAGTGTATTACTGCCAGAAAAAGTAAGACTTTGAATGGCTCCTGATGAAAGGTAAAGAACGAACTGCAAAAGCAGAGTTACAGTTGAGCATTAAGAAGGCAAAGATAAAGGCTGCAGATAATTTAAATAATTTCAAAGTGGATAATGAAGACATAGAAATAATTAAAGATTTCTCAGACCTTGGCTCAGTCATCAATCAAAATATGGGCAAGAATCATAAGAAGATGAACACTTGGAAGGCAATAAGGAAGGAATAAGATAAGAGCCTCAATTAAATACTGAAGTCAGAATCCTCCAAGCCATAGCATTTCTTTTTTTACATATGGCTGTGAACACTGGGCTATGAAGAAAACTGTCAGAAAGAGAATCAACTCATTTGAAATGTACAGCTGAAGAAAACTTTTATGGAAATTATAGCTGTGCCCGGCCACGCGTTTCTGTGGCAAAGTATGGTGGTATGGGAAATAAAGTCTTGAGGAATTGGTGGTAGTTAAGGTAAAGGTGAAGGTTTTCCCCTGACATTAAGTCCAGTCGTGTCTGACTCTGGGGGTTGGTGCTCATCTCCATTTCTAAGCCGAAGAGCCGGCGTTGTCCGTAGACTCCTCCAAGGTCATGTGGCATGACTGCATGGAGCGGTGTTACCTTCCCGCCGGAGCAGTACCTATTGATGCACTCACATTTGCATGTTTTTGAACTTCTGGGTTGGCAGAAGCTGGGGCTAACAGTGGGGGCTCTCTCCACTCCACCAATTCAAACTTGCAGCCTTCCGGTCCAGAAGTTCAGCAGCTCAGCGCTTTAACACGCTGCGCCATCAGGGGATATTATTTCCTAAAGGTTGTGAATATACAATATTTCTGATTGGTTTTTTGTCTGTTGGAGGCAAAATGATTAGGATGTAATGGCTTGCAGCTTTAAAGCCTGGCTGTTTCCTCCCTGAGTGAATTTTTTGTTGGGAGGTGTTAGCTGGCCCTGATTGTTTCCTGTTTGGAATTCCCTTGTTTTCAGAGTGGTGTTGTTTGCGATATTTTATGTGCTTCTACTGTCTGTGGCCCTGAGAAAACAGAGGATTTGCCAGACTTTGATGATGGGAATACTTTGTTGGGAGGTGTTAGCTGGCCCTGATTGTTTCCTGTGTGGAATTCCCCTGTTTATTTACTGTCCTGGTTTTAGAGATTATATTGTTCTGCATTATTCTATCCCTGTAATTATTTCATATTAAAGTAGAATCTCACTTATCCAAGATTCGCTTATACAATGTTCTGGATTATCCAACGCAGTCTGCCTTTTCATAATCAATGTTTTTGTAGTCAGTGTTTTAAATTCATTGTGATATTTTTGTGGTAAATTTGTAAATACAGTACAGTAGAGTCTCACTTATCCAACATAAATGGGCCGGCAGAACATTGGATAAGCGAATATGTTGGATAATAAGGAGGGATTAAGGATAACCCTATTAAACATCAAATTAAGTTATGATTTTACAAATTAAGCACAAAACATCATGTTAGACAACAAATTTGGCAGAAAAAGTGGTTCAATACACAGTAATGCTATGTAGTAATTACTGTATTTATGAATTTAGCACCAAAATATTAATGAAAGCATTGACTACAAAAATGCGTTGGATAATCCAGATCGTTGGATAAGCGAGTGTTGGATAAGTGAGACTCTACTGTAATTACTACATAGCATTACTGCGCATGGAACTACTTTTTCTGTCAAATTTGTTGTATTATATGATGTTTTGGTGCTTAATTTGTTTAATTGGCTTTTCCTGAATCCCTTCTTATTATCCAACATATTCACTTATCCTGCCGGCCTGTTTATGTTGGATAAGTGAGAGTCTACTGTATATTGATAACCTTATATTATCTGCTTAGAAGTGGATTATATGAGGCCCCTTCTTCACAGCTGTATAAAATGCACACTGAAGTGGATTATATGGCAGGGTGGGGTCAGGATAATCCAGTGCAAAGCAGATAATATAAGATTCTAAATGGGTAATATAGCTGTGTGGAAGGGCCTTGAGTCTACACTGCCATATAATCCAGTGCAAATTAGATAATCTTTGGAAGAAGCCTAAATTAGGCCTAAATCTGCCTGTCCCCTAACTGAACCCTGGCTGTCCCTTTGTTGACAGGCTGGTTGCTAGGCGACCAAGTGGGCAGAGATTAGCCCTCTAAACTGGCAGAAATTGGATAAAAAACAATTATTGCTCTCCCTCTAATTAGGACTTTATTTTTCTTTTCTTTTTGTTGTATCAACCTTGAGGCATGGATGATGGGTTGTGTTGTCAAATTTTGAGGTTGGGGGGCCTGTACTTTTGTTGTTTTGTGAATTGCCGTGATGCCATCACTCTTTTATATATATAGATGGACCACTTAAGTGTAAATCAAAGATCTTAGATCTAAATTATCATTTGAAGCTGGGGTGACAAAACTGAAGCTGTTGTACATTGGCCATACCATGAAAATATTCACTTCAAAAGATAATAATGCTTATAAAACATAAGGCAGTAGGAGAAACGGGAAGTTTATAGTACGTTCAGTTTGATTCAGTCAAAGAAGCTACGGACCTGAGTTCGCAAGACCTAAGCAGGACAACCAATGGTAGGATGACTTGCAAGTCTCTCATTCATAGCATTGCCACAAATCAAAATTGACTGGATAACAAACAACAACAACAATGTTGCTGAAATCCTAAATTCAAAATCTTTAAATATTGTATAAATTAGTCCATATTCTTGTTCACAGTTAACACTAGGTTAACAAGGGCAGGATTTGTCTTTTATTCTGATAATAATTCATGTCTAACACAGTATACTGAAACATATTAGTTTGTTTTTTGCAAAACTCTTAGGCTTTCAGGATAGCTTGGATTAAATGTCCAGTTTAACAGATTTGCTGAGATGACACACACCACTTACAAATTTGCTCTTTAGCTGAGCCTAGAATTTCACTTCATTTACTCTTCCTTGATTTAAAGAAGAAAATAAAGAAAACACTATCATTAATCATCCTTCTCACTAGAGACATAGTTTAAAAATCATTCATCCTCTTGACTGGATTAGCTTAATAACACCACCCATGGTCAGTTACCCTGCTATGGCTGTCTTGAGCATGTAGCAGCCTGCTGCTTTGAGAGACTTTAATTCATGTAGCCTGGTTTATAGATTTTCTTCAATTTAATTCTTATTACATGTAAGTGAGGTATATTGATGTAATTCTCTGCTATCTGCTCTTTGAACTTTGATTCAGTCAGGGCTCATGGCGTCTAGGAGAATTGGGTGGTAATTCTATACTGAAGTTTAACCTGAACTTTAAGAAATATCAGCTAAGGTGATGAACCACATTTTCCAAAAGGATGCACACTGTGGATAATAATATAATAACTTTGTTTTTATACTCTGTCACCATCTCCCCAAAGGGACTTGTAGCAGCTTACAGGCGGGACCAAGCCCTGAAAACACAACAAAATTTACCAACTAAAACACAGAAATATAATAACATATAACAATCTACTTAAAACAATTAACAACAGTAGGGTATAAAAACATCATTAAAACTGTTTCAAAATCAAACTCAAGAACCAGTAGCCAGGAATATGGTGGGCATGACTAGAACTAGAGAAGGCTGGTCATAAGGTAAAGGTAAAGGTTTCCTCTGACATTAAGTCCAGTCGTAACCAACTCTGAGGGTTGGTGCTCATCTCCACTTCTAAGCCGAAGACATCTCCATAGACATCTCCAATGTCATGTGGCTGGCATGACTGCATGGAGCGCCGTTACCTTCCTGCTGGAGCAGTACCTATTGATCTACTCACATTTGCATGTTTTTGAACTGCTAGATTGGCAGGAGCTGGGGCTAACAGCAGGCACTTTTCCGGTCCCAGTATTTGAACCTGGGACCTTTTGGTCTGCAAGTTCAGTAGCTCAGTGTTTTAACACACTGTGACACCAGGGTCATAGACTTGAGCAAAAAGCAGACTATAGGGCAAGGGCTGGGGGTGAAGTGCTGAGTACAATCTATCGGTAAATTAGGACTGGGCATTCATGAACAGGGCCCAACCATCATCGAATGCACACTGAAACATCCAGGTTTTCAGATTGCTGTGGAAGGCAGACAGAGTGGGGGCTAGTCTAATCTCCCTGGGGAGTTCCAGAGCTGGGGGGCCACCACCAAGAAGGCCCTCTATCTTATCCCCATCAACCATGCTTGTGATGGTGGTGGGAGTAAGAGGAAGGCCTCCCTGGCAGATCTTAGGGTCCGCGATGGTTCATAGGGGAAAATGTGGTCGCGAAGATAGGCAGGACTCAAACCATTTAGGGCTTTGTAGGTGATAACCTGCATTTTAAATTGGGACCGGAAACTTTAGCTGCTTTAGTAGTGACATCGTCAGTTCCCTATAATTGGCTCCAGTTAGCAACCTGGCTGATGACCTTAACACCAATTGCAGTTTCCGGGCCATCTTCAAAGCCAGCCCCAAGTAGCGTGTGTTGCAATAATCCAGTCTAGATGTAACTAAGGCATAGAGCACTGTGGCCAAGTCAGACTTTTTGAGGTACAGTCGCAGCTGCAATACAAGTTTTAACTCTGCGATGGCCCTCCCAGCCACTGCCGACACCTGAGCATCAAACGTCAGTGCTGAATCCAGGAGAACCCCCAGATTGCAGATCTATGTCCTCAGGGGGAGTGTAACCCCATCGAGCACAGGTTGCCACCCTATACCCCGATTGACCTCGCAACTGACCAGGAGGACCTCTGTCTAGATTGAGCTTTAGCTTGTTAGCCCTAATCCGGTTCATCACAGCGGATAGGTACTGGTCTAGGATCCGGGTGGCTTTCTTGGAATTTGGTGGGGAAAAGTAATAGAGTTAGGTATCATCTGCATAGAGATGATACCGAACTCCAAAACTCCGGATGATCTCACCCAGCGTTTTCACGTAGATGTTATAAAGCATGGATGATAGAATGAAGCCTTGCAGGACCCGACAGGTCAATGGCCAGGAGTCCAAGTGGGTGTCTCCCAGCTTCACCAACTGGTACGATCCTCCAGGAAGGAATAGAACCACTGCAAAGAAGTGCCCCCAAGATCCATTCCAGAGAGCCACCCCAGAAGGTCAATGGTATCAAAAGCCACTGTGATGTCCAAGAAAACCAACAAGGACACACTCCCCTTGTCTAGTTCTCTGCAGAGTTGACCAATCTATCTCCATACAGTGACCAGGTCTGAAACCAGACTGCAATGAATCAAGATAATTGGTTTCATCCAAGAATCCCTGGAGCTGAGAGGCCACCACTCACTCTAGAACCTTGCCCAAGAAGGGGAGATGAGAAATTGGCAAGTAGTTGTTCAATACCAAGGAATCTAGGGATGCCTTCTTCAGAAATGGTCTCATTGCCTTTTTTAGGCTAGCTGGTAAGTGTCCCTGATCAAACAAGGCATTTATAATCCATGTGAACCACTCGGCTAAACCTCCATGGATAGCTCCTTTGAAGTTTGGACTAAAATAATAAAAAAAGAGTGACTGCTCCACCAACATGGGAGCCATCAGCCTATAGATTAGGCCTGTCTTATACAATGTTTTGAATAATGCCAACTGTTGTGCTGGTGTGTATGCTTTTTAAATAATGTATGTTATGATTTATTTTAATGTTTTAAATTATATAATTGTGTTTCAACTTTTGTACCTTGTGGGGTTTCAACATTGTTTTTAATTATTGTAAACTACTCTGAATCCCAATCTGAAAAAAGTGGGACCAGTAGTGATAGTAGTAGTAGTAATAATGTTTTAATGGTAGTAATATTAATACTACTATTAATACTAATACTAATACTATTAGTAGTAGTAGTAGCCACACTGCTTTGCACACATTTAGATGAAGTTCATTAAATCTGACAATTATGACCACAAATTAAGAAGATGGAAGTAATTGTTATTACTCTTTTATAATTGTAGTTTAGTTGTGTTAGATTAGCTACGTTTGTCTAGTTTTGTACTGTATTATTTTTTGTTTACTCATGTTAAATGTTAAATGCTAGTTTATATATAGATTTTTGGGCTGATTAAAATATTATTTTTGAAAGAGTTGTTGATTGAAATGTGAATAAGGCAACATTTATAAACCAAGTCAAACCCTGGTTTGTTGGCTGCTAGACCTCAACATAGAAGGTAGTATTCATATTCTTATCATTCCCATACTTAATTTATATTGTGCTAATATGTTATCCAAAGCAGCTATGTGTGTTGTCTGCAAGTATGTGTGTCCATAAATTTTAAAGTGCAGCATGTTTTTGTGAACTTTTATGTCACGAGAAAACCATCTAGCACTTGATGTGCTGAGTGTCTTGTCTATATCAACTTGTAAATATGCTTTTTCATTTTCAGACTCCAAGACAAAAAAGCTAAAATGTCAAAGGAGGAAAATATTTCCACAAGACACTGTAATTGACAAATGGTTTCCATTTTATTTGTGCCTAAAGTCTCGCTTCTGCGGTAGCCATCTAATTCTAGGGCCAGATCAGGACAGATTTATTAAACTATGATAGACTCTTGGGTGAGTAGCTCCATCTCCAGGGATATTTGAGAGCTAAAGTTCTATCATATAATATTGCTTTTAAAATAGATACAGGTATCGAGGAGAAAATGCTAAGGTAGGACAGGACTTGTGACAACATATTCAAGAATCATTTTCGCTCTAGGGACCAGACACTGGGCATTAAAATTTACAGATGTATTACTATTATTTTGAAAAGCCATGGCTTTAGAAATCAGATTTATAACTTCTTGAGTGCTCCACTCTAGAAATATCTGTACTGAACATATTCACTGAAGACACCACTAAAGGCCAAAACATGATCTTATTAGGGCACTGGTATTGTCTCCATGCATACAATTATTTATCGCAACTTGGTCATCACTTAGCACTGTATTGTTCACATTCCTGAATTATTACAGTAAAGAAAAGTAAAACATGTTTTCTTTCTCTCTATACATTCTCAGACTATTGGGATTGGTATCTTTTCAGCTCAGAATTTTCCCCAATGCTACTACTGTTTGGGAGTTTAAAACAAAACCAGTTGTGGGCTTTACTAGATATGTTTGTGCACATTATGAACTTTCTTCTACTTGCTCACAGCCCTATGCACTGTTCAAACACAGATTTGGAGGCAGAGCAATGACCTCAGCCTTCCAGAGACTATCCTGAGAAACACGGGAGTGCTGCAGCAATAAACAAAACAAAACAAAACAGATTATTCTGATAGTTTCACAGAATTCATTGATAATTCTGATGGGATGATTATCTTTTGTGGCCTGTTGTTTCGATATCTCTTCATTCGTTACCCATTGGTTATCCATTCCTTCTAAGATTCAAAACAAGCTTCTTGTTAACTTTCAAAGTCCTACTCAACTGAGTTCCTCTCTTTTTTCTTTTCATTGACCTGCTTAACATCTGTTTTCTAGGAACTCTAGACTTCTAACCCAGCGAGGCTTTCCTTTTCATTGGCTCAGTGTCATTCTTTTTCACCTGGTGCTCCACACACTTGTAATTACCTCCCTGAACATTTGTGGACTGCTCTTTCCCTCATTATTTTAGATTTCAATTAAAAAGATTCTTGTTTTCCAAAGCTTGTGTAATTTTAGTTTAATGTTATTTTAAAATCTTGAATATTTTGATTATATGTATCTTTAGTTTATATAACAGAGTATTGTAACTTTATACAGAAAAAGTTTTAAAAAGTTTTGTTTTACAACTATTGTGTATAATTTGTTTTACAACTATTGTGTACAATTTTTAATTATTATTAATTATTTATTTCCTCTGCGTGTTGTTTAGTAGTTCTATGGCTAATTCACGTAGCTCATCTTGACACACTTACTTCACCCATTTTCCAATCGGCTTCACAGCAGGATACAGAGTTGGGACTGCTATGGTCACCTTGGTGGATAATCTCCATCTTAACATTGACAAGAGGTGTGTCTCCCTGTTGGTGCTTCTAGATCTCTCAGCAGCATTTGATACCATCTGGAACACCTGAAATGCCAGGAGGGCTGGGAATTGGAGGCACTGTGTTGCAGTGGTTCTGGTCATATCTCTCAGGCAGGTTCCAGATAGTGTTGATTGCAGGACCATCCAGGATGCTAATTAGTTTTTGGGCAAAGTAGAAAGTGCTTTGTAAAAAAATCTTTAAAGTCCTACATGATTTGGGTCCAAGTTACCTGCAGGATCACCTTCTCCCATACAATCAGAGGCAGTCCACCAGTGAGGCCAATTAGGTGGTCACCTGTGGCGCATTATTACCGGGGGCGCCATCGAGGTGCCCTTGCATTTGCCAAGAGTCCCGGCCCGCCTAGGCTGCTCTGCGCGACGCCAGGCCAAAGCAATCGCTCCGTGCGGTCTTCCATGTCCGCACGGTCGATTGGAAAGCCAGCTCACGCGCACAGGCCCATTGCCAAAAAACATGGTCGATGGGTCTGTGCGCAGGCCCAGACCTTCCATTTGCCCCTGCGGATGGGTGGCTGGGTGTGCACGTTCTCTAGGGGGCTGCCGCTGCCGCCGCAGGTATTTTTCAGCGATTTGTTTGGGGGGTGGGGGTGCCAAAATTTGGGGGGGGCGCCAAAATTCTTGTTGCCTACTCCCCAAAATTACCTCAGGATGGCTCCGCATACAATCCACCTCAAACTTAGGTCCTCTGGGGGTGGGGCTACGCCAGCCTGCCTGAATCCAACTGGTGACCATCACCCTGAGGATCTTTTTATTGGCCTCCCCAAGATTGTGGAACGAACTGCTGGAAGAGATCTGGCAGCTAAATGAGCTGTCGGATTTTAAAACACCTGTGAAGACCTATTTCTTCCGACAGGCCTACGCAGTTGTTATTTATTTATTTACTATATTTCTACTCCACTTTTCTCAGAGTGGCTTACATTTTGGCCACTTCGGTGCCACATTGCAAATACAGAGTGAGTGTATAAATACAATACAATACAAATCAAAGCACATCTAACATGAAAGACAAGACAAAAATCATACAAAGCATAATAACGCCCAGAAATAAGATATAAAGATTAAGCATTAAAAACAGTTAGTTTTAATAATGAATTTTAAAATTGCATCTTATGTTTAATTATTGTTCTGTGTATCTTAATATGTATTTTCTAGTAATATGTTTTAATATGTGTATTTTACAGAATGTTTTAATGATTATGTGTTTTAGTGATGTTGTAATCCCCCTTGAGCCAAGAAATAATAACAATAATAATAATAATCTGATTTGAAATTATAATTCTCTTATATATATTTTCAGATCAGTGAATATAAAAGGTTGTAAGTGAAGAATTCATCAAATTTACTATTCTAAAATTGCCAAAATATTAATTTTTGCAATAAATGTGCTTTTAAACCTCTCATTCTCTGTTTTGTTTGGATAAGTCTATATTATTATAAGAGCAAAACACCAAAAAGGGAACAAAACCAATAACCAGACAGACAATGGAAGAGGTAATACTTTTCTTCTAACATGACCATTAGGTAAATATATAAAAATATTTACATTTTGTTTATATCAACCTGTAGATTAGTGGATAAATTCCAGAAAAGATCAGAAAGTTATTTTAGCACCTAGTGCAAAGGAGAACAAACTATTCTTCTTCTGCTTAAATTCCTTGATGTGCTTTGACTTCTTCTGAACTCACTCTCCCTCCCTACTGTGCCTAGTTAGGGAGCAAAGGAAATCATGGTTGCCTGCTGTTCTTAATCTGCAAGTAAGACTCTAATGAAGCCTAAATATGTGTAACTAAAATGATCACACATTATTAACCATATTTCCACCTCACTGCCTCTCCTCTGTGGCATCTTTTTAAATTTCAAGTCTCAAAGTAAGTTTTTGAAGCACTAAATAGTGAACTATTACACATAAACACACCGGAAAGTTGGACATGAAATACATTTGGAAACACAACATTCCTAAATGGTGACTCCCTGCACCCTAAGCATAGTTGGTGATCTGTCGGAGAACAGAAAATTGTTAATGGGGATAAAGGAAAAGGGATGGAGCAAGGGTGGAAATCATGCAGCCCTCCAGGTTATTGAATTGCAGCTCCAATCAGCCCTACCTATCATAATCAACAATGCAGTTCTACAAAATCTAGCGAGACAATTCCCACCTCTGGAATGGAGCATTCTGAAAAAAAGGGTCTGCTGGACTCTTGAACATCAAATGATTATATTCTGTTGCACCTTCCTTTTGTTGATAAACATAACAATGGCAACCACACTTTTTAAAAAAGCCTAGTTTTCTTAGTGAGTGCCTTGGTCTCCTCCATCAGAACAGAGCCATCCTCTGGGGCAGGCTGAAGCAAACTGGGCTACTGCCACTGCTAGAAGCAGGCATCTCTGACTTTTCCTGCCCACCCAAAATCATCTCCTATAGATAAACCTAATGGTTTGTAGGCATCTGGAGACGTCAGCTGGCAACACCATAAACTTATATTCTCTCTTGATATGACATAATCAAGGTTTTTTTTTTTTGGAAAGCAATCAGATACAATTATTAATTTGTATTTTTAACTAAAATTACAAATAACTTCAGCAATTATCTTCTTGTGGTGAAAAGGCTTCCAAAACGTTTTGAAGAAGAAATTTCAAAACGCTTTTTGTATAAATTTCACATACAATATTTTTGTGAGTAAAATATTGGTTGCATGGTCTGCTCAAGAAACAACAATTTTCTGGAACATGGCCATATAGCCCAGAAAATTGACAGCAACCCTGTTATTCTAGCTATGAAAGCCTTCGACAACACAATAATCTTTGTAATGAAAATAATATTTCAGCACAGAATTATTGTTTCCCAACAGAGAAAAAAACTTCTACACAATATAATAACGTGAATTTTGTGTAGAGTAAGTCTGGGAACTGTGACAATTCCATTAAGCCACGATTCTTCTTCTAAGGATTTCTTGACATTTGGCAAACATTTTTTCTGCCTTTTTCAAATTTTTAAAAGATTTTTCCCATTTCAAAGTCAGATGATTTCTTGTAGGTGAAGCCATGGAACAGGTCAGTAGAAAGAAATTATCTCACACAGTCCACTTCTATGCAATATAAGATAGATAGAGGGTATATTCTAGACCTTAGATCAGTGGTTCTCAACCTGTGGGTCCCCCAGGTATTTTGGCCTACAACTCCCAGAAATCCAAGCCAGTTTACCAGCTTATAGGATTTCTGGGAGTTGAAGGCCAAGACATCTGGGGACCCATAGGTTAAGAACCACTGCCTTAGATAGTATTGTTACTGACTGCACTTCCACTTTCCTTCATCTGCTCATCACTTTTCAAAAAATAATGACGAAACACCTGTTGACAGTGCAGGGATATATTTAACTTGCAATATCTGAAGTTGCTTAGCAATATCAGGTATTCATTTTCTCCATAGCAATGTTCTTTTATTCAATAGTTCTGTTCCAGAATTCTGTTACCATTCTGGTAAGGCTCTGAAGGTGCTGAGTTGGATCCATAATGGAAGTAAGAATTGATATGTTCCTGGATGCGAGGAATACACTCAAAGGGGCTTGGAAGTAGCACTTCACAACCCAGTATAACTCACAAGGCTGCCATGTCAACTAGCCATGTTGACAGTGATGACCCATTGTATCATTTTGTGTCATGGTAATCAATAGCCAGCACAGAGGATAGCTTGATACTTGTCCTTCATCATGTTAAACTCTGAGTAAAAACTATAAGCAATATAAAATCTGGACGTTATTAACCCACCTCCATTTTAGTACATATTTTGTGGTCTCCCACTCAACACTGCAGGCTCATTAAGGCAGTGAATGAGTCAACACGATTGTCCTCACAAAAAGGGTAGCAATAGAATTAGCAATAAAACACTTATCTCAAGAACAAAGCATAGAATGGCATTCAGCAAAACTCCCCTACTACCAGTCTTATTTAGTATAACTGAAAATGCTTTTTGCATAAATGCTACAATGGGAATAATTTTAAGCTATAGAACAAACAGAAATTAAGTCATTTTTAACATTCAGAATAACATGCTTTTTGTTTTCTTTTGTTTAATATATTATATATTTGCACACAGTGAGTTCCAATACCCACAGTTTTCTGCTCACTATTAGGATTTGTTCTCCTGCCTGGAAGATAATTGCTGTTATTTGCTGCAGTAAAACAAAGGTAACGAATAACAAAAAGTAATTACCCTATATACTTATGCAGAAATTTTAGTTTGAAAAACAACCCCAAAAACCCGAGTTGACTTATCCATGGGTCAAATGTGAGTATAACATTTTATTTTTAAATTTTATTTTTAAAATAACCATTCTCTTCCCTGAGTAGAATAGAAAAAGGTAAGAGCTTAGTTCATCTCAGGAGAACCTAAAAGAAGCACCAACACCTCTAATCCATGACTCGTCAACCTGCAGCCCTCCAAGTGTTTTGGACTTCAGCTCTCAGAGTTCCTGACCATTGGAGAAGCTGACTAGGGATTCTGGGAGCTGGAGGCACAAGATTTGGAGGGTAGCAGGTTGAAGAGGTCTGCTCTAATGTCTTCGCCATTGTGCGCTTCTTGCCTTTTTGAATGCCTGGTGGCAGCGACAAAGCATGGCTGGACTACTGAGGTGGCACCGGCACTTTCCCCTCTCTGCAGAATGACCCCTGACTTATCTGCAGGTCATATAAAAAATCACAATGTTGGTTCAAAAGCTGTCCTTGACTTCTAAATGTGATACCCTATATACTCATGTATAAGTCAATTGACTTATACATGAGTATATAGGGTATCACATTTAGAACTTTCATGTGCATGTGGATTCAAGAATACTGGTCCCGCAAGCTATAGGTTGTTATTGGGTTTTTAAAACAAAAATAGCATATATCATATATAATAGCATATATCATGTATAATATTCTGTATATACAATGAATTGCCAAAATGAGAAATAGATAAGTCTGAGCAAGCCTGAATTCTCCATAAAAGTCAAAATGATTAGACTAAGACTATTATAATCTGGTCATACCAGGAGAAGACATGAGTCATTGATATATGATAGTGCTTAGTAAGCTAGAAGCAGTAGGAAAAGATGGGGACCATTTCAGAGACGGATGGACACAATCAAGGAAGACACAGCCTTGAGTCTGTGAGACCTGAGCAGGACTATTCATGATAGGGTGACTTGGACGTCTCATATTCATAAAGAACACTCTATCTATCTATCTATCTATCTATCTATCTATCTATCTATCACAATATCAGGTTCTAGAAATAGGTTATACCTTTCAATTATATAGGTTATACCCTTCAACTGTAATATAATATTTCAATCATGTTATGTCTATAAAGTCATATTTATCCTGCTGAAATCAAGAAATCTTAGGGTAACTAAGAACAGTTTTTTTGTGAGTTAAAATTGTAAGCTCTATTTGCAAAGCAAATTCCCAGGCTGAGAATTCTGTAATGAATTATGGCTCCTCATTAATGGTGCAGTGGGAATTAGACAGTCGTGTGTATGGGGTGTGTGTCACATATAGCAAGCAATGGATCTGCATGGCAGCAAGACCATGAATTATTCCTCTAGATGCCAGCTTTCAAGTAAAGGGAAGAGAAGGTCATTGAAAAACTATTTTTAACAGGGGCTAATTTAATGTGCCTTACATCTTCACAATGAAGAAATTGCATGGTTTTAAAATGAGTTTTTCATTTTGGTGTTGTGAGAAGCTGTCTATCCTGTGAATTGCTTAAAAGCGATCTTTCAGATTTTATTTACTGCAGACTGGGAACAAACAGACTTATACAGAAAAACAACTATTGGTGAGGAACCTGGAAATCTGTATGATACATACTAATTTTGTTTGTTTGTTGCTAGGGGTTGCTGACATAACTAGCTATTCTATTGATATTGTTATTTTTCAAAACCCGACAAGCATAGTTACTCTTCAAAAATGTCACTGTTCTTTGGCAAAGGGAAAATAAATAGAGAGAATTCTAAATATGTTGAAGCAGAGAATATTACCTTCCATTTTGGTAAAAAAAAAACCAACATAGTGACAGTAGAATTGATAATTTTCTACTGGGTATTTGCTGGTGAATAGTGGTACGCACTAACCTTCCTATAATGGGAGGAAGGTTGTTTGCTACTCTTTGCGAATATTTGAATATCATTCTCACAAAACCATTGTGCAAGTTTATGTGCGCTAACAAAATATGGTTTGCTAACCAACCAAAAACTAATTTATGAACCCATATTTTCTTGCTGGTTTATGAATTTTAGGTTTAAAAAACGTTTGCTTGTTATGACATCTGAACAAGGAGTCCACATCATGTCCAATAATTTCCCTGTAGATGATTAAAGAATATATGATGTTTTTAAATGCTGCTGCTTGATTTATTCAGTTTGGTTTATATCTTTGTTGCTAACGTATGAATTTTGCTTTCTTTTGTTATACAGACTTATTATCTTATCCTGCGCATTTATACACTTGTTCAAAGTCCCCACAATGGAGGTAACATCCCATTCATCTGAAGAGGTGGGCTGCACTCCACAAAAGTGTGTGCCAAATAAAATTTGTCAATTTTAAGAAGCCACAAGACATTTCATTGTTTTTGTTATCACATACTGACATAGCTACCTTCCTGGAAATTGCCTTAATATAACTTACTCTAAGTACCATTTTGGCAGACAATGCATTCTAAAATGGCCTGAAATAAAATAGAAGGAAGTAAAATTAAGTCTGAAAGCCAAGGAGCCTTTGGGAAAACACTATGATTATTACCATTGTTAAAATGCAAAATGCATGAAGTACTTATTGGACGAGAAGCATATAGTACAGGCACTCACAGAGCTGTTTGTCATTTGTGTTTTTGGCTGGGGAGGGGATTGCAACACCAAATCACATTCTGGGAAAGTAATTCCAGTAAGACTTTCAGACAAAAAACAAAGAAGCCAATCTAGATTGAGATAACTTGCCTTCTATGAAAATCCTGTTCCAGTAGATTCTGCCAACACGATTTCCTCCCAGAAAAATAAGGTTGGAGAAAATCAAGAATGTGGTGGATACAGATGCCAGAGCAGCGTGGAATCGTCGAGAACCTCTTGGGGACAAAAAATGGTTCTGGGGGGGGAAATGAAAGCAAAATTTAATAAAATCTACCACTGTTGTAATACATGCTTCCCCCCCCCCCGCCCCGCCCCTCGCCTTTGCTTTCTGATGACTCGTTCTTTCAACACTTGCCACTCATAGACAAGTTCAATTAATTCACAATTGCTCTCACATACACAACGGCATACAGTAGTGCACCACTTTCATTTTTTGGCTGCCCAAATGCATTTGCAAGCTTAAAAACCCCCACTTTTCAACCAATTTCTCTTTCTGACAGCCCTGGGGTCCTTACTTTATCAGATAAGCAGGTGCTTCCTGTACCACAGAAATGAAAGGACATGTGTATAGGGATGGGCTATAGTGGGTGGAATTGTAAATAACTCCAAAGGCCACATATGGTAGTTGAATTCTATGCCAGTACAGGAATCCATTACATCAGTGGTGTCCAACCTTTGGACTCCAACTCCCAGAAGTTCAATGCTCAGGAATTCTGGGAACTGAAATCCAAAACACCTTGAGAACCAAACGTTCAATACCACTGCATTATATAGACTCATGGAATTGTCAAAGTGGAAAGGAGAAAAGGTTTGCTTGTCCCAAAGGACCACCCCAGAAGGTATTAGTAGGTGCACTGAAAGAGATCACAGAAAACATACAAGCTCCAAACATCATATCTAAAGATCAGTTTGGAATTAACTTGTTGCAAATAACAAGTAACACAGCCAGTTACTTTTTTCTCTTTTTGCAGCAAGGTTGGAATGAAGTTAGAAATCAAAAGCATGATAATCAATGGTAATGAAGAAGTGACCTTGCAGTTATCAGCCGTTGT